>NC_090446.1:715540248-716140248 GCF_031143425.1 Pleurodeles waltl
GCCGCCCCAACCGATTAAATATTTTTAAAATAAGTAATTGCACCTGTTGCCCCCCCCCCCCCCCCCAGGGGTGCAGAAAGACTATTTCCCTTTTATTGAGGGGATGGGGCATGGCCATGCCCATGCTGGGCAGCCCCAACACCTACGAATAAAAGAAAAACAAATAATCCCTGGTATCTAGTGGAATTTCTGTCCCTCACCCCCATAGGAGGGCAGATGGGGTATTTAACCCTAGGTAATTACCCCATCTGCCCCATAAGAGGAGCCAAGAAAACTACCCTAAACATTAAAAAAATAGAGAGCAATCACTGATGTCTAGTGGTTTTGTGCCCCCTCCCCCACCCCCCCAGGCAGATTGCCCTAAAAATTAGACCAATCTGCTCCCGGTGGGAGGGTCCAAAATTGGCCAACAAAATGGCTGCATACTGGGTAGCGACCCTTGCCCAAGGGGCCACTCCCCCGAGATATATTTATAAAAATCACTGGTGTCTAGTGCTTTTCTGCCTCCCTGGGAGGAAGATCAGCCTAAATATAAGGCCAGTCTGCCCCCAGGGGCAGAAGACAGCCAAAATTATGCCGCTATTATGGGGAGCTGCCGTTGTCCAAGGGGCCGCTCCCTTTCACTAGAAGAAATCCCTAAAGTCTAGTAGGGCGGATCCGTGCTTGGGGATCACCCTCCTTGGGCAATCCCCAAGTAGGGATCCACTTAGGAAAGGTATAATTGGAAAGATTCTCCCCTTTCCAACAATACCTTTCCAGTGTGATTTGGTGCTCAGGGTCTCAGATATCCCCACCAAGCACCGAAGCACTGAAAGTGAAATGAGCCAATTGGCTAATTTCACTTTGTTTCACTGTCATGACATCAGCGCACCATGCACGCTGATCGTCATTACAGTGACAATAAAAATGCCCCGGGCAGCAGGGGAAGATCTTCCCCTGCTCGTGAGCTTAAAAAATAAAAAATGAAATCCCTCTGCTGGTGGTCATGTGATGAGAACGGAACGGTTTCATCATCCGGTCACTTATGGGAACGAGTAATCACAGCAACAGAAGCTGTAGCTATTGCAGATTTGGCTGCTTCTTCAGCCAAAATATTTCCTACGTGTAGTCAACATATTGATGACCCAATGTATGGGCTACATGAGCCTTTGGTACCTTGTCTTTAAGATCTGCTACACTCCCCTACAAGAATTTGTGTTTGATGGTGTTCTATTTGGAATCTCTGAAACCATGTAGGCACCAATGGTGTAAGTCTTCATTGAAGGACTGGACACAGTAGTACGAATCACACACAATGTAGAAGGTTCTGGCTTTGTAATTCTGACACTAGAACAATCTTGAGCTCTGCAAGTTGTGCTGTGCAGTCCCCTTGGGACTGTGTGTAGGAATGTTGAGGGAAACATTTACCATCCCTCATTACCCCACTAACGGCTGCGCAAGCGGCAGAGTATTTGTGTTTGGTACCTACAGCTGGTTGGGCTGAACCATGAGTATAAATAATGACTCAATGTCGTTCAAGATGCAAGATGGTGGTGGACACAGGGTATTCTAGTTAATACTGGAGAAATTCTTGGGTCTGTAGTCTTGGATTAAAAACGTACTCAACATCAGGCATGTTGCCCATGGAATCCATTGTGGATGTAATGCTTTTGCGTTTGGTACACTAGCTTTGGTAACAGCCTTAAGGGCTTGTATGGGGGTAACAACAGTGATAGATTTCCCCTGGACAAGTGGTCTCACCTTTATGACAGCCATTTGAACAGTAGTCAGTATTTTTTCTGTGGGTGCAAAACGCTGTTCCGTATTGGAATACAAATGTGATTTGTATGCTATGGGTATGGTATTACACGCATTGAATATCACATAGGTGAACCCAATGGCACCAGGAATTACACTGATGACCAAGTTTGTTTTGTTGTTACGTGCATGTAAGTGTTTAGCTTCAACTATGTCTAATTGTAATGCCCTGAGGATGCATGTATGTTTAGGTGTCTAATGTTTGCTTGAGAAATTTGGACTAGTTAAATCATAGAAAGGTTTTATGCATTGTGAATATTCTGGAATATAGGTTCTGAAAAAGGTAAAAAAGCCCAGTAATAACTATAGATTTTTGATGGTATTTAGAGGTTGTAATTGCACAAATTTTTCTAGAAAGTAGGGTGCCAAGCTCAGAAAAACTATTTTTGTTTTCTTGAAATTGAATTTATAGCCTAGTTTGGCAAATCCAACAACAATTCGGTCCACTAGGGCTAAGTGTGTTCTGAGTCCTTCATCTGTGCAGTAGATGTCATCGACAAAAAACAAAGCCTCGGGGTCAATATCATGTAATATTGACATGGGCTGAGAACAATCCTGGGCTGTTCTTATACCCTTGAGGGAGGTGAGAAAATCTCCTCTAAGAGCCCAGCGCACTGAAGGTACTCAGATCCCTACTTTGAGGTGCTATATTTTGGCAGATAAAAATGTTGGCAATATCCAAAGTTGTTTTATATTTTTTATGCACTGAATTGTAGCTTAGCTACAAGAAACAAAGGGTTTATTCATTGGTGATATGCAGGGTTCAATTACTCCCTGGTACCAGAGTTGTGAGATAATTTATCTCACTGGTGCTTGGTTGTATAGTGCTGGAGCCTGCGCTAATATCCAATCTGTAGCGTAGGCTTCTTTTAGTGTATCTAGAACGAGGACTGAGAAAGCAGGCAGAATGACATCTTCCCCTCGTGGGAGATTATGGGCAAATTCAGGTAGCCAGTCTTTTTCTGCCAGGAGGATATCATGACTAAGCTTTAATGTTCCCCAAAATATAACTTTCTTAGTGCGCTTTATGTGTCCTTCAATTTGAATTTTTAATTTATGTACCTGTCATGTGGGGAGATGCGCCTGTCCACAATTTCAACTTAAAGAAAGTAGTTAGTTGCTGTCACATCCAGATTCTGGTGAACTTTTGTGACCTCTGCCGCTCTTTCTTGCAGAGTCGCGGCCCACGTCCTGATCTTCAGCAAAATTCTCATTTTTTGCTGAAATAGCCACAACCTTTTTCTTTTCAAATTGGGGTTTTTTGTTTTTGCTGTGGAGGTTTCTCTTCCTTTTTGATTGAATCTTCAAATGAGCTGTGAGTCCTTTCTTGCTTTCATGTACTTGTTTTGGTGTTCTGACTGCCCTCCTCTCTCACTGCATTTTTCGTGAGAATCCTGAAAGGAACAAGATTGGTGAGTGCCAGTATCTAGGGATCTATCTGGAGTTTTTAAAGTTTCCCTATTTCTAAGATTATAACGTCTCACAGGTCTCCGGACGTGGAGATTATCCTCTTTATTTTTTATTATCTTTGTTAGACTTTTATTTATCCCAGCATTTTTTAGAACCCTCTCGTGCTTTTTTGATAGAATCCTTATTGGATTTACGTTTTAATTCCGGTTTACCTGGTCAGGCTCCCAATCTATCCCGACCTATACTGGAATAGGTTTCAGCAGTAATCGTAGGTTGCTCGCTTTCTTGTTCCTGTTGAGGAATGTCACGGAGCTGCTGTTATACTGCCGATCCTATTGCTTTCCCTTTTAAATTTTTTTATATTATAGAGGACACTGTGGTAAAATTGCCCATTAATTGCATCCTCAAGTCCAGGGCTTGGGCTGACCCCTATTCGTCTTGAATTTGTTTCACCACTTCCGGAACATTTGTAAGTATTGGTGTACCATGTGCAGTAGTGTAGAATGCAGCAAATACTGCACCCCAAGTGGCACAGTTGTACAATGAGGAAACCATCCCAAAGGGCAAACACATTGTCAGAATTCTCTATTTGTCTTGAGGTCCCATATGGGGGAACACTGCTTCCAGTGCTCTTATTATTTTTTTGTGCTAGCCAAAACAGAATTTCTTTGTGTTTAGTGGGTACTTTACCATTATTGAATGCACAGTTGAAGGATTTATTCCTGCTGTGGCCACATGTGGTTGTGCTGCAGCCGCCCTCACAGGGACAGTGTTTAGGGTACACATTACAAATTGTATTAAGCGTCTATGTATTACTACTAAATAATTATATAATCAGCGTACGTCCGCTACTGACAGGTTTCCTGCATTAGGGTGTGGTGTGCATGTGGCCAATTCTGGCCATGTAGAACCTTCATTAATTAAATGATCTGGTCTAACTTTTTGTGTAACGTGTTGTAGGGCACCATCAAGCCAATTATGGTGTTCTTGATAAGATAATGGTATTTCTAAATATGCATGTGGGCTGTATTGTGCTGGTGTGTTTGCTACTGTGTCATTGTGAGATGTATGTGTGTTCAATCTACTGCTCGAAAAGTGACCCAGCAATAGAATATTTCAGTTCTGTATGTGTCTTGTGCCCCAACCACAAATGTGACATTTCCGCCCTCATCAGTGACCCCATTAATTAATAAATTTGGTGTGAGAGGTTGTCTCGTGTTTGCTGCAACTGCTACCTGTTGAGGATCTGCCATATTTAAAAAACGGTCAGTACAGAGATAGAAACACCAATCTAGGAAGATCTTTTTCTTAATGTTCAAGCGTGAACAACCTACAGCCTAAGAAATGTACTACATATTTTGCTAAGGAAGATATTGCCCTAAGACCTATGTCTCCGTATAAGGTGGTTAGGGTGCCTTTAGCATATAAAGAGTCAGCAATACTTGGGAGATCTGTAAAGTTGCTGCGTCACCAACGCTGGCAGAGCAAAGTCGTAGGTTTCTCACCATGGAGATGAGACTGCTGGTTTTGGGTGGCAGCACCACCGCGTGTGTGGGGCCTGAGTGGATCCCACACCATCTGGCAACTTTCGGTCTACCCCTACATGCTAGCTAGCAGCACCTCATCCCAACCTAGAAAGTAAAGGTGTTTTGTGGCAGACTGTAGCATGACACTCTGACTCCTCAAGGAAGTTGTGGTAGAACAGATTTTAGCCCTTTCTCTCATTTGCACATGGTCTCACACGTGCAAGACAGACAGAAATGCAGGACTGGTTTCAATATATTTTATTGAAGCAACTGCATTCTATGTAAAAAAAATTAAAAAAAATAAAACTTGAGCTGCTACTATTAGGAAAATGAAACACAATACGATTATTATTGTGACCGGGAGTGTGAAACAAATAAAAAGTGCCAGCATTCTGTCACACTACGTGAATCTAAATCCCAACCCACACTTATAGCGCCTACAGGAGGGCATAGCAGTGATAGCCCTTTTCTGCCGTTACTAGTCACTGAAAGGAAGTCCCGGCCCCATACCTGAATAATAAGCAGGGGTCATTTGCCTGTAGTCTGCTGGCAGTCCTCCCAAGTGGCTGGAGAGATGAGGCCACGTTCAGCAGCGCTGAAACGCCATGGACAGCATAAGGTCGCTGGCTGGAATGTCCCTTCTCACCTAATTGTGCCAGTGTGATGTTTTTATGATAAAATGTGTTGTTTTCTAAGATCTGGCCTGAAGTAATAATGAGTCTTTTCTATGTAAGTTGGACTTCTTACTCTTGGACAGGAAATACTTGGTAGATTATCATATATGGCCTTGAGCAGAGCACAAGATGAAAATGCTGTGCAAAAGGAACCAATAACAATCCCTGCGTGGAAAGACAACTGATAAAAAAAAATAAAAAAAACATCAGAGCTAAAATGAAGCCATGGTTAAATAATAGAAGGGAATTAATGAAATTAACTAGGCAAAACAGCACAGGCCACGGGCCCAAAGCTAAAACAAGTGTGCCCAAGCAATGCGCTAAAAGGGACCCACAACATCAGTGTGGTGTATAATTGGTTCCGGGGATGTGCTTATGTGCTCACTGACACCCCCATTTTAGCAGATATACTGTGCTGTTTGAGTCATGTGCAGTATGCCTGCGAAATTAAATGGATTGTGCCTGTGTGAGGGGACCGTAATTGAACTACGCCCCTCACATGCACAATTCAGACATTCATGTACAGAGTGTTTTATTTTGAAACAACAATCTGTAGCTAGATCATGCCTAATCTCCCTCCTCCCCTCTCCTGTCATTAAGAGCCTGGAGAGAAGGCAGGGAGTGTTGACCTTTGCAGTGACTGTGTTCCTGAAAACATGAAACTTGTGTGGACTGAGAAACCGCAACCAGATAATATTCTGTGGGAGTATGACACATCTCTCATCTGGGCTAATCTTTCACTTGGCCTGTTTCTGGTAGGGAGTGAGGTGGAGAAGAAGGGAGGGAGGATGACAGTAAGAGAGAGAAGGGATTGAGAGAAACGGTTGAAGAGAGAGAGAGAGAGACAAGGTAGATAGTAGTGAAAGAGAATTAAGCATATGTGTGAAAGTGGACAGAAAGAGAGGAAAAAGAAATGAGAGGAGAGTGTGACTGAGATGGAAAAGAACATAGATTGAGTGTGAAATGATAGACACCGGAGAGAAACATATAAACAACACCACAACAATGACTCTATGGCAAACTGTATCTTATGGTATGTTAAGGGTATTTGTGATGTGCGCTGCTTACCCCAGAGAGTATCCTGGTGCTGAGAAAGCAGGAGTTATGTCAGCTGTGACTGGCCTTGTTTCGGTGAAGAGCCATGATTTCAGTTTCTTGCGGAGCTCAAGTACTAAGGCAACTCTAACTTGTAGGAGCAGGTCGTTCCAGGCTTTGGGAACAAGGTAGGAGAAAGCATGACAGCAGAGATTGGTTCTTTGTATGTGAGTGATGTATGTGAGCAGGAGTCTGGCTGAGCAGAGGTGTCTGGTGGGTGTGCTGGAGTTGATACGGCTATTGAGAAAGGTGCAGTAGAGGTCTGTGTCTGAGCAGTTTTAAGAGTGTGGGTTTGCGAATGGGGAGCCAGTGGGGGACTTTAAAAGGGTAAGTGATGTGAACGCATGGGAAAAACTAAGTTCAGAGTGCCCACTAGGTTTTGTATGGTCTGAAGTCTTCTAAAAATTAAGCACTGAGTTGGAGTTAAGGTGTTGCACGTGTGACAGATTCACTTGGCAGCTATGTTTTAGAATTGTAAAAATGTGGCCTAGTCCATTTTGAAATTGTTTCAAGTGGATCATCAAATGTAAACCTTCCAGATACTGAAAAAGTTTACATTTTATATATTCACTTCTGATAGAACGTAAATTTTAGTGCTGTCCATCATGTCACTAAAGTCATTCGACTGTAACAACTTTATTTTATGAATTTAAAAGAGAGGAAAAACTAATGTAGAAAGTTGCACTGACACGCATTTCAATGTGCGATTTTCTTTCATTTCAAAGTTCGAGATAGATGCCTTTTCATTTAAATCACAGGCTAGAAGGTTAAAGTTGATGTTAAAATGTAATTTAGACTCCAAACTAATAGCCCATGTAGAAACAATATTAGATTTCTTGTGTTTAATGAAAGATTAATGACTTTGAAATTATGTGCAAGTGAGAAAAATGCAGTTCTCTGTTATACTTAATAATATAATGCAATAGCAAAGCTTTTCTCATTTATATTAAATCTATTAGCCATACTGATGGGATAATAATTCTGAATTTATAAGTTTACATATTATATGTGGTTTACTAAAAAGTA
The DNA here is from genome assembly GCF_031143425.1 of Pleurodeles waltl. Lineage (NCBI taxonomy): Eukaryota > Metazoa > Chordata > Amphibia > Caudata > Salamandridae > Pleurodeles > Pleurodeles waltl. The sequence continues at coordinate 715,547,777 of NC_090446.1, forward strand.
TTATTGAAATTAATTTTATATTTTTCTTTGTGCTAGCATAACTGTAAACTACATAGCTTGCATTTTTCAGTCATATAAAAGTATTTAATTATTTTTTCATAAGGTGAAGTCTTCTTTCAGATTTTGTTCCGGTGAGAAGCAAAGTCCGTTTGTCATAGGTCCATTGTCTAACTGTGGAAGAACTGTACCCATTTGACCTTGAAAATTATGTAGTGCAGGAACATGGACTAAGATCATATACATTTGTTTAGATTCATTTGGAGTCACACAGAAAGGAGATGTTCCCCTAACAGACTCGGGAAATTGTCAGACTGTTGCAACCTAGAGTCTGGTGATCAAATTTAATTGGATGATGCCCCTTGAACGTAATATGAACTGACAGCTTTCACAGATCGGAACGCTTTTTGTGAAATGATATACACATAGACACTCAAACTTTATTCAGATCTGAGCAGTCCTAGTCCTGTCTTGGTCAGAGACAGATGCTTTCCTGATGAAGATTCAGTGATTGCTGTATCCCTTGGAGATGTATCTTCCTCTATGCTGTTTGTCAGTGCCCCTTGAAATGCCGTTTCAAGTTAAAAACTCCACCATGCCGACACTTTTATTTTATTTTTAGTTTTTAGTTAGTGACCTGCAGCCAGAGTAATTATTTTTCCAATTATTTTTGGCCTTTTTGTTTTTGCCCGCATTTGTTCCTCCCCTCACATGTATTTCTCTAATTCTCTAATTTAGTTAGCTGTAGAGTGGACCTGTGCCCAGCCAAAGAATTTTGACTCTGCTAAATTTGAACTGATTAATGATTGTGCAATCTGAGCATCGTGTAATTTCTGTGTCACAGATATTGCTATTGACTTTCTGTATTATTATTCTTGAATGCTTAGTTGTATTGATGTTAATACACCTGAATCTATTTCCTCACCTTGGGCAAACCTTGGTGATTATTTATCTTTATAACAATTTGGTTTGGAGCATTATCTATATGACTTTGAGCTTGTGTTTGTAATACATCTTTGAACTTTACTCCTGATTGGAGTTTTCCTTCTGTGGCCACATTGGTCATGTTGTCTAAATTGTTGGGGTGGTGCTGAAAGATTGTTGATGGTTCACCACACATCTTTCTGTGAACTTGTTATGCATTTGATTCCTGTAAAGGATGAAAAATGCATCTGCACTTCCCTGGCTTGGTTGAAGCAGGCAAACCCCAAAGTGAGTGAAAGGAGGAGTAAAGCATAAAGCTTGTGAGGGCAGCTCAACTTCAAGACTGCAATAGAAGGGATTTCTTGCAGGAGCCTCTGTTAGTGCATGTCCGCTAATCTTTAATGAATGGCTTGGTAGCACCACAAACAAAGGGAAGGACTTTAGTCATGGAGCCCTCAAAGCATGGTCCCATCAGTGGAAAAAGGTTCTGCATCCTACCAGTATAATGCTAGCCGTACCATCCATCTCCCTGTGAGAGAGCACAAGGCATCTGTTCAGGTGAAGGAACATGAGCACTGCACTGGCTGAGGATGCAGGTGTTGGTCAGTGGCTGGAGCTACAGGTGCCCTTTGTGAGTGATGCAGCAGTGTGATGGGCATGCAACATATTTCCACATGCATGGGTCTACTCACAGGTCTCTTTCTGGCTATCTCAATCTAGTCCCGCAGAAGTGTCTTATGCTATCAATGCCCTGCATAACACAAATGCATTTTTTTTACTTGGCTTCAGATCCTTTTCTCTTATGGCTGCCAACAATAATTCCTATGAGGAATTTCTGTTGCTGCATGAACACATTTAAACATGTGCATCTTTGTCTAAACTGCTTTCATTTGGAGAGAAATAAACAGTGACTGAGAGCAAATATGACTTGGGTGTAAGTGTATATTTTTACGAGAAAATTAAGGAAGAGCTAACAAAATGGGGACTGGCTGTGTAGTTATACAATATCACCTCATTTTTCTCACATCATTGCTTAGCCATGGTAAAGAAGTATTGCAGACCAAAAACCAAATAAAAAGATTATTCAGCTGTTTGAACACTATGGCCCTCATTACGACCCTGGCGGTTTGTCACCGCCAGGGCCCCGGCACGCGGGAGCACCGCCGACAGGCCGGCGGTGCCCCGCGGGGCATTCTGACCGCGGCGGCTTAGCCGCGGTCAGAGAAGGGAAACCGGCGGTCTCCCGCCGGTTTCCCGATGCCCCCAAGGAATCCTCCAAGTGCGCCGGCTTGGGGATTCTGACTCCACCTCCCGCCATCCAGTTCCTGGCGGTTCTCCCGCCGGGAACCGGATGGCGGGAGGGGGAGTCGCGGGGCCCCCGTAAGAGGGCCCCAAAATGTATTTCACTGTCTGCCTTGCAGACAGTGAAATACGCGACGGGTGCAGTAGCACCCGTCGCACCTTCCCACTCCGCCGGCTCGATTACGAGCCGGCATCCTCGTGGGAATGGAGTTTTTCCCTGGGCTGGCGGGCGGTCTTTTGGAGACCGCCCGCCAGCCCAGGGAAAAACTCATAATACCCTCCGCGGTCTTCTGACCGCGGAGTGGTATTATGGAGGGCGGCATCCTGGCGGGCGGCCTCCGCCGCCCGCCAGGGTCGTAATGAGGGCCTATGTTAGGAGGCAGAAAATACTAAATTAAGGAATATAGTCATACCCACTACAGTCATTGCTCCACAGGGATGAGTGCAATGGAGATTATTCAGGTCATTACATCTTCAAGTAAAAATGAGTGTATTACATGTTTTGGTGCTTTTATTGCACAAAAAGAAGTGATAGAAAACCCATGTATTTTTAAGGAACCATGGAAAATATTTCATGGTTACACTTGTAATACTGTATTATCATCATAAATGTAGTCCCCTAACCACTGTAGGGAGGTTTTACAATGTCCAGGCTACTAGGATTATGCTGCTTTGTGGACCAAAGTTATCTTTATATTATGATGCAAAAAAATGAAAATGATGTGCCACTTTGTCTGGTGGTATTATTTTCATCAGTTTGAGCTAGAAACAGCAACTTTGGTGAAGTCTGTAAATTTTGGAAATATGTGGCAAAGTCAGTACATCCATAATTATGCTGTAAACTGCGCAGCCACACATTGTCGCGCCGCGGCCGCGAACACGGGCCGCCGCCACGCAGCACTCAGGAAACGCGGCGGCCCGCGGACAGGTTGCGGGGGAAGCCGCGGCTCAAGTCAGGGGTCACGGCACTTGCCGCGCCCCCTTTCTTAGACCGCCGATGCCAGGGCAGGCGCGGCAGGGGAAGAGACACCAAGTCGGGTCTCAAACCTTGCCGCGCATAGCGCGTTCAGTGCGCGCAACACTTTGTTAAACCACACGTTTGGGATTCCCCGGGGAACCCTCTTTGCCCTCACTTACCGGTAACACAGGCAAAAGCCGAATGCCTGCACATGATTGCCTTCTATGCATGCTTTTCCCTTTCCCAGCATGCTGTTCACATCCTCTCTTCCCTGCATGCATTGCTTCTCTTTTTCAGACGCATGTTCTCTATTATTAATCATGCCCTTTTCCCCAATCCAAGATGGTGGTATTTCTACTTCCTGTTTTTCACTTCCTGTCTAGGGGTCTATAAGGGGAATCTAGCTTATTTCTCATTGCGTTGCAACACTCCTGTGGTGGTAGTCACGCTCCGGCTGGTTTCCTCTTGTGAAGCCAGTTATTCTTGACCTGTCTTCCATCTCCAGTATTCCTGAACTCCAGTATCTTCCGTCCTAATGTCCTTGTGTCCTCCTTCTGTTTCAGGGAGTTCCTGTTTGAGGTTTTTTACCCTTTTGGGGTTTTTCCTCTGGGACTCCTTCTGGAGGGCACGGTCTGTAGTGGCTTACTATTGTCAAACAGCACCGTGGCTACCGGAAGGGGTCGCCCCTACCTCGGCCAAAGCAGGACCTGCAGGAACTGGGGCCGTTCCCCACCTCTCACCAACCTCGACGGTAAGCCCAGGGTGAATCGTGACAGATTGCAACGCCCAAAACTCCAGTTGCAGTCCGAAACCATGGATAATCCAGTGATGAATACAGAACCAACAAGCCAGACCCTGCTCCTGACTATACAACAACAGGCTCAAGAACTCCAGCAGCTACGTACCGAAAACACTGTCTACCGACAAGCCTTTGCCTCTAGAACCACTGATGTTCCCACGGTCTCCGCTACTACACCTAGTTTCTCCGGGGATCCTAACAAATTGAGAGAATTCCTGGATGCCTTGACGGTCTATTTCGCATTCCGCCCCTCACAATTTATGCAAGACAAGATAAAGGTGGGGTATTTGATTAGCGCCCTATCTGGCCCAGCCCTAGCATGGGCAACTCCTTTAGTGACAAGCAATGACCCTAGCTTGTCTAATTATTCCAGCTTTGTCACTACCTTTAAGCAGATGTTTGAGCGCCCTGGACTCGAGTCTTCAGCAGAAGAAACTCTCTGCGATATCCAACATGGAAATCAGGACGTATTACAATACATCACTCGTTTCAGACAATTGGCAGCAGAGACGTCCTGGGTGGAACGTACCTTGGTGACTCTGTTTCGCAGGGGTCTCAAAGAGGACATTAAGGACGAACTGGTGCACTCTGCCAGAATAGAGAATCTTAAGGGGTTGATGGATCAGACCTTGATGATAGAATATCGGTTAAATGAGCGAAGAATGGAGAGAAAGAAGAATCGTTTACCATCACACTCAGTGACGTCTCGCACCTTTCCTCATCGTACCGAAGAGGTTCGTCCTGAAACTAAGGGTGCTACCGAGGAAGAGCCGATGCAAATCGATACGGCTTAAGGGCCTTTATCATCTAGTGAACGAGAAAACAGACGAAGGAAGGGACTTTGTCTGTATTGTGGTGCGGCTGGTCACCTAATTCGCACCTGTCCCGTCCGTCCAGCCAAGCCTTTGGGAAACGCCAATTCCCGTCCTCAGTGAGAAGGGTGAGGACGGGATATTGCGAAATACCTTCCATTTGTGCTTCTGGGGAGGAAGGAACTGCTCTTTTCCTTTTACCCGTTATCCTCCACTTAACTGATGGCCAGGAGGAAAGAACTCTGGCCTTGTTGGACTGTGGAGCCAGTGGTATCTACCTAGATGAAGCATGGGCCAGGGAAAGACAGATTTTGCAAATACCTAAGGAGGTACCAGAACAAGTCCACACGGTGGATGGATCACTCTTGGCCTCAGGACCCGTACAGTATACCACCCCTACCTTCTGTCTCCAATTCGGGAAACATCAAGAAAATCTTTCTTTCGATTTAATTTCTTCACCACATCACGTTATGATCCTGGGAATTCCATGGCTCACACGGCATAACCCTTACATTAACTGGGAAACAAGAACTATTTCTTTATCCTCTCACTTCTGCCAACACCACTGCTACCTAGCAGGAGACTATTGGTCCCCAAAAAGTCTCTTAACAGCACCCCCTAAGGTGGGATGTTCTATTAACGTTCTACAGGGAGTACCCAGTCATTATCAAGAATATGCCGATGTATTCCAGAAACCAGAAAGACCTGAACTGCCACCCCATAGAGAATACGATTGCGCCATTCCTTTGGAACCAGATGCTGTGGTTCCTTTTGGGCGAATGTACTCTCTAACAGAACCTGAGAAGCAGATCCTTAAGGAATTCCTAGAGGAGAACATACAGAGTGGATTGATTGCTCCCTCCTCTTCACCTGCAGGGGCTCCTCTCTTCTTTGTGCCTAAGAAGACGAAAGACTTACGTCCCTGTATTGATTTTAGAGGATTAAACAAGATCACTACTAAGGATCGGTACCCGCTACCTCTTATTAAGGACATCTTAGAAGCTGTCAGAGGGGCAAAGAGATTCACCAAGCTGGATCTTAGAGTAGCATACCATCTTTTAAGGATAAAGGAAGGGGATGAGTGGAAGACCGCCTTCAGAACACCTTTCGGTCACTGTGAATACCGAGTAATGCCATTTGGACTCACCAATGCCCCCTCCATTTTTCAAAGGTTCATGGACTCTATTTTTTCTGATCTTCTACAGCAAACAGTGGTTGTTTATCTAGACGACATTTTAATATTTTCTGTCCACCCAGAACAACACTCTAAACATGTTCTCCAAGCCCTAGAGAGACTCAGGCAACACTATTTATTCTGCAAACCAGAAAAGTGCGAGTTTGATCGGACAGAGGTAAAATACTTGGGATATTGCATTAACCAAACTGGCGTCGGCATGGATTCAGATACGGTGCAAGCTATACTGGATTGGCCGTCTCCCTCTTCCATCAAAGAAACTCAGTGTTTTTTGGGATTGGCCAATTTCTATCGACAATTTATAGCGGACTTTGCCCAGAGAACCAGTTACATTACTCAAACCCTTAAAAAAGATAATCTAAAGAAGGGCTTTTGTTGGACACAAGACGCAGAGTTAGCTTTTCAAGACTTAAAGAAAGCCTTAATTTAAGCTCCCATTTTACGGCACCCAGACACCAACAAACAGTTCATCGTTGTCGCAGACGCCTCTGAAAGAGCCATAGGGGCTGCTTTACTACAAAAACAAGACGATGATGAGTTAGAGCATCCTGTATTCTACCTTTCACACATCTTATCTGATTCAGAGGGGAACTATTCAGTGTTAGAACGAGAGTTACTCGCCTTGAAGACCGCGTGCACAGAATGGAGACACTTCCTGATGGGCTCGAAATAACCTTTTGAAGCCCGGACAGATCACCAAAACTTACAATGCTTGAGAAACATTCAGTGTCAGAATAGCCGACAGGCTCGATGGGCTTTCTTTTTCAGTCAATATGACTTTTACATCACATACATCCCTGGTTCTCAGAATATCCTGGCCGATGCGTGTCTCTGCGTTACCCTGAGTGTAGCGATTCTCCTGTACAGAACCTATTTGAAAGTAACAAGATCTTGGTTTAGTACAGACATTTCTAGACCAGGTCAAGTCCGAATATTCCCGCCTAGGAACCACAGAGCTGAATAAGTTGCGCCCGCAACTTCATATAGATCAAGGATACTATTACCATAACAAGGCCCTGTTCTTACCCACTAAGTTAGTACAGACTGAAGCCTTACGTATGTGCCATGATTCCCCCATCGCAGGTCATCGCGGAATGAAAGCTACCCAAGATCTTCTGCTTCGCTCCTTCTGGTGGCCAACTCTCAAGGCGGATACTGAAGACTATACAGTATATCATCCTGTCCTATATCTGCTCAAGCCAAGACGCCCCGTACTAAACCAGTAGGATTACTTCGCCCATTACCTGTTCCCCCAGGTCCATGGCACACTATCTGCACTGATTTCATGTGCTCTTTACCCTCTTCAGTGGGAAATCAAGTAATTATGGTAACCGTTGACTCCTTCACTAAAATGGCTCATTTTAAGGCGTTAATAAAGTTACCAACGGCAAAGGAATTAAGCCAAATCTTTACACAAGAAATCTTTCGACTTCATGGATTACCTCAGGTCATTATCTCGGATCGGGGTCCCCAATATATCTCCCGATTCTGGAAACAATTCTGTAAGACCCTGGGAATAGAAGGGGCCTTATCATCAGGGTTCCATCCTCAAACTAATGGACAGACAGAACGACTAAATCAAGGCCTCAAACAATATTTACACAGCTTCTGCAATGCTACGCAGAGTAATTGGTCTACCTATTTACCACTTGCAGAGTTCTCCTATAACAACTCAATACACAGTGCCTCGAAAGTCTCCCCTTTCTATGGATCTTACGGTTTCCATCCCAAGGCCTTTCCAACTCCCCTGAAAGATATTTCCAATCTTCCGGCCATCTCCTCCTATGTTCGGCAGCTACGGGGTGTCCAACGTGTTATCCATTCTAAACTTGTGGCCACTAAGTCACGCATGAAAAGAATAGCTGATAAGAGACGTTGTGAGGCTCCACAGTATCAGGTCCACGATAAGGTTTGGCTTTCCTCTAAATTTTTACCTCTCCGACTTACCCAGAACAAATTTAAACCTCGTTATTATGGTCCATTCCTGATTCTCCGGAAGATTAATCCAGTTTCTGTGCGTCTTCGTCTGCCCCAGACTTGGAAGATACATCCTGTGTTCCATGTCTCACAACTTAAACCTTACCTTCCTGATCCTTATCACAGGCAATTTTCCTATCCTCCCCCTCTGCTGATTGATGATGTACCCGAATACGAGGTCCAGGAAATCTGTGACTCTCGGTTTTTCCATGGGTGCCTTCAATATCTTGTTCATTGGAAAGGTTACCCTATGAGTGAGTGTTCCTGGGAAGATGCCCCTTCGGTTCATGCCCCTCTTTTGGTCCGTTGCTTTTTTTGGCTTTTCCCTCACAAACCTGGGGCCTCGGGGGGGGGACCTACTGTCGCGCCGCGAGCACGGGGCGCGGCACTCTGGAAACGCGGCGGACAGGTCGCGGGGAAGCCGCGGCTCAAGTCAGAGGTTGCGGCACTCGCCGTGCCCCCTTTCTTAAACCGCCGATGCCAGGGCAGGGGAAGAGACACCGAGTCGGGTCTCAAACGTTGCCGCGCACAGCACGTTCAGCACGCGCAACACTTTGTTAAACCACACATGTTTGGGAACCCTCACTTACCAGTCACACAGGCAAAAGCCGAATGCCTGCACGATTGCCTTTTATGCATGCTTTTCCCTTTCCCAGCATGCTGTTCACATCCTCTCTTCCCTGCATTCATTGCTTCTCTTTTTCAGACGCATGTTCTCTATTATTAATCATGACTTTTTCCCCAATCCAAGATGGTGGTATTTCTACTTCCTGTTTTTCACTTCCTGTCTAGGGGGTATATAAGGGGAATCTAGCTTCTTTCTCATTGCGTTGCAACACTCATGTGGTGGTAGTCATGCTCCGGCTGGTTTCCTCTTGTGAAGCCAGTTATTCTTGACCTGTCTTCTGTCTCCAGTATTCCTGAACTCCAGTATCTTCTGTCCTAATGTCCTTGTGTCCTCCTTCTGTTTCAGGGAGTTCCTGTTGGAGGTTTTTTACCCTTTTGGGGTTTTTCCTCTGGGACTCCTTCTGGAGGGCACGGACTGTAGTGGCTTACTATTGTCAAACAGCACCGTGGCTACTGGAAGGGGTCCCCCCTACCTCGGCCAAAGCAGGACCTGCAGGAACCGGGGCCGTTCACCACCTCTCACCAACCTGGACGGTAAGCCCAGGGTGAATCGTGACATATATGCAGATAAATCCACTGATCTCACCATTGCCTATTGTTTTTATAAAGAATTAATTTGTGACAGATGAACAAAAGCTCAACATTTTGATTTCAATCACTGGCCATTGTTGGCTGCACTTTGAATAAAACAACTTGTAATATAAAACATACATAATAGATACCTTGTCGTTGCCATCTGGGGTTTCTGGCTACATACTGGGCCAAAGATATAGTACTAGAACCTCTCAATTATAATGTTGGGCCACATTAGACAGATACATATTAAGCATACTTTGTATATACTTAACTTTAAACCATTCGTATGTGCAACTAGATAAAGCTGAACTCTAGGTGCTACCCATACATAGCACATAAATATCAAAATAATTTGCATTTGGTCTACTCACTAGAAGCACGAGGAATGTGGCCTAATGGCTATGCTAAAACATTAACAAAACATGAGTATTTACAAAGGGTGGTGAACCTGAATGGTTGAAGTTTTTTTTTTTTTTTTAAAGTACTATTACATCAGCTAAGGAAGGAGATGTGGTTTAGTGGCTAAGTGGCAGATCTAAGGACTTTGGTTTGAATCCAGCTTGCATTGACTAAAAGTTGAGCAGTTTTGGAAATCATTTAATCACAATGTGCCTAAAATTTAAATGTGAGATATATTAATGTGTGTGTAACAAAACGTTTTAAGCCACCACTTGATGAATTCAATCTTGTAGCCCATAATGTGCAACACTCTGGCTATGTAAATGACTTGTGAATAGGTATCCAGCTTATTATTCGCTGTGGATACCCTTTCCTTTAGAGCTCTTGGATAGCCCCCTAATTTTTTGACAGTCTGATAGAAGCCCTCCACAATTTTCATCAGCCAGGTTTATTCTTCCCTCTTCAAGCCTATTTCTCAATGTTTGTGGACTCACATTCTTAGGCACATTGGAAGATTTACCCTACACACATCATCTTGTATCGTAGAAGCATTTTATCATTATGTAATTCATGTTACTTTTAATCAGAAAAGACACTTACAGTAAGCCTACTTTTTTTCTGTGCCTTATGCACAGAATTTGCTTAGTACCAGACATCCAAAGCTGGCAGGCATGGTGGACACACTCTGAGCTCCAGCAATGCTGGTGTCTCAGAGGAATGCACTGGAGAAGACAAAAGATGTGGCTTAAACAGTGCTTTAAATGGGCCGGTACTGAGTACCGGCACTTTTTTATTTTGAGAGGGAGAGTACCTGCACTTCTCAAGAAAAACGTAATACTTTTCATTGGAGAGCACCAGCACTTCTCAGAAACAGCGCTTCTATGTTTCCATTTCAAGCACTGGGCTTAAATATAGTAAAGCATGAAAAAAATGGTAAGCACATACGCCTTCTCCGTGCGTTAGCAGATTAAACCCTGACGTATTAGCTTTCCAAATCATTATTCTAATACTGTTTTAGTCCCACGTGTCTAAAATAGTACGCCCACCCCATATTTAGTTCTACCCACGCCCCACAAATTCGAGTTTAGCTGTATTCCTGTTTTCGCACATGTGATAAGCATAGGAACGAAATTACTAGTCACTCATTTGAAGCGCAAAATGCCTCTAGGACTTCCCAACTAATAAGTGCGTTGTTTTGGTGTTTGGCGAGTTGGGGAGAGCCTTCTGTTTTGCGTACGTACTCTTTGCTCCCTCTATAATACACATGGGATGATGGAAGCCTCCGTACCAAGATGGCCGCCGTGTTCACACGCTGACGGGATTCGGTGTCTGACATTTAAAAGTCCTTTCTTTGTGTCAATAGCTGGCAGTGGTGCTGTTTGTGCCGCCGCGCCCAGCAGCACGGTCCGCCCCCGAGGCTGGCAGCCGTGTCTGCTGTGTGTGACTAACGCCTGTCATATGACTGCAGGCGGATGGAGGCTGATACGTGAGACAGCGCAGAGGGGACCAGCCGCGGCGTTCGCGCCTCCTAGAGGGGCACCAGTATGCCTCCCACTTTGTTCCAGAAACTCTTCAGCAAAAAAGGAGGGCTTGCGTCCCCAACAGGCAGCAGAGATCAGGAGTTCATCTTCAGGTAACGACACAGTGTATGTGGAAGCGAGTATCTCTGCAGCAGGAGATTAGGGGGGCGGGGGGAGTCACAAAATAATTTAATAGATGATTGGAGGACTCCTTCCGCCCAACAGAAGCAAATAGTGGGGATTTCATCTTTACTGCAGGACACTATTTTGTGTACTCCTGTAGATGGGGAAGGGTGAGTGGTTAATTTAGCCACAGGATGCAAGACCTCATCAGGAAGATGAAATGCAGGGCGCTTAGAGCCAAGCTCCTTCCAGTATAAACAGGGACCAGCACAGCACCATCCGACAACAGCTTGTGTGTGTGTGTTTGTGCACACCCTGGGGCTGGTGGCCAAGTGTTGCCCTTCTAATTGCACGACACCAATCCATGCACGTCACCAATCCATGCACGTCATCTGCACGGACGGTGACTGTGCTGTGCAAAAGCGTGGAAGGTGAGCGCTTGGCTCTCTGAGCAGCAGAGATCACCGTCTATTTCCAGGTAACCACACTGCCTGTTGTCACAGGAAAGAAGAGAGGGTTGCGCTACCTGAGCGGAAGATGTAAACTCCACAAGTTCGTTATCTGACAACCAGACAGCTTGTTAGGTGGTGGAGGATGATTTTCAACATATTAGAGCAGCATTTGAGACCAGACCTTAATCTTTGAGGGTCAGCGACGCGCGCCTCTTTTAATTCTACATGTATTAGCCACAAAGCAGTCCAAATAGTTTTATAGTCAGTCATGCGTGACTAGACGTAAAATGCCATTGCACGGATGTCACTGTTGCTCTTTGTAACAGCCACAGAACATATTGTCAAGATGACTTGCCAGTCCTATTTAGTGTGTGTGCGCATGATCACGTAAAATGCCAGCAATAGCCGTAGTGTCCTGCATCATAACTCCGTAATCCAGTGCCTTTGTTGGCTTGTAAATACGTGAAAAAGCAGATGAGTGTTAAACATGTTCCCGTATGTTTGCTATACGACTCGATACTGCTTCTTTTCACAGTTATTTTGTGAAGTGGAGCAGTTTGATCATATTCCTCCTTCACGAGTCAACTGTTCAAGTTTGATTCGCGTCTGCAATGCAGACGCCCTCCCAGCTGCACCTCTCCGGTTTGTTGGTAATTACAAATACTCCATATGTGTCACAGTTTGTGGTACTTTATAGGAAGAGGCTTCTTCCTGGTCTTCACTTGGGTATACATAAATAGATATCTTAGTAGCAGTCATGGTCGTGACGAATCTCTTGGTGCTGTTTTATATTTCTACTTCATTAAGTGTAAATATCGTGTTTTGTCACGTTGCTTTGTGATTTGCAATGACAACATTGTACAAATTCAGTAGCAACTCTGTTACGTTTGACATCTACTTGGTACTTAACTTGGTGTTGCTTTTTTGTGTGAAATCTAACCTTTTAATGCACGGAAGAGCACCAGAGGGCTAGATGACAATATTGCTGTACAATTTCCTGTGCTCAGTGTTGTTTTTAAAAAATTATTATTCTCACATCCACTGCGAAACCCATTTTACAACTTTCATCACCAAAATAACCCTTCCGTCCTCTTCCACGTGTAACTCACCCAAACCTCAGTTTACTACCATGATCTCCCAAACAACCCTACTAAATTCTCCCTCATTTATCTCACCTTTGACTCATCCAAACCCCCTCCTGCTACTATGATCTCCCTAACCCTTTCCACAGACTCTTCCCTCCTCCATCCCCCTTTTACTTATACCAAGCCCCATCCTATTACTATAAACTCCCAATTAACACTTCTGGATTCTACCCCTCCATTACTCCAGTCAATCCAACTAACAAACTCACATATCCGCGGCTCAAATTAACTGATGATAATACTAAAACTGTTCTTGTATTTCCTTATACTAATCCACAACTAATTCCTTTTGGGTTCAGGAGTAGCGTGCTACTCGTGGAAAAGCGATTCGAAGCCTCATCAGGGGTAGTAAGCTTTACATAAATACTACAATTAAAATAATCAACTTCGTGTTGTGATTCTCCTCTCTGGGCTACCACCATCGCCTTGGTGTTCATGATTATTTGTTAAAAGCACACCGTATGACTGAATTGCTTCTAGGTGTTTGTGAGAGACGTGTTCCAGGACAATTGTATTGAATTAGCAATACCCAGCCACCAGGTGAGGGGTATAAGATCAGATTTGGACACCAGCTCAAAAAGAGGGGAAGTTGCGATTTGAGTTGGGACGCAAATAGATATATTTGAAAAAGTCACCATTTGCGAACAAGAGTTCCGAAAAGAGAAGGGTGAAGTCTCCAATCACTGGAACTGTGAAGATATCAGGAATGCCTGTTGGCTACAGCATTGAGATTTCCTGGTATGTGAGCTATGTAAAGAAATAACTTGTGAAGAAAGCAAAATTCCCCAAAACTATTTGCCAGTTCTGGCAGGGGTTTGGATCTGGTACCGCCAAGATGACTGATGTACCGAACTGCAGTAATATTGTCCATAGGGAGAAGAATGGAGCAGTGCACCTTGCAAGAGATCTGAGAGATATGGAGGTATAATGAAGTCTGGGCAATCCCTTATGTGATGGCTTTGACTGTGGCCAAGGTTAAATTAAGAGTGGCACTGGTGGAGTTTATCAGAAAACCCAGAAATTCCATCTGAGTAGAAGCGACTAGTATCTGTTTCTGTGTTGATTAGACATCCAAGGTCTGAGAGGAGAGAACAAGTAAAGTGAACTTGAGATTGAAATGTTTTTGAATGTTTTGGAACATTAAGAGCATATCATCTAGATAAAATGATTAGTCTGATACCTTGAGACCTGAGATAGGCCACAACCGGATTCATGATTTTTGTGAAACACCAAGGTGCAGAGGAAAGGCCGAAAGGAAGAGAGGAAAATCAGTATGTTTGTCCCTGCCATTGAAATTGAAGGAATTTCTGTGATTGTGATAAATGGAAGCTTAGAGATGAGCATCTTGTAGATTCAGGTGCACCATCCAGTCGTTTTGAAGTGAAGTATCTATGACATGGAGAATAGTCTCCATGTTGAAATGATAAACCACAAATTGGTTGTCATTTCCTAGGTTGATAACAGGTTACATTTTTTTGTTTTTCTTTTGTGCTAGGAAGAGATTTAAAAAAAACCTAAAGGCTCTGGAGAGGAAATCTGTTTTCCTTTTTTGTGTAAAAGCTAATCAATTTCTTGAGATATTAGGCGGACATTTCAGATGAGATATTGTTTTTTGTAATGTTTTTTTGAGGTGGCGTAGGGGAATTACTGTTTGAGAAGGAATTGTATAAAGTTTTATAGAGTAGCCTTTTAATTCAGACCCAATGATCTGAGGCTATTGATTGCATCCCAAGAAAAGTGGTCCAGAAGGAAGACTTACTCGCTTGGGTTGTGTTTTTGTCGCTTTTTTGTCCTCTGCCCTGGAAACCTCTGCCTCTTTGCGGGTAGACTAGTTTGTACTCTTGATAGTTTGTGTTGTAGAAGCCTCTAAATCCTTGATTTCTGAAGTTGTGGGTAGTAAAGTGGCTCCTGTCTCTACTGGCCCTGGCAAAAACATGTTGTTAAAATACTTTTTTTGCATTATCATTGGGCCTTATATCCTACGAGGCAAAAGTAGTGATATAATCACTAAGTTCTTTAATAAAGGAATCTCCAAATAAGAGACCTTATGTCTTAATGCTGGGATCCATGGTATGAAACTTTGCTAATTTGGGGTCTAATTTCAACAGAAGGCCCTTTCTCCATTTGTGAGTAATCACAGAGTTGACGTTTCCTAGCAAACAGAAAGCTGTCTGTGTCCACATGGACAGATCTTCAGGATCAATATAAGTATTTTCCAGTCTGGTGGATTCGGCTAAGTCAAGGATACATTTCATGGGACCTATGATGTCCAGCATCTTATCCAGCCATGTAGACCGGTACTTGTCCCCCCTTTTACAAGGACCTTTGGTATTAATAGTGGGAGTAGAGCCTATATGATGACAGAATGTTTGATATTCTTGGTAACCATATCCATAACAAAACAAGATCCAAGCCAAAACAAGACTGAAATGCTTTGAAAAATAGCAATGCTTCAGCAAATTATAGAAAAATGAGTCCATACAAGGTTAAGGATAATGGTTTAGTAAAGAAGCACAGTCTCATCCAACTGGTCGGAAACATGCTGTGCAGAGAACCTGAGGAAACAGTAAAGCGGTTGGGAAGCAAGGCTGCCTCCCAGGGAGTTTCCAAACTGATGTTGGGAACCTGAGAGCCGACCGGAGTTCTGACCACAGTTCAGAAAGGGCAGAAGTGCAGGAGAAGGCCCATGAAGTGCAGACCTTAGCAGGAGGGCAAACAAAGCATCTTTTGTTCTGGGTAACGCAGCAATGGTGAGTGTTGCTGGGGACATGCTGAATAGAACGCAAAGAGAAAGCACTCAAGGCGGCAGTCAAATGACTGTCACCAGAATAAACAATGAAAATTAACGGTGAGCAACGCACAGTAAATATAGAGAACAATACTGCCTAGATAATATACTTAGGAACATATAATGTGAGATAAACTAATATAAAATGCTTATCACGACTGCGAGCAGCAAGGAAAGAGGACTGTTCGGAGTCAAGATAGGTATTATAGAGGATGCCGTCTCCTCGTATGGCTGTTTATGGTACTACTTTTTGTTTCCCATTGGCTTGTTGTTTCTAAGTCTGATGAGATCTGTAGTTTTCATGTTTCTTGAATGCTTCTGTTTAATTAAATGCAAGATTAGAGAAGCCTAATGGGAGCCTCCGGCCTTGCATTAAAATTGCATTGGCCAGTATTTTAAAATTGCTTTTATTATATTTGCACTGATCGCTATAAACTTTTATTTGTGGTTGTATTGTGTATGACCCTAGAGCCAAAACAATAAATAATTGAAAGTGTCTCTGAAACGCAGACATTAGTATCAAGTAGATAACAGTAAACTAAAGTCTTTTCATACATTAGTGTAAAATAGAATTGTCGTGAGAGCCCAGTTTGCACTAGGGAAGCGAAGTGGATGTTTTTGTCATGTAGGATGTTCTTGAGGATTTTAGTGTATAACTAATAATATTGGGCATGGGTGGAGACCTGTAGTGCCCTGTAGTTGAATGGGCTGGTTGAGGAGAAGAGGTTGGACAAGGTGTCTTTTAAGTTTGCTCCTGATTGTTTTTTTTTATTTTTTATTTTATCTTGACTTGGAGGGATGTCACAGATTATTTACTACTGTTGCAGATGAGGCAGAGGATTATGAAAACTATATTTTCTTTGATTGCTTGATCATGATGCAGCTACTTCAATCTGCACAATAGAGCTTGTTCTAAATGGTCTTTACATAAACAGGTAGGACAGTCATCTCAAGGTTTGGCAGTCCAAGTGGAATCAGTAATGCTCCCGCTGACTGAAACAAAGGGACAGAACTAAGCCCTCGCTGTGTGAACTCTAAACTGATGTGGAGGACAGCAATGCAAACTTTGATGCACTCCCATGCAAGGCAAATATGTTCTGTACAGGCACGGTAAACATTCAGACAGAATTAATGGTAAAAGTCAGATGATGTTCAAACTAAGAAAACACAGTCTCCCTGTCCACTGTCAAAGTACTCCTGGGCGGAGTTTGCGGAGTCCAGTTCCTCAGAGTTAAAAAAAAAAAAAAAATGGTGCATTTCCGCAGAGGCTGAGTTCTGTGACCCCTGGAGTCCTGAATGTGGAATGTTCAGCTAGGCCCGAGCCTGCTTAGCGCTTTTTCGATCGTGTGCATTCAGGAGAGGGTCTTTGCAGTGAAAGCTGCCATTTCATGGCTCTTGTGCACTGGCCTCTCCTGTGTGTACTGCACACGGGGCAGGCGGTGCACAAGAGTCATGAAATGGCAGCTTTCTTTTGCTACCTACAGCCCCGGCCTGAATTCAGGCCAGGGCAGTAGGCAGTGAAAGCTGCAAGGTCTCTTGTGCACCGACCTGCCCTGTGTGCACTACACACGTGGCAGGCCTGTACGACAAGAGGCCTGAAATGGCAGCATTCACTGACTACTGGCCTGAATTCAGGCTAGGGTAGTAGGCAGCAAAATATGCCATTCGAATCCTTGTTTGTGCACAAACAGCAATAAAAACTAAGAGATGAAGACCTTGGTCTTACCGGGGATCCTCCTCTCGTCGTCGTCCGACGGACAATCGTCTCAGTGGCTGCCTCCCTCTGTTCTGCTCTGCTGCGTGTTGTATCCTAGTTATGGGCCGCACAGCGTAAGCGTAGACTGTGCTTGCTCATCTGGTGAGCGCTGCTGGCGGGGCTAGCAAAGTTTGTGGACTTACTCCGCGCTCCAAGCAGAGCTAAAAAAAAACTCAGCTAGCTCTGCCAGCGGTGCGGTGATGCCTGCATACCCCTATAGAAAAGTTTATTTTGACACTGAAACAAATTCAAGGCAAATCTGAAAATCTTGAGAGTTGACGGATTTGACAAGATGCATGAAATGGAAATTCCTGAAAGCAGTGAGCAATATGGAACTATTTTTCACGATGGTAATCACTGAACTGTTTGGTACATCTACGATTTCTAGGCATTGTGCTAATGAGCATTTGCCCAGATCTCTCACTCTGGTTCCATGCTACTTCCAAACCAATTATTGTTAGACTCGTCAGCTGCAGGTATTGTGATTCTGCCCATCCAGTTGTGCAAGAATGTCAACAATATAAATGTGTATTTTTCAAGCTTTGAACTCCGGTGCATCCCGCCCAGAAATATTTCCTTACTGTTCAAGATAAACATCACAATATCTAGTATGTCATTTTAGTTCTAGGGAAAGTATGGGTAGATTTGGATAGCCAGTTAGGCTTCTTCTGTACCCACGAAGCTGCGTTTGAATTTGTAAAAATTGAAAATATTTTCCAGTAGCAAATGCTGTAAGTGGGAACTTAGTCCGTAATGGGAGTGAGCAATCGAACAGATTTCCAACTCTTGGTACTCACTAGTCTATGGTGATAGATTCCTTAATACCTACTTATGTTTCTTTGGCTAGCTGTATTTTAATACGTACTTTCAGGAAATTAATGCCATTGTCACTCTTGTGATTTATGTTTACATCTGAATGTTATGTTTTATTTGCATCGCAAGATGAGGAGGTAGGTTGACTCCATCCTGGTGTTTGCTTCCTTGTGGCTTTTATTTCATTGACTGTTTTGTGTTCTGGGTGTGGATGATAAGTGTCACTGAAAGCTATGGGCTTTCGCCGGGGTGGACATATGTTTTATTTTTATATCTTTAAAGGGTTGGGAGATGTCCAGTTGTGTTTCCTAGGCTCTCTCATATGACATTCAATGAAAGTTTGATAGCCAGATACAATATAAATGGGGAAGCTCCATTATTTCCTGTTGGATTCAATATGGTTTATCATGTGATGTATATTGGTTCGCGGGCATGTGTTAATGTAGTGGATATTTTTATGTGCTGCAAGTATCGAAACTCAAAAGCTTTACTATCGTTATATATTTACCAAAGGGTAGATGATAAATATTGTACAAATTGAAATTCCATTAATTCAGACATCTGCATGTGTGTAATGTCTTTGGGGATGTAATCCCTCAAAACTCCTGTGTGCCATTACAGGTATACATTGCAAAATTGTATGCAGTGAATGTTGGTACTGAATACACACAGCTGGTTAGTTTCATTCCCAAATGTTAGAGTGCTTAATAACTATATTATGATATCAGTAGTGTCTAAGTTACCCATGCATTAAATTCCTTGAGACAATATCAGAAATGCCGCTCCAAACCATTGTCCGTAAAGGTGCTAATTCAGCTCAATGTATGCTGTTTCTACTTTGCTCTAATGAACGTGGTGTATATAGAGTTCTAACTAGTACAATGTGGGTTAGTTCATTTTTTTTAAAGGAAGTCTTTAATTGATACTAACATACGCACAGGAAATCTTTTTTATGTTTCTCCAAAGGCAGATTCACATTTGCAGCTGGAATAAGATGTTCTTCTAGCTGTCAGTAACAGTGCACTTTTTAGGTTTCTGTGAAATTGCATCTGGAGAAAAAACTAGACTACAAACAGGTTTTTGGCTCACATTCAATTGTGCAAGTTCAAAATGTTTGTTAAATGGTTCAGTGGCTTAACACACTTGTTGTAGAATTCTGGTGTATCCTGGCTGGTGAGCACAACCTTTCATCCAGTAGCGATTGATTAAGTTTATTTGAATGATGCATGCCATGGTTCATTACTGTAGAATGGCATATCTTTCTACTTCACTTCTGTTAAAATTTTGGGTCAGTCCACGGGCTACTGAGGAATGAGGCAGTCATTACTTTCACCCAAATATTTGAGTGATGAAAGCAGCCAGTATTCCGGGTTACCAGTCTGGACCAAAAGAAGGAATTATCAGCAGAATTTGACCTTATGTTACCGATTTTCCCCTTAAGTTCTCATTTGTTAGTAGCGCCTCAGCGTCCATCTTTTAATGGGCTATATCCCTCCCCGTTACTGCTACCCCTGGTATCAGTAGTTCAGTGGAAAGTACTGACCCATCTCACAAGCCACTCACAATTAGGAGCTGATTGAGGAGCTTGAGAGTTTTGAAAGGGTGTCTGCAGATGGCAGTATGATTGCCCTTTTAAATGAGAAAATGGTTTTATTTAGATGGTCTCTGCGATGACCCAGTGAGATACCACTGTACAGCATTGGACCTCTTATGCCAGAACTTTAACTGGATAGCTAAGGAGTCTGTCGGACCCTATTATGAGATGTGAAGCGCTAAAGGGTTTAAATAGCAAAGTTGAGTGTGTGTTAGGTCCTTAATTGTCACTTATTAGCATTACGTAACTGCAGTGTGGTGGGCTAGAGAAAGATTAAGAAACTTTGTGGGTGAAGGGAATGAATGAATGAATTTCTAATCTTAGATGGCATTGTTTGGGGTAAAAAAGAAGATTGCATGCATGGGAATCACTGTTTAGAGTCTAACCTTGTATGATATTGTTCCCCTACCTGTGGATACCACAGATGCTTTCGCTTGTGTTTAGGAACTGTGTGAGTGAGGCATTTCTTTGTTTATCAAGGGATGGTTCCAGGTAAAGCAATTTGTATTACCTGAGCACTCAAAGTCTGTTTTCCTGCTGAACAACACCTGCCTGTTTACTTCACCATTTGTTAAATCATAGCACACTTTACAGACAAAGCATGGATGGGAACAAACCTGCCTTTGGTAGAAGCATATTTTATATGCTTTTGTTATTTTATCAAATTCAAACCGTGATATTGGTATAGAGTAAATAAGACATTTGAAAGTGTGCCAGACTGGTACACCAAAACCCCATGAAGGGAAATGGATGAGTTCCTGATCTTGAGGGTAAGAGTGTAACCTGGAAGTTTTCTTTTGCCAACATAACTATCCATTCCCAGTGCCCCTAGTTCTCTTTCAGCCAGGAATGCTTTGAGGGTAATTCTTTAGAGATGATCCCACTGTTAGATCTCACAGGCAGGTGGTATTCACCTGACTCTTCCGTTTAAAGTTATTGAGTCTCATCTCTCATCTTCTCTCCTGAATGTACCCCCTACATAGCCCTCTCTCTAACTGTGAGAAGGTCACATTTAGGTAGGGGTCTACAACATGAATTTTCATTGCAATACATTTTTCCTTTATCACCAACCTCTGTAATAGGTAATATTCAGGATCCCCCACCATGAAGTTCAGCAAGGAGGAGAGCTAACCCAAACTTCCTTTACTACTGCTTCTTTGAGTTTAACCGCATTGTCCTCTTCTTTGATGCTTGAATTATGGAGGGCAAGGGAAACTCAACTTTTAAATTGGTCAGGAATGTTATATTTGTTAAATCATATTCCTTCATGGAAGGCTATCTATGTGACCAGCTGATGTGAAAATGGTGGGATGTGTGAATATTTATCAGAAACGAGAAGTAACTAAGCTAGCCCATTTTTCCAATGGATCTGAAAGTCTGATTCTGAAAGTAGAAGAGGATTTAGTCTTCAAACTAATATCAATGGTTCCTGAGAAAGATCAGCCATTCTGAATATCCATTAAAGGGCGTGCAATGTCCTCATTCAGAACTAGGCCACAAACAGATTTATTTTGATAATCATATAGTTTAAAGGCATATCATCTTCAGGATGTAGAGACTATGACTAACGTGATTTCCCTCTATAGTGGGGAAGGACACTAAAGGGTTGTTCCTAATGATTTGCAGTTTTCACAAGATCGTTTTGCTCCCTTTGCAGATATTAATGACTTTCAAATTGTCTCATATTAATGATATATCTTATTAGGAGGAGCGCTCACACAATGGTCATCTTAGCAGTGGAGTTCATAATTTTATTTGGTTAGAAATGCAGGCTTTTTGAGTAGGATGTTATTTCATGATGATTTAATGTTTTCAGGAAACATAATGGCATGATCCTCTTTTGCTTCAGATTTTGTTTCTGTTTGTTGGGAAGCCACTTCCAAGAATACATGTCTTGAATCACAAGGACCTAACTTAAATTCCACCTAAAATAGTTTGTAATGTTGAATAAATTGGTATTGATAACAGTTTTTTGCTTTTAGATTGGTTTATATTAATGTGTATCAAATGCCTATCATAATTTTGATAAATGTATACTTCTAACAACTGAAAATTATATCAAAAGTGAGAAAGGGACATACAATATAGATAGATGTTACCCCTTCCCTAGTGCAATGCATATATTAACGGAAGATTTAAACATACTTCCCTCAGTGGTCGACATTTCTTATCAAGACCTCCTGTCTGCGTGTATTACTCATGGTTGCCCAATTTATGTTCTGCTCCGTTACTACGTGGTCAACATTGATGTGTAATTTGCTAGCCTCCTATGACTGGCGCTTTAAGGGCAGAACCAGGCAGATTTGCCTGTTGTACAGACATTTTAGTTCGGGCAGCACACTAGACCATATTTTTGTATCTGTGTTGGATTCTTCCATGTTTGTTAAACTTGAAATACTAAACTATAATAGAAGTGACCCATGGGCCCATGCATGCTTTTATTAAGCAATCTTAGAGACCAGTTCAATAAAGGTTCTCACCTTTGTCATTGATTATCCTCATAGTCTTATCATGAGGTTGAATAGTAATCCGTTAGAACAACTATCTCAGTTCTGAAGTTAATATTTGCATGCACCCGATTTTACATTAATCCTGGATAAGAATGCATCATATAATGATTTAATAAAGGAAATGTGATATTGAAGCCTGTCCCTGTCCCCAAAGCCATCTGATTACTGATATACCTCAAGCATAGTAAAATGTTTAATAAACTATTTCAACATTTGAAAATGGAGGAAAATGAGATAGCAAGTGAAACAAAAATCAGGTAATTATCGCTTTTTATGAATTCCAAGCACTAAATCTTACATACAAAAATGTAATAATGAAACAGAAGCACGTTTATTATAATAAATGTTGGTCACTAATGATGGAAGCTGTTGTTTAAAATGACCGCAGAAATTCTGGCTTTTGGTAAGACAGAGCTCTCTGTTACCTTTTGGTAATCAATGTATTTTCTGGAGAGGTGTGGATGACTCATTTAGGACATGTTTGCGTTTGGATTAGGGTCACTATTGATTTTTATTTTTGGAGGACAAATTAAGATTTTTTTTTTCCTCAACTGATTATATAAAGAGCATCATCCTTTCTAAATAGGTAGACCTCCTGACCTGGATAACTTGCTAGCAGTGATGATAAAGTCAAATGAGGATTGATGGGCTTCCAGTTTATATATTTTTTTTCCTGTGACTATAAGTAATATCTCCCCAGAATCCTGGAAGGGTGCAGTGATGACAGGTATTCATATGAGCCATGATCTCTGTTCCCTAAGAACTGTAGGTTTATATTTTACATCGATATGTGTGCTAAAGTCTTGCACCAATATTGCTCTCAAAAGGATGGGTAAAAAAAATCGTACTTTGATGCCAGGGGAGTTTTAGAGAAGGCCATTCAGTGCCCAATCATTGCTTTGCTTTATGGGGAACAGCGAACGTATTTTTGAACATATGGGAAATTAGTATTGCCATTTTGTTGAATTTCATGCAGCCCTCAATCTGGTAGAGATGAAGCCAGCATGGCAGAAATTGAATGGGATGAATATCCCTGTTGGTCTTCTCTCAATCCTCAATGCACAAAATGCTTCTTGTTAAGTACTTTGCAATGACATTGAAATCACTCTTGGTGGATATACAACATATGGATGTGACTTTTGGATTGTCATTTTTTAAATGCATCTTAATCTGCTGTGTTAAGCTTGGTGTAAAATGTATTGATACTCATTTAAAGATGTATTATTTATTGTATTTTATCTTTTACTATTTTGATAGAAATTGGTCTAAATTAAAGATATTTAAGGTTGAAAAATCTATCGCAGTCCCAAAGTACTTCTGGCCAAGGTTTGCTCCCTGGACCATGGTTGTGTCACATTCAACTACTTGCTACTGTCACCCACCAGTAGAAGGAGGTTGCCACAGCCTCTACAATCAAGCCTGGTACATACGTTTGCAAAATATCTGAGGAGCCATGGTAAAAAGAAAGCAGTCCCAACATTTGGGATGAAGGTTATGAATAACATTGCATTTTAATGATGGGTTGTGCTTAGTAAAATATTAAGGGGGTCATTCCAACCCTGGCGGTCATCGACCGCCAGGGTGGAGGACCACGGAAGCACCGCCAACAGGCTGGCGGTGCTTCCCTGCCCATTCCGCCGCGGTCAGAAAAGGGGATCCGGCGGTTTCCCGCCGGATTTCCCCTGTCTGGGCTGAATCTCCATGGCGGCGCTGCAAGCAGCGCCGCCATGGAGATTCCAACCCCCTTCCCGCCACCCTGTTTCTGGCGGTTTTTACTGCCAGGAACAGGATGGCGGGAACGGGTGTCGTGGGGCCCCTGGGGGCCCCTGCACTGCCCATGCCACTGCATGACACTGGCATGGGCAGTGCAGGGGCCCCCTAACAGGGCCCCAGCATGATTTTCACTGTCTGCGTAGCAGACAGTGAAAATCGCGACGGGTGCAACTGCACCCGTCGCATCCCTGCAACACCGCCGGCTCCATTCGGAGCCGGCTTCTATGTTGCAGGGCCTTTCCCGCTGGGCCGGCAGGCGCTCCTTTGGCGGGCGCCCGCCGGCCCAGCGCGAAAGCCAGAATGGCCTCCGCGGTCTTTTGACCGCGGAGCGGCCAAATGGCGGTGACCGCATGGCGGGCGGCTCCCGCCGCGTTCAGAATGACCACCTACGTTTTTTTGGCTAGGTGTTAGAAAATAAAGGCAAAAGACAAATACAAGCACAAGAGTTTTCCCCAAGATCTCTAAAGCAACTATTTAGGTGGCTACTTGGTGTTACCCAATACAGTTTACTGAATTTCCCAAAGTCGCTTATATACCCTTCTCTCAACACACCAGGTAGAGCTCTAAATAGTAGACCTAAACCCTTTCTCTTAACTAGCTACCATAGAAAAAACTAAAGGACACTTGAAAGCACAGCCCGCATTCGTGGCCTCCAATTTGTTTGGTTAGCTTGTTTGTAAACTAGTCACAGGCAGTAATTGGATTGTTGTACCATCTATCACTCCACATCTCGTTTGCAAGGCAATACACAATGAGGAAATGGTTATGTACCAGAAACAACTAATTTTGGTGACAGACCTGCATTTTAGACAAAAAGTGCCTCTGGCTCTTGGGAAGCCAAAGGTTGATGATTGTTCATTAAATAGTGGAGCTGTGAGGTTCAGTCTGTTAAATGGTGATGTGCTTGTCTGTGGTAAAACAAAATCCAAATGCAGAAAAATCGTAATAAAAAATAAAAATAAAAGCAACAGTTGCAAGAAACTTGATTAAGGATTATTGTAGGTGAAGGGAGTAACATAATTGTGAACTGGGGACAATGGGGCTTTAACAACAAAAAACAAAAAAATTGCATTTTAGGTACAAGGTCATAAGTAGAGTCTCCCCTGGGAAATAATAGAGGAAAAGGTGCACACATAAATAAATAAAACAAAAGAAAGAATTATTTAAAATGGGGTGAGGAGGGTTGGCGGGTGGCAGAGCCGGCTGTAGCGCTGGTGGTGCCAGGTGGGATTGTCTTTTGGTGCCCACCCCAATGACCTCCCTTTCCACATATTCCCTCACTACCACTCTCCAACAGTGCCCAATTATCTCCCCATAGCCCCTCTCTGACATAAATATAATTTTTTATAGCGCTACCCATATTCACTCATGCAGTTCTGTGATCTGCATGGTACTTGTTTTTTTGCAGCAGGCACATTCTCTGCCCTACTTTATGATGAGTCCAAACCGCCACTAGACAATATAGCGATCTCTTACCAGTAGGGACATTAATCACCAGAGTTATTGTGACATGTTTTTTATTGTTGCCTGAATACTGCTGGACGCCCAAGGAAGTTGCCCTACTTGTAAACCCATAAGATATTTTTAAACATAGCGCCCCCCACCAAAGTGAGCGCCAGTTAAAGCTAGATATGTCGCACTATCCTAAATCTGGCCCTAGAGGGTGGGTATTGTCTCCATGCCCCACAAAGAAAAAGGGAGAAAACTATAACATCTGTTTCAGATTAAGTTTGCATCCTGAAATAATTGACTACATTTTTTGCAAAAAAACATGAAAAATCACTTGAGATTCATTGTTCCCACAGCTTATTAAGGAAGGGCCAACTAACTTGAATCTCATTGCACTTGCTCATTGCTCTCAAACAAGAAAGTTCTTCAAGGCTAGTTTTTAGCACACTCTTTAACCTATTTCTTGAGGCTTTTGGAGGGAGACACTGTTAATGTTTCTACCACACTATTTTACAAATATGCAGATAACACAACTTTTATTTAGGTGTCTCCCGACTGTATTTCCTACCTTGATAAGATTCTAGACAGTGTCCAGTCTTGGATTATATACCTTCACCTTGGAGTTAATCCCAACAAAATTGGCTTTTTGTTCATCTCACCCTATCAGTCCTCCAACCATGGTTCACCAATGGCTTGACTCCACACTTCACTTAATGCAAACTGACCATCCTTCATAGCTCAAAATCTCTTGCTTTTATTCTAGAGAATCTGCGTACACAGGCACATTAATACGACCAAAAATGCTCATTATTAGTTCAAGCGTATAGAGGGAATAAAATCATTCCTGAATGAGAGCTACCCATCATCGTTTCAGCGTAACTTCTCTCCAGCGGTAATTAATTTTACCTTACTACCCCATATTGATTTTGTAGACATGGCTCCCCTCTGAAGGCAGAGCTGGCTACAAACTTATATGTTTATTATAGAAAGCTCTGTACAGTGCTCCTTCTCACTGCCTGGCGTAAAATCTGAAGATATCAGTCAGAGGGTTCTAGCCAGCTGTGCAGCTAGGGAGACCTATGCTTTCAACAAAAAAGCACAATAAATCAATCATTCTCCGGTTCGGTATCCAAAGTTTCAAATTCCGTTGCCTCCTACTACCAGCGCTATTTTTTTTCCAACATAAAACCAAAACAGTTGCTTTTCAAGCGACTGTTGAGGTCCTTGCTCCCATATGGTTTTCTACACAGGCACTGGGGTTTTTGATCTAGTCTTCTCTTTAACGTACACTGTGCCATGAATGTCTGTGAACCACTTATGAACAAATCATTTTGCTTTGGATAAAGTGATCCGTGGGGATCATTATTATAATGGACACGTTAAACTATTATATTTTGTATATTTTATTGTGTTTTTGTAAGAGATGTCCATACTAACATCAGTATTTCGCCAATACTGATGTAGTAGTATTTAGTCTTTTTGATCACCTTGATTCCCACCTTTTGGCACTGTAGTACGGAGAGTTTTGTTTTCATTATTCCAATTGGTTTTCTTCTTATGGTTAACTGTAGGCGCCAGGAGACCCTTGTGGGTGATTATATGCTTTACAAATGCAAATAACTGTATATATTAGTATGCTGAAATTATCTCTGCAAGTTATTTGTATCCACATTTTTGCTGCGTGAGATTATATCTGTTGAACTGCTGCTTTATGTATAGCTCTTTGATCCTCTGGGGCCTTGCATTCTGTATGCAAACCTACTCCATGAATAAATGAATAGACTGACCAAAAGAGTCTGGAAGAGACAGTGATGTGGCCAGATTGTGGCTTAATGATTAGTGTATTTTCCAGGACAGGAGGCCTAACCTGTCTTCGTCCTATCCTCATGGCTGCAGTTTACCTTTGTTAGCATGCAGAAGGTATTAAGTTTCTTAACTGGGAAACTTGCCTGGAGGGGTCGTTGGCCATGGTAAGAACGCAACATCCAGATATAAAAAGCAGATAACCATTATCTCATAAGGCCTGTGATCACAGTGGGTCGTAAGACTTTGGGAATGGCCTGTACAAATTCTGTGTTAAGCAGTTTCCTTTGTGCTGTAGTAGACTGTAGAGTGGTGGCTAGATGTGTCTACTGTTTATTTCTACTGCCACCTAATATAAATAACAAATTTCCTGTTAAGAACTCAGGGAGGAGGATTAGGCTTTATTTTCTTCCATTTATTCATCCAGCAGCCATGAGTTTTAATAAACATATAAACAATCCAACTACATTTCTCATGAGCCATTGGGAAAAAATAAATAACAAACAGTTCATCCACTCAGGGCTGCGAATGCCCCCATAAGGTTCCCTGGAGATGCTGTATCCTCCTCTTTCTTTCTGTGAACACAACAGATCCATCATCAGGTTACTCCTGTTTGTAATCAGTCTCTGATAAGACAAACTGTAGTGTGAGGTACATGCTAACGTACCTTTTATTAAAGCATAAAATAACTTCTACATTAGCAATTAAATTTAACACCTTAAACAACAGCGCTTATACATCTCAGTACTGTCAATCCAGAGTCCTCAAGAGGAGACCCCTCTTTCAAGAATTCCTTACACTGGGTGGGTACAGTACTCAAGCATAAAAGAGTGGGATAATCCTTGCTTCCAGGACCTCAATAGAATTGAAACTTTCTGTTACAATAGCTAGGTAATGGTTCATTCTAGGACAGGACCCAAAGGCGAGGATTAGGCTACTTTATAGCTTTTCCACCACCAAAGTTGCCAGATTCATTGCTAGTTTGAAATAAAAGATTTTAAAAGTAAAGTCTGTGGACCAATCCCCTGCATTAAGAATATCTCCCAACCTGGATCTAAAGAGAAAGCTCTGGAGACCATAGCCCCCCTGACAGAATGAGCCCCAAATAGGGAGGTTTCAATTTCTGTATGTCCTGTCTGACCCACCTTGTGATGGTAAGTGAAGATACTGGCTTGCGAGGCTTAGTGAGAACTATGAGTAATTGGCCTTTCCCTGGAGGATGCAATTCGTCCGTCATAGGCTCATAGTCCGAAGAGTCCTAACTACACAGAAATTGAGAGGATCTGGAAAAGTCAGTCATGACACTACCCTGGAATTACATTTTGTTCTTCTAGTAATGTTGAGGGTCACTTCTTCCCGAGTAAATACTCATACCTATTAAATCCAGGGCCCTCACTTCCGAGACTCTGCGGCAGGATATCGGACACAATAAAGTTGCTAGTGTTGCAGACTACAGTTTCCTAGACCTATACTTGTTAAATGGCCATGACTTAAACAGGCCAAGGATTGTATTGACGTCCTACAATTTTGTGTAATGGAGTCAAGGCAGAGATGACCATCTGATTCTCCTCAGAAGTTTACAAACCAGAGGATGTTCTCCAATTGGGATCCCATCCACCGGTACATAACCTGATGAAATGGCTGATCTAAATGTATCGATATATCTGTAGGCCAGGCCTCCTGAGGCTAGGGAAGCCAGGAAATTCAGGATGCAGATAATATCAGCCCCATCCAACTGTCGTTTGACAACACCAACACAACCATCTTGATCAGGCGGAGTGCTATCTTTTATTTGTGCTATCCTCCCATGTTTCGGAAAGCAAGGCGGCAGCTTCCTGAGAACGTCAGGGGACTTTAAACATTCCCTGTAATCCGCACCGCCATGAGACGGCAAAAGGAAGATAACACCAGATGATGGTGAGTCCCTTGGGGATCCCTGAGGAGATCTGGAAACAGGGGTAGAAGGATTTGGAAAATCCCAAGGAAATTCCATCAGAACTGGAAACCAGGCTTGAGACCTCCAAATCGGAGTACTTACCACTAGATCCACCTACTGACGACGCATCTGAGTGGCTCGTCACATGATCATTGCGAATGGGAGGGGGTAAGGCATAATTCTTCTCTTTGCTCCAGTCTTGGAGAAAGTCGTTGGTCTCTACTTTATTGGGATCTGGGGGCCAGCTGTAATACCTCTCCAATTGGTGATCCAGTGGAGACACGAAGAGGTCGATCGAGAAGGGGCCCCACTGAGCTTGGTGGGCCTGGACCACCCTTTGATGAAGTTTCCAAAAGCTGGCATCGTGCCACTGGCGGGAGTGCAAATCTTCCACCTGGTTGGACTGGCTCGGAAGATGGTTTGCTATTACAGAAATCTGTTTGGCCAGGCAATAATTCCAAAGGGCTTAGGCCAGGTTTAATAGGATTTTTGGCCTTGTTCTACTGCGGTGATTTGCATAGCAGACGGCCGCCACATTGTCCATTTTGAGGAGGGGCACATTGAGCCTAGTCTTTGGTCCAACATTTCACTGCAAAGGATCCCACTGTTAATTCCAGGCAGTTGATATGAAGATTTTGTTCTGCAGAAGACCACTTTCCACCTGTGAAGAAGAATTCCCCCAGCGTGCCCCCCCAACCTTCGCCACTCTAGGAACCAAAGATGGCTCTGCCGCTCCATTTCTCCATATT
This sequence comes from Pleurodeles waltl, assembly GCF_031143425.1. Lineage (NCBI taxonomy): Eukaryota > Metazoa > Chordata > Amphibia > Caudata > Salamandridae > Pleurodeles > Pleurodeles waltl. The sequence goes on from NC_090446.1 coordinate 715,577,754, forward strand.
GGAGCTCCACCATTGCAGTTCCTCCCTCACCTTCTCTGAATAAGGAATAAATGGGGAATAAGAGAGGCCTTTTTGCAAGTGGAAATTCTTCAGGCATTGGAGTTCCTGTAGTGTAATGGGCCTGGAAAGATAGCCTGAATTGAAGATGAGAGGACGCCCCCTACCCAGGCCAGATGATGCAGAGAGATCATTGGTTTGGCCAAGGTTATTTTGAGCTCATGCTTGATCTTGAAGAGATTTCAAGGTGGAAGGCACTGGGTAGCTTTGACCAAGTCTATCATGAACCCCAAAAACTGCATGCTTTGAGCTGGAATTAAGAGGATGTCTGTTAGTTGAATATGAACCCTAGAGATTCCAAGAGGTCTATGGTAATCTGTAAGTGAAAGGAAAGACAACCTGGACGTTGATTGACAATGAGAATGTTGTTGAGGTAGAACTATCAGTCTGATGGCCCAGATCTCAAATGTCCCACCACCGGTTTCATTACCTTGGTAAAATACTACAGAGCGGAGGACAGACCAAAAGGAAGAGAGGTGAATTTGAATATCTTTGACCTCCACTGAAATTGTAGGAACCACCTGTGAAGAGGGAAAATAGGCACCGTAAGATAGGCATCTTTGGGGTCCAGGCGGACCATCCATTCGTTTACTAGCAACAAGTCCCTGAGAAGGGGAAATTGTGATAAATCAACCACTCATTGAACTCTCTGAGGTTGATGACTGGGCTTTGGCCCCCATCCTGCTTCTCCACTAGGAACAGATTGCCCAGGAAACTGGGAATGCAGAGAAATTGGCACAATTGTGGTCTTCTCCAAAAGTTGTCCGACCTTGACCTCTATTAATCCCGCCTGAACAGAAGAAAAAAAAAATGGGCTTCAGGCAAAGAGTTTGTGTTGGAGAACCGTAAAAATCTAGTAAAGCCCGGATTGTCTGAAGGACCCAAGCATCTGAGGTGGGTAGTTGCCAATTGTGAAAGTTCTGCCAACCTGCCCTCGATCTACAGACCTGCAGAGGTCCGAACACTTACCTTGGGGGCTATTGAAGGCATTTTTGCCTCTTCCTCATGCTCCCCTCTCTGTGGGTTAGGGTCTGGTGGGATGAAAGCTCTTTTGAATGGGTCCTGCCACTGTCCATGGCGAGTGTCCAAAGCTTTGGAGGCTTGGTGAGAAGGGCGGCTGGCCAAGTGCCCCTTACCACGGCCGGCTCCAGCAAAAACACAGGGAGATTAAGATGTTCTTGATAGAGGTTTGGGCCTTGTCCAGCAAATTAAATGTATTTACGAACTTGCCCAATTTGTGAATGAAAATCTCCAAAGAGGCCTCCCTCTGCCACGGGCCCTTCCTCTGATGTGGAAAGTTCCCCCAATTTGAGGCCTATTTTTATTTATAGCGGCCAGCGGTGCTCTGTGGAAAGTGTGCAGTTTGCGTTTCCCAGAAATATTACAGCTCTTTGAGCCCAGCCTGACAAGGCATCTAGAGAGCTAAGACAACCTAATCTCTTGGCGTCCTCAACCATGTCTAAAATCTTGGACAAGGAACCTGCTACATCAAGATTGTGTTGGCATGAGCACTAAGCAATGTATTCTCTTTTTGGGATCGCATACAAACTTAACAGAAAACTGTCCCATCTTTGGGTCAATTTCTGCCGTAAGGGCCACTTTGTTCTCCAGAGCAGGTCTAGGATTGTCTGCTCATTGTCGACTATTGACGCCTTGTCTAAAGGCTTCCGTAGGTGACTCGCCATGTATGCCGCCTCCTTAGGACCCGTGGACCATTTTGAGGAACATGGGTATAGAAGGTCCTCTGGGTCCAACATGTCGGATCTGGAGGAGTCTCTTGTACACCTGAATCTCTGCTAGCTGCGTAGGGTCTGGAGAAGGACGCCAGGGTCTGCCTGAATTGCTGTCCCCATCAGAGGTATTAGGGGAATAATTCCCGTCTCCCAGGTCTGGGGAAGGAAAGAATATCGGGAACCCTTCGGAGGTGCCAATAACCTGGGGGTCAACTTGGAATGGGTGGGAGTCCATAAACGCCTTTTTAAGACACTCAAAGGCATCCTGGTCCTCTAGGCATTTGTGCTTAGTCTCCTGACCAGATGTCAAGGGCTGTCCCTAGGGTAAGTGGGTCTTAGGCCCAGAAGTATCTTCCCTCGATCCAAGGGGTTTTTGGCAGTGTGCCTGCAGCTAAAGTATTTTCTTCTCCAGGGAGCAACGACCTGGGACACAGCCTTAAAAATGGAGACACCCTTGATATGGCAGAATTTGTTATCAATAGGGAGGTATCCTCCATGTACTCCCCCAGATCCTCCATAGCAAATATCAGGAGGGTATTTTTCAGAAATAAAATGTATAATAATCCGTGCCTGTTACAGTAAGGTATCTTACAATATTCAATGCTTGTTAGCTTGTTATTGCAGGGTGTAGCCCAAATACAATGATGGGGGTAGTGGTATTGCCTGTCTGAAAGCAAACTTAGTTAGAGGAAGTATGTCCTGCTAGGGCAAACAGAGGAAAAGAGGGCGGCACTTATGATATGGAGTCTTGGTAAGTACCTGTGACATGCCCTGGTGTAAAGCCTCACACGAGGCTGGTCTTACCTGCCATGCAGTTGTCTGTCTCCAGGTGATGGCTCACTTTCAAAAGCAAATAGCCCCAAAGTAGTGCAACTCCACTCGAAGGGGGGCGGGGGGAGTAGGATGTGCAGAGCGCATTTATTGTAATGCGCTGGTCCCCCAGCAGTTAGAAGACCGCAGGCGCCCAGAGCCCTGAGTGATAGAAGCAACCGTGAAGGAGCAAGAAAATATTCCAGTGGCTGAGCTACAAGAAAAAATGCACAGGGACTATCCAATACCACTTATCTCAGGCTCCTGGATCAGCAAAGAAAGGTGGAGGACAGAGTGTCTCCAGGGAACGGAATAGGGGCAATCGCAGCCCTGTTTGGATGAACGGTTTTTGGGGTGCCCCCATGGCTCATGGGAAATGTAGTTGGATTGTTTATGTTTATTAAAACTCCTAGCTGCTGGATGAATAAATCAAAGAAAGTAAAGCTTAATCCTCGCCTCTGGGTCCTGACATAGAATTTATATGGCGTTGGAGTGCATAGTAAGCAGGTCTTCCATTCATTCAGACTTCCTACTGCTGTTGTCTGTCTCACACTTTAGTTAGTGTTTTAAAACATGTGCTCGCGGACAACGTCTTGACACTATTTACAGTGTACATATTCAGTTGTGTTGACCTGCTGGCTTTTGGGGGATTTAGGCATGTCTAATGCTTTTAAGAACTGGATGTGCCCTTTGGTTTCCCAGATCTGCAGCCCTTCATGAGTTTGATTTTATTTTTTGCCATTTTGGCTCAAGAAAATACAGACATTTTAGCGTAGTGTAAACAAGATTAGTACTTAAAATATTCTAATTCTTTTCTTTTATGTTACCAACATCATCTGTAACTGTTACAGAATATGACTCTTTGTGGAACCAAAACCTCTTCAATTTGATACCCAAGCTCTCTGTGATGAAACCAGAGCGGTTTTATGTGTACAAATATAAAATTGCCTCTCGTAGCGCTTGATACTGCCTCATATCTGTTTTATTTTGCTTTTTTTAAACGTTCATATAACCAATGCGAGGTAGATCTCAATCATTAGAGTGTGATCTAAGAACCATGTTGACTAGTAAGGTGTTAACTATGGAAGCATGAGAGGTGACATTGTATTCAACCCTTTTACTTGTAGACAAAGTAAGGCTGTGGAATTGGTGACCTTAATTCTGATTCTTCCCCCCCTCCCCCCTCATTTAGCACTGCAGTGTGTAATCCTGGTAATTCATGCATACCTCGGTTTCCTATCTGCCAAAACTGGAAGTGCCTAGAGGCTGGTTAAATTCCTACATGTTAGCATAATAAAAACAAATATTAAAAAAATCAGAACATTTTCCTTGTACAGTGAATAGATGTGCTCTAAGAGTGAAGGAAAGGGAGGGGATGAAAAGGGTAATGAAAAGCTGGAGAAAAAGCTATGTTTTTAAAACCCTGACTGTCTGGTAGAGCATGATAAGTTTCTCTTCGACAACCATTCCTTTCATGCATTGAACTAGAAATGTTTTTGAAGGATTTGACAGACAACAAAATATTTAGTCAGACATCGAAAATATTGGCTTTTTAAGCAAGAGGCAGACAGCTCACTGGGTTCCTGCAGAGAGAAAGTGAGAACACATTCAATTATTTGGCAGCAGCCAAAACATTGAAAACTTCACCATGAACAACTGTGAATCTTTACTGGTAAGGTGTCCCTCCACTCCAACGCCTGATTGTTCCTTCCTCCTAATACAAAGACCACCACCCAGCAATACAGGTGTCTTAATACACACTGACCAAGACTCTTCTGTGCCACCCCTTTGTTTAATTCTAGCAGATCTCAGCATCCAGTTTATTAAGAATAATCTAATTACAACCACAGCCATCACATACAATCTTGAGCCCTTCAGCCTCCAGCAAAGTGTGTCTTGCCAAAATCATTCTGTCAGTCTCCCGTTGGATGTTTATACTTGCTCTCCTGTGATAGGCCACCATGAGTGACAACTCTCCAGAAAGCAGGAGTGACAGCAACACCAATGCCTTCAACATATCCATCAATAACAACTCTTGAAAGATCACAGTCACCACCAACAACAAACGCATCTGCAGACATTGGGTATCTTAATACTCCTCTCCTATCTCAAAAGAACCCCAATAAATATGCAACCTCAAGACATAAATCCTTTTATAACTGGGCCTCCTCTGCATTGAAAAAATAGATATTGATGTAGACCACATCTACAGTTACTCATATGAAGAAAACCAAATGGAAAATGAAACTCAACTCTGTGTACTACAGTGCAAAAAGTGGGAATCCAGGTGATTGAAGGCTAAATAATACTATACCTGTATAACAGAGGTCACAAAACAACCATGAGAACCACTAAATGACAATATTACTCAATATGCGTTATTTAAATTGTCTGCCCATCTAAGGAACGCCACAAAATTCTACCAGACATCCATAATCCAGAACGCCCACATGCAGAACCAACAGGATTGTAAACTTTGTGTGACAAACTCTCATTGGCATTGATCTAAATTAAACAGTAAAAAACTACTTTAGGAAGAACACATCTAACACACCCATACACATGGCTGAACCACCACAGGAGGACAACCAGCTTCCGCCACTTAATACTTGCAGCACCCTTTCAGAAAAAAAGAATTTGATACCAGTTGTCAGCTTTCAATGATAATGTTATCATCTTCAGACCCAGCGCTCCCAAAAATCTTTATCCTTTACACAACTTGCACAGGAGAGGTAGCTAGACGTTTAATCAATAAGTCTCTGTAACTAGGTTAATTCTCGTCTGAGTTGAAAAACTCCCATGTTAGACTCATGTAGAAAGTCCACCCAGCAAACTACAGACCAATACCTAAATGCGTTGTCTTAAGTAAAATAATTGAATTCTCTGTTTTCACTTAACTTTCCAAGCTTAATGAGGAAAATTAGTTGATGTTGGGATTACAGACTGGATTCAGAGGTGGTAGAAGCACAGAAAGATGACCTACAACTCAGTGACAAGAAGAGACTGCCTGTCCTTTTGCTTGAGGACTTATTGACAGCATTTGCCACTGTCTACCACCAGACACTGCTACAGAGATTCCATCTCAGAATACTTGCAAATGCTCTGAGATTAATTGCCTCAGACTCAGACAGATAAAGCTTGAGGTATCTGCCAACTTTCACAACCGTCCCTGAACCTACCTTGCCCCCCTTACAGACTGGATTAAACTGTTCCACATCTCCTTTTACAACTATGTGGATGATGCACAAATCGCAAAAAATGGATGGATGAGAAGACCTCTACAAGTCAAGACCTGGCTACTGCTTCAGTAAGTTAAATGCCTGGATAATGAGTCACCACCGATAGCTCATCACAGCAAAGACCAAGATCACGAGGACAGTGGCACACATACCAGCATACCACCATATGGCCCATGTCCCTTTAACTACATCAAGAGATGTTTGAAACCTATGGGTAATCATGGATTCAGGCCTTTCATTGATACCACATCAACAAGGTCGAAAAGACCACCTTCTGCACAGTGAAAAGTCTGTAATGCATCCTCCTGTACTTTGAATACCAACAAAAGCTACAATCTAGCCTCACAATTGTAACCTCAAAGCTCAGCTGTGCCAGTAGCCTATTCCTCAACCACCAGTTTAATCATACGCAAAATACTACTAATCCAAAAATCTGCTATAAAACAACTCTTCCACCTCCACAACAGAAAGCACACTACATCTGCTCTGCATGCACTCCTCTAGTTAACTGTAGCTAAATAAGCAACATTCAAATCACTTTGCGTTCTCCCGAGCCTTTCCAAGGAAAAAGATCAATATGCCTACAAAGTAATTTCAAAGAAAATAGGACAATGCCTTCTAGCCTTGCACCTCACTATGAGAATCCACAGGAGGTACTGCTTTCCCAGTACAAGCCGTCAACCTCTGGAACTCTACTAGTTAAGATTCTCAGCATCTTGTATCATTTATAGTTTATAAGAGAGCTGACAGCATGGCTGTTCCCCTTTTAACTGCACAGTCCCATAACCCTGAGATACAACCTAGAGCAGTAATCGTTCTTTCAAGTACAGTCTATACTCCACATATAAACAAGAGCCCGACCAGCACACATTCCTTGTTAATGTAAATAATCTAACAAGCTATGTCCAGATAAGTTATGAAGGGATGACCATAGTCTACTTTGTGTATAGTAAAGTATATGAATACCTAAACCTGATAGCCAGTGCTAATATTAAGTGCAGCCAATCGGAGTTATATCACGCTGCTTAATAATTCCCTTATACTACTTGTCGCTCTTGCACTCACATAAGTCACCGCAACAGGTCAAGTCCTATCCACAGCAAGAAACTACCCATCACAAACCGCACAGAATTACTGAAGAGATGTGCTGCTTAATGCTCACCACAGGAGGACTCCAATTTAGTCTACCACTGCAGGGCACAGCTAACGTCACTCTAGGACACCTTTTCCCTTGGACGTTCATATAAAGGATGATTGTAAGTCTACCCTAGCAGATTTCCTGACTATCCTCTCTCCATCCTAAACCTGCTAAGGGCAATAAACCGAAATCTCAAATCGGTCAAATCTGTGTGGTAGCCATCTTAGTGGACTGTGATCATGTGAAATACTTGTGCCAGCTTCCCACAAACAATAAGCTGCTTGTCTATCTCTTGTACTTCATCCATCACTATGTTAAACATTGCATTCCATAACATAACCACACCTCGGTGACCATCATGCATAACATGGAAACACTTCTCTTTTACAATTTAAGCAGAGACAGCACTCTTCCAGCCACACACCCTTTATGGTGTAGGTGCTACCCATATAGGCAAGTGCTTCAGCCCCCCACGTAGGAGTAGTAAGCATTGAATAAAGTTACATTATTATTAAAGCTTGCAAAGAGGCTAATTCTGCTTTCTCTCGAGCTGTTTTAAGCATAGTGGAGTCCCATGTGCAGGCTAGTTTTGTGCCTGGATTTTTTGAGAGTTAAAAAAATACATACAGCTAATACATAGACATCAACACATATTTGTAGGTTTACCAGTTTTCTTGTGTATCATTCTTAACAATGTCAGAGCCATATTGAGTCTCAAGTCAGATCTTTAAAACACGTTTTATGCCAGTAGTAGCTCCTTGGTATCAGCTCTGAAACGTGGCGAAAAGAGGGTTACAGGTGACCTCTCCCCCATGGCCCACAACAGTGTGTGTGCCATAGAGGACTGGGTCCTCCAAATTAAAACCAGGCTAGGTGGTGGGTGAAAGTTTACCCCTTTTCTTTGTGTAAGTCCCCCTCCTCCTTGTGCAGCGTGAGAGGATTAGGGTGGTTAAACCCCCCATGCCTTATCATTTGGCGAGTTGTCCCCTTTCAGCAGTGGTAATTATCGTATTAAATACACCACATCTGCAGGTATGGCTTATGCTGTGCTGTGTTTTCTTGTGCTAGCAAAGATATTTAACCATTATCTCAGTACAAGGAGTTCCATCTGAACAGTGAGAAATGATTACCGTAATTAGTCCTTGCCAGTTTAGTCCCTGTTTTTGTCTGTAAAGTAAATATAGAATTGAATTTTTGAGACATTAAGTAGTGTTTCTAATGTTCTATATTTAAAAACAAAACGAGTTTATTTATTTTATTTGTCACCAGATGGCAGATGCAAACTCTTACACAACCACACAGGGTCTCATATTGCATATACTGACTAATCATTCGTGAGTCGGTCCTTACCCGTCAGTAAGAACATCTATTGCAGTCGGGAGCTATTTTCTAAGCTGTGCAAGAACGTTCCCTACAAGAACAACACGTCATCTTAGACCACAGTTACATGACATAACATTGGTTGCCTGTCATGGCACAGGAGTGCTCCTCCTCTCTCATCTGTGTCCAGTTATATTAGCTGTGACCTTCGACCAGTCTTGTGCAGTGATTCAAAGTCATGTCTGATGTTTTTTGTCGCTTTCGAAAGGGCTGCCTCCCATGTTCCTAGAACGAAACGTTTGTTCACTTTTAAAACTGTGGTGCACATGAATGCTATCTTGGCAAAGACCCCTCTGTTCTCCATGTCTTTCTAGGTGGCGCTTTACAGGATCAATCAATAGCTGTAACAGTGGATGTTCCCACTACGTCTGCAAATTAGTATTTTTTAGTTTTGAATATAGCAAAAGCCCTTAAAGAATAACTTCCGATGAGGCTGTCAGTCGTTCTCTCAGTGCAGTGTTAATATGAAAAACTATCTCACCCCATTATTTGGTCAGCTTTGGGAAGTGCCATACCATGTGAAACACGTATTTGCAATGCAGTGGGTCTCACCTTTGCTTGAGTTAGCGTTACTGGCGTTGTAAATTCATTATTGGACGTTTCTTGACATATAAATTGGTCAACCCTGCCTCATAATTTGGTCTTTTCCTGCCACATAATTCCAGTAGCCCTTAATATAACTAAAGCAATACCATTTACTACCTTCCTTTATATGCAGCAAAAAAAAAAATTGTCATTTAGCATCCTAATTTATATCTGCCATGCTAATTCCAATAGAATACCTCTTTCACCATCCCACCGTCAGAGTTGCTGGCTGGCTGACACAATTCCCAAAACAAGACAGCCCCGGAGGAGTAACAACAGAAATAAATTAGAAAGGTCATCCAAAGATATCAAGAGTGTTCAGTCATAGGATGTGAAGTTGGCCTTAATCAGTCATAGTGTAATAGAGATGTTAAGTTGGCCTGAATCATAGTCATAATTGGAATAAGGAGAGATTAATAAAACAAATACAACTATCATAAAAATCCAATAAAAACATTTATCTGAAAAAGATTTTTGGCATTAGGTTAATGCTCTGAACATCCCTTATAGGACACCACAGTGAAAATAGCATTTGTAAGAAACATGATCATGTTACGATATGGTTAGCCCCTAGAGGGCATACCTGCATGAAAAGAAAATGACTGAAAGTATTGCAGTGTAACCCTCTATTTAGCCCCTAGAGGGCATATGGCATTATACATTTTCAGGGATAGCAGGCATACAGCAATGATATTGCAAACAAAACTCTTAAAACACAAACTACTTGTAGCCGTAAAACAAAAGTTCTAGCTTGATAACAGTTAAAAAGACACTGAATGGGGGGGGGGAGGGTAATTATTTTGGGGTCACCACTAACCTAGTGTGGGGACCAGGAGAACTAGACAGAACAGGTTTTGATGAACGTTTTGAAGGTGGTCCCATTGTCCTAGGACCACCACAGGCTGAGTTATGAGCAAAAATGTTTTGTAAAAGAATGCCCAGCAAAGCATTGTGGAGTGACTGGGTGCAGCAAACATTGTAGTATGTCGAATGTAATGCTCAGAACAGCCCCCAGAGGACACCACAATAAAAATAGCATTTTTAAGAAACATGGTTGTGTAACCATATTATTACCCTTAAAGGGCATAACCACATAAAAACAGAACGCCACAAAGTAATGTGTTGCAATCATATATTTAGCCCCTAGAGAGCATAGTGCATTACGCATTTTCAGGGCTAGCAGGCCTACTGCATCAGTAGTACAAACAAGACCCTTAAAACACCAGCTACTCTCCGATGTGAAACAAAAGTTCCAGCCATCAGAGAGCTTAAAAACATGTGGAAGGGGTTATTATTTTGGGGTCCCCAAATACTTATGTGGGGACCCAGTGGTGCCCTAATCAAAAAGAATGTGTTGTGCTGAACGTTTTGGTGGTGGTCCCATTGTCCTAGGACCACCACAGGCTCAGTTATGGGCAAAAATGTTTTGAAAAAGAATGCTTACAAAGCATTATGGAGCAAGTTTTCCCGAGTGCAGTGATTATTGTAGTATCTGCTCTCCCGCTATGCCAGGAGAGCTGCATTGCTGATTTCTGTGTGTTTTTAGATAAAGCATTTATCAATTACAAGTATTTTTGTGAAAGTTATTGAGCGTGAAGGAGAGAACCAAAAGAAATGACTCTGATTAGGTAACTGTGAGAAATGTGACCAGCGCTCCCATACCGCCAATCAAGTTTGAGCTGTTGGCACTGTGAGCATCATGGCTGCCATGAACGCGAAGGGGAGAGACAAAAGGAAAATGTAGTTTGCCCACCATGAAATATATTGCCAATTGTGCAATAATCCATGTAACGGGGTCAGTCTGCAAGGCAGTAACAAAACCACACCAAGGCGGGACAAACATAAAGCATCTACCAGTCACATCAAGAGATTTTTTAAAAGGCAAGCCTGCAAACGAGGGAAGGTAATGGGTGTGAACTGGGCATGGTTAAAAGCCCACAATACATAAAACAGGTCGAAGCACTTGCGCACTGGACCTAAAAAGGCTGTCAGAGTAGTGGCACCTAGGGAAGTAACCTGACATTGCTTGGATTTTCTACACTGTCTGCTAGGAGTGAGGTATGTGCAGTGGAGGTAACACAACTGTATCTTTTTAATCTGCTATTTCAGGAAGCCTGGGCTGTTCATTTTTCATGCTAAAGTCTATGCCCTTATCTTCCTCCCATAGTATACGAATCTTAGAGGGTGGTTTCAATGGAGTGTCCCCAAGTTGGCTATGGAAGGGTAATATAATCCTAAATCTTGTCAGGATTGGCTGTAATATGTTATCTGATGGTTCAGTGCTGACGGAGAGCCACAGCATTTTAATTACATGTGTCAGCCTACTTGCTATGTCAGGAAATGACCCAGAAGGTCTCCCTATTTGTTCTTTAATTCCTGAAACGTTGAGAGCTCTGAAAGAGTGTTTGCTGACACAGATTATTTTAGGACGTTGTATAAAAAGTCTTTGTTGTATTGATTTACTTTTCAGCTTTGGAGTGGGCTGTCACCTATTAGAATTGTCAATCATTATGCCCCATAGTTCAAGTGTTTGCGTTGCAGGGGCCCATTTGGCAGCATGCTGCAGCTGGGCTGTTAAGTATAAAATCTCGCACTGCGGTGCTGCTAGTCCCCCTTTATAAGTTGGAGTCACATTTTATCTAATACTACTCTGTGCCTCCCTCATTCCTTAATAATTCAGATGTCATTGCATCTAGTTCTTTAAAGAATGAACGAGAATCATTCCGAGATTCTAATGGCACCGGATAATTTGTATAAGTTCCCTATTATCAGGTAGGGTCCAAGTGGTAAATTTAAATCCCCAAATATTTCAATGTTTTGTACACCTACAATATTGGAGATGCATCAAAGTGTATTTTGGGTTTTCCCTGCAGTATGGCAGAGTGGAAATAGGCAGGATTTTCCTCAGTTGTCTTTCATATCTGATAGTGCTCCAAATGTATTAAGTATTTTCATCCTGTCTGTTGTGTCAGTGGGCTTTTGATATAAAGAGGTATATTGTCTGCATATAATGTTGTTGTGTGCTGGGCACCGGCTATCTCCAGCCCACTCAGATCCTATATTTTCTGAAGTGGCGTCCCAGAAGCTCCATGGTAGAGCAAACAGAGCCGGTGAATAGGGGGCAGTCTTGTCTTATGCCCCTTTTGATATTCTTCTCTGAGGAGTAAGCATAGCCAGTCCTCCATCCAGCTGCGGGGCCTCAATACAGTAGCGTAATGCAGCTCAGCGTTACTGGTCCATGTCATCTTTTCAAACACTCAATGCAGGTAGGATAAATCCAATGAGTTAGTGTTTCTATACATGAAGTGCTGTGACCACGGTCTGGATATTAGTGCAAGGTGTTAGGGCCAATATGTTGAGCAGTCATCTTAGGTTGGGAAAAGTATTGTGGCCCAGTATAAAACCACTGTAGTCCAAGTGAACCAGAGTAGATGCTACCGGGATTCAATAATGTAGTCGCATTCAATAGTGCTTCTCAGAGGATCTTAGCATTTTTTAAGCAAGACCTGTCTGTACTGGGTTTTCCTATTTGCCTTTTCCTAATGTATACTATTATCACTGCTTCTGGGTTTTTCATACTTGCCTTTTCCTAATTTACACTGTTATTACTGCTTCCCTAGTAGTAGTTGGTAATGTGATAACATTTCTCCTGTTACTGTACAAGTCAAGGAGTTTGGGACCCAGTCTGAAAGCAAATTGGTCTCAGAATTCCACAGGTCGTCCATCTGACTCCAAAGATTTGTTCCTATACAGGTTTCTCTTGGCTTCCCTCGCTTTTCTTAATTCTCTAGTTGTTACGGGATCTATTCACACAGCAAAGCCACAAGGCCTGACGAATCCATGTATTCCTGCACCTCTGTAAACGTGCAGGGATGGAAGAAGAGCTAGTTGTATACTAGATCATAGTATTCTTTGAATTTGTCCTTGATCTCCGTCTAACCGTTTGCAGTCTCACCAATTGCTTTCTCTAGGATGCTGATTCTGGCTGCATCTGATATATGTATATATGTGTGTGTGTGTGGAGAGAGAGAGATATGTATATTAGATTTTATTGCTTTTATTTATTAAATTGTTACAGATAATTAAGCATGTAACTATTCTAATAAGATAAGTTGTTGTTTACCTGACATTCATAGATCCCTTCCACCCCCCATGACTCCTGTTCCACAATAGTTGACAGGGCAAGTAATGTACTTGCTTTGCCCCCTCGTAGTGTATTCTGGTTGTTGGTTTTGTATTCATAACTTTAAACCTGTTTGTAGCTGGATGAGTGGGGTTGGTAGCGCTATGCTCGTTTTATACCCCATGACTGGTCTAAGGGACTGTCGATCTTGGTCTCATTTCCTTTTTTGCTTTTTCTGGGTCCCATAGGATATTCTCTCTTATCCCTTTGATGGTCTTAAGACTCTTAATACTCTGTCCCATTCCATCCTTGTATGTCCCGCTGAGTTCTTGTTGACGCTAAAATAGCCCTCTGTTGCCTCTTATGTGTTGCAGAAGACTGGATCCTACAAGACTGCTGCCAGAAATCACCATGAATTTATTGGTGTGTCACCATGAACTTATTGGTGTGTCACCATGGCTTTATTGGTGTGAGTGTTCTGCCCCAACCAATTGTCATCATAAGTGGGGGGTTCTAATCTGATTGTCTTGTTCTAAGTGTTCCGTTGAGAGGACCATTTCCAACAATCCCATCGTTCTAAGTTATGTGTCTACTCTAGTGTGTAGTGGTTGTACTGAGAAGTAAAATGAATATGCTTCGAATCGGGGTGTTGAGTTCAGGATACATGATGCAGTCTCCAGGTTCCCCAGCCACTTTTCAAAGGCTGTAGCATATGTGGTGCTTGCACTAGAACTCAGCAGGGGGGAACGATCTCCCTTAATCCAGGTCAGTAAGTGTATCCCACTCACAGATTACAGAAGTAGGTCCCTCATTCATCACAGTATGCCATAAGTTGACAGTACAGTTGGTGGGTATATACGCACACTGATATAAGTGCAATGCCATCCAGCAGGCATTGAACTATGACATACCTCGCATCTTTGCCTACGATTTATTTTTCAACTTCTGTTGGGACCCCTGATTTCGCTCATAACGGTGCCTACCTGCATATGATGAAAAGCCTAGTTGCAAACAGCCTTATTCCTTCATCTGTTTTTTAATTTGTGAATCTCAGATTTAGCCAGGTAAGGCTTCTGGAGGAAATCAATATTGGGCCCTTTCTTTTTCAAGTAGGAAAGCACTGTATTATGTATATTTAATTTCCAAAACCATTCCAAAGACTTGAACTTGTATGGTATGTAGGTAGGCATAATTTCCACATGGGCTATTAACGAGACCAATGCACCTGCGTTCTCATTCCCTAAAGAAGGGGCTGACGTGTTATCAGACAAGAGGCCATTGTGCCTCAACATTGTCCCCAGAGGTAGCCTGCAAGATTTGAACTCATCTGCCTGGTGTTCTCCTAGCTCTTGCTCTTTCAGCTGTTCTGCTGCACGTGTACTCTGTGTCGTGGTGTACTTTAAACAACCGCTCCATCTCCATCCTTCAGAGCCAACCTTCCCAACTGCTGAAGAGGGGAGGGTCACCATGACCCACTTAAGGCTTTGCCTCTTGTGAGTCAGCACACTCGCACTCACACCCACTCACCAAAGGTAATAAATAGCATATTACACTCGGCACATCTCTCTCATATTAATTTAGAGAGGTGTCTGTGTGTCCTACACAAATACCCTTTTCTGTACTTGCAGACTTATTAGTCACGGTTTGCAAATAATCTAGTATTAGTTAAACTGTTCCCTTTGTTTTTCTTTTAGAGCAGTGGTTCTCAACCTGTGGTCCTTGGACCCATGGGAGTCCATGAAGCCTCCTCAGGGGGTCCGTGATTGCTTAGAAAATGAAACAATATTAACAAATTAATAAAGTTTTTACAAATAAAGTGGCTAAATATACAATTGAAAATTTTAAAACGTATTGTAAATGTCAAGGAACTTGAGCTTGGAGGCTAAAAATTAAATTAGAGAGAGAAATACACAAGCTTAATTCAGTCACTTATAACCATCCTAGCATAAAAATCACAACAGTCCAAAATTTGTATACATAATAAATAGGTAAATATCAAAAAAATGAAGAGCATCAGTCACTAAAAGGTTATTTTTTTTTAAAAACAGATACGTATATACCATGCGGCCACAAGGAACTTGCTAACCGCACAAATTAAAACAGGAGAAGTGTCACATCAACATTCTAACTTCCTACAGACTGTACAAATCCATTTCCGCCGGGCCGAGGCATAAGCTTGGCAAACAAACATAAAATTTGCTACTTTTTCAAATACACAGCTACAGCTAGAGCATAGAATAAGTATTGGTAATAGTCGCCAATTACCGGTAAAGGACTTCAGCGATAAACACCCAAATCTAAAACGGGCACACAAACTTTTACATAATAAATCGGGGATTAAATCCAAGTAAGGCTCAAACTGAGGATACCATTTAAAATCAAGAAATTGTGTTGTCAATCGACCATGAGATGTGCATAGGAGATAGTTATTCCTAACATAGGACCAGTAAACAGATTTCAAATGTTGTTTCTGAGCTCCCCCCCCCCCCAAATTATGGGGATTCTTCCAAAAATCCCCAAGTCCCGGGGTATAAAACCACTTCGAAACGTACTTGAGCCAAGGAATAGAAGCTGCATTAGGTCTATCTAGAAGGGAATCACTATAACCGTGAGCTCTGGAGTAGTCCAAATACGTACCCAAAATCTAAAGGTCTTAGAGCTATCACATCAGAAATGCGGTAAAACCCGAAGTCCACAAAAACCGGGATCAATGGTGTACTGTGAGGACATGCAAGAAGAGCTCTTACAAAATGATTTTCACCTACAGACAGTTTATTAACATTAGAAGGACCCTACACCTCGGCGCCTCCTGCTGTTATAGCATTTGATAACGTATTTATATACCAGGACCAGATACTGGTTCAGATTTTAAAAGATCCCTCAGTAACTTATCGGGCCTGAAGCCTTAGCCAATTTTAAAGAGTTGATGGCAGCTATAGTTTCCATCATCGAAAAAACAATACAATCTGCAGAACCATCAGTAGATATTCTTGAATCAGCAATCCCTTGACGCAATTCATCCAGATACAATGAGGAAGAATCCTGTATCAAAGATAAAGCATAAAGCTGAGAAAAGTGTTCCACCCATCTTTCAGGCTGAATGTGCGTGCGGATGGTGCCATTACCCCCTCTATGTCTATTAGCCAGCAGTTTCCAGAAGATCCCAATATCTTGAAGTTTAATTGCATCCAACAAATTCTGCCAGGTAGTATCTTCCCAACCTTTCTTTGCCAATTGCAGGGTTTTGTTATACATAAGTCTAGCAGTTCTGATCGCCCCCTGTGAGTGAGTCATAATAGCTGATTTTAAAGCTAATTTGGCATTTGAGCAATCCTTATTAAACCATTTCCTGGCTTTAATGTTGTCTAAGGGAGTGCCTAATGTTAGTCTTCCTGTTAAAAAGAAAAAATAAATCATGCAGGCGTCAAAACCCCTTAATATAGTGCCAAGGGGTGCAGGGAATGCTGGGGGATGTGGTTCCCTCCCCAGCCAACAAGCGTCTCTCCTCACTGGCTGAGTATTCTAAGATCGATTCATTGGAGTAGTGCAGGTGCAGCAAAGAGGATATAGTATGGACGATGTGTGGCTTCAATTAAATTTAGAAAAGCTCCAGCCTTCCAACAATTATTATTATTTTTTTTTAATGTATTTATTTTATTTGCAAATGAAATAAAATGTGTGATCATTTGTGTATGTATTTGATGAATGCTGTTCTGTATTTTTTGTGTGTTTTGTTTTGCAGTTCAAATCATCAACAATGTTTAGGCAGGGGTCCCTGGCTTCCAGTAATGACTCACTGGGGGGGACCCCGGATTCCAATAAGGATTAATTGGGGTCTCTGGGTTCCAGTAATGTTAAAGTGGGGGTCCACAGAAGTCAAAAGGTTGAGAACCACTGTTTTAGAGCAATTGTTTAGTGACAGGCTGTGCTTCTGCCTCGGGTAAAACTGTAAGTAACACATTGTTGCCTGAAGCAGAAATACTGTTTCAGGAATTTTATCAGCTAAATAATTTTCAAAGTTAAACTAACCATCAAACAAAGCAGCTTGTAATATTCTGTTACGCACATTGCCTAGGAGGTCTTCTCTCAGGCAGTGTACCGCGAAGGTTTTTTCAATGCCTGTTGCACTTGTACAAAATAGCATGAGTGTGAGCGTGCACGACATCTTGCAGAGCAAAATACGCCCATGAATATTTGAATTTCTCTAAACTGGAAAGGTCACGTTTTAGGTAAATATTTGCTTTGAATCACATGTTAGTTTTCCCATTATTCGTTCTCGTTCTACATCTAGGCTTTCGCCATTTTTTTTTAATGGTAAATAAAGCTTCTTAGGTTGTATGTCTGAAGACGGTTGACTAATTTGATTAAGTTTAAGTGGGAGCGTAAAGTAATTTGCTAAAACACACTGTTTTTCTTTTACATCAGTAGCTGAAAGACTGCACGTTTCCTCCATTTTATTACTGCCTGATGGCAGTAATTGTTATTGGTGCGTGATTTTAATTGCCCTGCTCTTGTAAAAACGCAACGAGAAGCATTTAACTATGGTGGCGGATAGCTTATTTGTCTGATAGAGACCCCCCACAAATAATATAAATACAGATGATGTGGGTTTCAGTTTGGAATCTGCACACTCGCTTCCATTACCAATCTGTACTAATTTGTTTATGTAATGCAGCCTTTAGCATAATTAAACTTAGTTGGGTTAGTTAACCTTGAATGAGGAAAAAGAACTTGTATTTTTGTGATATTCCAGTGTTCATGGGCATTCTGTAAGTATATGTTTGTTCCACCAGACCGCGTGTACAGCCATATAGAACCTCTAAAGACTAAGCCGACTATAAAGTTTTCTGCATTAAAATTAGACTTTGAAAGGCCTGAAAAGCCTTACAAAAAAGTTAAGAAATGCATAAAGCATCACTTAAAACATTTTTGTGACCTAAAATGGTTGCTTTCTAGGAGAGTTGGCGGTTGAGGACGGGGAAATGCACAGCAGTTCCCGAGAGTGGTAGCATTTAATGTCCGTTACAGGCTGATGCACCTCACGATCTTACATCGGTTATACCATTCCGGGGTGCACTGGCTTAAACTAGATAGAGTACCAGATGATGAGTGTTTGAGAGGGTGCGGGCAGAAGGGTACATTCCTCCGTACACTGTGGATCTGTCCGACTCTCGGCGCGTATTGAGGGGGTGACCCTTAGGCGGGAGGGCGCTAGTGGTGTTCAGGTCCATCCGGGGATATGGAGTGACTTTGTTCCACCTCCTATCAGCGGCTACTATTCAGTCTGCGCTTGCTTCTGGCTAAGGTGGAAGTGGCACGTAAATAGGGCTCCTCGGTGGTACTGGGGTAGAAGGATTGGGAAATATAAATGAATGTTTGCTACGTGCAGGAAAAGGTGGTTTACGAGATAACAGGATGCCCCAAAAAGTTTGAAAAAATTTGGAGCAGCTGGGCGGGTAATGACCAGAGTACTCCTGACCAGTGACCTCACAGGGTGCGTGTGTGTTTGTGGAGAAAAGGGACACATTTGTCGTTTTCGTTAAATTGCTAAGGTATTGTGTACTGTTTGTGGAAAACCAATAAAATACGTTTAAAAAGATAGTTGTTGCTTGCTTTGTCCTAACTATACTATTTTGGTTTATTTTTGCAGAATATTTTTGAAAAGGCTTACGTTTAGCATTGCTCTACCTGCTTTCAGGATCTGCCAATGTACGAGTCCTAGTTTCGCACCAGTTGCGGGGGGTGGGGGGGTGTGTGTGTGTGTGTGTGTGTGTGTGTGTGTGTGTGAGAGACACCAAATAATCTGCCGATCGTTCCTAATCGTTTTCTTTTATGTTCGTTCTCAAGAGTACAAATTACCAGTGAGTTAAACGTCAACAGCCTCCTGTTACTCCATTTCGACGAGCTTTTCTGTGTGTGCGATGGCCACATAGCTCAACTTATTCATGGGATGCTTGCTACTGTCTCCTAGGTATTTAAAAGCACAAGTATTAGAAAAATAATAAGCCTAAAGCTTGTATAATAGAAACGTACTCTTAAATTGCCTAGTACGGTTGCCGATTGCCATAGGCCCCTGAAGGAAGACGCCACTGCACGATTAGTGATCCATGCAGATACTTACCTTTCTCTGTTAATGACCTTTGAGAGAAGTATCAACATACTGCGTCACTTCCCTTGAGTGATGACCTGTTCAAAGGGTTTGCAGTCCGACATTCTTTTTTTATACCTGCCACTCTGAAATCCAACTCTTCCTGAAGGCGCGTCATGGAAGGGTCACACGCTGGGTATGTTTCCTGCCAAAATGCTTCAGTTACTACACTTCTCATTCTACATCGAGCAATTGGGCAACCATGCAAGCACGCAGCATTTCAACTCCCCCGACCCCCGTTTGTGGTGAAGCTGGTTAGACCTTGTAATCACATACTGACACATCACACTGCTGTGACCTGCGGCCCATAAAACGATAACCGCACCGTAGTGGTCATCATACATCACAAAAATAGACTCAAAAATAAAACATCACCCTTCCAAATATGCACCCTACACAGTGTAGCTTGCTATCAATGCGGGAAACTGCTTCTGTGCAAGGGGTAGTACATTCTGTACACATGCTTCAGTACAATACACAACGGTTAGTAAATTGTCAAGTATGTGTACCTAACAGAAAGTCAATGTTTACAAGTTGTTGATGTTTCGATGTTGGCAGGTAACACGTATGCCCGATTAACTGCACATATTTGTCATTTTTCTTATTTCTTTAGCTTAGGCAGCAGAAAATGAGCGGAATCACATGATTTTGACTTCAGTGTCAGCCTTTTGCTAGACCTTGAGGCAGTTGAGGACTTGACTCTAGCATAGTCACCAGACCAGCAAGATAAACAACCGGCCTACTTCTTCATTCTTTCTGTTGAACAGGAAGTCTTTTCTGCCTTGCAACTTAACATGTGCTAGCACCTTGATATGTTTAAATTGTCTTTTGTGTACTACTGTTTCTTTCTGATAGGTTCCATTCATTCATGTGTTTGTTATTACTTTGTTTTGTTTTTTTGCATGCATATAAAGACTTTGACAGCTCAGTTGAAAATACCTGCTTTGGTCTTATTCTACCTCACATTAGAATCACAAGGTCGTTCTATAAGTGCTATAATAGATTGATAATTATTGTTTAATCGTTTTTATGGTCTACTCGCAAAATCTGTGTGTTTAACAGCAGACTCAAGCGAATAAGTCCTGATGTAATGTAAATCTAGAGTAAAAAGTTGGAAATGAAGAATAGGTAGATATGCACAATTACAAAGTATTTGTTGTATAATAGAGAGCTAGAATGGAAGTACTATTTCAACACTTATCTTGCTATAGTAGTGTTGTTTAGATGCTCTATTGGCATACGTTGACGAGAGTAAATTGTGCAGATCTTTTGTGCTATGTATAAAAATAAAAGATTGTATGCAGCAAAATCAGCCTGTGAAACTATTTGGGTGTTACCCGTCCTGCTCATACTTCCATGAAAAGTGGTGCAGACGCAGCTCTGGTATTCTTTTTCGTGACAGTCATACAGTCGAGGATGCTGGGAGATGTGTCAAGACTATCAGTACACCTTCCTTATCAGGCTGTATTAAATAAAAAAATAAAAAAAGACTGGATGTGGAATTCCAGTGTTCCAAGAGTAAATGCCCATTTCAGTCACCTTTTGACACCTAAATATGCCCCAATATCGTCTTGGCTGCTCGCAGGCTACAGGTTCATGTAGCCACACATCCCCAAACCCCTCCCTCCAGTGTTGCACTAGATGAATCCCAATGGGGTAATCCAGAGTGGCAAACTCCACTCGAGGGCAAGTAGCCCCTTTGCATGTTAAATGTTTTATGTTGTATGTCCAGACTGGCAGATCCACAACGATTTACGGACATCAAAAAGCCACTGAACATTAAAGTATCCTGCCACCCTTTTTACAGAGCTTCAGAAAAAAAGCGTCCTTCTTCTCCATAAGGAGAACCATTCACAACTGTATATGACGCCTCTCAAACCAAATTGGTGTCGTGCTTCATCAATGATACCTTAATGAGTTACAGAAGGCAGTATCCTGCAGTTCCTAGTGACAAAAAACTCTCTCCCTTCCCCTCCCCTTGCGGGTTTGGATAATATACATCAATAAGCAACAGGCCAAGTAATTTCTGTGGCATGTTACTAGTCCTGATAAAAGCCTGGTACGCTTAGTGGCCTTTCTCTTACAAAGGCTGAAACATGAACACTTAAATAAGGGTGTAGGGCCATAATACCCCGGTATTACCCTAGATGTATAGTTTTTATTCATACCGAAAATGCCTGTTAATAAAAGAGATATCTGGGTGTTTTGTGGCCTTTCTATTCTCTAGAAGACCCCTGCAAACAACAGTCTCAAAAGTAATCCCTGGAACATAATTGGGCCCATCCTATTTTTTAGGGATCATGGTACACCTCAGTGATGAAGCATACCAGTACTAGAGTGGGTGAGGGTCCCAAAATAAAAGCACAAAAGTATTTTTGGCCTTCATGAGTGGATTATCAGATATTCTGCTCAGGCCTAGAATTCGGATACATAGGTAATAAGGTCAGAGGATACCTTGATTTATATTGTTTTACAATTTTAAGCAAATATTCAATAGTCACCACTAGGAAACGGTGGCAGACCAAAATTCAGTTTAGTAGTGCATTAACAAAAGCACGCTCCTGAAGGCTATGTGTTTACTAGAAACAAAGTCAGTTACTAGTTAACATCTTATGTAGACACATCGTGTGGGGCAGTGGAGGAAGACGCCGTTATCTTGCAGACTTGTGCATCGGGTTCTCCCAAGTTTTCAGGGGCTCTTTTTGGGGGAGACAGACTTCTCTACCCTTCTGCTTTAGGGCACAGCCGGCACCAACTTTCCAAAGGATGAGTTTGTTTTTTTCTTGATGTTTCCAAACATTCAGAACCTTTTCTGGTGGTCCGAGCCATTGAATCATGAGGGAGATGGGATTCTCGACCCTTACTTGTTTGGGGCCACTGCCAAAATTCCAGTCCCACTTAGCTTGCTGATTCCTTCTTTCAAGGTGGTCTTGTGGATTTCATGAGGTCAGTTTCTCCGATTCCTTGGAGAATCACTTCCATGAGACCCTAAGCAGACTACTAAACTGAGTAAAGTTCTGAGTCCCAGGTGGGGGTAGCACTAAGATACATCAGTAAGTCAGCAGTGCTAGCTCATCCTAATTTTGGCAACTTTCCTGCCTTATTGCTAAATCATCCCGAAAGGCAATATTCTAGGTGTTTTCCAAAATAGGGGAAAACTGTGTGAGCTGCTGGAGCTCCTCCTCCCAGTGAAAGCTCTACTTAGATTGGTCCTGTCTGTCTGCCCTCCGTTTCACCACCTACAGAGTGAATGGAGCTTACTGGCGTGGAATAGACCAGCTTCAAAAGCTGGTTCCCACCCTATCTTTGCTTTATATTTGGGTGGTGATTTGTTGATTACTTAATTTCTCTACCCTCACATTCCTTAAATAAGCCCCGGTGAATGTTCCTGTAATTTTACTTGTATCTTTCTTTCAGAAACATGGCAGAGCAGCTGTCCCAAATGGCTGTCTTTTTTTCTGCAGGAGGATCCTATTGGAGTTCATTTACACCTAATCCAGATTTGCTCTGGACTAGGGGTATTTATTTATAGCTACTACATTAGGCAAAAGCAAGGTAGACCATGTTTATGCATCATTTGCAGTGGTTCAGGCAAATGGGGGTGAATTTTTTTTTTTTTTTTTTAAAGCCTTGTTTATTGAAAACCAATCTAAATCCATTGATGAATAATCAATTTAATGCTGATCAAAGGGCTGGGCCATTTGAAATTATACCATGTGTCTAGGGCGCATAGGCAATTGGGGATTTTATACTTGTCTTGGAACTTTGCAAACATCAAGGCTTTCCTTATCTCTGTGCAGGAAGTGGCATTTTGGAATGTTACTGCAGAGGAATGCTAGGTTACATATTTACTGTGCCTCAGCTTTACACGTTATGCACCTAGGTCTTATTTATTCAAACACACGATTTTATAGGTGATACCATGTCAGGAGTAAGCTTTTGGACATGTACATTTTTTTATTTATTTTTAACATGGACTGGGGCTGCAGCCTTTCTGCAATATTTGTAAGGTCACTCATGTTGGTGATGCAAATCCCAATTCTAGCCACCATGTGACATCTGACTTTCATACCAGTAGTACAGGTTCTGTAAACTTTATCACGGCCTTCCTTAGGTTAGATGTGCCAATTGGGGTTAGTCAATTAGATGTCATATTTTAGGGAAGATGGCATATGCATTTGAGGGTGTTTATCTCCCATTACCTACAGTCTGACTATGCCAACAAATCCACCCCTTTAAAGCTAAGCATAGTTGAAGAGACCAAAGACACATTATCTGCAGTGCTTTGTGACCATTATTAACCAACTGAAAAACAGCTGAACCAGTTTGCTACCCTAAAGACATACTAAGTCATTTAGAAAACTTGGGGACATTTACAAGCATAGTACAGTTTTAGGATGTATATTTATTAAAAGAGAATACCTCTGGACCCTGTGCAGCAGTTTATTAAATCCATGTACATATTGCTTTCATTTTAGTCCTGACCTGGTTGTATTTAATTAGTACATGGTGTGCTTGGGTAGTTCCTCAAACCTCTAGATTCGTTAGCAGGGGTTAAGCAATTCGTTTGGTCAAATGGTCAGTAGGAGAATGCAAGAACTCTGTGAAGAGCCTTTGCCCCACCCCTCGAACGTGAGTAGCTAGTCTGGTATAGTGAAATACAACTTCTGTCCTTGCAGACGTTTGTGAGAGAATATTCAGTAGCAGTGTTCTCCCCCACTAATGTGCATGACCATCAGGGGCCTTTGTTTTTAAACTAATGTAATGTTTGCCGTTTAACTGGTTGCTTATTCTCATTAATTTTAGAGATGTAAAGCCTCTAACGAGGATTTTTTTTGTGTGTGTGCATGAAGTATATACTTAATGCTGGATTAGTCTGTGGTGTAACTAAAACAAAACTCGTACAATCTTGTGTCAATGGCAGATGAAAACAAGGCTATTCAGACAGTTATTAAAGTTATGTTTAACGGGTAGTGATCACCTCTCACTGAACAAATGAAGTTTGAAAGAAACTAAAAATAAACATGGTCACCCATGTGTGACCATAATTTTAGTTACTGGAAATCGCAACTTTTGTTCCCCAGGAAATAAGTGTTTTTTTAAGTACTCGTGAAGGACTAAACTGAAAGGGCCTTGAGGGATCTTTCATCTCTTTCCACTTTGTTGTGAAAATTAGAACCATACCCAGATGTAACATCGGCAATCGTAAGATTTTTTTTAAAGGGTCACATAGGCCATACTGTGTGTTTGATATATTCTTGATAACTAGATGTTCATGACTGATGAATTCCTTTAGCATCAGACAATTACATTTGAATGCATGTGAGTGCTCTAACAGTTTGGATTAAATGGTGAAGGTATGGAAAATACTAATAAGTATAACATTTTCCTTTGCTTAGTTTCATTATTGTTTAGTCTGGAATCAATTATACCAACCTCGTAAGCTAGCAGTAACACTAATTGTAAATCGGTGGCATACATTTTTTTTTTGTTCATCGCTACAGTTTTTGAGAGTGAATGTGTAGACGTTTTCACCTTTTCCTTCTGCGATTGTTTTTACATCTGTTGTATATTTTTTTAAAGTTGCTAGTCCTTCTATTTCTAGTTTATATTATTTTATAATACGGTAAACATGTTGGCGGTTTCACAGCTACGTACAAAACGTACATTGTATTCTATTGTATTATAACTGTATTTATATAGCGCTTACTACCCCTTGGCTTCTATTGGAGCTCTTGGATTTTTTTTTTTTTAAACATCATTTTTTTAACCACAACAAAACCTTGTGTAGCAAAGTAGAAGAATGGCAGACTGAGAGGCATGGTTGGGTGTGGCAAGCTACTATCGCAATATTTCCTCATTTTATGCTGAGTGTTGGAACTCTCTGAACTTTTGTCAAATGTTCAGTACAATATTTGAATGACTAACCTTCTCGATACCTTGCTTGAAATCAGTTAAGTTTGTTATGAGATACGTTTTCTTCCTCTGTACTTACTGGGTGGTTTACTGACTGGAAGTTTACAGCTTCTTTGGTTTTCATGGTCTCTTCTTGAGATTTCATATGGTGGGCCCTAAAGTGTGAAGGAGCATGCAAGCTGTGATAGATAATTATGATGTTGGTCTCCCTGTGACTAAGGTTTCATGCTTGTGTGGATCTCTTTATGGTGAAGGGCAGCAGATGCTGACAGCAGTGCTCTTGAGAAAGAGGTACTTGAAGAAAAGGGATTGAACAACTGGATTAGTGAGGCAGCCAGAAATTACTAAAAGAAAATTGGCTGTGGTTCTGTTTTAGGATTTTGTTGATAATCTTGAAAAAAATGAACAGGGACATATAAGAAGCTCTTACGTGCTTCTGTTGAATTGTGAAAGCAAACAGAGTTCTAACTTGAGAAATTCTTAAGCATTTTCTGGAAAGGCTACATCTGCTGGGCTCACTGAGGAAAATGTGGGAGCAGGAGAACACGGCTCTGGAGTAAATACGTGTGAAGTCAGAAGCAGACCTTATGGTTTCCATTTTTTATTTACAAGGGTGCAAACCTATAGACAAAAGGTATATGAAGAGAGTAGTTTCACAGGCAAATTTATGGCCTGGAAAGCTCGAGATCGAATTGCTAGCAATATGATACATGCATTGAGGTGCCCTGTCACTGGGGTTAGGCATACTGACCCCAGAGTTGTGGATAAAATTATGCGAGAACATTATAGGCGAATTTACAGCCATACTCCGGATATTGACCTTAAGACCATTAAGGATTTCGTGGGGAAATTGGATTTTCCTAGTCTCACAGAAGAAGACAGTGATGCTCTAATACAGCCATTTACGAAGTTAGAACTCCTTGAGATTGTCAAGAACCTTCCCATGGGGAAGGCTTGTGTACCTGATGGCTTTCCGGCTGAATTTTATAAAGGTTTCATCAAGGTATTTATTGACGATTTTTTGTCTTTAATTAATGGCTTGTTTAAGGGCGAGCAGATCCCCAATTCTTGGCACTCAGGAAATGTGGTTAGTTTTCCCAAAAAGAATAAGGACAGGGAAGACCCTAATGCATATCGTCCAATTTCTTTGCTAAATACGGACTATAAGATTATCACGAAACTTCTGGCTAACAAGCTTAACGGGGTTGTCAATAAACTAGTGCACCCCGATCAGAACAGGTTTATTGCTGGTCGGCAACTTGCAACCAATGCGCACTATTTAGCCGAGGCTCTTGACTATTTCGCTTCTAATAAAATTTCTGCCATCATTTTTTTTAATTTTATTTTTTATGCGGAAAAAGCATTTGATTTTGTTGTGTGGGACACACTGTTTGTAATATTGTCTAGCTATAAGGTGCCCTCTCAGGTCTCTGCATTAATTCAAAGGCTGTATCTAAACTCTGAAGCCAATATCATAATTTAATTATGCTTGTGTTGGTCAACTTCAAGTTCGACGTGAGACCCGGCAAGGGTGCCCCCTATCCCCTATTCTCTTTGCTCTCTTCATTGAGCCTTTAGTGATTAAAATCAGGCAAAACAATCGGATTCATCCCCCGTTGAAGTCAATGGGGAAGATCAAACTTTATGCTGATGATATTGTTAGGTTTTTAGATGAAGAGCGATCCTCTCAGGAAGCGGCTTTTAAGGTGTTTGCTGAATTAGAGTAAATTGGTGGCTACAAGATTAATATGAGTAAGATCGATATTATTCTGTGGTACTTCTTGTATTATAATGCTCCCCGAATTAAAGTATTGTGTGAAGACTAGGCCAAAGTGGTACCTTGGGATTAACTTTTCAGCCGACATAGGAGACATGTATGATCTTAATTACGTTCCTTTGCTCTTGAAAACTCAGGCACTGTTTGCCTCCCCCCCCTCCTTCTATACTTGGCCGAATTGCATTGATCAAAATGTCAATATTACCATTATCTTACTTTGTTTTCGGCCATCCCTTGTGTATTAACATCCATTTTGTTCAAGAAACTGGAGTCTATGTTTCGCCCATTTATTTGGCAAAATCAGAAGGCCCGGGCTGCATTAAGTATATTATATGCTGAAAGAGAAAAGGGGGGTTTAGCACTACCCAATTTTAAAAATTATTACTTTTCCCTTTTCGCACATTATGTCACTAATTTTAAAGCTAATCAACATATAGGCTACTTATTTACTAAATACTTTCGTGAATTAATATGCAGGGAGCACAATATTCTGAATCCAGCACTATTGGTGAAATCTCCCCAAAAAATTTGCTATAAGATTCTTAAATTGCTCTTTAAAAGAAAATCAGATTTTTTTTTTTTTTTTTTTTTTTTTTTTTTTAGAAGAAGAAATTCAATCCTGTATTTGCATTTTCTTACTCCTCTCACACAGTTCAAGCTACGTTCTGGCTCTCAGCTCAATTCAGATTTAGTAAGGAGATGGGATCATGCAGGATTTAGTAAAATTAGGGATTTTCGCATCAATGACAATTGGGAAACTCTCTTAAACATTCAGATGGTTGTCCATAATGATTTTCTCTTGGTGGGATCCTATAGTACTATGCTTCATAGTTTAAGGGATCTGGATATCAATGTAATTATTATTACACAGGCGTTAGTTGCCGAATTGGTGGACCCTCTTGGGATAAGGTGTGCAGGTGCATGGAGAAGGTTACTTCTAGAGCAGGATAAGGACGATCTTGGGGCAAAGGCGGCGAGAAAATGGGGCAGCCAGGAATGTTTTGACCTGTCAAGGGAGTGCTGGAAGAGGCTCAATCATTTAAATCATTTAAACTTCACAGTACTTAGAGGTGCGAATTGGCATTGGATGATATTTTTTTAGTAAATGGCTATTATATTGAACCCCGCAAGCCTTATCCCGTGTGATGCCTAGCAGTCCTGATCTCTGTTTTCGCTGGAAGGCAGTAAGGGTGGCTGGTTGGATACATGTGATTAGGACATGTCGACTTATACAGGAATACTGGGATGGAATATTCAAGATACTAACAACTATTGCTCAGATCATTATAACTCCCAGTATTTGGTTGATGTGTTTGGGCTTCGACCCCGAGGCAAGGCTCCCACCCAGGTGGGAAAAACTCATTTTTATTGCCACTGTAATTGCCAGATCTCTCCGGTTAAGAAACTGGCGATCTGATTTAGCTTCCTCCCCTCAAGAATGGCTGAGTAAAATGGTGCAAGTCAGAAATCAGGAAATTAGATATGCTAGGAGAGTGGGCGGTGGTGAAAAGTTTTCTCTGATTTAGGGCAAATTATTTTTAGACAATCATGGGTTATCTTTTTTAGGTTAAATCACTAAACGAATTTGCGTGGCTACCTAGCCTGATTCTATTCATTTAGAGTTATCTTTTTTTTTGGAAACCATTGGGAAAGTTATTTAAGATAAGTATGGAATTGTAATGTTTTTTGTTATCTGGGTGGAAAAAAGGAAAAAAAAAGAAAGCCAGTTCTTCCGTGCAGTTGGCTTTTATGTAGCAAAATGGATGTGAGAGATGTTGTTAGCTTGTAGTCTCATTGAAGACACTTTGATTCAATTAATTGACTATAGCGATGGAGACCAGAAGTATATTTTTTTCAGTTTTCCAGCTACTTAGCATGTGACTGGTTAAGACAAGAATTATTTTCAAAATTTCTCAATTACGCGCCTACAAGATATGACTTGCTGTCTGTGTTAGCATCCAGGTAAAGGTTGAAGACTGAATTTGTAGCAGTTCATGCAAATCAGCCAACACCATCCCACAAATCTACCTATTGTTACACAAGTTGAGGCCCTGGGCATTGTCAGGAAATGTTTTTTAAATTGCTCTTTTGGATTTGATGCTGATGTGTTCTTTTTTCTTTTTTTTAAAAAAAATATATTGCGATGCCTTTAGGGCACCACTCCAGTGGTACAAGCTGGAGTTGGAAACAAATGTCTGTTTGCGGAGGGAATTGACCTTTAGATTGCTTGTCTTTACATTTAATATAAGCAGTACGAGTTCTGTGCAGTGTTCATGCACTGTTGTAAATCTCGCACCTCCTGAAAATCTGTTTGACTTCTACGCATACTTTTTCCTATTTTCACCTTTCCTCTAAAATCTATGTTGCTGAATTCTTTGAATTTTAACATAACTCTGTCTCAAACGTTGCGTGATGTACACCTCTCAATAAAGGGTACAATTTTATCTGCCGTGCTTTAGTCACAACCGGAATCAGTTCTTTAAACTGACTTTCCTCTTAAAGTGCAGTAGCATTACACCAAGGGTTAGGCTAGAATAGCGCAGTGTGGGTAAAAACGTACGGTGACCCTGAAGAGTTTACTTATCAGGGCTCAAAGGAGCATTTTGGTTAGAATAGGATTTTGGAAGCCCCAGTAACCTGTTTTGATGCTTACCAGCACCTCCCCACCACAGATTCCCCTCCTTGGGGGCTTTTGATAACTTCCTTGCTTATCTCATTTATGTGGTACCATTCCAAGCTAAGCGGGCAGAGAGATCTGTTGCCTGCATCCATGGCTGTGTCTAGCTGACAGTTTGCGTTTCAGCTGCATGAACAATGGTGGCAGTAGGCCACAGAACTCTGTCCTTTAACCATGAGTACGACTGAATCTCCCTACTGCCATGCTCCACTACCTTCTGCTTTAGCCCCACACATGAAATGAGACATTCTGCTATACCAAAGACACTTCACATGTGGGGGACCGCAGCGAGACCGGTCCCATCTCAACCACTCAAACGTTATACATCTACACATCCATGACCACTTCTGCAAGGACACAATACGAGATGCCATTATTGCGTTAGAGAATAAAACATTCTCTGGCCGTATTTATTACATCTCATAAACACGACAAATTTTCTTTCTCATGTTAAGGTACATTATGCACAGAATAGCATCGTAATTATCACGTACATAACTAATACATGAAATTCCTAGCAAATATTCAATAATAATATATGAACAATTTTAGAAAATACCAAATACATGAGGAATCATGGTTGACCACTCCCCAGGCCCCTTGTGGCATTGACTGATTGCATTGACTTGGACCCAAGATGAACCCTGCTGGTCCCTCAATAAGCTGTCCTTTACAAGGCAAACTCACTTGTACCCTCAAGACAGAGGGAGCTTGGGCCAGCCTGACTGCTGGTCCCCCAAACAACCATGCCAGAGCAACCCAATAAATGGGACTTCCCCCGGCACCCATTGGGAGATGGGCCTTGTCAACCGGGACATACCTTGGTCCCCTGGTGCAGCCCACCACCACCCAGTATCCCCAGGGCCATGTAATGGAGTATCCTGGCCGGCTATGGACAATCGCGGTAGCAGATATCCTCAGCCTGTCAATAAAGACCGCAGTACCCCTGCCCCAGCTTCAGTTAAAGGCTTAAAAACTGATTCCATCCTGGATTTGCCTGCACTTATAGCCTTGATGCCATGGTTGTCTACCTGTTTTTGTGGCCAAACATGACTCCTCCACCTCCCCCAGTGGACTTAATACAGGGATGGGAGGGTGGGAAAAGAAGAAATCTGGTTTGAAAAAGGGGAGGGGGCACGTCCGCAGTCACCAGGGGCAGCCAGCAGTGAAAAAGAGGGCGATCAGGTAGCCCTGCTCATTATTTAACTGGTGTGGCTGCCCCTGATGCCTGCCCATGCGCTCCTGCCCATCACCTAGCAGCCAATGGCTGCTGTCCCTGGGTGACCGCCCAAACTCAAACTAGGGTCACCGTTAGCCTACTGCCCCTGACCAGTCCGATCCGGGCCGCACCTGTCTCTGGGGCCCGCTAGCTACCACCTTGTCCTCTTGTTCAGCTGTCACTCCCAGCAGTCACCAAAGCTCCCTTCAACTCTTAGTCTTCCACTCCCTGCGCTAGGGTTTTCCTTCTTATCCTCCGAGAGTTCCTTCCTTTATCTGTTGCATGTGAACTTCTTGGTAACAACTGGTCATTGTCTATTCTGTTGATGGCTCTTCAGCCTCCACTTCGGTGGGATTCCATTCTTTTCTGATCCATATCTCTCCTAAAGCTCCTTAATTCTTCTCTGACTTTTTCTGCTTGCATTGTGCTTCTTGCTTCGAGTCTTGCCCATTACTGGCTATACTTTGTGCCGTGAATGCAGCCAGTGAATGAAGGGTAAGTGTATTTGTATGTACTTGATGCTCCATTATCCAAAGTAAGCTGTTTCCACTTCTCTCAGCCCCGACAGTCACAGGATTGTGCTTTGCTGAGGCTCATTAAAAAAATGGAACAACATTTACTAGATCCTTTGTTTAAGACTATGTATTGTTCAGTGATAACTGTGCCAATACTCCCGTATTTTTCCGTTCTCTGATCTGATTGTGATATGCCCAAGCTGACATGTATTCACTGCTAAAATAGGTCATTAAGCTAGGGCACACTTCTGGCATCTGTCTGACTGTACCTGAAGGTTTGACATTCGCATCCCGCAGCAATGACTTTCGTCCTTCTGAAGGGATAAAGTATTGTAGTGCCTACTGTGAACAGTGCTTCTAAATGATAGGCTGCAGTAAGATGCTGTATATGAACACTTCTTGATAATCCCCTTTTGTTGCCAGTTTAGCTGGTCTCTGCCACCTTTAGTGGTCTGTCTTCAGAGCTCTGACTATCCCTGTCCATCACCCCCTCCCTCATCGTCATTATAATGATCTTTGCAGCTTATGTCGCGGTTCCATGGACATCTGTAAAGTAAAACCTAAACCTTGTCGAGATATCTAGTGTTCCAGTGGCTGGTTAGTACAAGCTAGTACCATCCATGATAATTGTTCTGTTTTTTTAGCCACGTATTTCTCCCGAGGGGGCAAGATGTATCCTGTGATTCTCTAGGCAGCTTGCCTGTCAGTCTTGGACGGTCCCAGCCATTGAGCACCTCCATCATGGTTTCAGTTCAGACACACGGCTGCACCAATGTTGCACATAATCTTCATGTTACATATTAGAATATTGACTTAAAAGGCAAAATCACTATATTTTAAGTTGATGTGGAAACAATAAAATATTATTAGTTCATTTTAAATGAAAGTTCAGAAAAACATTAGAAGAACATTAGAAAAAATGTATGTTAGAGAAGCTGATAAACAATGTGTGTAAAAAGGACAGGTTTCAGCTCGAGATAAAGTCAGTTTACTGTGAAGTTGCCATCTGGAGGTAGCCACTGAGAAGGACACTCCCCTTTCGGTGTGACTGTGCGCTGTATCACACCAGTTGGAGGTTATCTTCGTGACGCAACTGTGCACAATACCCTTCAGAAATCATCATCATTAAACAGTCTCGGTAAAAATATGCCCCGCCCTTCAGGGAGAGCGCGTGGCTTAAAAAGAACTTGCGGCAAAACCTCCCTGTGCTGAGGAAGACTAAACTCTCTCAGTCCATAAAGGAAGCCTGTGTGGTTTAGCGCTTGAAGCTGACAGAAGCCAGACCTCTGCCCCCCTCCCCCTCCTCCCCCCCCCCCCCCCCAAAGGGGGGGGGGGCAGGTTTTGGGGGGGAGGGGGTAGAGAGGAGGAGGGAAGAGAGAGAAAGAAAGAAAATGAGAATGAACATGAATCTACTGGAGTCCATTGTTGCCATAAAATCTAGACAAGGTGCGGGTGTTTTAAATGTATCTGATTTAATGGGCGAAATGCATTGTTACTATGATAATCATAAACCATTGCTGTACAACGGACGTTTGGAAGAAATTCTTCACATTTACATGTTTCTTTTCTGTTTGGGTAGTGCGCTTTTGTGAAATTCGACCCTCTGCTTGTTGAAATGGCATATTTGGCAGTTCCTACCCAAAGAAGGTACAGTACACGCAGTGATTTAATCGTGGGTAATTTTACCGAACATTCTATACAGTGATAAACCGAGGGCAAACAATAGTTCCCAAGTTCTCATTTCAAGCAGGTCCCTTGCTTCCAATGATAACCTATTGGTAAACAGAGCTGCGAGTGGAGTGTATTTCAGAGCTCGGGAAGAGGATTTCCCTTCAAGTGCACTGTGCTCGTGTCTGGCGCATGCGGGACTTGCAGAACGGGTCGTACCGTTCCAATTCTGGGAGTGCTCGGATCCGTATTGGCTCGTGTTCGACGGTGTCTCATGACTGAGTGGCCCATCACATGACTGAGTAGTCACAGAGATGAAGTGCAAAGGCCGCCCACACAGGGGGCATAGAGGGCCGGTGCCTTAACGGCCGCCTTGGCCCGGAAGGGACCGGTTAAACCGGTTTGGGGGGCTCTAAAACGCGGCAAGGACTGGCTGCGGTCAAAGATGGAGGACAAAGGGGTTGACTTAGAAAGCCACGAGGATACACCAACAGCCCAACTGAACGTGACTGACAACACAGGAGCGCCACATCATACTGCGCCCACATCACAGAAGGCATCTAAGCGACAGAGGTCCGATGTGAAGACCACAAGGAAACCGGCCAAGAGGGTTAAAGTCGTGGCACAGGACACCGATGAGGATGAAGCAGCAACACCAGAGGCCAGCAGACCACAAGCGCCAGCAGAGGGTGAGCATATAATCGCGTTGATTAAGAAATGAATTAAATCACTAGCGCTGCTGCTTATGAGGGGCGAGGGGGCTGGGCTAAGTACAGAGGGAAGTACACCCACAAGCAAACAAACCAGCACAGTGTCAGTTAATGGAGATCGCCATTCGCCAGGAGATCCCTCACTGGCCTGGGGCGCGACAACCAAGGGGGGGAGACACAATGACAAACAGAGGTAATCCACCTGAGTCCTACACACGCCCATCCCTGGGTCCCGCCTCCATGACAGCCAGAGCTGGCGGCCTAGCGACAGCCATCCCCCTGACAGTAAAAGAGAGAATTTGGAGAAAAGAATTCATAGATATCTTCACACTGTTAGAAATCCAACTAGAAGGTTTAGACCTTACTGTGTGTGATAAAAAAAGATGATGACAAAGGGAAGAGGAAGAGGGCAAGAAAAGAGGAATTTTGAAAACTGGCTAGATGCATTTAGAATTATGGCATGTGTCATAGAAGAAAAAATTTCCGCACTGCGCCGCTGACCTCTGGCTATACGAGTCCAAAATACATGAAGCACACCGTCAATTCCCGGGGGACGCATGGCTAGAGTACGACGAGAGCTTCAGACTAAAAATGCAGGGGCACCCAGAAATGGAGTGGAACCAAGAGGATGTCTCTAGCTACTGAGTAGTCACAGAGATGAAGTGACTAGTCACTTTGTAGTGGAATCTTACGACAATCATTACAAGCATTCGGGGAGTAATAGTCTCTTGCCCCGACTCCAACGACAGCCCCCTCTCGAAGTGTGGTGCGTTCTGTGGATTCTCCATCCCTTATTAGCAAAGTAGTTTTTGTGAACAACACATACCGCTTGTGATGGAGGTCGAAGGAAATATGGAACAGCGGCCGAGTTCTATCTTTGGAATCTGGATTCCTGTATGCCAGTCCCAGTTTCGGCACCTGTCTAAACCAAGCACTGGCAAAACCAGTAGGTTTTGCCTTTGTTTTTTCTTTTGCATTCTATCTTGCTAACTGGATTATAAATATTAGAAAAAAGTTATGTTTGTTTTAAATGAGATAAACTATTTATAGTTGTTGATGCTGTGATGGAGGATGACCAAACTTGTAATTTGTACCTTTTTTATTATGACATTGTATTAGAGTATAGTCATGTGTAGTTAGTGCCACTGCACCTGCTTCACCATTCAGATCATGCCCATTTTAACAACAAGGTAACCATAATTGTGACTGCCTGTTTAGTATTTAAATAGAGCAATAATCTGTGTCTAGAGGGGTTCGGACACCTTGTGACACCGGTGCCAGTGCACCTGCTGAACTATTAACTCCTGGACCCTAGTGCCTGCAGGATCACCTCTTAGATTTACTACTACTTTGAGTTTAGTGGGCTTCCTAGAGCTTTTGGGCACATTGCCACTGTGCCTGCTGTGCCATTCAAACCATGACCCTAATGCCTGCAAGGTAACTGCACTTGTGACTGCCTGTTTAGTAGTAACATTTAACAATATTCTGTTTAGAGCGGTTCTGACACTTAGTGGCACTGCTGCCACTACACTTGCTGCTCCATTCAAATCATGACCCTAATGCCTGCAAGATAACTGCACTTGTGACCGCCGGTTTAGTTGTAAAATATACAAATAAGTGTTTAGTGGGGTTCCTAGAGCTTTTGTTCTCAGTATTACTTCATCTGCTGCACCATTAAAGTCCTGACCCTAGTGCATGCCAGATAACTGCACTTGTGCCATCCTGTTTAGTAGTAAAATTTAGCTAAATTCTGTGTTTAGAGGGGTTCTGACACCCTGTAGCCACGGTGCCACTGCACCTGCTACACCATTCAAATCATGACCCTAGTGCCTGCAAGATAACTGAACTTGTGAGTGCTTGTAAATAAGTCACTGAAAGAATAACAATTGAAAATAAAATGTTGCCCAATTATACAAACGTTTCTTTAAAAATGAGTGAGTAGTGATTTAAGAAACAAGCACACAAATAATATTAATATTTACAACTGTTATTCATCATAAATGTAATTATTAAGTATTGAAAAACACACCATAATGTGCCACCTTGCTGCTTGCTTTACATCTGCACTTGATACTCCATTGCAAGATGGCTGACCTGCTTACTTAAGGGGTACTGAGGCAGCAGGAGATCTTATTCGTGAGCATGTATGCCCAGGCCTGGCTCCAGGCCCCCCGAGGGAAATATTAGCCACGATCTTGCTAGAGGTTGACCCCCCACTTCATGTCCTACGGGGAGATTTCAGTGATGTGATGGTGTGGGACAGACCGATCCGGGACACCAGGGCAATCTTGCCCCTCTACCCTCACTTTACGGTTTTACTACAGATCTGGGATCTTTGTCTGATTTGTGGCGGTGTGCCCATCCCTTTGACAGGAAGTACTCTTATTTCTCTGGGGCCTATACGGTCTTTCCTAGATTGGAATATATCTTTACCCCAGCAGGAGAGGTGGGAACTATACATCAGACGGAATACCTGGCGCAAGATCTATCTGACCACTCCCCTCTGATGGTGCGTCTGGGGAGTCGAGGGGATGTGGATCAGAGATGGAGGCTGTGGGCATGGGGCCTACAAGATCGAGAAGTGGCACGTGAGCTCCATGTAGACACTGAACTATATTTCCAGGAAAACATGGGGTTGGTCTGGTCCGAAAGTAGTGCTCTGGGAGGCATACAAGACGGTGCTTCGGAATAGCGCCCAGAACTTAGTAGCCCAGAAGAAAAGAAAGTTTGAATACCAGCTGCTTGCACTCGAGGGGGCCTTGGAGCAGGACCCGCCCTTTCCAGGACTCCGACAATTGGTGTTGGTGAGGGCTGAATAGAGGGAAACAGCAGAGAGAGAAGTTAAGTCAGCTGCGTGCTACCCAGCACAGGCTCTATGAGGCGGGGAATAAGGCAGGGAAACTCCTCGCTTGGTTGGCTAGAAGCGAGATGAAAGAAAGGTGGATACAGGAGACAGTGACTCTAGAGGAAGTTAGTGTCCTCAAATAAAGACATTGCAGAGGCCTTCGCCTGCTACTATAGTGATTTGTATAAGTCAAGGCCACTAGAAGATGCTTGTCGGAATGCAGAATATTTGCAGAACATAGCTGTTCCTGTCCTGGATGCAGAGACTAGGACAGATTTAGAAGGGGATATCACCTCGGAAGAGGTTAGAGCCACCTTGACACTGCTTCACCCAGGCAAAGTTCCTGGCCCCAACGGGTTCCCAGCTGAGCTATTTAAGAGATTATGCGATATTCTAACCCCCCCATCTTCTAAATATGGTCCTGGAGGCCAGGCGACAAGGAGTTCTCCCTCCTGATTTGAGAAGGACCAAGATAGTTTTTATTCACAAGGAAGGAAGGCCTAAAATGTCCTGTGCATAGACCAATTTTCTTTCTTGAATGTGGTATAAGCAACCCGCCTCCACGGTATTATTTGTCCCTTAGTTCATGGAGACCAATCTGGCTTCATGCCTGGATGCTCTACAGGACACAATCTAAGGCGAGCGCACAACTGGCAGACTGCCATACTGGAATGTCCGGATCCGCACATATTTTTGGAAGCCACACAAGCACAATTTGGATTTGGCCCTTGGTATAGGAAATGGGTGAGGCTGCTCTACTGTAATCCAGTGGCGACAGTGAGAGTAAATGGAACCCTTTCATCTGAATTCCTCATTGCACAGGGTACTAGGCAGGGGTATCCCCTGACCCCTTTCTTGTTTGCTCTCACTATACAATCCCTGGCATGCAGGATCCGCACCCACCCTGGGCTGCATGGCTTCATGGGACTGACGATGAACGCTTTTCCTTGAATGCTGATGACATACTCCTGTATGTCGGTAGGCCTGAGGTATCCCTTCTGCAACTTTTCCACCTGTTTGAGGAAAACGTGACCTACTTGGGGTACCAGATTAATTGGGACAAATCAATATTATTTGTCCCACAGAAAGACAAAGTGATCAATTCTCTCCCAACTCATCTGCAAAGCTCAGTTGAGGGATTCAAATATCTCAGTATGTATATGACACATAGGGAAGACCTCTATCCTACTAATAATTTGGGAAGGGTGATGAGAGCCTGCCGAGCTGACCTGAAGCATTGTTGTGGTCTCCCTCTCACATTGATGCGGAGGGTAGCCATGTTTAAGATGATCTGTCTCCTGAAGCTACGATATGTTCTGCAAGATACATATTACCAGATCCCCACGGGATTTTTCACGACCTTAGCACGAGACGTGTGGCTTTTCCTGTGGGAGGGGAAACACCTGAGAATTGCTCTCAAAATGCTACAGTGCGATCAATATGCAGGGGGCTTACCTCTTCCAGACCTAGAGGCGTAATTCTGAGCAGCCCACTTGATTAACATAAATGACTGGATGTTTGCCCCTGGGGGTCATACTACCTTCTGACTAGAGAGACTGCAATGGGGAAGGAAATCCTGTCTTCATTGCCTATCGAGTAGGGAGGCGACAACATCTTCTGCCGGCCACTCAGGTGTCCCTCAGGGCATGGTTTAAGGCTACCACGGTAATGGGATGGTATCACCGACCCACGAGGGAGACCCCCTATGGGAGGGATGTTGGTTGCTGGAAATTAGTAAATTGAAAGGTTTTGAGACCTGAGATCACATCGGTATCTCCAAGGTGGGAGATGTTATGGAGGGGGGTGACATCATGCTTTTTGCGTCCTTTCAAGCAGAGTATGCGCTTAGCAAGTCACAGTTCCTCCAGTATGCATGTCTGCAACACGCATGCAAAGCGGAGGGCCACCCGGGGGAGGGGGTACCTGACTACGCCCGCTGGAAGGTAGATTGATGGAGGGCCTGGACACAAAAGTGACGTCTATGACGTTTTGGACTATTAATAATATGGCGGACACACTTCTAAGACTGCGTGGACAGTGGGAGACCGACTTAGGAGAATCAGAGGATGTAGATTGGGAGGCAGCGCTGATGTTCTCAAGAGAAGTGGCTATCCGGTCGAGACTCAGACTAATCCAATTTAAGATCCTTCACAGGATATACTATGACAGACAACTTTTACATACTACGGGAAGGGCGCAGCAACCAAACTGTTTTATATGTTGGGAGAATACTGGCAACTTTATACACACACTTTGTGGCCCTGTGCTCCAGGAGTATTGGACAAAAATTGTGGGGGAGTTGAGGGGGCGGTATCGGAGCAAATCCCTCTTGATTCCCAAATTCATTCTCCTGGGTATCCCCAATGACGATGACCTGCCCCGTGCGAAGCTTTTATTTTGCGGCCTTGGGCTGGTGGTGGCCAAGGGAGATATTGCCCACCTTTGGGGCTCTGAGATATGTCCCACTGTGGATGCATGGAGAAGGGGGATGGATGGGTTTATGATGGCAGAAAAAGTGACTTACACGAATAGAGGCTGTCTGAGGAACATTGGAAGGGTATATTGGGCCTGGTTTCATATTACTCCTTGGATGTATAGATGCCTACTGAATCTTGACCCATCGAGTCATGTTGAAGAATGTATATTGCTGAATACTGAATGGCATCTAGATTATGATGTTTACAGATGGGACGAGAGACCGGTGACTTTATGGATCAACTATACGTTCATGTGTCTGTGGGTTGTGGGTTGTGGGTGGGGGAAAGGGGGGGGGTACTGTTGTTTATTTCTCCCTAGTTCTGGTGCTTTGATGCTATACCAGTATGTAAGGCTTACTTGGATATGCTTTGCACCTGTTGAAGATCAAATAAAAATATATTTTTTTAAACAACACAGTGCTCTATAGTGGCATTACCACAATACAGCAGCAACTTTCCTGCTTCACTTACAGGTTTATCATTGCAACTCCTGCAAAGCGATGACTTGTATTTGCCTTGCTCGCAGCTACATCTTTTGAATTTCGGGGTAACAGCAATACATACATATTTCAGATCCACAGATTAAGTCTCCATTTGTATTACAAAAAGTTATCATCTTCACATGTCGAGCACCTCAGGGTCCAGGTTAATTGAGAAAAGTCTGGTCAGAAAAGGGACCTATATTGAATATGCTCACTCATATATTATCGGCATTTGAAGTGTTCAGCTGGCCAGAGAATAACAGAGTGGGAAAAGAGCGTCCTTTCGTTTTTTTTCATGAGACTAGATTGGTGAGATAGCTATGTACATGTAAGCCACGGAACAGTGGATGTTCATTCCTTTCTAATCAGGCTACCCAGGGAATGGAATGACTCGATATCTCGCCGATGCAAGTAGCACGAGTTTCTCAAAGCATGGTGCATCTTAGAGATGTATTTGTCATGGCCGAGCTGCTCAAAAGAATTTGGAGTGCCTTTACATTCAACACAATGATGATACAGTTGGAATGGAGTTCTAGAAAAGAAAAAAGTCACTTTAAAAACGACGTCTAATACCATGGAGGAAAAAGGGACCATCCAATTATTCTTTCCCGAAGAAGCACTTGAAGCAAAATATTTCAAGTACTCTTAGGAATGACCATGAAGCCTATGGTTTTATGGCATGACATGAGCTTTGAGCATTTTTGGATATTAACAATGAGTCTGTATTTGCTTCTGTTGCTATGTGAACCATAATTTTAAATTATTTTCTTATAGGAGCCAATGAAAGTTGAACAAGTGAAGAGATATGTAGCCGTTCTTCATTGCTTCTGTAAGGAGCCAAAAACTGCTGCATGTAGTATATGCTTTAGTGTGGTTACAGATTAATTAATTAACCCAACAACAGTTCTATTCTCTATCTAGGTGTGAGACGATTGCTTGTGCTGCCAGTTTGAAATCGTTTGGCAGAATTATCAGTTTGTTTTTTGTTTTTCCACATATGTATCTGGTGAAGTTCTGCTTTCACAATTTTTGCTCTGCGATTTTGTAGGGTAATGTGGGACTGATAATGAAGCCAAGATATCTAGCAGCTTTAGCCAACATAAGGGTATTCCTCCTGCATTTAACTGTTCTGGCCTGGATTGTGCATTAGATAATTTACTGAAAATAGGAGCAACTTTCTTTTGGTTGGGGTTCTTATGACTAGAATGTCATGCACAGTTTCATCCTGTAGATAAAAAAACAGTTTCAAAGTGAAAAGCAGAACTATGTGCCATCTGCATATTGGTGAACATGTGTGCCTCCATTTGATCCACTGGCTCTCTGCGGGTCATAAAGCAGAGTCTTGAGGCATCACACAGAATAGTGGCCAAGCGGGGATCTTAATGTCTTGATTTTTCTGGTTTTATCCTGGAAAAAAATGAAGAGGATATGTTCAACACAGTACTCATTATTTCACTATTAGTGAAAAGGTTGTTTAGCAAGGACTCATGATGAGGAGCTCTCTGAGAAACCTAGAAACATGAGAAGACTGTCTGAGCCACACCTTAAACAGAATTTGCATAGTAGCAATCTCGTAGCCTGGTTGTTAGGAGCTGAGTTGCAAAATATTATCTAGAAGTTGGACCAGTCCAATTGTTTCAGAGATCGTGCCGGTAAATTGTAGTTGGCTATGAGTTTAGATTATCTCATATTTGAAGGAATTTGAAAATGTACTTTGACTTACTGAGGCATTTGACCATTGACAGTCTAATGTGTGCTGAACCTACTATTACAGGGATAACAGTGAATGAACTGCTTGCATAGCCCCAAGGATAGTGTGCAGTTTTTCTGGACTCGGTGCAAGGGAGCCGGATATACAAATTCGCCATCCAAGGCTGAGATAAGGTACTCTTTCAACCTAAAGAAACATCTGCCACCAATCAATCAAAAAATGTGTATAGCGTGCTACTCACCCGGAGGGTCTCAAGGCGCTGGGGGGGAGGGGGGACCGCTACTGCTCAAACAGCCAGGTCTTGAGTTGCTTCCTGAAGGAGAGGTGGTCGTGGGTCAGACGGAGGTGGATGGGGAGGGAGTTCCAAGTCTTGGCTGCCAGGTAGGAGAAGGATCTTCCTCCCATGGTGGCTTTTCTAATGCGTGGCACGGCGGCGAGGGCGTGGCTGGTCGATCGTAGCTGGCGGGTGGGAGTGTAGAAGGTCAGGCGGTTGTTGAGGTACCTGGGGCCCAGGTCGTGGAGGACCTTGTGTGCGTGGGTGAGGAGGCGGAACGTGATTCTCTTGCTGATGGGGAGCCAGTGCAAGTCTCTCAGGTGTCCGGAGATGTGGCTGTGTCGGGGGGATGTCAAGGATGAGGCGTGCGGAGGCGTTCTGGATGCGTTGGAGTCTTTTCTGTAGTTTGACCGTGGTTCCAGTGTAGAGGGTGTTACCGTAGTCCAGTCGGCTGGTGACGAGTGCCTGGGTGACCGTCTTCCTGGTTTCGGTGGGGATCCATCGGAAGATCTTTCGGAGCATGCGTAAGATGTTGAAGCATGATGAAGAGACGGCGTTGACTTGTCTGGTCATCGAGAGGGAGGAGTCCAGGATGAAGCCCAGGTTGCGTGCGTGGTCCGTTGGTTTGGGTGCGCTGCCCAGGGCAGGGGGCCACCAGGAGTCGTCCCAGGCAGATGGTGATGATCCAAGGATGAGGACTTCCGTCTTGTCTGAGTTTAGTTTCAGGCGGCTGTTCATCATCCACTCGGCTACGTCTTTCATCCCTTCGTGCAGGTTGGTTCTGGCGGTGGCTGGGTCGTTGGTGAGGGAGAGGATCAGCTGAGTGTTGTTGGCGTAGGAGATGATGTTGAGGTTGTGATGGCGTGCGATGGCTGCGAGAGGGCTCATGTAGACGTTGAAGAGGGTGGGGCTGAGTGAAGATCCTTGTGGTACGCCGCAGATGACTTCGGTGGCCTCGGATCTGAACGGGGGGAGGCGGACTCTCTGGGTTCTTCCGGTGAGGAACGAGATGATCCACTCTAGAGCCTTCTCTTGAATTCCGATGTTGCTGAGGCGCTGCACTAGGGTG
This sequence comes from Pleurodeles waltl, assembly GCF_031143425.1. Lineage (NCBI taxonomy): Eukaryota > Metazoa > Chordata > Amphibia > Caudata > Salamandridae > Pleurodeles > Pleurodeles waltl. The sequence continues at coordinate 715,620,307 of NC_090446.1, forward strand.
CGGTGGCAGACCGTGTCGAACGCTGCGGAGAGGTCCAGGAGGATGAGGGCCGATGTTTCCCCATTGTCGAGCAGGGCTCGGATGTCGTCAGTGGCTGCGATGAGGGCGGTCTCGGTGCTGTGGTTGGCTTGGAAGCCGGACTGTGAGTGGTCGAGGGATACATTAGTCTCGAGGAAGGCGGCCAGCTGTCTGTTGACGGTCTTCTCGATGACTTTGGCAGGAAACGGGAGGAGCGAGATGGGGCGGTAGTTCTTGAGGTCGGTGGGGTCTGCTGATGGTTTCTTCAGGAGGGCGCTGAGTTCGGCATGCTTCCAGCTCTCCGGGTAGGTGGCGGTGTTGAAGGAGCAATTGATGATGTCCCGGAGATGGGGTGCGATGACGGAGTCGGCCTTGTTAAAGACGTGGTGGGGGCATGGGTCGGTTGGTGATCCGGAATGGATAGTGTTCATCGTATGGATGGTGTCTTCGGTGCTGACCGGGGTCCAGGCGCGGAGGGTGGTGTTGGGGGGCATCTGTTTGGTGGTTGGGTGCGTGGTCTGTGCGCCGAAGCTGTTGTGTATGTCGGCGATCTTGCGGTGAAAGAACGAGGCGAGTGAGTCGCAGAGGTCTTGTGAGGGGGTGATGTCGTTGTTTCCGGCGCTGGGGTTGGAGAGCTCTTTGACGATGCTGAAGAGTTCCTTGCTGTTGTGTGCGTTGTTGTCTAGTCGTTCTTTGAATGCTGTCTTCTTGGTGGTGTGGATCAGCTGGTGGTGTTTACGGGACGCGTACTTGAGGGCGGTCATGTTGTCTGTAGTCGGGTTTTTTCGCCAGGCTCTCTCGAGGGTGCGGCAGTTCTTCTTGGAGTTCTTGAGGTCGTTGTTGAACCAGGAGGCTTTCTTGCTGTTGGGCCTGATGGGATGGGTTTTCAGAGGTGCGAGGTTGTCAGCGCAGTTGGTGACCCACTGTGTAAGGTTGTTGGCTGCTTGGTTGGGGTCCGCTGAGCTGGCGGGAGGGCTCTGGCTCAGTGATGTGGAGAGCTGGTCGGCGGTGATCTTGTTCCAGCTCCTGCGTGGAGCCTGTTGTGGGTGGTGGTGAGTCGTGGTTTTTCTGAAGCTGAAGTGGACGCAGCTGTGGTCTGTCCAGTGGAGTCCGGTGGAGTGGCTGAAGCAGATGTACTTGCTGGAGGAGAAGACTGGGTCAAGCGTGTGTCCGGCGTAGTGGGTGGGGGTGTTCACCAGTTGCTTGAGTCCGAGGTTGGCGAGGTTGTCCAGCAGGGTGGTGGTGGTGTTGTCGTTGTTGTTCTCCAGGTGGAAGTTGAGGTCCCCTAGGAGGATGTAGTCGGCGGAGGAGAGGGCGTGAGGGCTGATGAAGTCTGCGATGTCTTCGCTGAATTGTGTGCGGGGTCCTGGGGGTCTATAGATGAGGGTGCCTCTGAGTGTGGTCTTGGGGTCGGTGTGAATCTGGAAGTGGAGATGTTCGGCAGCTGTGAGGGTGTCGTCGGAGTTGGTTGTGATGCGGATGGTGTTCTTGTCGACAATGGCGATGCCTCCTCCTGTCTGGTTGATGCGGTCCCTCCGGGTGATCTTGTATCCGTCCGCGATGGCGATGTCGGGCGCTGAGGAGGCGTTCATCCAGGTTTCTGTGAGGAAGGCGACGTCTGGAGATGTGGTGTCGAGCAGGTTCCAGAGTTCCACGGCGTGTCTGTCGATGGAGCGGGTGTTAAGCAGGATGCACTTCAGGTGGTTGCTGTTGGTGCTTGGTTTGGCGGGCGCGGTGCGGGTCTGGATGCAGGAGAACTTGCAGGATTGGCAGGTGAAGGGTCCGTGGGTGCGTCTTGGGGCGGCACGGCAGCACCCGGGGATCCGGCCGGTGTTGAGTGCGATGAGGGTGGCGGCTTCGTAGGTCCGGCGTGTAGGCTCGCAGCGGTGGGGGCCAGGGGGTCTGGCGCTGGGCGCGGTCCAGGCGCGGACGGGCGCAGACGGGCTTGCCTTTGGCGCGCCTTCGGCGCACCCGCTGCGCGGCCTCCATATGAGGGGAAGAGGGAGGGAGGAGCAGCTGGGAGGTGGGAGCGGGGCGGCCAATGGGGAGCAAGGGGGCGGAGCTACCGGAGTGTAGCGGCGGGAAACGAACGGGCGGCGATGGGGGTGACGCGACGAGGCTGGAAGAGAGAAGAACATGGTAAGGGCAAACAAGGTAAAAACAATACAATACAGTGGAACAATACCAGGGGCACAGGCACTCGGGGTACAGAAGAAAGAGCGGACACAGGCACTCGGGCACAACGAAGAGGGCGCTGGCGCTAGGTCACTGGAGGCGGGAAGGCAGTCAGGGCACAGGAGCACAGGGCACAGGAGCGAGAGCGGTCACGCTGGAGGCTGTGAGGCGGTGAGGGGAGCGACCTGCCTGAGAACCAGGGTCAGAGGTCGCACCACAGGTGTTACACAGGGGATTCAGAAAAGTGGAGATCTCAATTCATGATAAAAAGTAAGAGTGCCTGGAGCACACTTCCTATTAAGCATACAATAACACAAAATAACGTAGTCTGTCTTCAATTTATGTTCAGTGCACAAAAGCCTCTTATTGCTCTATAACGGGCCCAAAAGTGATACAAACATTGCAGTATTACATCATGTGTAGAAACAAACCGCCAAAACGTGTTTTGAATATTCATAGGTATAGGAGAGGGGTGGGCCTTATTGTCACACTTTCGTCGAAGATCAACGACGAGTCATTTTGCCTATTGGATTCCTTCACACCCTTCTGATACTTCCATCGGATTTGATGAGTGTCTTTTGCTCATACAACATGGACTAATTTGACCAATAGGTGTGTGCGTATGAAACACTTGAATAAGTGAATGGCATGGTTGCAAAATCACAAATAGCGAGGTAAATAATCTGAACTAAATAGATCGATGAATCAATTTCAGTCGTGAAAAAGCCAATTCCCCATAAGGGGCAGACTGTATTGGCTGAAACATGGTGACTTCGTGCTGCTGCTGTCAAGCAGTGTTGTCACCTGTTTTTACCTTTCTCAAGGGACCCTTATAATAAATTAGTATTAAAGTATCAAAGACCATTTTAATCATCTTTTGGATCCCTGAAAACTAACCAAGAGCTCCCTTGTATTCATGGTCGAGCTCATACAGACAGAGTTGGTATCTGGGAAGGACTCTATGGTGAAGCAAACCCCAGGTATTTCTAATGGCTCAGAGTCCTTTCAAAAACAACCAGGGTATCATTACAAGTGTGGGAAAAAGAGATAGAATGTTATTATGTCCAGTGGGTCCCCGCTTTTTTAATTGTATTATGGCACTGGGAAGCTGAGAAGACCCTCTTTGTTTCCTCTCACTCCCTGTTTTTGAATTAGGATACTGTTTGATTCCTGCCAGACAGAAAAGATTTAAACCATTCTAAAACACCATCTAGATGACCGACATCCTTGAAACATTTTTGCAACCACTGTTTGCTGAGGTGACCTTTAGGCCTCAAAAGATCAGTTCCTATGCGTCGTACAGATGGACCTTCACTCGGCTTCGTAAGCATGATGGGGGGGGTGGTCCAAACTCCTGATATTGGTACACCTGGGTGGTGGAGAAAGGTCCCCAATAAAACTCATAGTAGTGAGGCAAAAATAGGTCCGTAGAAGAGAGGAGGACGGAACACAACTAGTTCTGATAAGAAGGTGCAACACAAAACTGACTATCGGGGTCACCACACGCCTGATGAGGACAACTCCTGTTGGTTATCTCCTCCTCCTAGCCAGGATGGGGCACTGGGGCCAAAAACAACCGTCCCTAGCGCCGCGTTCAGCAGGTTGTATTCTGCCATGTGGACAGCCGGTGTTACAATGAGCCTGGGGCCCTTGGTTAGGCAGCTTAGCCAGGCACATAAGGGCCAGCTGCAGAACAAGTACCATTCACTGAATACAACAGTCTTTGTTGAGACCATGACAAGGTACCCCAGCCCCAAGGATCCTGGAGGCAGAGGTAATCTGAGCTAATGAGTACAGGCTCACAAGAGAAGGCAAAGGTCGGGAGACCACCGCCAGGGCGTGGGAGACAGCATCTGTAAACAGTTATGTAAAGCATAAAAGCGGCTGGTAGGACGTCGGAGAGGAATGCATTTCTACAACAGTGATCCTTAGGAGGCCGACCGCCAGATTACTGAGCTGCATTGTTGAGAGACGGACAGGACACTGAGTGTGGCCCTGAAAGGAGGAAGAAGGAGCAGAGGATGAAAAGGGGAGCTGCTTGGGGACGTGAGCCCCACAGGCTGCGTGGTGGTAAAGAGGGGTATGTTGTTTGGTGAAGGAGGCACACCGGAGGGCGGTGTGCCGGAAGAAGGCCGGATACTGCCCAACACTTCTCCTTGCTGCTCCCTTTCTGCTCAAATCCAGGTAAGCCTTCAATTGCAAGTTCACTCCTGTTACTACAGTTGGTAATTTGGGGAGTGTTACATATTGCAGGTAATATCGCTTCTCCTGTTTTAATTTGTAGTGACTCCAATACCATTTTTAGTATTAAGTCCTGGCTTCATTTATAGGCCACTACCCAGAGCCGGCTTCAGCGATGATGAAGCCTCCCAACCCCCAATGACCTGCTTCTTCGTCGATTCCACTGCTCGTAATCCAGTAGGGTGTCAGAGCGCTACAGTCATGTTCATCTTACATGAAGACAATATATCCTGTGTCAATAAATATGTGTATAGGAACTGTTACATAAGAAAAAGAAGGACCCCAATGTGTAGTACACAGACTTTGTCTGTATGCCATTGTACTTAGAGTGCCAGGCGAAGCACTAGCTGGGGATTCAAAGTTAAACACCGGATGGAGATGGCTGTACCTAAAAGGATGCATTTGTCTCTACCAACCTTTCTTAGCAAACTTAAGATTGTTATCAACTTTGGAAGTTCTAAAGTTCTAACTTATACCTCACAATGTGCTTGCAGCCCTTTCATCTTGCCTAGGTTACCCTACTATAGGTATCCTTAAACAATGACTGATTGATCCCTGTTGAGTGTCATCAGCAGTTATACCTTATCAAGGGAAAGCCATTAAGTAGACTTGAGCACTGGATTAGCAGTACTAGCCATGGTTGAGGGAGGGTGAAGTATGTTGGGCTGCCTCGGTTATCTTCCCCGCACACACCGAATGTGCTCTGTGCCATCCTCACAGTTATGCCTGAGCATTCTCGGATCTTCTTCTGCCTTGTCCTCTCACAGGCGTCACAAATGAAAGAGAAACAGGAGGGACAGTTAGACACCTGTTTTCGAGGAGGGATCCAGCACACTGTTGCCACACCAAAAACACCTGCTTATCTAATGTCGGAACAGCTCACACAGGTAAGTACAAACTGTCTTTTTTTCATTAACTTCTGCACGGTGGCCCATAGGTATGTGCGCGTGCATGCAGATGTTCTGCTGCAGAGAATGGCATGTCTGAAAATATACCCTGCATATCTGCAAATTTCCTTGCAATGTTAGATGGTGTCTCTAAGCACTCTAGGTCTCTAGTTTACCGTTATCATGTTTAATGCCCCTAGATATAATTGTAGATGCCCAGCATAGCAGAGTTACACAAGGAAATCTCCTAGTGCTAACCGGACTGGAGTTAACCTGAAATTATAAGTATAACACCACATGTTCCACACTAGATCTTCTGACGGAGTGCTCACACGCCCCACAGGAGCTGCTTCTTCACTGTGCAGGTGTTCCTGAACTGTGCAGTGTATCTCAGCCAGATTATCCCTCTAAATCTTACAGAGCATACGGACTACCAAAACAGCAGCAGTATTAACTCGCACTCAGGATATATGAGACTGCTATTGTGAATATTAGCTAATAGCCCCTTCCTCACATACCAACCGAACTACTGCCATGATATGGCCAGGTGCTCTCCTGTCCCCTCACTACTCAAATATGCCTGGGTGCTTATATCCTCAGAAATGTGGGCCAGCACGATCACTGTGTGATGTACACACTGTGCCAGGTGACCAGGGGCACTAACTGGTTGTTGATTGCCCTTCATGAAGATGTCAGCCTTTTGATCGTGCTGCTCAGACATATTGTCATGATGTCTTTCAGATTATGCCAGAGAAGCCCTCATCATGACGCTTTACTAGAACATTTCCAAAGATCCATTTACAAATTCTTGTTGCATGTAAACTATATTTGTCCCTTTGCTTCACTTCCCATATAATGTTCCCGATACGTTGTCTGGAATCGTTCACCTGGCTCAGCCTCTCAGCTCCTTCATTACATTATGTGTGCTCTCAAACCTGGTGCGCTTTCATATCTGATCAAGAAGCGCTGTCCTTGGACCGATGCTTCTGCAGGGTACTGTGACACGCTTTTGTATAGGTGTCAGCAGCCCCAGCGAATATTGTAATAGTGGAGGCTGCCACATTACCAATATTATAAATAACTTAATGTTATCATGAAATAGTAATTATGCTGCCTGCTTTGTAAATCTGATTCCAGGGTCGCCTTTAGTGCGTATTGCTGCGTTAAATTTCCCTAGGCCTTGTTAAATTTTGCTTTGGTTACTGCTTAAATTATTGTATTTATTTAGTGCAGTTTTATTTAGCGTGACTCGACCCAAAAGTATTAGAGCGCCTTACATGAAACCCTGTTACATTACACAAGGACTCATTCCTTGTTTGCTAGGTCTGGGGAGATTAAGTGATCTGCGCAGGATCACAGGATGTTGAGCCGCAGTCACGACTCAAACTTGGTTCCCCAGCTTCAAAGGCGGCAGCTCTGGCCGAGACGCCTCTCTACCCCATACATGTTACATTACATGTTCTCCGTTATCTGTGAGCTTTATCTGCCTTTATTGTAAACCTTTGAATAAACCATCTTTAAGTGATGTTTCCGAAGTCTTAGACTTTATCTTTCTAGTGGGAAAGAATTTAAAGGAGGTAAACCTCTTCAGACACTTTTGGAATAGAACCCCTCACCTCTCAGTGTGAGGGTTTGTGACCTTGACCTTTATGAAACGGGGACTCTAGAAGCAACAAAACTGTTTTGGTCATCTTCAGCACCTGATTATTAGCACATACATCTTTGAGTTTCAGGTCCCTTAAACCAGGAAAAGGGATAATCATCTTGCTGTGCGTAGGCGACAGATCCAGAACCACATCAGTGGCAAGGGCAGACACCATACTGGCTCGTACAGATGACACACAGAGACGAGAACGGCCTTGTGAAGAACTCCATTTAGATATTTGTCGAAATATTGGGCGGCAGCAGGAAATAAATATAACTCTTCTTGTCAGTACAAAGCATCTCCCTTTGGGCTAAACTCCATTCACATAGTTGTCACAGAAGAAGTCACTAATTCCCAGATGTTTTCGTTCACAGTTTCCCGACTTTGGATCGTTAGAAGACCGAGCCTGCCTCGCTTGGGATTCGAACTGAGGCCCGTTTTTCAGGTAACCCCTTTCGAACCGGCAAACTTTCAACACACTGAGCCGTCCTTCCAACTAATAATTATCGGGCGATAGCAGGAAAGAAATCTAACGTGCATCAAGCTCCCCTTGTCAGTCCAAAGTATTACCATTCCTTTCGTGATTCAGTTCCAGAGCTAAGGAGACCCCTCTTTCTGCCCTCAAGCCTAGAAGTACTGCGTCTGGCCGCGCATATTAAAGGGCCCACTGTTCCGCGGCGTTAACTGGCGCACTGCACCAGCATGCTGCCTGAATCTGCTAAATGGCTCAGCGGGTTGAGTGCCTGCCGCACTGACCTGATGTGGCTGAGGATGGGGTTAATGCTGAATAGGAGTGAGCCAGGATGACAGTCCGCATCTCCCAAGTAATTATTTATCTCTGAAAGTTGCGTCCGTGGTATGATAAAGAAAATCATGGATGAGGCAGTGTCTTTAGTTATGCGGAGGGCAAAGGCCTCAGGAACCAGGGGGGGATGATATGCTGGCGGGGCATGGTGGCATGGTCAATAATTGCGCCGCCAGTAACTTCCCTGCCCAGGCCTCCGAAAAATTGAACAGAGCCAACCAGGAACGCTGTCCTCCGTTTTAATCTTTGATTTCCTGTGCGCTGCCCCATGAATGTCCCTTCTGCGGGGCAGCAGAGTCCCTTTAACCCCTACGCCTGTGGTGTTCCAAAAAGGGCCGCAGAGGCGACCAGCAGTAAGCAGCTTACAGCAGGATACCGGTAACAAACGCACTCCACCAGGAAACGATTTGTTGCTCCACACACCGGGGAAAACCTCCCCAGGGTATTTATTGGCCAAACAATTAATTAAACAATTAACTACGTAACGGACTCTACCATCGAAGAATACCACTAGAGGGGGAATTAAAGCCATTCCCTTTCACTAATTCTTCGATGGAAGAGCCCATACACAAAACATAAGATTCCTCCTTTACCAAAAAAACAAATCATGTCTTCACAAAATCATGTATCATATATCAGACAATAAACATACAAAAAACAAAATCAATTCACTACAAAATCACGAAGCCTGGTCGAACACTGTGGACGAGGGCGTAGATTGTATGGACCATCCCCACAGGTTGAGGTAACCGGACCAGCCAGCCCGGATCTAGATGTAATAGGTTCCTCAACCAACTGATCACCTGAACCCTGACCTGTGCCATGATCCAATGCCATACTACCACCAGGACTTTGCATGTCGGGACACAGCACACCACCAGGAAATACATAAATTGGTCTCCAATCATGGACTTTGCAACGTAACATCATCATAATCTTGATCCCCAGAAGAAATGTCTATCGGCACTTGAAAGTCCGAGGCATATACCTTTTTATAGAATGAAATGTTCTGTGTAATCGACTCCGAACCCCGCTTAGCAGTGATCATAGTACCTTTAACATCACTCACTATCCAAGGATCCTTCTCGAAAGGTAATACAAACTTACTTCCCCCTTTTCTACATTTCACGAGAACCATATCACCAACACAGATGTCACGTTCCTTGGCTCCCCTCTTCCGTGACATCTTGTCATTTCTGTCCTTCCTCCGTGACAGTGCCTTCCCCACCTGTTGGTGCAGATCATTACATTCCAAAACATGAGGAATGGTATCCCGCACTGGTCTGTTAATACAGATAGTACTAGGCGCTTCTCCAGTAACAATATGCAGGGTCAAACGATATTCCCTTAAGAACGAATACACAGCACATTCCACATTCTGGCCCTCAGCAATGGCTATACGCAGTACCTTATTCAAAGTTCTCATAAATCTTTCCACTTCTCCATTTGCTTGAGGCCACCGAGGAGTAATTTTTCTATGCACAATCCCCCTGGACAATAAATAATCAGCAAAGTCTTGGCTGGAAAACGGAGGGCCATTGTCAGTACGAATCTCCTGCAATAACCCATGAGTGGCCATGATCTTTTCCAACCGTGGAATAACCTGGGCTGCAGTAATAGAATCTATAATTTCCACCTCCGGATATTTCGAAAAGTCATCTATCACAACAAAGGTGTGACGACCATCTGGCATACTGCCAAAATCAGCACTTGCTCTAAACCAGGGAACAGGAGGAATGGACTCGGTAATAATCGGTGAAGGCCGTTCACCAGGACCAACAGCCTGACACATCATACACCGACGTACCACCGCTTCACATGATCGTCCAGTCCCGGAAACCACACCTTACTTCTCAATCTGGTCTTAGTCTTCACCATGCCTTGATGAGAAGCATGGGCCAGTTCCACAACCGAATGTTGCAATGCCATAGGTATGACAAGCCTGTCTCCTCTCAACAAACATCCATCATGTGACATAGCCAGTTCTTGTCGAACTCTATGTAGCGAGGACAACATGGTATGTGCTGCAGCCGTCCGAAGAGCCAAGTTCCTCAAAAGGGAATGCCACTTTCCGGATGCCACAGCTGATATCACCAACTGCAAGCACTCATCATCCTTCGTGGCTAGCCGAATCTCATCAAGAGACATAGGCAGTGGGCGAGACCGTTCCACAATCAAACGTACGTATTCCTCAACATCCTCTGCATCTGCAACCTCACGAGACGTAGCAGGCCTGGCATGTCGTGACAAATAGTCAGCAGGATTCAAACTACCAGGACGAAATACCACCAAGAAATGATAATCTTGTAATTGCAAAATCCACTTCTCGATACGTGGTGGAGGCTTAGATGAGGATCCATTAAACAACGGAATCAAAGGTTTATGATCAGTATACACAACAAATGGCTGACCATACAAATATAGATGAAAATGTCTACAGCCCCAATGTACGGGAACGGCCTCTTTTTCAATCTGTGAATAGCGTTGCTCAGTCTCTGTTAAAGCTCTACTGGCATATGCCACAGGAGCCCATTCCCCATCCATCTGCTTTTGAGCCAACACAGCTCCCAACCCGGTAGGACTAGCATCAACCGACAGTTCTGATTCTTTAGTAGGATCAAAATAAACCAGGGTGGTATACTCAAAGTGCTGATTTAGTGGCCTGAAAAGCAGCTTCTTGATGAGGCCCCCACTCCCAAACAGTGCCAGCCTTAATAAGATCTGTCAAAGGTGCAGTCAAAGCTGTCAAATTTTTAATGAAACGCCCACAGTAATTCAGCATACCCAAATAACTGCGAACACCCGACACATTGATGGGAGCCAAAGCGGCTTGAATGTCTTTAACTTTATCCGGATCAGGCAACACTCCATCTCCCGAGAACCGATATCCAAAGAAAGCCACTTCTGATTGCAGAAACGAACACTTATCTTTGTGGAGTGTCAAACCATTTTCATAGAGCCTCTGAAATGTGGCTCTAAGTCGTGCAAGATGTACTTCCTTACTTGGCGCATGCACCAAAATATCATCACTGACATTGATGACCCCCGTCAGACCAGCAAGCACTCCACGAATAGTGTCCTGAAAAACTTCAGCAGCGCTAGAAATCCCAAAACTTAACCGTTTATAGCGCCTGAGACCCATATGAGTCGAAAATGTGGTGATGTCCCTAGAATCAGGATGAAATAGCAGCTGATGGTATCCTGCCCGTAGATCCATCTTCGAAAACCATTTCGACCCTGACACCTCAGCAACAAGGTCATCCACAGTAGGTGTCAAATGCCGTACACGCTTAATAGCGACATTGGGCAGGCGCATATCAACACAAATCCTCACCTCCCCTGGCTGACAGGGTTTCCTTGCAATCACAATGAGCAACACCCCATCGACCTTCTCAGTAATATCAGCGAGTTCCAGCTTCTTTAATTCTTCCTCCACCTTGGGCCTCAGATGGAATGCAACCCTACGATGCTTCAAAGCCACGGGTTGTATAGAGTTATCAATATGTAAATGCACCATACGACACTTCAAACAACCTATGCCTTCAAACAGTGATTGAAACTCAGTTATCAAATTCTCCACAGTCCCCAAATGAACACTGAAGGCAAAGGATATAAGTATAAGCTTTTCTGCAGTCCGGCAGCTTAATAACATGTCCGACCCCGTGGTGGTAACAAACACCCTTGCTTGTATCGACTGATTTTCATGAGACAATAACGTAGTAAACACCCCTGCCAACTGCAATGGTTTTGAAGATCCAAACGCATAAACCTGAGTTGTCGTGGGCCGTAAATGGGGCTGGAAAGGAATACGCTGCAAAACTGAAGTTGCTATGACATTGATGGAAGCACCAGTATCAATTAGTGCATCAACTTTATGACCCGCCAACAAAACTGAACATCTTGGTACTCGCTTCCGAGGATGCCCACTAGGCTGCAATGCGTGTATCATATGAACTGCACCTTCACCATTCTCATCATCATCCAAATCGTCATCGTCCAAGACAACGACCGGCTGCACCGAATGAACAGCCTTGAATTTCTGTGATCGAGAACGGGACACGAATTTGCAGACTTCAGCAAAATGATTGAGTTTCTGGCAATTGGAACATGTCTTGCCTTGCGCCGGACACACCCCTTGATGAGGGAATGAACCCCCGCAAGAATAACCGAAACGGGGTGACGTGGAGGTCTTGGACTTGTACTTCTTCCTTTCCCCAGGTGCAGTAGTAACAGCATTCATCAGCTCCACTTTGACCTGCATCTGCAATGCCGCTTCCATATGAGCTGCACGTACCTTGGAAAGCTCTTTAGACCGTCCCAACGTGAGAATGTTCACCATTGACATGCCAGGCACTTGTAGTATATGTTCCCTTAATTTCACAGAGGTACACCCCTGTATAAACTGCGCACATACTTCATCCTCCACATCCACCAAAGTACAGGTACGAGACAAATCCTGAAGCCTAGCATAAAAGGCATCCACTGACTCATGTGGAAATTGCCTCGCTTGCCGAAGAAGAAACCGTTCATAATCTGGATTTGCCAAAGGCTCAAAATGCGCAGTCAGTGCCTGTTTTAATGATTGATAAGTATATGGCGGACCCTCCTCAACTACTGATTGGCCCAACTTATGAACCGCCGCACCCCCAAGATGCAACAACATGGGACGGCATTGATCATTCTCCACAGCCGTTGCAGCAAAATATGTTTCCAATCGATCCACCCATTCCTTCCACCGGGCAGCGAGGGCAGACGGAGGGCCATCAATAACTAAAGGCTCCAATGCAGGGATAGATGCCATAATCACACCAACCACCAAATGAAAGTCCCAGGTGAATACAGATCTCTCTGTCCCACCAAACCCCTGGAACACTTTCATGGAGCCTCTAAAATCCAATTTCCAGAATTCCAGCAATGGAGGGCACACCGCAGAGTAAGAAGGTGCCAAAACTCACCCCTCACCAGGCACGAAAGATAAACCAACAACGCAGCCGGAGTGAACAGAAACTGCCACGGGCCTTTACCAATCACCCCGACAATCACTGCAGCACTGGCGAAGTCCTCCACACAGCAAACCTCCAGGAAAACGCCAAACGCGGCCCAGGCGGTCTCCAGGCAAAGCTAGACTCGGCCCTCACAGCGGCCCCAGGCAGCGTCGAACGCGGTTGCCCCAGCAACCACCCTCCAACCCGGCAGCTCAGCTAGTGGCGTCGCAGGAACAAAGCAACAGCGAGGCTCCCACAGGCACGAAGAAATCGGGAGAGCCTCAGGGAGACACACGGCGGGGCCACGAACCATCCTCGTCGCCAATCTGTGGTGTTCCAAAAAGGGCCGCAGAGGCGACCAGCAGTAAGCAGCTTACAGCAGGATAACGGTAACAAACGCACTCCACCAGGATATGATTTGTTGCTCCACACACCTGGGAAAACCTCCCCAGGGTATTTATTGGCCAAACAATTAATTAAACAATTAACTACGTAACGGACTCTACCATCGAAGAATACCACTAGAGGGGGAATTAAAGCCATTCCCTTTCACTAATTCTTCGATGGAAGAGCCCATACACAAAACATAACAATGCCCCAGCTGAGGGTTGTGTGCCCCTATGGGGTGGGTTAAACATGAATTGCCCTTACTGGGCTCTCAATGGCCCAGTGTCTTCGCGCCAGCTTTGGTGCTCTTTTCGTCCCATTGAGGGGGTAACGGGATACCCCTCCCCGTGTTAGTTTGCCGCTAAAGACGGTAATTTCTGGGTCCCCGGCGGCTGTTATTGCGCCGGCCCCCAAAAAAGTAGAAAATTGAGCCCAGAATAAACGCTTTGAAATGCGCACTCTTCTTGGCAGTGCTTCTGTGTGTTTGCGCAACAGTGGCTTTGATCAAGCATCAAATTAGGTTGTTAGGCAGTAAAGCCAGTCCTCATTAAAAAAAAAAGCCTGCTCGTTATTGTTGTTTACACTTAGTGCCCCGACCAATGGCTGCAGCTGTACGCAGTCCATGTATTTTGGTAGAAATATAAATGACCGAACATTTCACGCAGTTTTCATTTTTGTTACAACTTACAAAAAGAATTGATTTGAACGCTCGACGTTTTAAATATAAGCAAGAAACGCGGGCTATTAGTGCAGCTGTGCCGACGTGGGTGGAGGGGGAGCGTGACACCCACGCGCACTGTAAACGATGCCCCCCTGGCGGATGGACTCGGGGGGTGCTGAAATGCTGCACGTAGGTGAATGCCTGGGGCCGCCTTGTTCAGCGCAGATCTGGGTGGCATGGGCTGACAGCTCGCAGTCACATGATGGCTGTTTAGTGCCTGCGCTCCCCACTTGTCTGCCGCTGCCCGTCAGCGGGGCTGAGCTCGGCATCCCGCAGCTCCCAAGAATGCCACCAGGAGGTGGGGAGGGGGAGAGTTTGACAGGACGCCGCGGCCCCCCTCCCGGACAGCATCAGCCTGAATGCCTGACGGATTTGGAGCCGGGAGCTGCAGCACGACAGCTCTTCTTGCCAGAGGAGCGCGGTCAGGAGGTTGGGCCCGTATCGGATTCTCAGAGAGGGGATAAATTGAGGTGCCCCAGGCAGGCTACCCCGAACCGCCAAAGCCAGGGTGCGTGTGTTTCGATGGCTCGCTTGTTCGCGACAGTGAAGCCCTGGCACAGGCAGCCACGGAGGGGGGAAGAGCCCCCGTTTCCCGTTGCGAGAATGCTGGGCGTTTTAACAGGCCTGTCACGGACAGTTTGCTGGATGTGAGCTGCTGGGTAGCGCGATGGATCTGCGCGCCAAGGGGCTGTTCGGCCGCTCACGTTTGTGAGGGCTGAGCAGGTTGTGTTGCAGCATGGCGAGCCCTTTGTTGTTCCACCCAGATCCCCCAGCAGGTCACCTGACAGTCTTGTGGTTTGTGGATGAATGTGGCTCAATGCTATAATTAACCCCGGCCGGCAACCACACAGGCTCGCAGGCCTCTTCTACGGAGATCTTGGAAAAGTGGAACTGCACAGGGGAACAAGCATGGTACCCAGGTACAGCAGATCATTACTGTAAATAAGCTGGCTGTGGTTAGTTCGTGCTATCGGCAAAGGAAAATGAGTGGGCTACTTCAGGAAATAATCCTATATTATATGCTAAATTATAGTGTTTCAGATAATCTTTTACTAACGTTTACATGTGTTTTTTTTTTATTTTTTTTTATTGTCCTGCGATTACCACAACGTCTGAAAGATGCCTTCTAGATAGCACGCCATAAAGGCAGAATTGTCGTAAATACTAATACTTTTTATCAATGGGACAATTTATTTTCTCCAGCACACGGAACCTCTTCTGTGTCCATTGTCTGGCTAACACATACATATTTATCGCATACATGTTTAATTTTAAACCTCATCGCGTACTATTTGTAGTGCTGTGGGTTTTTAAACTATCCTTCCATTTCATTATCCTCCTTTATATCCTTGAGTTCATATGCTTTGAGTAAAGAAGCCCCAACCTTCAATCTTCATCTCCTGCTGTCGAATACCCCTGGCACTGTGCTGTTTCTCAAAATGGACATAGTAAATTCTGTATGCCGCTGCCTTCCAAGAAAGTGAAATATTAACATTAGAAATTATTAAAACAGCTGTCGTTTAGGTTAATTGTTTTAAGCTAGCTATTGTATTTTAAAATCATTTACTTTGCACTACAAAATTGCTAAATTCGAACTGTTAATAAAAAATTGACAGAACGTACCATTAATACAATCTGTTAACCCACTAATTTCAGTGATCTCACACTAGATGCTTTATTTACTTTTCGATATTGAGCATCCCAAGTTACTTTTGTTTAATCTGTAAATATTTTAATGTAGATGCTTTGTAATGTAATAGTTGTAGTTGTCCTATCTAGCGATCTGAATAAAATTCTGAAGATTCCCCACTTTTAACATAATGTGTGATTCTAGGGAAATCACTTTGCCGTTGTCTCCTTTCCCATATGCCAGCCACTCTCCAAAATGACTAGTATCTGTATGATGCGAGATGCACTAATAATCAATATCAAAAGACCACTCACATTCTGATATAGAAAAGTACTGGAATCGTAAAACGTGTTCGGATTCTGAAAGCAAACCAGGTCACGGAAATTATGCCAATGTGCAATGTAAACCCTCTAAAAATAACAAGTGCAAAAACTGGTAGTGCTTAGAGACCGTCAGAATGCTGTTATTAAACACCATGCAAGTAACATGTTTTACCAGTTCCAAATGGCAATTGTGCATTTAACATGATTTCAATACCTTAATGGTGACACATTCATCCAAAAGGGATGATTTATTGACCATTCTCTTAAATATGTATCTCTACAAACCGAATCAAATTCTGTTCTTTGTTGGAAACCTCGGATCCACATATAAAGGGTACTAAAGGCACTGTAAAGAGCTGCAATCCCATACCAATGGCAGATTACGTGATAAACACACGCCACATAACCACAAAAATATTTTCCTCACTGATTAATCCTTCCATTCTCTTATTACACATCAACCCATTCGAATGTCCTTTTGGGTTGGAAGCATAAGAGATATCAAAGCAATTAGAATGATCAAGCATGACCCTCCTCTTCTACCTCTCTTTCACACCTCTCTGCCATTTAATTAGCCCCTTTTCATATTTTTAAAAGGGACTTGGTCAGCAAAGACTCCAACAGAACCCATCTTGGCACAACATAATATGCTTCATACCCCGTTCTCCTTCTTCGTCCTTCACCTCTTTTGCAGCCCCTCTTTTCTCATCGTATGACTCTTCGCAGATTATCGTGTTGAAGTTTCCTTTTGACCATGTAGGCCTTACCCAGACCCCCAACATGACTTCACATTGCTTTGTTTACTTGCTTAGTTACTGTACATTTGAAAAACGTACATGTATTTGACAAACGTGATTGACATGAGTTTTTGGTCTTTAGTTTAATGTGCTTTGTTCCTCCTTGTGGGGAGTTGGAATCTTACATTTGCTATCAATTCAGGAAAAGCTTGCCACACCTGAATCCCTTCTACAGCACCAGAGGTTACAAAGCGCTTTAGTAGTGAACAGGTGCTTGCTGTGATGCCTACAGGTGCTTTTATGGTTCTTTTAGGATCAAGTTCCACTCCTGGATTGCTTGTCACTAGTACTAGAACCTCTGGGCATAATGCTGTGGGGGAATGTTATCCACTTACAAAATATAGGATTCCACACGCCTTATTAGGATTGCTTTGGAGACCGGCGAACACGTTTGAAAATGCCATATTGCCATGAACCCAGGTATATGAACTCTACAGGAGATATTTTCGTCCCCTGACGTTGCACAGCAGTACAGTACTCTTACATTTTCGACCATGGCACACAGTGGATACAACAAAGCATTCTTTACAAGTATTTTCAGATTAAAATGACCTTAGATCTCTGATCCAGCTGCTGGCCAGCAGAGGAATGGCCTAGACCCCCGGCCTGATGGACAAATATATGCCCCCTGCTATCTAACCTTTGCAGATTAAAGTGTCGTGTTTAATTCTACCATTCTCTAGCTGTACCCCTTTGAACTTAACTTCCATCCCGCCCACTGTTCACATTCTGGCCATTTTTAGATATTCGATGGGGCTGTTGTGTAGTCTGGCCTTGGCACAGCAAGTGCGCATCTCTTTGCCTGTACTTTGAAATCTCTATCCAGTTTTTTGCAACTATATTGTTCCATTCTGTTTAGTTGGGGAGCTCAAAAGAGATTTGTCTAAATCTCCATGAGCTAAGCTGGGAGCTATCCAGGTCGCAGTAAATGTCAAATGGCTGATGGCTCAATTCCAACAGAGGTCTCGAAGGTGAACGTGCAGTTATGCTGCCGCAGTGGAGCTCTGTATAGATTGGTTTCAAGACCTGCTTTTAGAGGGCCGTCGTTTACCGCCAGAAAAAAAAACATAGTGAATAAAGGCAATGTTAATATATTTCTGTATTTTAATATTAAGTAAAACATTTAACATAATATGGTATTCCATTTTTATTAGAATTCCTTTCCCTTCTTCTGAATGACATGAAGATCTGCATGTGTGCTCTTCCTGAATATGTGGTCGTCTCTGATTATGCCATAAAGAAATACCAAAAGGTAGGGAAGAACAGAACCACACAAGCGCACCTTTGTTTCTTGTTGATGCTAAAATGTAGGCCAGCAGTTCTAGCCTTTTGACGTCTTTAGCTCCCCACGGAACCCCTACTGGAGTCCGCGGGTCACCCACGGAGACATTTTTGAAACCTGGGAATACCTTCCTCGGATTTGTTTATGTAGCGACTACTGCTGTCTGATAGTCATTCTTGTTGAGCAAAGGGGCGCTCCTTTCTGGATCAGCAGGGTCAGGATAAACGTCCAGCGATGCGAGAGGCAGGTGTGACAAGGCTGGCGAGAGCCCCAAAGAAGCCCTTTCCTTAATCCAGGCTGCCCTAACATCACCCGGGCTGTAAATCATTGTTCTTAACATTGGGCACTGACAGGGATGGCCTTTACAGGACTATTATTTCTACGGGGCTTGCATGATTTTGCTGATATCATGGGATCGTGGGCTTTGCACAAACAGGTCCTAGCAGTGTTGGATGTATGTTTTTTTTATTCATACATTTATTTATGTTTAAGTTGCGTGTCGCCCACCAAGGCAGTTCTGCGTAGCAGAAATGATCGTAAGATGTAAATGACCGACTTCTTGACTCCAGTTTTTTTTCTCGGTCTCCGTGTAATGCTATATAATTAGTTTGCTTGGTTTTTTAAAAATACATTTTAACCGCAGATCTCTTAGTTGAAAAATCAATTAGAATTTGTTGGTAATTAACAGATTTAAAGAGGGAGGGCATTGAAAAAGTCTCCCGGCTTGTATTTGCTCCAAAGATATATTATTGTTAATTATGACCAAATACGTGCATTGTTTGGGGGCCTACACCTTCCTTTATTGTTGCACCGCACGGCGGTTTCTGCGGTGCTTGTACCGTTAGTTGTCGAGCTGCTTGGTAATATGATTTAACCCCTGGCAGGTGCTTAAAGCAAGTAACCTAAGGAGAGGTTAAGAAGTAAACAGGTTAGTTTACCTTTACCGCATTTGTGCTGCTGCAAGTAGCACATGTTTTATATATAGCTCACTCGCGTGCCCATCATGCGCTTGCACATTTTCCAAAGCTTTGAAATCTTAAACTGTGCCTTCTACGGCTGTCATTCAGAAAACACCTGTCGACAAAACGAAATAACCACTATCCGCATAGAATGCACTGTGATAGCAGGAGGCCTTTTATGTTCACGAAAAGTAAACGCCCGTTATTTTTCCGAAGCGGTGGCACACAGAACTCCCAGCCTTAAGAAGTACGGGGATTGGGCCCTCGAAAGAAGTGCCTGAAACTATATTCACACAGACGTCAGGTCAGCATCTGGTAGTGGAGCTCTGGTCTTCCGGTCTAATGGGAAAGTTGTCAGCTGTGAAATCAGTTTTCCAGGCTGGATAACATCGATTATGGACTTATTGGAAAGGTATGACGTTCCTGACAGTGCGTAAATGTCCGGTCAGGGGTTGTGTTTCTTCCGAGTTTTTTTTTTTCGAAGTCTAAGAGCAGCGGTACTGGAAAGGCAGTTATATTACAAACACCCTGACATACCTCATTGAGCCTTCAAACAGCACTACTACCAGTCATTCTCTAATCATTCAGTCTTGTCAGTTTTGCTGTACTTCTCACTTGTCATGTATGTAACCCACCAATGTGAGGCTTATGACCTAAGCATGGAAAATACTGTTGTGGTTAAAACGTGGGCTGAGATTTTGGACCTTATCTGTAGGGCGCAGCAGTCTTTGATAATGCTCTGAAATTACCTTACAGGCATGGGTGCCAGTGTGCGAGCATGTACTGCAGATGTCAAGGAATTTGCGATTTAAATTGATTCAACACAAATAACAGGACCAGAACATTGCTCATCTGTGATGAGATATCAAATGAAGGGCCAATAGTGGCAAAGTGATCCAGATTCCTAAAACATCAGCCACAAGAGCTATTGTGAGTACCATATTTGAGCCCCACAGATTGGCAAGTGTACTTATGCTCCAACTGCGTCCGCTTGGTCTAATCCTAGCTAGAACAAGCATTAGAAAAGCCAATAGGTCTCATCTATACAAGAGCTATTGGCTTTGGCAATGTGTTTTGCCACGTTGTACACCAGTGTGGTTGCTGTTCAGAATGGCTAAAACTTAGGGGTGTAGAGTGTTAGAGTGGAGTCGGGGAGTAGAGTGTCATAGAGTTGATTTGTTGGAATGTCGTAAATTGGAGTAGGAGGAGTAGAGTTGAGTGGAGATCAGTTGTTAGAGAATGTTGTGGAGTGAGGTGGAATAGGGTGGGGTGGGTTGGAATAGATTGAGGTAGAGGGGTGGATTGGAGTAGAGTGGATTGGATTGGGCTAGAGTGGGATGGATTGAGTGGGGTGGACTGAAATGGGATGAAGTGGATGGGACTGGGGTGGATTTGAGTGGGGTGGATTTGAGTGGGGTGGTGTAGATTGGATTTGGATGGGTGATTTGGATTGGAGCGAAATAGCTGGGGTGGATTGGAGTGGGTGGATTGGATTCACTGGATTGCAGTGTGGGATGTGTGAGTTGGATGTGTTGGAGAGGGGTTGAGTGGATTGGAGTAGGGTGGGTTGGATGGATTGGGGTAGATTGGATTGGATTGCAGTACTGTAATGGATTGGAGTGAGTGGCGTAGATTTGAACGAGTTGCACTAGAGTGGGATACATTGGATTGGAGTGGGGTCGGTTGAAATGGTGTGGGGTGGATTGCATTAGGGTGGATTGGAGTGCATTGGGGTAGATGGATTGGATTGGAGAAGGGTGGACTGGATTGGGGTGGACTGGATTGGAGTGGGGTAGGCTGTCTGGATTGGAGTGTGGTGGACTGGACTGGGATGGGGTGGGCTAGATTAGGGTACAGTGGGTTGGAAGCGATTGGGGTGGGTAGAATTGAAATGGGTTGGACTGGACTGGACTGGACTGGAGTGGGGTTGGGTGGGTTGGATCCTGGGGTGTGGTAGATTGGACCAGGGTGGATTGCATTGAGGTTAGATGTATTGGCTTGGTGTGGGGTGGGGTGGATTTGAGTGGAGTAGGTTGTGGTGGATTGGATTGGTGTGGGATGGATTTTATTGGTGTGCAGGGATTGGATTGGAGGGGGTGGACTGGACTGGAGTGGAGTGGATTGGACTGGAGTAGGGTTGATTAATGTGGATTGTATTGGACTGGAATGGACTGGGGTGTTGTCGGTGGACTGGAGTGGAGTGAGGAGGATTGGAGTAGGGTGGGTTTGAGTGGGGTGGGATGGACTGGAGTGGTGAGGCCTTGATTGGATTGAAGTGGGATGGATTGGAGTGGGATGGATTGGATTGGATTGGATTGGAGTGGAGTGGTGTGGGTTGGGGTGGTATGGATTGGATTGGGGTGAGATGGATTGGATTTGAGTGGGGTGGGGTGGACTGGACTGCATTGGATTGGAGTGGGATGGACTGAAGTGAATTGGAGTGGATTGGATTGTAGTGTTGTAGATTGCGGTGAGGTTTTAAGTATTTGAGTGGGTAGATTGGACTGGATTGGAGTGGGGTGGACTGGGTTTGGGTGGATTGGATTGGATTGGGATGAGGCAGAGTGGAGTGGGGCAGAATGTTTTGGATTGGAGTGGGTTGTTTGGGATTGGAGTGGGGTAGGGAAGGGTGGAGTGGAGCAGGTTGTTTTGAATTAAAGTGGGGCAGACTGAAATGGGCAGATTCGATTAGGGTGCATTGGAGTGGGGTGGATATGGTTGGTGTGGGGTAGATTTTAGTAGGAATTGGCCAGTTTGGAGTGGGATGAATTGGGATGGCGAAGGTGTGGACTGGATTTGGTGAGGTGGATTGGAGGCCGGGTATTGTTTTGGATTAGAGTGGTGCAGATTGGAGTTGGACAGATTGTTTTGGAGTGGAGTGGGGCGGATTGTTTTGGATTGGGGTCAGGCAGATTGGAGTGGGGCAGATTGGAACGGGGCACATTGTTTTGGATAGAAGCGGGGCAGATTGGAGTGGGCATGATGTTCTGAAGTAGAGTGGGGCCGATTGTTTTGAATAATTTGAGTGGGGCAGATTATTTTGGATTAGAGTGGGGGAAATTGCAGTGGAGCAGATTAAATTGGATTTGGTTGGGAGGGGTGGGGTGGATTGGACTGGATTGGGGTGAGTGGAGCAGATTGAAGTGGGGTAGGTTGGAGTGGGGTGGATTGGGGTGTACTGCATAGTTGTGTTAAAGCATCATTTGATAAATTACACATAATAAAGAAACATTGCACTGCAATATTTTGAACAAGATAATCGTTTGATAAGAGTGCCCAAGAGCAAAAACAAAATAAAGCATGAGTGGAAAGTGAGTAAGGAAGACTTGACAAAAAAACAGAAAGTTGGCTGTAAAGAAGACACTTCGCAATTTTGTTTGTCCTGCTGGGCACGTTTATGCCGGTCACAGGCCTTCTGTTTAGAGGGCACTAGAAGTTAAAAAGAGAAAAATAGTACCCCGATCACATCAGGAGCAGCGGACAGGCACTGATTAAGTTGAATCAATCAGTGCATGGTCTCTGCGTTACAGAGAGGAATAGAAATAATGCCAGGCCTGACGTGGACGAATTACGAGGCTGTAAAGCAGAGTGCCAGGCAAGCCAACAAATGGTCAGCCACAGGCAGGCTCCAAGCCCTTTACTGTACAAATCAGAGTCTTGCAAGCGAGACACATGCACTAGCGCATGCACTCGCAAGGCTCAAGCCTAAAAAAGGAAAACAACTTCCTATTTTGGAGGCCTGGGGTTTCTTCTAGCACAACATGGAACACTGCGTAGTGGAAGTTTATCGGAGCCAACTATATTTTTGTATTTGAGAGCTGGCTAAATGGATTACCACATAAACAATCTAGATTAGGAGGGCTGTACTGTCAGATAGTTAGAATCTAGATACGCTGTTGTTGCTTGACCCTTCTGGAACAAGAATTGAAAAAGCCAATGTGTCTCGCCTCGGTCACACATTTTCCAATGCTTTTTGCTGATGCTATGCAGCATTTTTGCAGAGAATGTGCTGCATTGAAAAAAGAAAAGAAAAGGGTCAATGATTCAGTCACTACTGGCACCCCTGTCATTCTGTAAGCGCAAGAATGCGTAATGATGCATGACTCGGTCAGAATGACATGGGAGGCATTTTGTAGGTCGAGCCTGCGTTGGCGCATGCAAGACTTTTGCGTTCAATCAAAGACTTGGAACCAGTTTGTTTTCCACTTGTACGCCTCAGTGCCACATTTCTTTGCTGCCTCATAAGTGGCCAGCAGAGACTGTCACTTCCGTTCTTCTCTGTGGAGAATGGACCAAGCACAGACTGATTCATCTCAATTAGTGCCTGTCTGCTGCTGACCATTTGATTGAGATACTATTTATTTCAGTGCTGCTACCTGATTTTTCTTTTTTATTATCAACATGCTTCTGCCAGGGAGTAGATTTCAGAAGATGGCTTATATGCAGTAGAGTTGTAGCCATTCACTTTTCCTTGTTCCGTTCTCTTGCTGGACCACTCCTCTATTGTGTGCCTGGTGAGTTCCCTATTTGCTCGCTCCTATGTTTAATAGTAGTTAATGTCCCTACTTAGGAATGATGGAAGCCTGGGTTGGCTGTGCTAGGATTCAGTCTTGTGACTTGTGGATCACAGATTGTGTTGGGACATATGTTGGCACTGTCCCAGTTGGAGAAATACGAGGTAGCTGATCAGGTTAGTGGTATGTTATACTTAAATGTACTCCCCCCCCCTTACTCGTGATTAACACTCTGCAACAGAAATACGATTTTTGTCCTCTAGAGCGCCCTTTTCCCAGGCCAGAGGAGAGGGGGCTTAATTGGCTGTTCCATGCCTGATGTGAGGTCCTGCTCCAGCAATGACACCCTCCACTTGCATGTGGCTCCAGAATATCTAGCATGCCCTGATGTAGTCTTGTTTGTTGTGAGTCCATAGCATAGGACCACGGAGGCAAGCGGCATTTAACTGTTATTGGGCTTCAGCCTTACTTGTCAGTGTGGCAAGCGGCATTTAACTGTTATTGGGCTTCAGCCCTACTTGTCAGTGTTAAGTACATGCACATACGTCACCCCACTGAGGCTTACCCTTTTGGCTTTCTGTTTATTTTTGCCACTACTGTGTGCCATTAGCCACAAGCATTTTTTTTCTTTTGCCAATGCTGTGCACTGTTGGAAACATGCAATAGCAAATCGAAAAGGTTGTCTAATGCCTTTAAAATGTGACACCTATTGACTTTGCCGATGCTTGTTTTAAATTAGCGATCAAAAACGTCAGACCACCCTTGGATCAGTAAATTAAAAATATATATATTAGCATGAAAGTGCTTTTTGAATTGCAGAGTGGCTCAGAAACAAATCACTCCTGCACTTACCTCCAGAAACATTAAGTTAAAAAAAAAAAGGAATGCAAGGTGGGGAGCAGTAGAGGAGGGGTTGAGAAGCAGAAGGAGGAGGGGGAAAGCAATGGTGAGTGGCCGGTGGACGATGGAGCAACAGAGGAGTCCTTTGTGAAGAGGCATTGAGGGCTTTCTGGAATGCCGAGCAGCCCAGCAGCAAATGGCAGCTTTTGGGCCCTTCCAGAAAAACCCAGATGGATACGGGAATAAAGGAGGAGGAGGAGGAGGAGGTGGTGGTGAGTATTTGAGATGGGTGAAGCAGCACACAAGAGAGAGCAAGAAAACTTGCATTCTAGAGGAATGTTTAATGAAAAAGTAGTTCCCTAAATGTTAACAGCGGAAGGATGCAGATAGCTCAACTAACAGATGGTAACGAGGTTATGCTCTAGGTGAAGGACAAACATATAAAGAAGACAAGCTAAGGAATAACAAGCAACTGAGTGGCAGTAAAGCCAGCCGATGGTAAGCAGCGTTAAGCCCATTGTAAGTTTTTGAAATGGGCCACGATAATCTTTTGCCTAAAACAGTTTGATAAAAACAACAGATGATGGACAGAATGCAGAACAAATCAAACATTCAACCCCAGTCACAGATCTGGGTTTAATCCATCAGTTTTTTTGCTTGCTATGCCATTCCAGTTTGGACCCGGCCATATGCAAATCAGTATTGACCCTGTTCCCCATGGCAACAGCCCAGCCCGAACTGCCAGACCAGGTCCTCCCTGGATTAGAAACAAGCATCCTGGGACCGGTTTCAGGGTATCAACCTTCATCAGCCAGGCTTGAGAGGCAAGACATAAAAAAAACCCTGATGCTTCCACCAGATGAAAGACAACATTTAAAGGCATTAGTGTAATTTGGCAACCTAATGTATTATGGCTGTTGTGAAGCAGTTGTGTTAATTACTTGACAAAAAGAGTAACAGCTAAAATGTAAATAATATGCACTACATGGTCATTCCTTGCGGAGAACTGGGTTGGTCATAGATTGACCCATCAAATGGCCTCATGTCGATGGGGTGTTTAGGCTATGTGTTTTGCAGTTATTTTAAAAAGTTGATTTAAAAAAAATATAATTATCTGAAGCCTATTTCAATCAATCAATCATGGTATTTATAGAGCGCGCTACTCACTCGTGAGGGTCACAAGGCGCTAGGGGGAGGGGTGGGCCACTGCTGCTCGAAGAGCCAGGACTTGAGGCGCTTCCTGAAGGCGAGGTGGTCCTGGGTAGTCCTGAGGTGGGCAGGGAGGGAATTCCACATCTTGGCTGCCAGGTAGGAGAAGGATTTCCCTCCAGCGTTGGGACGGCGGCGAGAGCAAGGCTGGTAGAGCGAAGTTGACGGGTGGGCGTGTAGAAGGCGAGGCGACTGTTGAGGTATTCGGGGCCTTTGTTGTGGAGGGCTTTGTGCGTGGGTGAGGAGCCTGAAGGTGATCCTTTTGTTGATGGGTAGCCAGTGCAGGTGTTTCAGGTGGGCGGAGATGTGGCTGTGGCGGGGTATGTCGAGGATGAGGCCTGCAGAGGCGTTTTGTATGCGCTGAAGACGTTTCTGAAGTTTTGCGGTGGTTCCTGCGTATAGGGTGTTTCCGTAGTCCAGGCGACTTGTGACGAGGGAGTGGGTCACAGTTTTTCTGGTGTCGGCGGGGATCCAGCGGAAGATCTTTCGGAGCATGCGAAGTGTGTGGAAGCAATAGGACGAGACAGGGTTGACTTGCTTGGTCATGGTGAGAAGGGGGTCCAGGATGAATCCGAGGTTGCGTGCGTGGTCTGAAGGGGTTGGTGCGGTGCCCAGGGCCGTGGGCCACCAAGAGTCGTCCCAGGAGGACGGGGAGTTTCCGAGGATGAGGACTTCCATCTTGTCTGAGTTCAGCTTCAGGCGGCTGAGCTTCATCCATTCTGCGACGTCTTTCATTCCATCCTGCAGATTGGCTTTGGCGGTGGCTGGGTCTTTGGTGAGGGTGAGTATCAGCTGGGTGTCATCGGCGTAGGAGATGATGTTGATGTTGTGTTTGCGAGTGATGTCGGCGAGGGGGCTCATGTAGACATTGAAGAGAGTAGGGCTGAGCGAGGAGCCTTGTGGGACGCCGCAGATGATCTCGGTGGGTTCCGAGCAGAAGGGCGGGAGGTAGACTCTTTGGGATCGGTCCGAGAGGAAAGAGATTATCCAGTCCAGGTCCTGTCCTTGGATACCGGTGGAGCGGAGGTGGGTTATTAGGGTGCGGTGTCAGACGGTGTCGAAGGCAGCCGAGAGGTCAAGGAGGATGAGGGTGGTTGTTTCTCCGTTGTCCAGCAGGGTTCGGATGTCGTCTGTAACTGCGATGAGGGTGGTTTCCGTGCTGTGGTTGGCCCGAAAGCCGGACTGGGAGGGGTCGAGCAGGTTGTTGTCTTCGAGGAAGTTGGTCAGTTGCTTGTTGACGGCCTTCTTGATGACCTTGGCCGGGAAGGGGGGGAGCAAGATGGGGCGGAAGTTCTTCAGGTCGTTGGGGTCCGCCGTAGGTTTTTTCAGGAGAGCGTTGACTTCCGCGTGTTTCCAGCTCTCGGGGAAGGTGGCAGATGCAAACGAGCTGTTGATGATGCTCTGGAGATAGGGGGCGATGATGGTGTCGGCTTTGTTGAAGATGTGATGTGGGCACGGGTCCGAGGGGGCGCCGGAGTGGATGGTGTTCATGGTGGTTCTAGTCTCTTCGGCGCTGATGGGTGTCCAGGCGTTGAGGGTGATGGTTGGGGCTGTGAGTTCCGTGGTGGTCGGCGGGATCTGTGGTCCGAAGCTGTCGTGTAGGTCGGTGATCTTTCGATGGAAGAAGGTAGCGAGGGAGTTGCAGAGTTCTTGTGAGGGCGTGATGGAGTTGGAGCTGGCGTTGGGATTGGAGAGCTCTTTGACGATGTTGAAGAGTTCTTTGCTGTTGTGGGTGTTCTTGTCCAGTCTCTCTTTGAAGGATGCTCTTTTGGTGGAGCGGATCAGCTGGTGGTGTTCGCGGGTGGCGATTTTGAGGGCTGACATATTTTCTGCGGTGTGTTCTTTGCGCCAGGTTTTTTCGACGGTACAGCAGGTTTTCTTGGATTCTTTGAGGGTGTCTGTGAACCAAGGAGGTTTCCTGATGTTGGTCTGTCTTGGGTGGCTTCTGAGGGGGGCGAGGTTGTCGGCGCAGTTGGTGATCCACTGTGTGAGGCTGAGGGCTGCGTTGTTGCTGTCGGAGGTGATGGCAGGTTGGTTATGGTTGAGAGTTGAGGTTGATGTTGATGTTTCCAAACTAGTCCTCTACGTTTCACATGGTGGAATGTAATATCTTGGTCTACAGACTGACTAGCTTGCATAGTTAATGAAAAGTTACAGGATTTATCTTTGTTCTTTTTTAAGATTGCTATTTAATTTACATTTACATATTTGTATAACTCTGCTCTACTCTAGTTAGTATTCAGGATAGGGGCCGGTTGGTTAGGCCGCTGGATTATGATTCTGGTGTCCCAATACTAGGCAGGGGTGGGTGGTGAATCATAGTCCATACAGTCATAGATGTACATCTAATATGTGCATATGTTTACCTATTTTTTGACAAAAGTGCGAAATATGACATTTATAGTTGTCTTTGTCCCTGATTACTAGGCAGGCTGAATTACCATATGGAATAATGTTGCACCTGATCACAATGGGCCCGGTATTCTTGCACCCATTTTTCTCTCGTGCAGAAACCATTTTCAGCCAGTAAACATCTCATGAAACTTTTACTGCAACAGCAGCAAATCCCTCATGGGGGTGAGTGATTGCATTGTTCAGCACTCCGTCCATTGTCCTTTTGTGTTGCTAAAGGTGCCCTAAGTGGGAAGGGTATGCCCAGACGTGGGTCCCTTGCTCACTGTGCCACTGGATTCAAGCTAGCCTGGCTGATGAAGGGTGAAACCCTGAAACCGGTCCCAGGATGCTTGTTTCCGGTCCAGTGAGGACCTGGCTTGCCAGTTCGGGCTGGACTGTTCCCATGAGGAACAGGGTCAAGACTGATTTGCATATGGCTGGGTCCAAACTGGGGTGGCATGGTGAGCAAAAGAACGTTGGATTAAGCCCAGATCTGTGACTGGGGGGTGAGTGTTCGCATTGTTCAGCACTCCATCCATCATCCTTTTGTGTTGCTACAGCAGCAAATTCCTCCTCCTTCCCACTCCCAGTCCATGACAACATTTTTCTTAACCAGGTGGTACAATGTTCCTCCCGCAGTGCTATCCCTCACCCTACCCACCCACCCCCACACAAACTCTTCCTAGCCCCCCCCCAACACACAAACTCTAGCCCTGCCTTGCTGGGAAGCCACTGCTCCGAGCATGTGATAAAAGGGCATGTTAAACCCATCATAATAAAGAATAACATGTTGAGTTTCACACAATTCTATGTCCACACAGTTGGTCCACGTCTGATGAGTATAACTCGTAATTGGTGGAATTCCTTGTGGAGATTCCGGCCTGTGGAAACGTCTTTAACAAAGCGTCCTTAAGGATGCGGACATCTCCCACGTGAGCGTAACCATGCTTGCCTGAACAACACATGGCTTTTTCTGTGCCTTAATCACCCATGTACTGAACTACGCATATGTGTGGTTAAGGCACAAGAAAAGCCATGCATCTTCGGTGGAGGATGTGGTGAGGTAAGTGGGGCAGGGGTTTGGGTATTTTTCGTTTATTTATTGTGGGGGGCGGGTAATTTATTTTGAGAGGGGTGGGGGAGGGATATGCAACGGCGGGAGGAGGAAGGATTGGGATCATTGAGGTAAGTGGGGTTGGGTCAGGTTTGGTGGGTAGTTTTCAGCAGTGGAGGTGGATTTAGGGCTTAGGGGTTGGGGTTTGGGATAGCTTTTTTTAGGGTTCGGGCAGGGGGGGTCAGGGTACTTTGGTCTATTTTAAATGTATGACAGAGATTCTGTGAGGTTTTATGATGGAATCTACATGATGGCTTTAACTGTGCATTAATAAATTTGATTTTATTACTGACTCAATTCTTATCTGATAATGGTATATCTATATGTTTGAACAAGCAACAACCAGAAGGTAATGCCCTCTTGCCACTAGCATGTGTTAATTGTTTCTCCATTCTGGTTCAGTTAGTTATTTTATAAGCTTCCTTCCAATTTCTCCTGAGTGTTTTCTGTATTTTTATTATGTTGATAGATTAAATATCTCGAATGTCTAACACAAAACAAACTACTGGTGTTTATTTGTGTCATGCACTGGAATAGGGAGAACTCTGGGCCGTGTTATCTGTTGGGAACTCAGAGCATTGTACAACCCCAAGCCTATTCCATTCCCATGTTGTTTTTTTATTTTTTTTAGGTAAAGCCTACTATACAGTGCAGCTGTCTGGTTGCAAAGGACATATTGTGGGCTTAACAAGAGCACATAGTGGCTTGGAGCCCACACATTACTTACAATGGTTGGCTTTCCTGTCAAGATTTTTTTTTTTTTCCTGCCTCCTATTGTTGTCTCATGTGGTTTGTCCCTCCCTTGGAGTATAGCATCTTTACCATCTGTCTGGCATCCCTGTTTCCACAGCTTGTAGTTCAAACACTACATTTTTTTGGGGTAAGTGCTCTATCCACGAGAGGGCATGTGTTTCCAGCTGTCATGTACTTCTTGCCTCTTGCGCTCAGTGTTGCTCACTGTCATTTGGGCGCTTCTCTTGCCCCCTTCATGTTGTACTGGCCTTTTGTGTCTTTCCCAGTTGCTTCCTTGTCCATCTGCTTCTCCCCACCTGTTCCACATTGCTCTCTTGCCCTGTGCTTCTACTCCCCACCCAAATTCACTGTTGCTTTCATCCCCTGTGCCCTCCCTGTTGCTACCCCCCACCTGCACCCTCTTGTGTTGTCTGCTTCTTCTCCTCCCCAGTTTCTGTGTGGCCCCACCTGTGCCCTCCCTGTTTTTCCCGGTCTCCCAAACCACCCATGTTGCTCCCAGACCCACGCTTTAAAAAAAAAAAAAATGCTTTTGTTCCCCCCCCCCCCCCCCTTTTATTTACGGATCCAACTCCGATCAAAAAAGTAAAATGGAAAATAAAAGCGGCTACGTCAGTTTGTAGGTGTATGAGGGCTGTGTGTGCCTACAGACCAGCACGGTGCAGGTTTTTATATCTTTTTGTATTTAGCCATGTCGCACAGCATCGGAGAAGCCGTACAGCTTGGCTAAAAACCAGTGACAAAGCCAACTAGTCTCAATTTTGAGTTGCTAGCTTTGCAAAAGCTTGTTTTAGTCTAGAGGTTACCGAGAGGTTTCTGTTCGTTACCACCCATGGGTCTCTTCAGAGTTGGAAGAAACGGTGCAAACTATGTTATGACTGGTAAATTCTAGTCTACTTTTCTGGTGTTACTACAGATTTGAAGCAACATGTCGGAGGCAGGTAAAGCACTGCTGCAGCTCCCTCATTCCCTCTAGTCTGTGCAGACCCGAGGGAAGTGGGTCAAGCCTTGTTATGTTTAGGTAGAAGTTATGTTCAGCTAACAAAAATGTAAATGGGAGCTGTTGTTGCTCCCTGGTCCCAAGTGATGAGTGTAATACGTCGATCAGCGGGGACAGAAGAAGCAGTGCTCCGTGGGATGTGGGTGGCAGGATGCCATATGGGTTTCAGTCCTTGTATGGAGAGAAGGAAGAGAGATCCTTGATCTAGGTATTGGTGAGGAGGAATTGGACCAGAAAGGCTTTGTGTTTTTTAAATAATTAGATTGGGAGAACTCCAAGAGAGGTAGGTAGTCATGATGCCTATTGCTTTTACATAGAATAAGATTCTGCATAGCGCTGTTATTCACAGCTATTGGTTTCCCCCCTCTCTGGTTCCCAAGTGTATTGAGAGACCGCTCAATATTTGCTATTGTTGTCTGCTATGGACCATGAGATCCTCAATGGAAAAACATTTCTCTTTTGGATTGCCCACAGTTGTATTCCAGTGCAACTATACTGAAAGGAGAGGGTGTAATAGGGAATTCGAAGATTCGAGCATATTTATACTTCTACAATAGAGGAGTCTATCTAATAGTGCCATCTTTCAGTTTGAAGACAATATTGTTAAGGCTTTCAGCCATCATTGCTTATTGAAGGTGCTTCGACCTACTCCCAAAATGAGATCCCTGTAGTCCAACTGAGATGGTTAACTGTTAGTGAATGCATCATTTAAGAGAGCATTACCCGCCTTGCATCTTTAGCTTCTTCAGCAATTGTAGTGTTGTTTTCTGTTCAAAATGTCAACATTTAGCTTCCTGTAAGTTACGCTTGTCAACAGGCTTCTCCGTTTTGAATATTTGGAAACTACTGATTGCATCTCACCTCGGTCATGCTTATTTACAGCCCAGTGCTTGACTCTTTGGCTTGCTGAGTCGTATTTAGCTAGCTCGTGCTGTTACATTTTTTCAGTGTGTGCCTTCTGACTTTACCCTTGCTGAGGCTGAGAAAGTCCTAGTTCTTTTTAGTAACTCTCAGGTTTTGGAGTTAAGCATAAAAATATGTAGCTTCAGGGAAATCCTGCCTATGACAACCAAAGTAGTTCATTTGCTTGTAATATTAAATAAAAGAGCCTTAATAGTAGGATTTGTATATCACACGCGGAAGTTGGCTAGGTTCCTGTTACTGTTCAAGCTGAAGCTTGGGATACTTGACAGAAACTTGCTTGTAAGGTCTTCGCTGCCGCAAAGTTTTTGCTCGCTGACACTTTGTAGCACCACACTTCTGTCTTATTAGGCATTTTAAATGGCTTCCCTCACCCATGCATCTCTTTTCCTTTCCACTTTCAGTTCATCAGTGTGCTTTAGACTCTCATCTAATTATTTGCAAAGATTTGGCACCTTGCTATTAAAAAACAGAATAAAGCTGGTACGTAAACTGGTGCTAACGCAGTTTTAGCAGTTTTTGAGTTATATGATGTTGAGTGCTGCTAGTCCTTGGGGGGGGTCTTGTGGTTGGTTAACTTCAAAGTTTGGAAAGAAGATGTTTCTGTTTATCATATTGGTAGGACTGAGTAGTGCCCAGCGCCTTGCACCATACAGGAACATTTGGAGATGACTTGGGCCTAGTTTATCCGATTTACCTTACTTGCCTGTATATTTAGAGCCCCATGGATACACTGTAAATGCTTATCTGCCCCTTTTCTCTCGTCCATTCCCATTGCATGTCCAACGGGGATACATTGGCCAATACCACTGGCAATGAAGTAACAACGCCGGCTAAATGAAATGAGCACTGATAAGGCCAACAGGGTTAGGATTTGGGTGGTGGATGCATGCTTACATAGCAAGGCAGTTACTGGCTTCCTGACACGTGCACTCGCACTCCGGAAACACACAGGTGTCTATATAGCGAGATAGCACACAGGTTCACACACAACTCACACATGATGTGCACTTGCACTGTTTCCAAGTGGCCCCATGTCATGTTAACTTAAATACAAAGAAAATAGTAATTGTCCTCCATGCTAAAGAAGCTGTTGCGTTGACTCGCAGAATATTTGCTTGTAATGAGTTTTGAAGAGTTCTTGTAATGGTATTTTCCTTTCTGTATTCATTATCACTGCTTAACCCTGCAAAGCAGCGCTGCTATTGAAACACAAATAGCGTTATAACTGCAAATACCGATTTGGATGGTTTCTAAATAAGAGAATTTCGTTAACATCACTGCTAATGAGATCATATGCCTCGCTCATGATATGAAAACAAAACTCCATTGCTGATGTTTCACTCCTGCATAAGCTACTTTTCCAACCAGTTGCAAAGCCAGTATGTATGGAAGCCCTCCAAACCCCTTATTCTGTTATCTTCAAAAGCATTTGGCATTAATGAGTACTTTAAACTGGCTTCACAAAGCCAATTTGAACGCTGTGAAAAGTCAGAGGGGCTGTGGTGAATGGTCATTGCCGCTGTACCATCACTGCTATTCCCTTTGCGGTTGCTGTTTCATTGGCCTTGGATGGTGGTTGTACAGGACACTTGTCTTCCGGGGCATCCACCAGCAGTGGCTCGCCTCCAGTGGTAGAGCACCTGCTGAATCTGCCTGTACTTGTTGTATCCTCTTCCCACTTCTGTGCTCATGATCATTTGCGGAGAGGTTTTTGTACAGTGCTGCTATCTCCCCTCGGGATGCTGGAGGCACTCATCCAGCGATCTTCACCTCTCATAGACTCTGGAGGCAGGTCTAGCCATTTTCAGTTTTTTTGTGTTCTGTTTGGGTGCTGCATGCGTGTTGGAGTAATTTTTAGGCCGTTACTTAAACAGTTCGGGTTTGACTGTTGACAGAAAGCGTAGATTGGAAGTCCAAGCTCTGGTGTTGCTCCAGACGGCCGCTGATCATGGAGCTTAAGTACTTCCAGTGGTTGCTTTCATAGTGACGTTGTGTTCTTGAGCAATATAAATGACTTGAGTAACAGTAACAGCTGTTATGTACAGTGCTTAGCTGTGCCAAACGTTGCAGTATGAAACACAATGTGACACAGTTGCTGAAGAAAGCAGAAAAATGTCCCTTTGCTTTGTGCTTTTGCTGTGTATTTTAGAGCCCGAGAGCTGAACGCTGTTCACGAATTGAAGCAACACGTATGTGTTCATTGCCACAGTTCCAAAGCGGCCAGAGTCCCACAGACTGCCCTTCTGCACAAGTGTGTCCATGTGGAAAACCTATGCTATCTTAACATCTTTTTGGTTGGTCAGACCGTGTTTGTGTGTTTTTTGTTTACCCGCAAACCTCTATGACCATACACTCTCTCACATGCTTTGCATTTTGAGACGCTCCAACCATATGTTTTTCGGCATATGTGCGTCTGAAGCATCTAGGTCACTTTATTGCTTGAAGGTGATCATTTGTGGGCAACCGATTGGTTAAAATGTTAATTTTCAAATTGACCAACACAGCCATTCCTCCTTTCAAGGTTGATAAACTAAGAACAGGTTGAATAAGAATACATTTTATCCACACTATTCTGAAACAACAAAAATTAACTAACAAGTGTTTCATCAAAACACATTATTACTCTGATGTACTTTGTGATGATGTGAGCAGGTTTTGTATAAAAGGAAACACATTCTTTTTAGAAACAGAACTAATATTAATAAATGTGTCCTCTTGTTCCAGCTGGCCCTCTCCAGAGTTCGATCCAAGTCAGATACGCCTGGTTGTATACCAGGACTGTGAGAGACGTGGGCGAAATGTTTTGTTTGATTCCAGCGCTAAACGAAAAGCAGAAGATGGATCTGTGTCGGTAAGAGACTTTGCTAAATCCCTAGGATGCTATTATTTTATGTTTTTTCGAGGCTGCAGAGGTAAATGCTTTGTAGTAATCGTGCACTTTAAAGAAAAGAGCGGCCTTTTGTGCTATATATATAAATGCCGCTCGTGTTTTAGGTTCCAACTTTGTTTCTCCAAACGGAGCATAGCAGTCATGTTATCCTTGGAAGACTTTTGCTCTCCGAGTAAGCTTTACGCCATGTGGTGCTTTTGCGTTTTTTTCCTGATGACTTTCAGTAGCCCCATCCCTGCCATTCGAGGTCATAGACTTGGAAGCGCTTTCAATTTAAACGGCAAAGGGTATTTGTCAGCGCCTAAGATAGATTTATTATCATGTGCACGGCTCTTAAGCAGCTGTTTGTTCTCTTTGCATCTTCTTTGTATGTCGGCTCTTTTTTAAACTATCCTGTGTCCATAAATGCAACGTCTGCTTCCCCATCATTGAGGCATGAATGTTGAGCAACCACCTTAAGCTTACATTTTCAACCGGAAAATATCAGTACTGGACACGACACCTACAGTTAGCTGATTTAAGCTTTATTATTTGACCAATTGAAGAGCGATTGCTCTTTCATTGACTTTCCACCTTTGCGTCACCCACCCTTATTTTTCCAATCAACCCTCCATTCAGATCCGTGGCATTATTGCATCCGGCAGATTCCATTCTCAAGAAGGCTTAAGACATTTGTCGCCTTTCCCAATCACTCACCTTTTTCTTTGGCACAGCCCCTTTGTCACTCCAGAATCCACTCTGTGGATAGCAGTAGTGAGAGGTTTATTCACCGAGGTCAACAGTAGTACGACAATGCAGCATGTAGTTGATTTATGCAGTAAAGGACAACAGCAGTCCAAATGTATTCAGACGAGGTATATACATTTGAAGTTCATATCAGGTCATGACCAATGCATGCATTTCTAGTAATCGGTCATCCAAAAATACACCACATCACAAAAAGGATAAATATAATTTTTGACACCAGCTATTATGTGGCTGTACAATAGAGGTGAAGAAATTCCAAAGCCCTAAACTATTTACACTGGCCCTGTCTAGTTAACAGCTGCAATCATGTAATGGTGTAGATTCCAGCTATCCTTTCATTTAAGCTACTGTAGGCCTTTATCCTCCCAGATATAAGTAATTCATGCCTTCTCTCAATGTAAAGGTAATTATGTATTTGTCTGCTGTTAATATTTTCTTTCTATTTTACTTTATCAGGTATGATTATATAGCACTCCACTACCCTCGCTGTGCAGGAGAGTGATTTACTTAAGACAGTGGCTCACATGCCAAAAAGTGCCGGTTAGGAAAGCTACAAGAGGTATTTTCTAAAGCAGGGGGTATTTATTACATAGGGCACATAGCCAGATTTGCAGACTGGGACTGGAGAATGGATTTAATTCTTGTAGGATGCTGATCTGATACCATGCCACTTATTTGTTTTGTGTGTTTAATGAATAAGAGGCATGTGTTGATGTAGAAACACAGGTACTATCTAAGTCGCAAGCATGAGAGAGACTATGTTAAGTAACATATAGACAGGCCAATCTGTGAGCTGTGGTTCAAACGCTCTTCCACTTTATTGTGATCTCGATCTCGGTTGGATTCAGCTTCAGAAGGACTGAGGACATCCAAAATTCAATGGTGGCAAGGCAATGCATCTGGCTGTGGATGTCAATAAAACATATTACATAGTTTTATATTATTAGGGCATTGGTGTTGACTGAAGTCCTTTTCAGGCGGTAGTGTAAGAGCTCCATGGATAGTGTAGCAATGGTGAAAAAAAATCCACATTTGGGGACAGCCATGCTTGAATTAGAGGAAACATGATTTTAGTGTCCATTTGAATGTGTTCTTGCCTGATTGTCAGGAAAGAGACCAACCAGCTGTAGATTTCCATATAGGAGGAGAGGATGTCGAGTAGACTTTGGTTGTCAACAATGGCAAGGCATCTGAGAGGTCCTGAAGTAACTGGAGGCATGCAATTGTCTTTGTTTGTGATTTTACAGTGTATTGGCATCACCACAATGCAACTGCTAAAAGTGTCTAGGTTAGAGAAAAAAGTGAGAGAGAAAAAATCTATGGGATTGTGAGTATCCTTGTGGTCTCTCAGTTAAAGCGCCGCACCTCTTGAGAGAACATTAAGTAAGGTCAACCAGGTTATGGGACAGTAGTTGGTTTGTATGTCTGGGTGTATTTTGGGCTTTTGAGCAGGGAAATAATTTGGCTTGGTTTCAGTGTCGATAAGAAAATTCCAGTGCAGAAAGGTAGTTTAGATGAGGTGTAGATTAATGGCAGTTTTGAGGTAGAAACTTGATGATTCAGGAAAAGGCTAGATCAACTTTTTATCGTGTTGCTTTGAGGGATTGCAAAGTACTGATAAGGTTGGTGGAGATTAGATGTAAGAAAGCATACCAGGGTACTAGGCAGAGATTGTTCTGCAAGGTATGGCATCTTAGGTTATATAGGGGGTTATTCTAACTTTGGAGGAGTGTTAATCCGTCCCAAAAGTGACGGTAAAGTGACGGATATACCACCAGCCGTATTACGAGTTCCATACGATATAATGGACTCGTAATACGGCTGGTGGTAAATCCGTCACTTTTCCGTCACTTTTGGGACGGATTAACACCTCCTCCAAAGTTAGAATAACCCCCATAGTGTTTAATCTGCTAATGAAGAAGAGGTTATTATTGGTTTATTAATTTGTCAACAGCATGTGTGGGGTGATGGAACACAGTAAGTTTAGACACTATTTAACTGCTTTCCTTTCAGATGTTTCTTTTGTTATTCAGTATGTGTGATTTTGGAGGCTTGCTGACGGTCGGGAGAACTGGAAAAGTACCTTGCCTTCCATAGTTTTTTGACTGTGTATTTTGACTCAGAGTTTTATCTTTGGGTTGCATAGGGCTGCAAGGATCTCTGTGGGAGAGGGGTGGCTAATGAAGTACAGTGTGTCAAAAGGAGTATCGGCTTCTTTGGTTAAGGGGAGATGCAGGTGGTATCGGAGTGATTCAGTGGGGAATTTTGCCTAAGATCCTAGTGGTTATGGTTGAACGCTTGAGATTTCCTTTGTAAGAGGGATATTGAGAGATGATATGGAACGCTAGAGCATGTGGACCATTCTGTCAAAAGTGATGGGCTTGAGACCAATTAGCTGAAAAAATGGATTTATAGTATTATAGAATTGATTTGCGAGTTCAGAGATGTGATGGAGGAAGTAGAGTTGAGAACTAGAAGTTTAAGAGGGAGTCGCATAGTTTTAGTGTTGAAACACACATGCTGCTGTATCCAAATAAAGTAACAAGTGCCTCCCTTCCACTTGAGAAATATTATAGAGTAGCAAGGCACAAGGTGAATTGGGCCTACCAAGTTTTACCTTTGCTGTAGTATTTTTCATCCTTCGCATGGAATCAAATGCTCATTGAGGTAGACGGACCTTTTGACCCAGTAAGTAGTGCAGTAGAACCATCAACCAAAGTTCAACTATACTTCA
Source organism: Pleurodeles waltl (assembly GCF_031143425.1). Classification (NCBI taxonomy): domain Eukaryota; kingdom Metazoa; phylum Chordata; class Amphibia; order Caudata; family Salamandridae; genus Pleurodeles; species Pleurodeles waltl. The sequence continues at coordinate 715,658,278 of NC_090446.1, forward strand.
AACAGTTTAGCCACCATGACCAATGGGGCCACAGAAAGAAAACTCCTATCAGAAATAAAGTTAAAAGATTTATTACAAACACAAGCTCAAAGTCATGAAGACAATGCGCAAAACCAAGTTATAAAAGGTGCATAATCACCAAGGGTTGCCGAAGGCGTCGTAATGAATACAGACGAACTAACATTAACAAAACTAAGCATTCATGAAGAATAAGGCATAACATCAGTAAGAATATCTAACACATTAATATAATGCGTTACTCAGAGTTAACAATTATTGGTCAATTCAAATTTAACCGAGTCAATAATCTTTGGCTGGGCACAGTTCAACTGCACAGCTAAGCAAATCAGGGAAATACATGCGGGCAAAACACAAAAATATAAAAAGGACAAAAATAATTTGGAAAAAGTTAATCTTGATCTGTCGGTCACTAACTAAGTTTGGCAAAAGATAATTAAAAATGGAAAGTGTCAGCATATCAGAAGCTCAGTCACAAGCCTTCTGAATGGGAAAATAAAAGGATTACTAAATCTAAAAAGGCATTGCAAAGATAAGGGCAAATAGCACAAAGGAAGATACATCTGCAAGGGATATAGCACTCATGGAATCTTAATCAGCAAGACATAAGGATCAACAAGGCATCTGCAAGCATTTGGGTCTGCATAGGTCTGCTCAGGAAAATGCTGCAGACCGCTCACAACTGACCTAAGTTCAAATGTCCATTTGAATTTTAGACTTCAGAAAACATTCTGATTCGTCACATGTATCAGTTCATGTCATGTTGATTAAACATCATCCAATGGGAAATAATCTTATGACTCCAAATTGAAACAGTCCTATTTCTTCTCAGGTCTGTCATGGGAACACCTCTCTTCCGTGTGAATCGAAACAGGGTTGAAACAAATGTACCCAAGCTCACTCCATGTTCTTGCAAAGTACTGTTTTCAAGAACAAAAGAATACATATTTCCACCTTTAAACTACGTGGTCATTTGCTTCCCATAGTAACGAAATCCGAGAGAAGACTTCACATTATGAAAAAAAAAAAATTCAACACTTTTACGTGACTGCAAAATGCAAGCTCTGCAGGCCTCACTTACGCTAACAAAAAATTATAATACATTTAATTAACATGTTTTAGTAAAACACATGTTTATGTTCAAACTCATAAATTCAACATTAATATTTAATTAAGAAGAGTAATACATTTCATAAAAATGGAAAAACTGTGTTGCTCCATTTCATTAAGTATAACAGAGAAGTGCATTTTTCTAACTTTGCACGTATTTTTAAACTTACTAATCATTTACTAATCACTAAAAGTTCAATATCGTTTCTATGTGCACTGTTAGTCTAGAGCCTAAATCACATTTTAACATCAGTTTTATCCTTCTAACATAATTTAATTCAAAAGGCACCGAAGTCAAACTCTGAAATACAAGCAGTTGCACATTTAAATGGCGTGTCAGTGCAGCTTTCTACATTAGTTTTTCACTCTTTTACTTTCATAAACTTAAACTTTCATCATCCTGATGACTTGTGACACAAGGGGCAATACCTACATTTTCAGCTCTATCACCTTTCAGCAGTTAAACGTGGAAAAAAGTGACAGAAGTTACACAAAATTACTGGACAATTCTGTGCTTGATCAGGAAGCAGTTGGGAGCACACTGCCTCACATTCCAACATGTAGTTTTCCACATTGTGTTATGGTAAATGCAGTACCAATCTGTGCTTACCTCATTTGTAGTCTGTAGTTTTTCACCTTAGTAGATGCAGCTAGTCTGTTTATCTCTAGGCTCTTGTTTCTGGGTTTAGCCCTTCATCGGTAGAGAGCAGCAGGCTTTTCTTTGGGGTTGCTGAAAATGCTGCCAAAGTCTTCTCAGGTCTCAATGCCACTCACTGGCACACAGGTGCATCAACCAAAGGTTTGTGTGCTTGCTGGCTCAATGAAACCTTTTTTAAGCAGGAAACAGTTGGGAACACACACTGACTAACACTCCAGCATGCAGTTTGCCCCATTGCATTATGGTAAATGTAGTACAAATTCCTGCTTACTTTGTTTGTAGTCTGTAGTTTTTCACCTTAGTGGGGTGCAGCTACTGCTGTAAATCTCTAGACACGTGTTTCTGGGTTTAGCTCTTAATCGGTAGAGAGCAGCAGGCTTTTTCTCTGGGGTTGCTTGTTGAAATTCCAACTGTTTCTGTATAAGATACAACGTTTTGTTAACACTGAATGTGATCTCTAGAAAGTAAGAATGTGCATTTCCTGTACTGTTGATCCTTCGCCTATTGTTCCTACTCCAGCACAAGTCAAAGTGTGCGAGGTTCATAAATGCCTAAACTGACCTTTTTAAAAACCATATTAGCAGTCCGATGCTAAAAATCAACCATGGCAACATAAAATAATGTATAGTAGTGCTAGTGTTATGTAAATCATTCTTAATTTGACCATAAAATATTCTCTCTGAAATAAGGAATGAGAACTAAAGGTAGAAAAAAAATACAACTTTCTATGTCTCCAGGCTATTGATTCTTACGAACACTTCTCAATAGGGTTTCACTCTCTGGACACTAGCAAGGCGGTTTTCAAATCCTTCTGATTCCCTCAGACAGATTGGTGAGTCTGCTTGCTTTTCTGGTAGCAGACGTTAATTTACAAAATGTTTCACAAGCCTACACTTTCACCAGAATTTCCTTGTCTACATTAGTTGCCTAGGGACTGGTGCATTTTTTTTCCTCTGTGACTAAACTAGTATAAAGTTTTAGAGGCTGGCAGTTATTGGGGTTAGATAAATAAATCTTTGTGTTCCCTAAAGGCTCTTAGTGCACAGTATTAAAACAATGTATTCTGTAGATCACTCATAAGAAATGTACTCCTGTCTAACAGTTAACAATTTCAGTGAGGGATCTTACAATTTAGATGAGGGATCTAGGGATTCTGCCTCGGCCCCCATACTTTTGATTTGGATACACCTTGTCTGGGTTCACGGGCTGCAAGATGGAGACATCCCTAAGAGGACTGCCTTTTGTAAGGAGCAGCCTAAGAATGCCCCGTATGCAGGGAACATTGAGGATGACTGCATAAGGATCCTTGTGAGTACCCCTTTTAATTTCTGTTGCACTGATCCTTAGTATTCCCTGATGGATGAAATGTATGGCCTGTCTTTCAGGATTTCTCTTATGAGGACATTAAGCTGGCTGAATCGGCTTGAGGAATTGACCCCAAAATGATTCAGCTTTATGGGCTGAAAAGAGTGCACAATCAGCTTCCTGCCTGTATGCGGCATGGCACTCTTGGATCCATGGAGCTCCTGCTTTGCACTGCTTGAATTTATTCTCAATATGGTGGAGAGTGAAATGAATGATAGTCTTCTTATCTCAGAAAATTCTTAATGGGTGAAGGCTGGTTTCTGTCCCCCATTAAAACATTAGAGGTCTTCCACAGCTTTCTTTCTTTTTTGTATTGACCAGTGCGTCACCATCTATTGCAGTACAAGCGCTATACACTTTGAGAACCTGTTGGTTCTCAAGATTTGAAAGATTGTCATATATGATAGTGGGCTTTTCTGTTATCCCAGTCTAGCTGGTTTCTGCATTGACGTAGCTAAAAGCAAACGCTAAGAGTCCTATTTTGGTAGTGCACCACACCAAACAACATAGTGATGGATAGGATGCTTGAATTAATCTCAGCCAGTGGCCAGGGCTCAGTGCTGCTTTCTACTCCATTCTACTACATTCTTTGTCACCACCATGCCACTGTACACAAAGGCCAGCCATTTCCAAATGATTCATAGGCCTGCTCCTGGAGGACCAGTACAGCCCGAACTGTCGGCAAGCACCTTTCAGAGGAGAAGAGTTGTATAGATTTATTCAGTTGTCATTTGATCACTTTGTTGTACCATTTTACTAGTAAAACTATCAACAAGTTACCATTACGTAGCAAACTTGATAGAAATTCTGTGTAGAATTCTGCACACTGATAATATTGTAGTACGAATTTCATACCAGTTTGACCTTACATGTTAATTGACACAGACTACTGGTAGATGTTGCCCTCCAATACGATGGATGGTTGTGCCGCGTTAGTGATGTTAGATTGGGAGAGTGAATAGACCCTCCCACAAAGAAGGAAGGGAAATGCAGTTCTTCAGTGTAGAGGTGCTATAATCACACACTCAATCTAATGTCTAGGTGCAACATATTTGAGGTGTGGCAGGAAGTGTATGTGAGCGCTTATCAAACCCTTTTTCCACCCCTTGTGTGCAGCTGCGATGGCTATTTCACCCTGAAAGGGCAATCTCTTTTGAGAGCATAAAGACTTGGTAAAGGTAATTAAGGGGAATTTATTTGAATAGCTATTTCATTTCTACAAGATGCCCTCCAATCACAATATGGTTAGTTGTAAACTTTAAACAATTAATTACCAGGCCTTCTACAGTGGTGCATTACATGTGGTTAGTACTCGATCTTTGAACTTTACTTTTTCCGTCCCTCTAGTAGGCACTGCACATGTTTTCGTATCCTAAACTGCTGTGGACTTCACCAATCCTACTATAATCATGATGTGAAAATAATCCAATAATAAGTTTGTAGCACTGCTCTTCAAAGTTTGTCCTGAGCAGTCTGCGAGAAGATCATTTAGAGGCACAAACCCATAACTTTACAGCGATAGAGCATCTAGGGAGTTAAAAGCGGCACTTTGTAATTTTCATTTACCCTCGCGTTAGCAGTGATTTGTTTCTTTGAAGTTGGTGACAGGTGGCATCTTGAGCATCCTGGTCACGCAAGTTAGACTCCGGGCTGCTGAATTTATAGAGCAGTATGTACCATTGTCTAAGATAAAACCTTTTTTCATTTGCATAGGTCAGCTGCGAATGAGATTTTTTTCTTCACCATGACGCAATTAAGGAATTAAGGTTTTGGCTTAACATCTAGGAAAGTGGAAATCTTAATGTTTAATAGTTAAATTGATGGAAATGCAGAAGCCCCAAACACACTGATAATATTGTGGTAGGAATTTCATATCCATGTAACCTTGCATGTTAATTGGCACAGGCTAATGGTAGATGTTTCCCTCCGGCCAGAGTTCTATTGTATTAAATGTGATTTGTAGTGATGTCATAACCAGGATAAAAGCTGGGTGATGTAATATTCAGTGATGCCATCATTATGCTATCCATAGTTGTGAAACTTGGAAAAAGAGGAGCAGAGCCAGCCGGGGGTGCACAATAGCCTTTTTCGCTTGATTCTCCCAGCTGTCCATCACTGTGGTAGAGCTGATGGACTAGAGGTGTAGTGTCCTCAAAGGCTCAGGGGTTGTAGGACAACCGGTCACCCACCAGGGAGGATACTGAGAAGCTGAAGAGGCACGCTTGGATGGCATGAAACAGTGCTGTGCCTCGAAGTGGCATCTTTACTGGGTGTATCCACAGAGACGGTAAGCCTAGACCTCCTTGATCGGGTTCGGATCTGTGGAACTTACCAGGACAAAGGAGATCTGTGAAGACTGTAGAGAAAGATGCCATTAGGGCAGTCACGCATGGCACAGCCGGAGCTATGGGTACCCTCTTCAGCTCCCTCACTGAAGTTCTTCAGAACCGCCATAGACTTCAATGAAGCTGTACTGATGCCGAAAGATGCTTTGGGTGCTGTGCAATCAACGGGAGTCATCCTGAAGTTATTCTTTGGTCCTCCGGTAAGGTGGGATGAATTTGGCCACAGAAGTTGGAGTCCCTCGTAGTCCTCTTTGAGCCAGTACAAGCCCAGCAGTGGTGGGGCTATTGATCTCTGGTCCCAACGATTTCCTTTGAGGCCTAGTGTCCATTGTGGGTGACTGTAATGAAGGCGGGAGGCAGCGTTGTGGTATTGCAGGTAAGCTTTATTTACTGAGCTCTCCTCTAACGCGGTGTCTTCTTCCCCTGTCAGCAAGCAACTGCCAGGAGGAAGAATCATCGCTAACATTCTAGGCTTGCGGCATCGATCACACATCTAGCCGCGAGCCACATCATAACACATCCCCCACCGTTGACACCCACGAAAAGAACCACAAGTAAATAACAGGAAAGAACTATAACAAAATAAGAGATAACAAGGTAAAAACAAAAGAAAATCTATACACAGAGTCATTACCCTAGCAATATGCTTTAAGTTACATAGTCATTCAAGAACCCTGGAGGTCTCCTACATCTAGTAGTCCTAGGAAACCCAACAGTTCTAGTTGACACAATACTTGGAACACAAGTAGAGGCTCCCATGGAATCTGAACAGGTATTAGGAGCATCAATAATCACCTCACTCCTGCCAACCACGGCATCACCACTTCCACCACCAAACTGTTTCCTCTCGCCACCACTAGGACCATTCAGATCTTCATCTTTCATCAACATATAACCACTACAATCATCACCCCTCCTTGCACATCCGACATCCAATGCAGAAGAAAATTTTGCGACACGCCTGAAATTCCAACGTTGGCCATTATCAAGCAAGACATGCCACCTGTGAACTTGATCAACTCTAAACGGACCTAAGAATTTGCTAAACCCCTGTCTCACTCTACCAGATTGGGTAAAAATCAAATCACCTGGTTTAATTCTCTCATTGTCATCCCCTGTCTCATTGGCTGGGTCCCCATTGAATACGCCGCCACCTCCCAACAATCTCTCCATCCATGCAGGTCTGAGTTTGCTGACAGGTTTCCTACCTCTCATATCAACAAACGGTACTCTGCCCGACGTTGTGTTTTCTGTGGTTCGATATCCCCACACCAATTCTGAGATCACCGAACCAGCATCCAAATCATTGACCACAGCCAATTGCAGACCACCCTTAATCATGCGATTAGCTCGTTCCACAATACCATTAGCACGAGGATTGTAGAACGCTCTACGGGCGTGCCTTATGCCACACAAGTCTAAAAACCCTTTCATCTCCACAGACGTTAATTGTGTTCCATTATCGGTAATCAACACCGACGGAAATCCCTCCTCAGCGAAAATGTCTCAGTACACTTATGGTAGCAGATGTTGTAACCTCTCCCATAAACTTGACGATAAGCCATTTGGAGTACACATCCACCATAACCAAGGCAAAATTCCTTCCCTTGCCGATGCCAGACAAAGGTCCAATAAAGTCCAAGCAAACACTATGCCAAGGTTTGTCAGGGTCAGTTATGTTACCACTAACCGACTGCTCTCCCACTCTCAACCGTTTCTCACTCTGAATGCACTCAGAACATCTTTCTACCCATCTCACCACATCATCATCCATACCGGGCCACCAAAATTCCATTCTCAACCTTCTCTTGGTAATCGTTTGACCAAGATGACCCTCATGTGCAATATCAAACAAGCGTTTGCGCACCCCCACAGGCGGAACAACCCTTTCACCCCGCAGGATCATTCTTCCATCAACTTCAGAAAGCTCATCCACAACCTTATTGAAAGGCCGTACAGATGCCGGGAGAGTACTGTCTCTCCTCCCACCTTTCCTTATTAAATCTACGACCCGCAACAAGACTTCATCTGCTTTCATAGTCAAATCCCAGTCAGTTTGTTTCACTGCTCCTTTACACCAATGCACAACCTCACCCACAGACGCAACGGCTCCCTCTTGTTCATGCTCCAATACATTGTCTCTATCTACTGTCTGCCACTCAAGAGCCAGACGAGAAAGACAGTCCGCTTGCGCATTCTTCCAACCAGGAATGTACTCAATCTTGTAATTAAATTCTTGCAAACGGGAAGCCAACCTAGCCAGTCTCGCTGACCCTTTACCAGTCCCACCTGGTGACAAAATCTTTAGCAATGGTTTATGATCAGAACGCAATGTGATGGTACTACCCCATATATGTGCGAAAATACTCCACACCCCACGCCGCAGCCAGGGTTTCACGCTCAATAACAGCATAATGTCTCTCAGCAGAAGACAAAGTCCGAGAAGCAAAGGCAACCGTCTTCTCCACAGACCCATGCATTTGAGATAAGACGGCCCCAATGCCCACAGCGCTTGCATCCACCGTGATTATTGTTCTTCTCTTTGTGTCAAAAGGCACTAGAATGCCAGCGTTGCATACATCATCCTTAATCACCTGAAAACATTGGCATTGCTCTCCTCCCCAGACAAAACTAGCCCCTTTGCGCAAAAGTACTTTTAGGCATTCTGTCTTGCTAGCGAAGTTCTTGACAAATTTGGAATAGTACTCAATCAATCCCAAAAAAGATCGCAATTGGTCCTTGTCTTTGGGAGCTGGAGCCGACCTAATTGCCTCCAACAGGTCTTTCTTCGGCTTTACACCTTCTTGCGACAGTGAGGGACCAAGATACTCCACCTCTGTCATCAAGAATTGACATTTTTCACAGCGCAAAGTCAAACCAGATTGCAACAATCTGTCCAGTAGCACTTTCAGAGTTATATTATGGTTCTCAATAGTTTCACCAAACACTAGAATGTCATCTTGGAAAAACAGGATATTGTCCAACCCTCTGAAAATTTGGTTCATCATCCTTTGGAAAACACTGGCGGCAGACGCCAGACCGAACGGCATCCGAGTGAACTGAAATGTGCCCTCCATGGTGATGAAAGCAGTGAGGCCCTTAGAACCAGGATGAAGTCTTATCTGATGGTATGCGTGCTTCAAGTCCAATTTTGAAAAGTATTTAGCATCCTTCATTAGTGTAGTGCTTTCCTCTTATTTAGTTTCTAAGCACTAACATAACACAACAGAAATGCACTTCTGAGGTCAAAGAAGACTTTTATTGTTGTTAATTCTTCCCCAACCACAATATTTATGAATGACGAATTAGTAGCTTTCAAGTCCGCGTTAATCAAACAAAATATATCAGTTTGCAATATACACAGCAGGTTATATTTATAAGATATTGAATGCAAAGCAAAACAAATACTTCACCGTGTGGGAACTATCTACAGCTTCATCTTTCTAAGGTCTGCAAGCTGATGACCCCTGTCAGCCGCAAGAAAGAGATTCATCTACCCACACGGGATTGCTGCCAGCTGGCGCCAAGCTCCAGCACGAGGTCCGGCAGATTCGAATCTGACCCTCTGCAGCCTGTTACATTCGTTACAAAGGTGTGCCCCCTCCTCTCAGACCCGGGAAACTGAGCAAGCCTTTTGGAGACTGGCCAGGTCTCCAAGACTACTCCTGTTCCCAAGCTCAAGCAGAGAGAACAACACCCTGTACCCTCTCTTATCAGGTCTAGTCTACTGTGAGAAAAACATCTTGGTTCAAAAACACAGCTTGGAAAAATACAGCTTGGATTCTCAACTGCAATGTCTAACTCCACGTTAAAGGCAATGGGCAGCTAACCTAAATATCAAATGCAATGTCTAGTGTCATGTCAAAGCCAATAAGCACCTAAGCTGAATACAAAATGCAATGTCTTATATCATGTCAAAGCCCATAGGCAGCTGAGCTGAATACAAAATGCAATGTATAATATGTCAAAGCCAATAGGCAGCGGAGCTGAATATCATGTCAAAGCCAATAGGCAGTTAAGCTGAATACAAAATGCAATATATAATATCATGTCAAAGCCCATAGGCAGAATATCTAATAGCATGTCAAAGTCAATAGGCAGCTAAATTGAATACATCATGTCAAAGCCAATAGGAATGCAATGTCAAAGCCAATAGGCGGCTAGACTGGATACAGCATGTCAAAGCCAATAGGCAGAATACAGAATGTAATGGCTAATGCAATGTCAAAGCCCATAGGCGGCTCAACTGAATACAGAAAGTAATGGCTAATGCCATGTCCAAGCCAATAGGCGGCTAAACTGAACAAAACATACCATGTGCTACTGGTGAACATTGAGCAACTAATATGCGCAGTGGTGAAACACAAAGTCATTGGTCAAAACAAAACTTTATCAAATGGCAGTACAATTAGTAGAACCAATTCATTAATGTTTGGCAAAGGAAAATTGTCTGTAACAATATTCTGGTTTAACCCTCTCAAGTCTACACAGAACCTCAACTTCCCATCTCTCTTCTTAGAAATCACTACAGGTGACAACCATGCTGAGGCCTCCACTGGTTCAATTACCCCACTGTCTAGCATTTCATTCAAGAGCTCCTTTACACCCTCTCTTACCGAGATTGGAACCTTTCTAACCTTGTGCTGCACAGGAACAGCACCGGGCTTCAACCTAATCTCGTGAACATAGCCTCTCAACTCTCCCATCTCCTCTCTGAATCCCCCTTTAGCCCCATTCAATATACCGGCAAGAGAAACATCTTCGATTGCAGCTACCTGACTAGGGGCACACGGATTGATGACTATGCGAAGATCGTACTGGTGTTGCCAACCCAAAATAGGCGGACCAGACTCTGCCACATACACTTTGCCTAAGATCTTTCTCCCCTTGAGCCCTATTTCAGTGAGCATATAACCTATGATGTCTATCTGTTCACCCTGATACCCGCCAGGATTGATGTCCTTTGGCAATAGTCTTGTTGAAGGCCACATTTGGAGAAATAAATCCTTAGGAACTATTGTATATAAGGAGCCAGAATCCACCATCAGTTCTACGGACACATTCTTAACAATAAATTCTGCCTTAGGTCTCTGCATCCTTTCTGCTCTCACCCCTGCCTCATCCAACCCAGAAACACACAACACCCTTCCGAATTTGTCACCAGCGGACGCATCGCCTGAGGCATCACCAACCATGGCCACCTTCCCCTTTGAATGCTCTTTTTCCCTACACTCTCGCAAAATGCCCTTTGCGCCTGCACCTTCGGCACTCTTTCCCTAGGGCAAAGCAATTCTTGGACTCAGAAGTATGATACCTGCTCCCACACTGTTGCACTTCCCATTTTTAGATCCACTAAGCCTTTCCCAGGACGATTTACTCGTCACAGCCACATCACCCTGAACAGAAGATACCTCTTCAGAGGCCTTAACTTCTCTCCTCTCCATTTGTTTCATACAAAACTCTTGACTCCTCAACCCCCTTCGCAATTTCTATAGCATCCTTCAGCTTGGGGTCCTTCGCTGCCCACAATCTTTCTTGCATCTTCTTGCTCCTACACTGTACTATGAGCTGGTCCCGAATCAACTCCTCCGTCATCGCCCCAAATCTGCATTTGACAGAAAGCTCTCTTAAACGAGTGACAAACTCGTCCACGGATTCACCATCCCTTTGAGGTTGTGTGTAAAACTTAAATCTTTGCATGACTACATTCTCAGTCTTGGCAAACCTTACTTCTAGTCTCCGCCTTGCTTCCAAAAATACATCATCTATGGGTTGACCAGACTGATCAACAGCTTTAGGCAAGTACTTGAAGACATGCTGACCTTCATTGCCTAGGGAACTAAGTAAGATAGCTTTTTTCTACTGGACGAGAATCCTAACCCATCTAAGGCTTCAAGAATATTATCGAATATGTCTATCCACTCATCCCAAAGTATTGGCGGATTCCCAGGTTGCACCAAGAATAGAGGTGGAGAGTGCACAGCAGCGGTTGACATATCCATTGTGTGAATCTGTGCTCGGTTTCTGAAAAATACAAATTTGGTATGAAGGTATGCTCAGAAGAAACCCCAAAAAACACAAAAATTAATGTTCCTCCAGGTATTTGTCAGGATAAAAACAATGTAGCAAACAGCAGGTTACAGGTGTGCCTATCACCGTAGAAGACACTTGTACATACAATGGTGAGCAGTTCGTCGTGGCCAGAATCTATTTTAAGTGGAGTTTTCCCAACTCTCTAAGATGGCCGCCACCACAAGAAGTAGTTCGTCATGGGCAAAATGTAATTGAAAGAAAGTATTCCCAACTCTCTAAGATGGCCGCCACCAGTTTACTAGGACGTCTGTGATGTCATTGCGACGTTGTCATGACAGCAAATCAGCAACACTCACGTGACCGAGGCCGATGCAGTCATGTCTCCAAATCCGAGCCGGACTGCAAACTGTAAATATTTTGGTTGGTGATGGATTCCAGGAATGGAACTACCGCTGGAAAGACATAAAACGCCAGTATCTGGTGATAATGCCTCTCGTTATGCTGCGTCTGCGATCCCACAGCAAAACGATGTTCGCGACGTTCGCGGCATCCGCGTCAAGAGGAAAGCGACCTGCTTGCTGACATCTCGTCGTCAAAAATGTAATGAAGGCGGGAGGCAGCGTTGTGGTATTGCAGGTAAGCTTTATTTACCGAGCTCTCCTCTAACGCGGTGTCTTCTTCCTCTGTCAGCAAGCAACTGCCAGGAGGAAGAATCATCGCTAACATTCTAGGCTCGCGGCATCGATCGCACATCTAGCCGCGAGCCACATCATAACAGTGACCAATCCGCACTCTTACTCTTCCGCGCCTGGCAGACACAGGTGCATATTTGAACTCCTGAGCGACGTTCTTCTTGGCTGCACATCGGCAGTCAACAGCGACTCCTAGCGGGTGGCTATTAATTAGCCAGGGCAGGCTACATCAGCTTTTATGGCCCTGGTGTTGGAACAGTGGGTCAGGCGACTGACCCTTTGAGTTCACCTTATCATTCCGGGGCTGGGAATGTGTCTGGAACGACTTCCAAGAGCCGTACACCACAGACACATTCCCTTCTTCACTAATTCTTTTCTCTAGACCAGACGTGATCTGAGGTTTAGGGTGCTATATTTGTGCCCACCAATGGGCCTGGGTGATGATGCAGTCAGTAGCCAATTAGGTACAACGCTCCGTCCTGTGCTGTACTGATTTCCAGCTATGTGTGGCATCTAGCAATCCAATAGTGCGCTATTCTGCCCACTCTCTAAATGTTTGAACTCTTCCTTGGATGTTGGGAGCTTGGTAGCCTACCCTAGAAGTGTGGCTAGCAGTGGACTAAACACCCATGGAAATAGCGGTTTGGCAACTTGTGTTTCCTCTGTTCCCGCGGCCACCCTGTCTCCCTGAGCAAAGGGGCAGCCCTTCTTAAGTGTGATAACTATTTGCCCACCAAAGTCAGCTGTTCCTTTGAAGCTTGTCTTTTGGGCCAGCAACCTTTGTGGCTTTCTTTTAGGGGACGATAACACCTCACTCCGTGGCAGGCATCCATTGTTCCTTTGCAGTACTCCCCAGGAGGACAAAAGGCTTTCTGTTGGCCGGCAACTACAAAAGGCCACTGGATAAACTAAGCAACAGAGTGGCAACTTTCTGAAAGTTGACTTTTCTCAAAAGAGACATAAAATTCAACTTGGGCATCAAGTTAGGTGTAATGTCACAATTAATTTGATACCGTCAAGTACCCATTTAAGTAGTCTAATTCAGAAGTTATCAGGACTGCGATGACAGCCTGCAACTCTGTACGAGCCAATGGAGCTATTAGCTTTTCCACAGTAGTACGACAATTTGGAGGTTTTACTGTTAGGACATATTAAGGTACATGACCTACTTATTAATATACAGCTCCCTGCTTTATGGTTCTCTAGACTTAGTTTTAGGAAGATTTATTATCTATATTGTTAATGAAGTGTGGGGCTTTGCCATTGATTTAAATGGCAGAGTCGAACTAGCAGTTTGACACTGCTCTTCCAGGCTGCAGTGGCAGGCTGGGAGACCTTTTGTACCTGACCTCGCTTAGTGTGGCACAACCAGTGCTGCAGCCCTGGGAGGGCGCTTTCACTTACATGCCCTGGGTCCCCTTGGTACCATATACTAGGGACTTATAAGTAAGCCAGCTTACGCCAATTGGGGATAGCTAATTCAATATACAGTTTGTAAGAACACTCACACTGAGTTTTGGTTAGAAGGCCTTATTGCACTGTAGTTGAAAAACAAGCAGCATCAGTCTACAACTTTGGGTCTGATCATACAAAGAGGTATTTCCTTACAGACAAGAGCCCAGTCAGTGAAGGGCAAGGGATAGCAAGGAAGAAAGCTTTTTTAAACTATTAAGTGTAAAGTGTACACAATGCCCTGGAGAAGAAGGCCAACATAATTGAACAAGCAGTCAATGCAGTAGGATTGAAACTGCAGTTTTTCCAGGAGAAAGTTAAATGGGTGGATCTGTCAGTTGAACTGGATGAATATGTGGCAGAGAAAACTAACTTGGAGGAAACTGATTTCAGGGTCTTTTTGTGGGTCAAAAGCATTGTGTGATTGAAATTTGAACTGGAGGCCCTAGAAAACTAATTGAGAGGGGCTCACTCAAAACTTTTGGGAGTACTTTTGTGGTATTAACTTAAAATCTTTGCGAAGAGATGAGTCTGTTCATTAACCTGTGTATAACTGAAGTAGCATGTGACCCTCCATGCCCCTCACCCACCCCTGATGTGTTGAACACAGATCTGCCCTTGGCCATGATAGGACATTAGAGGAGTGTAAAGATGCTGATGAGGTCAGCTGAACTGAGGGGCAAAGTGCTTCTGTGTGCCTTTATGAAGGAGATGTACTGTGGTGATCATGGCTTACTGTTGTTCCCAGACGTCAAATAGAGATTTTAACCCAAAAGGTAGCTCTTTGAAGTCAGGAAGGAGCTTAACAGCCTGAAAATACCAGCAACCCGTGCATGTCATCCAAAGCTCAAGATTGAGCATAAGGGAGAACGGGTACTCTTTAAGCCAACAGATTTATGTTGCAAGTGAAGGAGGGCCACCTAAGATACTTATCATATTGAGAGGGCTGGCGTGCTGCTTCTCTAGAGGATTAGAGTGGAGATGGGAGTTAGTTGGCAGCCTTAGGGATACTGTGCGCAATTTACTTGAACTTGGTCACTCCTACAGTCCTGGTAACTCATAATTTGTTACGCCTAAACGGCCTGCAGTACAAATCAACGTGGTTATAAATTACCTGATGTATTTTTAATAATTCCAAAAATGTCACTTTGTTTCCAAATGTTGGCATGCATGCCTGGTAAACCCTAGTCTGTTAATTTTCGGAATCCTTTTCGACAAAAAACTCCTTTCAAGCCCCCGAAATCCTGGTGGTTTTAAATTATTAATCTGTAGGCCTGTCTCGGCCGATTCTTGGCACGTTAAGTGCCGACTTGAATAGTGTCTGCTGCTGCTGTCGAAATACTGTGATACTACTTATTGCAGCACGTATTGCTCAATGGCGGTCTCCTTGTGCAAAGTGCCTCAACCCGTAGAAATCGCTGTGGTTTTCTCACGTGATAGTGTACTTGGCCGGATACGTTGTTGTGCTGAAGAGGAAACTCAGAGGTGGCTCACGTGCTCTCGGGCAGTCATGAGACAATCATTCACGGGTTCCACCCTGTGTGTCCTCGCGGCGCGTCACGTGCTCGCTGCTGCGACAAAGCCATGATTATTTCACACAGCACGACAGCTTTTCGTTTCGTCACAGCCAGTACCGCCTGCCCTGGAGGCAGCCAGCGACATGACTGATGTGATATCGCATGTGCAAACCGTTTTTCGCAAAAGAAAGATAATTACAGGCCAAGGGGAGACCCCAAGCCCTCCCAAGCGGTCGCTTTGTTTTGAAAACATTCGAGAGAGACTATGATTATAGGCACCTCTCGTTGTGGTTTATTGTGACAGAACATTATTCTCCGCAGAGGGTCTCTTGGCTCTGTGTCCGAAGACTCGGCCCTCTCCTCTCAATCTTTAACGGTGCCGTACGCTGCCTCTGCTCGCGTTCAAGTTCAAACTGCCTGTAGATCTAACTGAAATGTGTGTTCTCGTGATTTTACATAGAGTACTGGTTTGTCACGGATGAGTCACTATTGCGCTGTTTGCGTTAAGCTTAGCACACCGAAATAGGACACCTTTGTTTTTCTTCAAGAAAAAAGAACCTTCACGTTCTTCGTTTCTAGGGCGTTCGTGTGCAGATAAAGAGATGCTGAGTGTTGGACACATGGTATATACACTGCAGCGCCACCGCCTCTGCATTTGTACACCATACAGTATTGCGCCAGGGACACGCAGTTTTAAAATGCCTTTAGAACATCCGCCACTGCTGGATAAAGGTAGGCATAATGGTCTAGAAGGGAAACCTGATTTTAGATATTTTAGAACTGGTTCTTGATTTTAAATCACGTGAATCGTCGATAACTACAATTATCCGAGACTGTACATGTAGCTACTTAGTAATATGTGCAATTTGATGAGCCGTGCGAACTGTCGTTGTTCTAGGCAGCCGATGCTCTTAGATCGTGACATACAAGATGTCACCATTCCACTGTTCCTGTCACAGTCGTTGAGTAGCGCATGTGCGCTTCCTCTAGTTTAGGCGGTTCCGTGAGAAAGGAAAAAAACAGCAAGCAAGCGTAGCAGAGTAACGCTGAAATACACAACTGAGAGCGAATAACGGGTAAAGTGTGACTCGTTTTCTCGACAGACGAAGCTGGTGGAAGTTGCTGTGGAAGCTACAAATGCAAATTTTTATGAGTTGCTTATGTCACTAGATTGCCCTTGGAAGTGAGTGGTTTTGCAGTGGTTATTGGGGGGAGAGGGACTTCATGCATGTCGATCTAAAGAAAAGCCCCATTGGTGTTACTGGGTGTGTCTGCCTTGTAGCTGAGATGACTGCACTTACAGGACCAGTCCTGAGCTTGCTATTACAAACCACAGAATGGAGCTGCGAGCACAGCATGCAAAGGCATGCCGCAGGAGATGCACAACGTTTGTTGACCTGTCCGTTATTTTCATGGTCCTAGGTAGGAACGATGCCAGGAGCCGTAGATTGCAGAATCCTTACTGCCTGATAGGTTCTCAGGTTATGTTTGGGAGAAGAGGGCACACAGGGTGCTGTTGTACAGCTGTACCCTAGTCTAGCATTTGTTAGTAGTAGTTAGCTACAGAGGTCCTAATTAGCACTTTGACAGGTGTACGGGGTCAAAGCGTGACCGCCTTATAGGCCGTTGAGACGCCCCACACCCGTTGTTGTTAGAGATGTGCATAAAACTCACTTGATTTGTAAATTTCTGGCAAAACTACCCAACATGCAAATCCATCTTTTGGCACTATATTGTAACACAAAATGCATCCTCACGTCCATTTTCGTGACGATAACGAATTTTGCGAATAAAATAGCTAAAAATAACACAAGTTCAGCCAACAGCAACCGCTCTTGTTCTGGTTGTTCAGTTCGTACCTGCGCCCCATAATATTATTTTCCAAGCGCAATGCAAAATTCCTGAAATTATGTGAATTTTGAAAGCGTACTTTAAATTTCACCTGGACCTAATTTTCATCTTATTACTTGATGTTGGTGTGGGTATCTTAGCTCAAATGACTTACTGCTGTATATGGCGAACCCTGCTTCGGTGTTTCAGCTGATGTTTCACCTATTGCTGACACACCACGAAAATGGAGAAATGTTGGTAATATCACACGAAATCGAGAGCAACATTCTCGCAGCAGAACTGTCAGTAAATTGGTCAAAATCTGTACCATTCCCAGGGCTGAACTGTGGGTTAAGTTAAATTTATTTTTACAGCACACAACTGCAGAGCTTCTTGCCACAAAGTTTAAAAACGCAAGATGAAAACATCTATGAGGGATGAGTGTGGAAGGATGGGAAGAATGAATAAGAACAGCAAGAAAATAACAGCAGGAGGTCAACGGGACAGAAAGTAGTAACAGAAGAAAAAATATGAATTTTAAAATGCCAGGTGTTTTAGAGCTCAGTCTTGATTCAGAATACTATTTGCAAGGTTCCTGAGTTTAGCAGTGGCTAACAGGGAAAGCCGATTCGCCAAAGATCACTTTTTTTTTTTTGTAGTAATCACAAGCATAACTTGATTTGCAGACTGTACAAACTGGCTCGGGAATTAAATTTATTGTGGAAGGTATCGTTTGTTTTTCTTTAAGGATTATTTTAAATTGCATAGGCACGCTGAGAAATTGAGATGTTTGTGGTACACAGTTTGAAAGTATACTCGACAACTGGAAGCAGTTGGTAAGCTTTGGCACAATTTACCCTTATTGTTAGCAGATAGAGCTGCTTTATTGTTGGTTAATGCCCATTATCGTTCCCAAGGAGTGTTTTGGTACGTTTGAAATCGTGATGATTTGTCTTTATTGCATAGGACTGCCATGTGAGTCACTCCTCCTCCATTAAGATTATCAACTTCAATATGTTGTGCGCTGTTTTTTATTTTTTTATTTTTATTTTTTTTAACACCTGCATGGCCAAGCTACTACCATGGTAACTTTTGCACATTGCATCAGCCAGACTCGCACCCCTGCCTTGCACAGTTTTCTCTTCAATAATTTTATTGCAAATGTTCCATTGATATTTCAATGATGCCACAGAAGATGTTGTGACTGATGTTATATGTAGGGTAATAAACTGTGCATGGCGAGGGCACGATTTATAGTTACCTTGGGGCATGAGTTCTAGTTTAAGTATAACTACAACTGCTGAATTTTTTGTGGTTTTGTGTGTGTAAAATCTGAACCTAACTATAAAGTCACTCTAACCTTTGATATTTTTTTTTTTTTTTTTTTTTTTAGTGAATTTATCAGGGTTTTTTTTTTCTATTTCCTAACGATAACGTCCATGTAATGTTTATTTTATTTTCAGTGAATTGCTAGGGTGGTTTTAAATGTAAAATAATATTTAATTAAAATACGTTAATCCAAGGCCCATCCAAAGGCCATGCGAGAAGGGAGCTGGGTGCAGGGACCGGCATGTGGCCAACCCCAGCATGCAGCCAACCCCATGCTATGGGTCTGTGAGAGGATGTGTGAGTGGCTGTATTGGTGTGTGTGGTTAAGTGGGTGTGTAAGTTGATGTGTGAGGGTCTGTGAAGTGGATGTGTGTGGTTTTTGTGGGGCTGTGATTGGGTCTGTATCAGTGTGAGACTGGATGTGTGAGCGTATGAGTGACTGGGTCTGTGAGTGGGGTGTGTGAATGGCTGTCCGAGTGGCAGCGTGAGTCTATGACTGGGTGTATTAGTGGCTTTGTGGGTCTGAGTGGATGTGTGAGTGGGTATGCAAGTGGCTTTATGGGCGAGTGAGTGGGTGTGTGTGTGTTTTTTTTTATTTTTTATTTTATTTTTTTTTAAAAATAATAATAATTGGGTTCTGGATCCACTGAGAACTGCAATTTCCTTAACATTTATTTAATTTGAAACTGGTTTCATGTGCAGCGTTTATTAGGTCTGTTGTTAGACAAGACCGTTTGATTCTAATAAACGTATGTGTAATAAGATATTCAGCTCTCTGAAACTGTGTCACAGAGGAGGTAAATTATGCAACTTTAAACTGCACATTTTGTGATGGTATTATTCCGTTATTTTGTTATTTGTACACACAGTAACACTGTCTGTGGAAAGCGTTTGCCCACTAGTACCAATTTAACAACCAATACAACAATAAGAACTGAAAGATGATCATCCAGCCTTTGAGAAGGGCCTTACAATGTGCAGAAACAGGCCTCGGTGTTTTTAGTAAAGTTTGATGCGTTATAGCTGTAAACAATTGCCTTTTTTGTTCAAATCTACAGATTATGCACATATGATGGATCAGCTGGTGCAGAATCTAGTAATTTCCGTGGCCCTGGACATGCTTATAGGGGCGCTCATCCACCCCTTTTCATCTATTGGCCTGTTATTGTGTCATTCAAATTCGTCTTCCATCCACTACAGCACACAACATTGGACACTTAGTCTATTTCAGCAATTGCTTAACTTCACTCTGAATGATGGCATTCTGCCCGTTCACACAAACCGTATCTACACGTAAAGTAGCTACCTTAAATGCTAATGGCTGCTATGGCAATGTGTGCTTTTTGAAGTTAACAATTACTTTTGCTCTTAGCCAGTGTGTTTTTTTTTGTCTTACACTCTCAATGGCCCTGCAGCTTCCTAACAATAAACATGACTAAACAAAACAAGCATTGACAAGTCCAAAAGGCCGGTGGCCATGGCTAAAGGAACCATTACTACCTGGTTTCAGTTACATGTGCCATGCATTTAAATAAAAAGTAAAGCTTACTTTGAAAGTTCCTTTTTACCTCTTTCCTGCAGGCACTCTCAAATATGGAGAAATGCATCAATAAACCGAGAAGTCTTAACCCTAGCAGATTCTGTCTTTCCCATTCAGCCATGCCATCCCCAAGTTTATGAAGTGTGCACTTTATTTACAATATTCGATTTTCGGACTGGATGTATACTGATGAACTCTGTTTGTAAGGTCTAGAAAAGTTTACATCTCCTCACCACCCACCACCTTTTAGACCACATTTTGTTTTCTTCTGTATCGGTGTGTCTCGGGAATGTGGTTTTGTCTAATAGGACAAATGTATTATAAATAGTGGAACATGTTTTATGTATTTATACTGAGAGTTCTGGTAAATGCAGCTTTCCATCCTAAGAGTAATGATGATAACATCCAGCATTCGGGGTTGCAATTTGCTAAATGTGAACAAAGTGTATTGTGTAACTTTACTAAGGTTTTGAGTTTACTTCCAACGGCATCGGTAGTGGATTCAGTCCAAGGATACCCAAGGCTATTTCTCTAACAGACTACCCCAAAAGAGTATCTTTTGCATGTCTTGGATGTATTTGTGATAAAAAATGTTTTACCATTAAGTGTGAAGCTATAATACCCACTTTGGCGCTTTAATGTTATTGTTTCTAATGGCTTATTTTACCATCTGTTCTCTTTATACGGCACAATAATTTGTGTAGTGAGTACCTTTTTATTGACTCTTGTAAGTATATAGATCTAGACAGCTAGAAGGGTTATAATCAAAGTTTGGTAATACCTTTTGTGCACATAAGTTTTAACACACTGCACCCTTGCTGCATACATCAATATTACGGTGGTAGCGTTCAGTTTGAAGGAACTCAAAGTTGATAGTCCAGAACTTAATTTAGTCTAAAAATGTTTGATGTTTCCAGTCGAGAGTATAGGTTTTTTCATATTCTCAAAATATTCATTTCGGAACGTTTCTTCAAAACACAATATGACACCATTCTTTTTCAGAAACTATGCAGTGATGCTCAGGTGAGAGTGTTTGGAAAATGCTGCCAACTGAATCCTGGAGGGGACAGTTCAACGTCATTGGATAGTTCAATAAATTCTTCGACATCTGAAACAAATGAGCCATGTTTGAAATATCAGGTGAGCATTGTCGTCTTTTGTTATTTAGCATGCGTGCATTGTTTAATTCAAGATGCTTAGCTTAACAACTTTTCAAACACATTAGAAGTCATTGACAAAGTGTGTTCACGTTACACTTCACACAGTTTTCCAGCGGTGTCATAGTTCAGCGCTACTGACCCAGCCCCCTCCTTGTGTCATGTACTGTAGTCTTTCCTTGGAAATAAATATCTACTTAATCAGGTAGTAATATTCTCACTCCTCAACACCAGGTTGTGATGTCACTGGGTGCCTTGAAGTTTGTCTTTATTTAAGTTCTTTTTATTTTTTTTAAGTAAGTGCTCGTAGAGTTTGGTCTGTTTTGCTCACTCTCAGTACATCTCTTCCTTTATTTTACAAGGCATGTGTTTCTTGGTAAGGATAGTTAACACTAATCGCCTATGTGAATGAGCATTGATGGAAGGCATTCTCTTCCATTCTGCATGAAGTGGGTGGACCAGAAGTTAATGTACAATCTTGTTTTCTACAACCAGCTGACTAGGAATTGACTGGTCAAGTAAGTGAGCGGTGCGAGTGAGTGACTCGCAAATAATAGCTATGGTTACAAGCAATTAACTATTGTTAGACCTGGAGTATTTCAGTCTTAAGCTTACCTGCCTTTTGGGCAAAATGTTGCATGTATGCATCATTAAGAAGGGGCATGCCCCTTCTATACATTTCCTTCTGGAATGGTCAGATCAACGTTTAGTTATCATAAACTAGCACGAACTCCTGGTCTGATTTCCAGATTGGTAACATGTTGTTATAGATCTTCATAGCAAGATGAGAAGTTTATTTTTATCATCATTATCTGACGGACCCAGAACGACAGAACTGGGTTAGAACATCCAACCCACATATCAAGGGTCATAACAGTCATTTAATATTGCAAATATAGGTCACATAACCCCGAATTGGTATGGGCAGGGACAAAGTTACCATGCTGAAATTAAAAGTAAGTCATTTGATACGTGTGAAGACATTTAAGTGAGTATTTATGCAGTGAAGTTACATAAAGGTGTCCTTCATAACTTATAAACTACAGCACAAAAAAGCCCAAGATGGAATTTCTTACGCTGTTGGTGGTGAAACATGAAAGAATAGACATCCCCCAAACACTGATCAGATGCGAAAATGCCAGGCCATAGTCAGTAGCAGGCCTTAGCATGAGGTTTCCACTGGCCTAAAGGAATCTTCCCAAGCCTGAGCATCCTTCTTCGATTTGCAAAACCCGAAAATAAGTCAAATAAGAAATATAGTGTAGTATCAAGTCTCTACATGCCACGCAGTTCTAGTGAAGAAAGGGATTGTACTTTTTTAAATAGGGAGATGTGACAAATGTGGATGTCTGCTATATGCTGTGAAGAGAGATTTTGATGTTAAGTTGTTACTGTAGGAAGTCACCTACTTCCTGATGCTCCCTGTATCTTGCTCATGCTCAAACATGTTACTCACCTTCAGCATCATCCTGCCCCCTTTGGGAATTGCATGTGCTAGACATCCTCAAAGTATAGCCAGTATTCCCTCAGTTTACACCTGCATGGCTGTTATGAGGACATGAGATCACCAGAGACATTTGAGAGGGCATGCAAAGCGCCGGAGTCATGGCTTTGACCTAGAGACCCAACATTCAATTCCTTCTCCATTGATTGACTGGCATTTTATTTACAAAGGTGTGTTTATTGAGAGTGCTTCTTGGGAGAGAACAAATTATGTAAGTGATGTAATCATAACTAGTATTGTATGTGGATCTAGACAATCCTCCAAAATACCTCCCCTGCCCCCTGCCCCACGCCCATATTAATCTGGGTTGAAAGCCTGAAACAGTGAAAGTGCATTACTGTGTGGGTTTAGCAGTTGGTAAAATCAGGAGAATGCTTTTGGGGTCATGGTCTACTAAATAAAAATGCCCCTTCAGGGCGCTCAGGTTGCACAAAGGGCCAGTTGTACTAAACACTGGTCGTAATTTGCGTGTTATTTTGCAAACCGACTTATGTACTAACAGGTCAGTTGCAAAATCCTGAATCCTAGTCGATCGCAATTTGACCTACCTCATGAATATTAATGGAGTAGGTTCTAAATTGTGACTCACTATGATTAGCTGCCATCCATAGATACTGGAAGTAGGGGTGGTGAGAGAGGAGAGTACTGTAGCACCCCAAAATAACCACCCTGGTTTTCAAAAGGTGAACGAGCAATAAATATGCCTTTAAATTTTATGGTGTCTTAGAGGTCAAATGTCTGACTCTGTCTTCTGACAAATTACTGCCTATTCTTTTAACATTGAAATTTGACTTTTTCTCTGGCAGCAAAGTGGCAGGAGTTTGTAATCCTCTTGCTGAGTGTGAAAGGAAAGGCTGCAGGGTGTTAATTTATTTTCTAACACAGAGCAAAACTTGAATTGTATAAATATACTCAAAATATATCAGTAAGTAAGAAACCACATATGAAGCATTTTCCTTTGTAATTCAGAAGTATGATGGAGACAAATATTTTAATAGGATCGAAACAAATCCAGACACTTTGCTTGGTGTTGTTCAAATGATAAATGTTTATTAAAACTTGGTTTCCACACATTATCATTTAAGGAGTGAACAGTGTTATCAGTAAAGCTACATGTCTGTGCAACTTTAGTCCCATTTCAATGGGAAATGTGCTGTCTGTAATTGACCATGCACTAGCACAAAAAACCACTCCCTTACCACTCTTTTGTTAAATGGGTGTGCATCATTTGATACACTTATTCCTTGTGCGATGCTGCGATTTTCACCATCCCTGTGACTTTAGTAACGTAGTGCTGATTTGAGCACCCCACTCTGGAAATTGTTCTAACACAACTGCTGCCACCACAGGGATGGACATTAAAAAAATCTAACTTTATTTTTTATTTTTAATGTAGCCCATTTTCGCAAAGGGAAAATAAAATGAAACTTTTAATAATCCACTGCCTACTCTTAAAAAACATGTTTGTCATCATTCACAAAGAAGGAGGAGTCACTTGTGGTCCCCTTCCCGTTTGTGAATGGTTTACCACATCCTTTTAGTAGTCAGTAAAATATTAATGTTTTGTGTCTGGATTTCAGTTATAAGACATTACTATATCCCATTTCGAATTGCACCCCTTCTGAATGCTGATTCCTTATGTAGTCGCTAAGCCAAATAGCAATTTGGTAACATGTTACGGAATTGCAGCACGGGTTTGTAATATATAAAATGTCATTTTGTAGTTGTAAATTGACTTATTTTGCGAATTGAACCCTTTGCAACCGCAGAAAACCTTAGAATATCTGACCCTGGACCCTTTATAGATTCGGATCTATAAAGGGCCCAGGGTCAGATATTCTAAGTCTAACTCTGGGGTGTGAATAACTATGGTATTTCTCGTTGTTATGTGTATTTGATTAGCGCACAACTCATTCAGGAGGGTATCCTGAGCGGAAGCCGGAGCTATATGGTCCAAGGCCAGGTTAAGACCTGAAACTTAAGTTTATGCAGAATTTAAAAGCTGAAGAGGTGGCTCTGATGTAATATTTGGAAAGTAGAGGACTGGTGTGTCCCTGCTTATACTGCACCGTGAGGAGTGGACCTCAATAAATAGAAAAGGCTGGAAAAAAAAGTGCAGCACTGCCTGTGCAGAGAGTCAGTCAGATGAATTTTGTGAGTTGCCTTCTTGTAGTTGAAGAGCATGGAGACTCCAGAGCCATTATTTTGTATAGTTGCTTATGTGTGACATTTCTGTGATTTTCGGTGTTCCTGCATGTGACGATTCAGTGTTATTTGTGAGGCATTTTTAATGACATTTTGCAAGCAAAAAATAACAGTTAATTCGATGCAGTGAGATAAGTTTAAGAAATTACCCTTTTCGTGCAATGTAATGATATGGACACAGCTGGACTATTCCCAAACTACCTATTCAAGGCCTCTCACCTACATGACGTATGTCTGTCTCTCACTCAGAATATCAACAAAGTATTGTGTGTACTTGGCCCAGAACAAACAGTTATCCATAGCTAAATAAATACATTAAGTTTCGAGGTCAAAAGGAATGTATTAAAAAAACAGAACTTTATCAGACACCCATTTGCTTTTAAAAATATCTTATTTATTTACTAACAGTCCTCCTTCATAAATTTATAATGAACGAAAGAAAGGCCAGCACGTTTCTCAACTGATTTGGATTACATGTCACTTTACCAGGTCCACCAAACTAAATTTCTTCTTTGACAGCAAACTCGACATGACCACCGAAGTCAATGCCGTCTCCTTTTACCCTGAAGATGCTGAGGAAGATTTTTGGCTCCCAGTCAGCATCCAGAAAACAGTCATGCACGCCCTAATCACAAGAAAGTGAAACTTTAGGAACACCCTTTATGCCGGGATCAATAAAACACTCAGCAGATGGCTGCAGACCATTCATAAATTGGCAGTCAAAATCATGCTCAACCTCCCACGCAGAACTCACATGAAACCACACCTGAAGGAGCTCCACTGGCTCCCTACGGGCAAGCAAGCACAATTCAAACTTCCCACCCACAGTTTCAAGGCACTATGTAATTCTGGACCAGTATGCCTAAGCATCTGCATTCACCAACCTTCCAGATGCCGCCTCTTGTCCAGCCTCCTACTTGCACATATTCCACCCATACTGAAACCCAGATCCGGTAGTCAGACTTTTGCATTTCTCCTAAAGTGTGGGACAACCTTCCACTACAAAGAATAGCCTTCTCGACCTCAGTTCTCTGGTTTTGCAAGAAGCCGAAGGCGTGACATTCCGAGTAGTCCCACTAGGCCCTATGTTTGGCTAGAATTGCACCTACTCAGCGCACAGTAATAGCGTGCTTTACAAATCTGCATAACTTATCGTAATGGGGAGACTGATACACAGGGGTGCACATCTGGCCCAGAGAGAAAAGCAGGGCAGACTAATATATTCTGCATTATATAACCTCGACATTTGATTATTCTTTTGTTCCTTTAGGCAGAGCATAGGGGGAATTCACATTGGTACCAGACCTCGTAGTTCTGAGTGAAGAAGCAGACTCCCCTTAACTCTGACAGATCACACCAAAATAAGATATCCGTGTGGAAACTGAGGATGGGGCTTTAAATCTTCTGAAAAAGGAAGTAGGAATCTTTTCGGGACATCGCAATGCCTAAACTCTGTTTTAAGTCGGTGCCTGCTCTGTTTTTAGGTTGCACCCGCAAGCACTTTTCGACCTGTTGTTAGTATTCTGTGGGCTCTTAACCACGCCCATCACTTTCACTTGTTCGTGACCTTGCCTTACAAAAATCCTGTGGTAAATGCTTTACGTTTGTCTGGCCTTGGGGCAGATTTGTTACCACCTTGCAGACTTGACTCCTTACATGGATTATTGCACGATTGCCTTTATACTTCAGAGAGGGTGAACTATTTTTTTCTTTTGTCTCTCCCCTTTGTGCTCCAGGGAGTGCACAGCGCAAACAGAGCAGAACAGCAGAGTGAACTCCATCGGTGGTATTGAAGGGCTGGTCACATTGTTCGTACTATTAACTCATCAGAGTAATTTCTTTTGGCTCTCCCATTCACGCTCCATGGCTTTCACAAAAACACTTGTAATTAATAAATGCGCTACGTAAAAAAGCACCGAAATCCTCAAAGCGGCTTTCCCGACACAGCGGGAGAGCTTATACTACAATTTTCACTGCACTTCGGAAATTTGCCCAGTAATGCTTAATAATCCCTCCCTCCATTCAGAATCTGTTTAAGCTCTCATGGCTGGAACTTTTGTTTTACAGCTGTGAGTAGTTAATGTTCTAAGGGCCTTGTTTGTAATAGCGTTGCAGTAGGCCTGCCAGCCCTGAAAATGTGTATTGCACTACGGCCTCTAGGGGCTAAATATATGCTTGCACTGCATTATTGCTGCCATTCTCTTTTAATGTGGTTATGCTCTCAGGGGCTAACTGTATAGTTACATGACCACGTTTCTTATTAATGCTTTTTTAGGGTCAAGCCTGCGTTGCATGCGTTTGCACATGCATATCGCTTGTGAGACGCTTTAGTAGTTAGAAAAGGGCTTGGAGCCCCATCCATGTCACATCAGTGTCTTTCATTGGTTCGTAGGTTTGCCTTTTAAAATCTGCTTGCTTTCATTAGTGGAAGGCATGCATATGTCATGCCTTTTCAGGTGGTTAGCCCTCCTCGAGTGCAGCGACCAAGTACTGAAAACATGCAAGGTTTGCTGTTTTCCATCCAGTTTGTGGACTATTTTTTATCTTTTTTTCACAGCGCAATCTCCCTTGGCATAAGTCGAGCGCTTTGCATGACATTGACCCTGCCACATAGTTAATTGCACTTTTGCCAGTTACGTAGATAATTGCACTTTTGGCGATAGGTTTCACTACGAGTGAACTGTAGCAGTGCAATTGTGCTCTTTTTTTTCTCCATTTAATGTGGCAAGAAAAGTCCAGTTGGGAGTTTACAACTGCTAAAGCTCTAACTCCGAGAAATGCGAGACCTGTTTCATTTTGAATGCTTGTTTATTGTGGTGTCCTCTAGGGCTGTTCTGAGCATTACAGTCAACATACTACATCAGAAACTTGTCCCATAATGTTTTAAAGGACATTCCTTTTTCAAAACATTTTTGCTCATAATCTATCCTATGGTGGTCCTAGAACAATGGGACCACCGTTTAAATGTGTTCACCACAACGTGCCCTTTCTTTATAGATCATCTCTGGGTCCCCACACTAGGTTAGTGGAGACCACAAAATAATAACCCATCCCACCATTCAGTGTATTTGTAAGCTGTTATGAGTGGAACTTTTGTTTTACACCTGGGAGTAGTTTGTATTTTAAGGGCTTTGTTTGAAAAAACCAGTAGGCCTTCTAGCCCTTTAGTTATATGCAGGGCCACTGGAGTTAAGTTGCAAAAAGGGGCAAAATATGGAGGCGAGTTGTCCAATTTAATGTGGCAAAAGAAGCACAGTTATAAATTTACAATGCCAATAGCACCAACTCAGGTAAATGCGAGACCTATTGCGCTGCAAATGCTTATTTATTAAGGAATAGGGTTTGGCAAATGATTGCCACAGTAGTGGTTAAGGTTATTTGGGGGGTACGATGAAATCTAGTATTCGAACAGGGCTTGGACTGAGAGGTGGTTTGTGTTAGTAAAAGCGTGTTGTGATTGGATAGAAAGTAATTATTATTCAGTAGACTCGGTTAACACATACATTAATAGAAATCTTATTATATAAAACAGAGCCGCATGAGTACCAGCCATCCCAGAATTGTAATAGCAACTGCTTTCTTACTCTTTCAGAAATTAACTCTTCATGTTCACATACTTACTTACAATCAAAATGTAAAAAATATTTTTAAAAATGAATGCAGATCACTTGGTATGGACCAACATATCAATATTGTCAAGTAGCATACATACATTTTATGCAGCTGGGGCAAAACAATTTTGTATCAGTCGAGTTCTTGGCTCAGAGTTATGTTGTTGGGTGCACTGGTAGACGCTTTTGCGGAGAACATATTTTGTCTCTTAAAGTCCGATTGAAGAAAAGGCACCAGCGTGTACGGAGTTACCTATATGACCTGCCCATTTCCTTTCCTTGATGAGTGTTTAAACGTAAGACTACAAATTGTTACATCACCGCTTTAATCAGTGACTGAAAGTATCATGCAGGTGTGTTATGATGTGCCAGATAGCCCGATTCTTTGATGTCCCATTCTTGATTTAGAATACTGCCTGATTCCCAATAAAGTTAAATTACAATCTTTATGACATGCCCGAACACTATCCACAAGAATTGCACCTTATCAAAATATCCAGTTGTACTGCATATACTCAGTGTGACTGAAGTGTTTTTGCTCCATTGACCAGTACACCCATCTGCATTAGTTCAAAGCTTCCATGCTAGTCATATGACAGTGATTCATACAATTTAAGAAAGAGTTAGTAGTAGGTGCTACATGGAGTTGGGTGGATATGAAAGAATTAGACGCAAGAGCAGTATGGGGTTGGGTGGCTTTGATATATAGTGTATGCAGTGCAGTGCATATAGATAAAAACAAGCTCTGAGCAACAGAGTGCTGAATAGCGGGCAAAAGCCCAGAGGTATGATACAGCATTCTAAATCTACAACCAGTCACACTGGACTCGGCCATACCTAGACCGCTGCACAGAATCCCTTCCGACTGCTGTCTGTTATTAATCTGAACGATGAAGCAAAAAAAACGGGAATTTGTCATTCCTTTACGCTAAAGAAAAGTGTTGCTATCTTTCGCTGCACGTTTTTCACAACTGGATCTTGGAGTCCAAGTGTGTCCCTGGCCCGTAACTAAGGGACACGACCCTTAAAACCCCTATTATTTAGGAGGGCAGCTTTTGGCTCGGAGAGGCAGTGGCATCTGACGAGCATCTAGCTTCCTTTCATATCAGTTTGCAGAGATTACAACCTTTTTGATTTCGCCATCTTAAAATAGAATTGTGGATTTCAGATCTCTTTAATTATTATAACTCAAAGGAAAAGTGTCCTCTTTTAACACACTTTTTTGCGATTCACCACCTGGAAAGCTCAAGATTAATCAAGCACAGGTAGCAGAACCTACTACTTCATGTATTTTTAGTTTTCACACTTCATTAGTCAAGTGATTTGTTCCTTATTTTATCTTTCGTTACCAAGATATTGATTTGTGTGTTTCAGATTGCATGTTTTTTTAAGAATACAAACTTGCAGATTCGTTCTGATTTTCCTCTGCATTCCTTGGATCTTGCAAATAATGTTTTGAGGTAGATAGAGGGGAGGATATTGAGCCGTTAGCTAGGTTCACTCTGCTTTTAGCTGATAGGATCAAATCTCCTCTTGTGGGGATTACTTCTGGCTCTCCGGAGAAGCCCCATCCGCCTACGGTCTTACAGCTGGTCCTGGATCCTATTTCCAAGATTCTGGAAGCTGTCTTTGCAGAAGTGTTGGACTCTGGTATTTCTCTCGACCAGGAAGGAGGCAGTTGTTAAACCGCTGAAAAAAAAATCCTGGGGGTGACCTTGGTGATCTGAAAAATCTATGCCATATCTCTTTCCTGCCTTCGCCAGCTAAGATTCTAGAAAAGCACCTTTATTGTTAGCCATTCTCGAAAAGATAGTTGGAAAGTTATCTTGATCCTTCCCAACATGGTTTCCGACAGTTCCACAGCACAGAATCCACCCTAATTGCCACTTCTGATTTCATACAGAGATAAGTGGACCAGGGGAAGTAGCCATTTTAGTACTTTTGAATCTGTCGGAAGCATTCAACACCATCTCCCCCCAGTTGATAGTGCAGCGGCTGCAGCAGGTAAGGGTAAGAGAGGCTGCCCTAGAGATACCGGAGTCTTTTTTGAGCGGGAGATCTATTATAGTTAGTTGCGGGAACTACAGAGCTGCCACTTTTCAGCTCACTTGTGGTGGTCCCTTTTAATCTGTATGTGGCACCCCTTGCGAAATTGGTCCAATCATATGGTTTCCAGGTCTCTTCGTACGCAGACGATACACAACTTATTGTGTCCGTCAGTGTGGAGTGGAAGAGGTTTCAGACTGGTTCCACAATGGGATGAGGGAAGTCAATCCATGGATGAGCCAGAACTGTCTGAAAATGAATGGGGAAAAAGACTGAGATTCTGGTATTTGGAGCGGATAGGTCGATTTGGGGTAATCACTGGTGGTCTGAATCTTGTGGGGCTCTACCGTCCCCCATAGCAGCAGCCAAAAATATAGTCGTCATGTTTGATAATTCCTTGACTTTCGACCTTCAGGTTAACTGAACAGTTAGTACCTGCTTCTGGATGGTAAAAAGTTTTACCATATCTTCCCAAAGATCTCAGAACTCTTGTGGTCCTAACCCTTATTATATGTAAACTGGGCTACTGCAGTGCATTACTTCTGAACATCAGTCCATTTTTGCTGCATAAGCTTCAGCTTATACAGAATGCTGCAGTAGTCTATTACTAGGACTACCCAGGTCTGCCTTTGCTAGTGAGAGTCTTGGACAACTACATTGGCTTCCTATTAGGAAGCAAATTACTTTCAAAGCTGTTTGTCCCATGTATCTGGATAACTCCAATCCACAATTAGGTGTTACACTCCAAGCCACCTTTTAAGATCAGCTGGCTTTCGGAAGGTCCTAGTCCCCCGCTGTAAGAAAATAAGATGGGGAGACAATGCCTTTTCGGTTGCAGCAGCAAAGCTCTGGAACCCTCTTCCAGAACACATTAGGAGGCTGGATGTTCATATATCTTTTCATAAGCAACCTAAAACCTGGTTGTTCACCCAGTAAATGACTATCCCGTTCACTCTGCTCTGCTAAAGCCGCGTATAAGTGGTTCGATGCCTATTGCCGGAGTGAGCTTTACAAATATCATAGGTACTACACAAAGTACAGATATATTATATATATATGTATATATCATTGGTGTTCAAAGGTATGTACCCTTCCTGTCACACAGACCTTTCATGCACAGTGCAAACACCAACAAATAAATACATTGCTCAACAAGAAATATGCAATTTGCACAACAAAAATGGTGAAAATGAGTTTGGGCTCTCACAGATACTCTGTGAGGTTATGGCACACTCTGCACCTTTGCAGAGATCACAACGGAACTCAGCATCCCTTTTGGTCAGTTCTTGGTACAAATGTTGTTGTGTAGACTCTGTTGGACCTAGATGGTGGTGGAAGGGTGATTACCCTTATATACTGTACTACGTTGATGATGCTAGGCACTGTGCTGGATGACTTCCCAGCAGATGATGTATATATTCCAAGCTGACAATGCTGGTCTCATCCGTCTACTTTGTGTATGCTTGGGATCTGCAATCCTTCTTGATGCAACTCACCAAAAGGGTTACTGCCCTCACTGGTAGTCTAGACTGACTCCAACTTAAGGCGTTTACCAGACCTGCTGGATCTCCCTGAGGGAATGAAGCTGGTGAGCTGATTGGTGGATCTGTTGATGGCACCTGCCTAGTGCAGAATTGCCATAACATGGAAATAGGCATATGACCCTACATTTTCCACTGGATGAGACCTCTGCATTCAGGCTAGAGAGGAGTGTACACTGCTATGAGCAGTTGTCAGTACCTTAGAATCTGTGGCTCCCACCAACATGTTGGAACCCATGATCCCTGAGCTCCCTGACGAGTTGGACAGTTATCATACCTTGATACCTCCGGACAGATTGATGTGACCCACCTGGTGGGTGACTATTGCAATGCACTCTACAGGACCAGTGGCTTGTGGAACCCATTTAGACCCCCAGCTTGGGATTATTATTGTGGCTCCCAATAGGAAGCACAGGGGCAGATTGAGTTTGAAATGTGGCAGGCGAGAGTGATTTTGGGGTTTGAGTTTTGTATCCTGAAGCATCTGCACCCTCATCTCTATGGACCCGAGTCAAGCTAATGCTACCTATTATTTCTGTAATGCGATCAAGTGGAATTCCTGATGTTTTGTCTGTTGAAAAGAATGGAAAATGTTAAATCTTTAAGCAGTCGTAGGGATTTTCACATTGCTTATTCGTCTTTAACTAATCTAGACCTAAGTTGAATCATACTCATATGTGACCAGTTCAGCATTAAATTGAGCCCGACCATCTAAACCATTAAATAATTGAGGCACAACAATGCTCTCAAAAATAAATTGTAATGTAATTTACACATTTGCTAGCCCAGCTGTAGAAACTGAAATGTAGTTCAGCACTGATTTTATTTAAATGCTGTAATCAGAGCACCGAGCTAATTTACACTGTTTTCTGTAAATAAAAGATTAGTGAGCACTCATTTAACATTTTGTGGGGAATACCGTTGGGTGCCACCCTCCACCGATTGATTGTTCTTTCTACTTGACTTTTTCATTAGGTCATCCCAAAGTCTTCTGGCTTTGCAGGGGTGTGGGGGCGGGGTACAGGGGAGCAATTTCTTACACTGGTCCAGATTGTGCGTGTAGAAGTTAGTGTTACTTCAACCTGGGTCGACCATTTCTCTTCAAAGAACCAAAGGTGACGCATCTGTTCATGAACACGGTCTCGGCACCTGCACAGTCCACTTCTTCGTGGTCAGTATGAAATAATGTTGAAAAGGCTCAGTTGTTAAATTGCAGATGTGACAGGTAAAAGTGGAAGTGTTCTCATATTGAAGTGGGTGTCTCCCGTGGCGCTGTGGCACACGAGATGTGCTGCTGCTCAAGATTAATGCACGTTGTCAGCGTATCCGTGAGGCCACCATGTGCACAATGTACCCTTGATTTATGGTAAAATACTCATGTTTCCTGTGCCAATAAAAAGCTTGTAGAGCAATTTTTTTTTACCTTGTCCCTCAGGTGTAAATATTAACTGAACAGGCATCACTATTTCGGGTTAAAGTACGGGATATCCGTGAATGTTTTGCTGGTGTCCGACATCATCCAAACTCTGTATGACTCCCTCCTTCAGTCTTAACGTTTTTCTGGATGAATTGATCAGGAAAATACTTCCTTGTTTTTGTAACATGTTTTTGTTTATTGCCATATAAGCTGATCACAAAGCAAGGCCAGCAGGCCCAGGTTTTTGTTAATTTCCCAACTTTTTGTAATACTTGTAGACCTCGCTTAAACCCCAGTCTTTAGCCGCCTGTCACTGAACTCTCGTCCATTTGTAAATGTAAGACTTCAGGCATTCTGTGTCTTCTTTGCCCTCCACATTTACTTACTCCACATCTGGCTTTTTTATGTTGTTTTTTTATCCTTGCCTAGGATAAGCTAGTTGAGAGAAGGTGTCTGTGCCAAATTAGCTTAACCTGCAAGTTGGAGGACACAACTAGCTCAGAATATCTGTGCTTCCTGAATCATTTTCAGCTTTATTAGAAATAAAGACCACCTTCTCTGCCTTGTTAGTTTTCAGGTTTTGATAGTCAGCGGTGGTCTTGGGAGAGAGCTTATGAACTGTTTAGGAATGAGCAGAGATATGGATGCAACATTTTTCCCAGTTCTGTTTCCCTTGAGTGGGGTGTTTACACATGATCGAAATTCCAGTTATGGAGTCTAGTTGATATTGTCGTTTTAAGGATTACCTAGTTTTTGCGTCTAGTAGCATAGATTCTTCAGCAGTGAGGAACATATTTCCACTTGAGAGTTCCGTTTCGAACAAAGTGGCTGTAATAGGCCTCAAACTATGGCACACCCTGATGCCTCAAATCGTAGGTAAATCAAGATACCCCCGATTTAGGAAATTACTTAAAATTGTAGTCTTCAGAAAACCATGTGCCTGATTCCATCCTTGTGTTCCTATTTGAAGAAGGTGGGTTGGTGAACCCCAGTGCTTTGAAGATATCACATAATTAAAACTACAAATCATCAAAGTAAAGACAAACGTCAAAGAGCACTAATGTTTCCCCAATCAGATGTGTTTCTTGCTAACTACTTACAAAGCTTCCTGTAGGTACAAAGACTCAGCATTCCACTATAAGATAACGCTTTGAAGTGATCACATGAAGACACCTATTGCTATTCAAAACACCTAAATAAATGTATACCTTAAATTGTTTATCTGTAATCTTGCCACAGCCCGAGATGTTTCAAACTACAGGTCAACCCAGGAGGCATACTGGAACAAAGGCCTGGTATACCCCCGAAAATGACCACAACTACAGATGCTAACTGTTCCTAACTGGTCGTCTGCTGACTCCGTGGGACCCACAATGCCTATTCAGGGGTCTGCAGCTGTTTAGAAAATTAAATATTTCAGCAGATTAATGGAGAACATATATAGCAAATAATCTTCCTGCAGCATGAGACCTTAAATCCTGAATTCTGTGCACCTCCTACCCCCACGTTAGTGAGAACCGGAGACTGGTCTCCTGAACACATATTGGCCACATGCAGTAACGTATATATTAATAATCAAGGGTTATTCACGCAGATCACCCCCAAGAAGACTGATCTATGAAACCTTCCAATGGCCATGAAGTGGCAATGGCTCCAGGCTGTTCGACCTGCCTTTCTTCAAACTGTCTCACTCCTAGAGTTGTCTCATACCTTTGAAGCGTCTGCATGCTTAATAGTGTGTTTTACATAAACTGAATAGAATTAAGTGGCTGTGTGTGCAACATTTTATGCTACAGACGAAGAATGAAGTACAAGGACATGCTGTGTTTTGTTAGAAGAGCAAGCAGCGTTAATTTTGCCAATGTGAAGACCTTTCTCGCATACCAACAATTTGTCTTGAAATGCTGACAACACAGTTGTGGAATTATTTCCTCATGCATCAGCACCGTAACGGATCAGGCGCAGACATGGGAGCTTTCTCAGTCATCACTAGGCATGCTAGAGGAAGTAGGTTAATAACATCAAATGCTTTTTACTTCCCAAAAGATGAGGAAACGAGAAGACGACTAATGGGCAACTACATGTTGTGTGATGATGAAATACTCTAAAATGGCTGATTCTGTCATGGCATTGCAATCATTATTAATGATTGCTGACAACATAAATCATGATTGTAAAGACATTGTTTCTTAGAGAAATCTGTTTTTTTTGCATAGTCCGTGTTTCCTGATTATTTGAAAATACCCCAGGTGCACATCCAAATATCAAAGCTCGCTTTTTTGGACAATAATGCATGTTTTTCTCGATTTTTGTAGGGTTCCCGGTGTTCGTCGGATGCCAACATGCTTGGAGAGATGATGTTTGGTTCTGTAGCTATGAGCTACAAAGGCTCGACACTGAAAATTCATCAGATTCGGTAAGAGTACCTGTTAGCTATTACTTTCAAGATGTCAGAATTTGCATGTTATCCATTTTCTTTCTCGCTTAATCATTGGCCATATTGCATACATTAGTGAGATATTGAAAGTTGCCTTAATGCAGATAAATAGAAGAAACCTGTGCTTCCTCCCATTCTCTGTGCTCATGCAGTATGAAGTAACACCACATGACCAACTGCCTACATAATTCGTGAAAAAAAATCACTGGATTTTGTCTGGGGACTTACAACAGTATTTCAAACTGGTAAACTAACCAGATTCCCACGTATCTTATAAGAAAGTAAATAAATACAAACACAACCCCCACCCACACACTTCTTGAAGGCACTGTATGGGGCACAGATGCGTCCTAGTTATTGCTTTTGTGACCGTGCCTGGCACTCCTTGGGATATTCCTTTTTTCCCCATAAATATTTACTTCAGAAAACAAAATCTTTTCCCTAAGTCAAAGCAAATTTCTTTCCATTCTAACAGCATCAAAGATTGCTGTGAGCACTACAGGAGCAAGGAGCTTGAACTGTAAATTGCTGTATCCGGGTATCGTGAATGTGAATGCCTTGTTGAATAGAGCGTTTGGCGTTGCTTGGTATATTCAAGTTTACTGCTTTAAACTTCCTGACCAGTGAATGGTAATCTTCTCACAAGTCATTATAATAATACTAGCAGGGGTCTCAAACGTGGACAGTTCCAGTGAATTAAGTTGCTAGTAATCGGTGTCTAATCTAAATTGGACCAGTTATTGCTCTCACAATCACACAGTCAACTGTGAGGCTGAATGACATCCACAAACTGAGTGACTTGTTGCCTAGTGTGCCTTTAGTACATGGAAATCTTAGAACTCCATGCTATGGCCAGTCGCAATAACAAATTAATTAGCAACGGAAACAGGGGCTTTTTGTTTTCCTTCCCTTGCCCACGCAGGCTGGCATTCTAAGGCTGCTAATATGTTTTGTAACCACAGCGTTTTACATTATTCTTTGAGTATGGTCTTGTATAGATTTTACCCCACGACCTCCTGTCTTGTCCTTTCACAAAATGGACAATGTAATCACAGAAAAATATTAATGCCCCTATTCTCCATTATCCATTAACTTGCTTATAGCTCATATTTTGTTATCACTGTTAACTAATTTTAAACCTGCGAAAGAAATATTACCACCTAAATCGGAGAAATATCCTATTAAAATTGTGCAGATATATAGTTGTTAAAATATTAGTCTGTTTCTTGCTTTGAGATATGCTTTGTTAGCTAAAAGATACACATTCATTCATTTCACATATAGCTTTTCTTAAGATACCTACCTGTAACAGCTGATAGTTGTACCGTTGAATGTACTTCTTAATTATTTTTCTAGATCACCTCCACAACTCATGCTTAGCAAGGTATTCACAGCAAGAACAGGTAGCAGCATCTATGGCAGCCTAAACACGTGAGTACTGAGAAGATCATCAAAAGGTATTCATAAAATGTGATTGCAACAGGGAAGTGCGTAACCTGTCTTACGGAGGAGCTCAGAATTAAAGGTGTCCTTTATGGATTTAATTGTTTGTTATTATAACAAATGGCAGTTACACAGTGAGAACTGCTTGGCGACTGAACAACTTCTCTATCTTAAATTTAATTCAGCCAACATGAGACACACCACTGTGTATATTTAGAGGTTTGTTCCATTGGTCAGTAGTGTCATAGTTTCAAAATTTAAATAATGGTCCAGTGATTGTTCACAAATCGAGATTTTGTAATTCATATTCCTTACTTAATGATTCGAGTTGCTGAGGCATTTACCCCAGTTACTTTAGTATCGATAGTTGGCCTTGACAAATCTCTTTGAGGTAACCAATTTTATAAAAACAAGGCTAAGAAGATTTTGGCAATACATATTTCCACAGGGCTGGCAGTTTGCATAAGAATAGTATATGTATAATTGTGTTTGTTTTAAGGGCTCCAAAATCGAATGACGCCATCAAAAATTTCTTTAACCAGGGTATTTCCCCCCCTTGACTTTGGGCCTGTTTTTTTGTTTTTATATTTGATTTTAGTCATACCTAAGGTTTTCTGAACAGTAGGATATCATGAAGCCACTCCGTTGTCAGCTTTGTACTTATTCGATTTACAAACCCTGTTTAATCAAAACAGACTAGAACAGGCAAAAGTGCAAATGAATTGAGATAAGTGACATAAACCACAGTGAGAAAATTCAGTAGGGGATCTAATTGAGCAGAGATGAAGTTGTGTGAGCGAAATGGGAACAAGCCAAGCAGAGGTTGAGACCCAAGCAAAATTAAACAATTTCTGTGATGTGATTCTTGCAGCTTACAAATTTACAGCTCCAGAATACATCATGCAAGTCACTGCACGGTGAGAAAATAAAGACCACTTTTTAAACAATTAATTTAATTGCCATATTCCAAAATACAGGGCATTTGTCCCAAAGCACCTTTCTGTGGGAATATCAGTGCAGCACAAATCATGCAAGCATCTTTACTGTGGGGTCCCTTGCCTGTTTGTGGTCCTCCACCCACTGCGTACATGTTTTACCTTTCTGCTGCTCTTTCTTCTTTTAGTCCTGGGAGTCTGCAGTGACCAAGACTAGATTGGCTGTGCAGCCTGACCTTTCTCTGGTCCGTGTGCCCCACATTATCTACAATTTTCGCTTTTTCGTTTTCCCTCTTATTTAGGTGGCCTCTTTATACCTACACTTGGCTTTGCTAGCATTTTTCCTTTTCCCAGTTATAGTGATATTTCCACACTGTGGCGCAGGGGGTAGGAAATTGCCAACTTGTGTAATTAAGAATTAATCTTCCCACGAAAATTACCTAATTACCTGATTATACATGATTATACGGAATTGTCTATTTATGCAATTACATTTTCGAGTTTTTTTCCTCCACAAGTTAATATAATTATTTTTTAGCAAATCCCTGCCTTAAATATTGGAATAATCTCTGCACTTTCTCATGATGGTACAAATCTGTGTGCATTTCCCGGATGGAAATGGAAAACTATCTGCAGGAAGTACCTGAATGATCACATCTTACCTGTTTATGGATGTTGAGCTTGGTGGCCTGCACTAAAACGTGTCTGCTCCAGTGCTAAATTTATGATGGTAGAACATCTGCCATTCTGACAGATTTTCCTCTAGTGTAAGCGTGCTTTGAATTGTAAAATACCCCAAATGTTCTTTGAATCCAGATGGAATTTACATCACAGATTGCATTTTTTGCACACATAAGTACACCTAAGAGCGCAAAGGAAATGTGAATTTGGCACTGAGAGGTTGAATCTTATAATAAAAAATGTACACCTTTTGACGGAGTTGGTATTTTTCTGTAATCATTTTAACTATTTTATGCTGTTGAATATGTGACATCATAAAATAGTTTGAATACTCTTTCATTCTTCAAGTCAAGCATTTTCCTGCATGGTGATATTTTAGATCCAGTGCTGTTCCAATTCTGGAATTACGGTGTGTACAGCCTTGAAAGAGGTTGCATATTGGGAGTCTTGTAAATGTATGTAAGATTGAGGCTGGTGGTGCAGCTCTCACATAATTAGGCAAAAATTGTATTGCTGATAACCTGTTAAGAATCTGTTAAAGTGCTGTTAAGACACAGTTCATAAAAACACTTAATAAGCCCTAGACCTTTTTCCTTCTGTATAGTTGTTGAGTTTCTTGAATCATGTATTGTATGTATAGCCATATTGCTCGTAGTAAGTCAAATGTAGCCCCCTAATTTTTATGTTTGCCTGAACTGCGCACATGAGCTATAAACAAAATATATTGTTAATAAGAAATAAAAGCTTTAAAATTAGGTTTAGCACCCGCCCATTACTTATCAGTGCTTACCATTGGCTGGCTTCCACGGCACACTTTTTTCCTTGTTTCATGTTCCAACTCCCTAAAGACTTTAACCGGGACATAATAGGGTAGGTTGGAGAAATAATATAGCAATTGTGGGAGGACCACCATCTTCAGGAGAGCGACTCTTCCCATCAGCTGTAATGTTTGCCAAAAGTTCATTTGAGCTTGGATAGATGTTACCGCTCCTGCTTCCTCCCAGCTTCTTGCTGCCTTCTGCTTTCTTCCCTGCATTTCTGTCTCTGCTGTAGAGCATGGACCTCTCACAGCTTTCTGTTTCTGGCTAGTGACTTTCCACTGGCCAGACCCTTCTCCATGTACCTTTTTTTGTTTATTTTTAACTTTTTGCCATACACTCTACAAGTGTGCATGGCACTGTAGGGTCACCTCCACCCTCTTCCTGCTCGGTTACTGCTCCCTCCCTTCTCCGATGCATCTCCCTAGTGTTGCTTCCCCCATGTTTTAGGAAATGTACAGTACAGGGACTGATTTTTTTAAATATGAATACACTAGCAGGTGCAACCCAGTCCAACATGCCTGTGATGCAC
This sequence comes from Pleurodeles waltl, assembly GCF_031143425.1. Taxonomy (NCBI): domain Eukaryota; kingdom Metazoa; phylum Chordata; class Amphibia; order Caudata; family Salamandridae; genus Pleurodeles; species Pleurodeles waltl. The sequence continues at coordinate 715,698,494 of NC_090446.1, forward strand.
TCAAGGTTAACAACAACCCGCAAGATGGATACAAAGAAAAGACAACAGGAGACACAGCTGATATTTGTTAGTAGTTGTGCTGCTCCTGACAGACATTCCCTTGTGTGGCCACCTTCGCTTGTGAGTGTGCAAGCCTGGCGCTATGAGACTGCAGCAGGTGCATTGTGCAGTTTATCACACAACAAGCCATATTAGAGATTTGGAATTCCTATAGCCCGACGCCTAGGACATATTGTTTTAGGTCAAGGACAACTAGTTTTGATGTATATCTTGTTATTGGGATAAGTAGGCCCAGCCCCCTGCAACACAAATCATTTGGCTGGCAGTTTACACAACATTGTGGATCAGGGAAGGGCACTGTCTAAAGTTAGGGTAATATTTGTCTTCATTTGTTAATGCTGTTCAAACTTGCATATATAGTTCATTAATTCAAAGGCTTTATTATCAGGGTGAGCTCTTTAGGCAAATGTTGTAAGCCTTGGACTGTGTTCCTTACAATGGTTCAAATATGAAAATGTATGCACATTTGCAAAGTTTACCATAATGAGGCTACATATGATGCTCTCTGACAAGACGCAAATATTTGCAGACTCTTGAAAGCAAGATTGATGGTTCTTTGCTTTCAAAATAAATTGTTCACATAAAATGCAACTAGGAAAATAAATGTTTTGTTAAAGTGCTATGAAATTTTACCTACCATTTCTTTGAAGCATTATATAGTGAAATGTGTAGATGCATGCTAGTATTTCCAAAAATATTCATAATGGAAAATCAGGGTAGCAAGTTTAAACTGGATTATGTAAAACATGAAAATAAACAAGCATTTGCAAAGCCAGAAGGTCTGAGCTTGATGGTCAGCCTTTTGGTTGTATTAATGCTTCTCTTGTTTTGACATGGTTTTTGTACAGCTTCATAACTGTGGGAGCTGCAGGACCCTCACCATTATAACAAACATTGCCAAAAATAAAATTATTTTTTGTTCTCAAAAAGCACACATCGCTAAGGCCTTCCTGGTACTGAATAAAACTACTTTGTGTTCCCGATATGCTCCTTGTGAAAGAGCTGAATGCCGCCACACACAGTGAAGCCAGTCAATAGATACATAAATAAAGAGATAGAATTTATTAAAAACAAAAGGTCTTGGTTAACCCGAGACCTAATTAAGGGCCCAATTCTTATAGAATGTCAAAAAAGTGTACCCATGGTATGTCTTTGCATTAGTGTAGAAATTTGGCTTTAATTAGTTCACAGTGTTTTACAGAAGTTGGCCAAGAAATTGTACTCCTAGAAAATATTTGTAAACTGCATTTTAGCATGAGCAAATATTCACATATAGATTTGTTAATAAGTTAGCACAGACTTAAAAGGGCATTTCAACCCTGGACCTATTAGTTACCGTTATCTCCAGCCCTAGTATGTAGATCTGCGGATAGGTGGCAAAATATGTGAATTGCTAGTATTTAGAACCTTCTATAATATAAGCTTGTGCATAATCAGAGAGACTATAATCAGAGCTCTTATATAATTAAATTGCTGCCATAATTTGTTGTAGCACTAAGTGGCACCAAAGGGACAAGTGGATTTTTTGTTTTTGGGGGGGGGTAGATTTATGAAGCAACTAGTCCCTTGGACAAGTAGATATCTTATTAAATTCCACACCCCTGCTTATGCCTGAAAACATTGGGGATACAGATATCCTACTTTCTCTTCTGTACATAATAGCAGCAACCATGTGTACATAGGCGATAAACAGCATGGGAGAGTTATGGAACAGATGTATGGTGCACGACTGGGGAAACTGGAGATGCACCTGGTAAGGCAAATCTGAAGTCAGGTGCTTGGTGACACACACGTATGAGTCCACAAAAGTGAAAAGGAAATCAGAGAAGTTATGAGCCACCATTGAATAGGTACACACTTCTAACCATTACAGAAATAGACATATCCATCTAGTGCAGAGGTCTTCAAACTGGGGGGTGGCCCCCCCCCCCCCCAATGGAGGCCTCAAGTGATCCCAGGTGGTGCGCCAAACTCTGGCCACAAAAAGCATTATACAGATAACAGGCCTTTGTTTTAAGCAGAAGCACGTTATTGCATTTTTTAAAAGGGTAACAGTACTTAACTGCAATGTCTAAATAGGTCTAGACATATTTAAACATTGCTATCTTTATAAAATAATTGTGAAAAATTCTGAGGGGGCCCAATTATTTTTATTTTTTAACTGGAGGGGGTGCGGCATTAAAATGTTTGGAGACCAATGATCTAGTGGTTGAAGTTCATTGCACTGGAAGATTTAGTTAGTGCCTTATAACCCTATCAAGGCTGCAAAGCATTTACTGAAGAGACGGTCTTTTCCAAAGCCAAAATAATTATTTTGCTTCCCCCTCAGGTACCTTGTGTTGCTTCCCCCAACCCTTCTCCCGCTGTCCATTATTAGTCACTCCCTCCTCTCACACGCTTCCCTGAAGTTGCTTCCCCCACCCACCCTGCTTCCTGTTGTTTTGTTCCCTCCCACCCAAGCTCTTTTTTTTAGACCTGTTTCACAGCAACATGCCTTAAAGAAAGAAAAAAGTAGTATGACGTGGTATACACCGTCCGCGTCATCACTTTTTTCCCTTTAATCCTTGCTGCACAGTAGCCCACGCTGTTGTGCGATTATATTTAAAAAAAAAAAAATTACAATGATACTAGATCTCATATAGGCAAAACCTATTGGCTTTGCTAATGCTTATTCCAATATGGCATCTTGTGATGTGTTGAGTGAGGTAAGGAAGACGTGGACCAAATTGTGCGTAACCGAGATCAACCTAGAGTTATTTATACACAACTTGTATCTTTGCATATTGTCAAAGGTAGACACTTTATTGAAATCGGTTTCCTGAATGTAAAGTTCCCCCGCCCCACTTCCTGTTACCTGACACTTCTGTGGCCCTCTGTTGCTTGCTATGTGTGTGCTGCATCATTTCCCACACTACCCGACTGATCATGTTCGTTACTCCTCACCAATGACAGCAGTAGCTTCAGCACCAACAGAACTCCTTTCAGTTAGTCATCCCTTGCTTTATCTGCTCAAAATCAGCCGAAGCCTTTTGCTCCACCTCAAATTAATATATTAACCACGCTTGAACAAAAACATAGGTTTGTTTGGAAGGATGTAAATAGTATTGTGTGCAGACTTAAATGGTGCGTTTCTCGTGTTGTTAGTTGTAGTTCGACATAGCTGCTTAAGGTTCTAATGTTGTTGCTTAGTTTCATTTTGGCTAGTGCAGTGGTATCCTACACAATACAAGAATTGGAACAGGCTTTTTTTATTGGTTTTTTAAAAAGAAGCTTAAATGTCATGTTAATTGTTTAAAGATCGCTTACGCAGCAATCCATTCTGACTTAGTAAATAAATTCCGTAATGGCGAGAAGAGACTGTTGATGAGTCTAAACACGCGGCAGAGTGTACCAAAGCAGTGCTTTGTGACAATCATACAGTCACATTCTCTTGTGACTGCTGCACTTAGGCCCGTTGATGCGTTTCATCTGTTAGTAATGCATTCCTCTAATTCACATTTGATTAAATTGCTGCGAGAAAATTATCTCTTGCACTCTGTGTCTGCTATGCATTTTTCCTTGATGCAGAAAATTTATTGCATAAAGTTAAAACTATACTATTGTACATTTTCTTGTTTTTATAGTTTGCAGGACAGCCTTGAGATTATCAATCAGGACAATAACACCCTGAAGCCAGACCACAATACGCTTATGAATGGATTGCTCGGAAACATAGGTACTGTGCACCGATTTCAGTACTCGTGTCTTGCGAGTGTTATTAATGATATTGCCATAAAACCCAGTTACTTTAGTTGAAAATCGCATACTACTTTTGCTGCCTGCTAGCTATCTGGATGTACAAAATGATTTTACACCACGAATTAGAGTATCTTTATCAGTTTAGGTAACAATTGGATGGCTGTATTTCACACTTACTGAGTTCGGAAAAGTCTTCCAAGGCTTGTAGGCTATTTATTGCTGTTGAGCAGATGTTAATCAGCTGAGTAATGCCAGGTGGTTCTTTGAAGCCTCGACCTTCTTCTAACGATTGTCCTTATTTGTGTATGCTATAAAGGCGTTTTGTGTATTTCTTGTGTGCATGGTCGTGGTCTTGTGTTAGTGTGACTTTTTTTTTTTTTTTTTTTTGCATAAATCTTTTTATTCTTTATTTATATTTCATCCATCAAAAGAAGCTGATTTTAAAAACATTCATTGCAAGGCGAAAGGTCCCACAGAGGCGGCACTTCTGGTACAGGTCATCTGTGTTAAGCACATTAGCTAACTGATTACATAACATGAAGAGCTGATTGTAAGTTACCTCCAGTGTCCTTGAATTTGTGCGTCAGTTTTGGGATCCATTACATACCTCCAGTACCGGGTGCCCATCTTGCAGAGGCAAGGATGTCCTCTAGGTGGGCAGCCATTTTGCGTTATGTAAAAGTGAAGATCCAGCCTAACAGTAGGAACAACAGTATAACCACAGAAACAGTAACCATAAATGGAGTCTGCTCCCAACCCCCCTCAGTCTGTAGCCATGCCGACGCTTCTCGCCAGTAGGAGCTCAACAAGGGGCAAGATCATAACATGAAGCAGATCCGCATCCACCAGTGCACAACCCGGTGGAAGTACTGATTGATTTAAGCAGGGGTAAGATAGGCTCTATGGAAGATATAGAACGGAATAAGACGAAACGAGAGTTGTATGGAATGCAAGTGTGACTTTGCAATGCCATGTCCCACTCTGTCGGTACAGGGCCTGGCCAAGTTGCCCTCCCAGCTAGCCCTCAGTGTGGTGCAGACATGTTCTGTGTGCATCCGGAGTGCGTCGGTGAGCCATCGTATTAGGTGAATGCCCTGCTCCATAACCTGCATATAGTGTACCAGTAGGTGCATTGGCAGTTCAGCAGAGATTTCCCCCCAATGCCGGGATAGTGTTGTTATTAAGGAGTTATGCAACAGGACTTGCCCTGGGGGCAGGCCCGTCTCCGCAGCCAGCTCATTAAAAGGAATTTGCGCACTCTAGCTTTAGAGGTCTCCCAGTTTCAACTTCATTCTGTTAGTCTGCCTCGCACTGTGTGGCATGCCCAATAGAGCCATTGCCGGTGCGTAGGGGGTATCAGCACCTGCAGTAGCATCGATGAGCTACACCTACCAGAAGTGGTTCTGGCACCCCAGTCTACGTAAAGGGGTGAAATAGATGTAATATCTCAGGTAGTGTCCAGAGCTGCTTCACTGAAGCTGTGTCGGACAGCTGGAGACCCGAGAGCCACCTGGTCATCCACTGCCGCTGGGAAGCCAGGTAGTAGTGCTCCATATTTGGTATTGCTAGACCGCCCGCTCCAGAGGCAAGTACAGCTTTTTTTTTTTTTTAAGCGCCACTCTGCATCGGCCCTTATTCCATATGAACTCCCTAATTATGGATTCCAACTCCCTAAAGACTTTAACCGGGAAATAATATGGTAGGTTGGAGAAATAATATAGCAATTGTGGGAGGACCACCATCTTCAGGAGAGCGACTCTTCCCCTCAGCTGTAATGTTTGCCAAAAGTTTATTTGAGCTTGGATAGATGTTACCGCTCATTTAAGGTTAACATCAAGGAGAGCTTCCTCAGTATGGGCTGCTAGGGGATGAGTACCCCAGAGAAGTGGAGACCCGGATCTAGCACATCAGGGCTGAAGGGAAACAAGCACAACTTTTCCCAGTTAACCCTCAGCCCGAGAGCACAGCAATTTGTTGTAGTTTTTCCGCAACTTTGTCAGGGACATTGTCAACACTGTTAAAGTACAAGAGAAGGTCATCAGCATATAGTGACACGGTATGTCAGCCGTCTCCTAGCAGGATACTCCAGGCCTCCCCTCTCCTGTGGAATTCCGCTGCCAACGGTTCCATCGCCAGCGAGACAGTAGCGGGGAGAGGAGGCCAACCTGTTGGGTACCTCTATTGGTTCGAAGATAGCCGTGCTGGTCCTAACCCTGTGCCGAGGCCAGGTATATAACAGTTTTGCCAGCCGTATGAAACTGGGGCCCGTTTGTGTGACCTTTATTTGGTGTTAAAAGATTGTGGCATGTTGAAGTATGTGGTACGATTTGGAATGAAGGTGTGATGACAGTTATAATGCAAGGTATGATAAGGTTGTTGCATGCATGTGTGGGGGTGGGCGATGATATAAAGGAGTGTGAAATAAAGGTTTATTGTGTTTGGACTGTCCTGGGTATTGATTGTTCAAGAGAACATTTGTTCATTTATCTTGAGGTGTGGCATTGTGGTCTGTAATAATAGATTTCTGTGGTGTTCCGTGTTCTAATTTGGTGGTCCTTTACTGCTGTGGACTTTATGTGGTAATAGGTAAGTGGGTGTTGGAAGATGTGGTCCTTCAATTACTGCTTTTTTTGGGAGAAAGAGTATTGTGTAAAAGTTTGGATGTTTTGTGTGCTGCAATGGTAAAAAGAAGGATTTTGTGAATGCGGTTGAAGGATGGATTACTTGGTATGGGTGGAGACAGTATATGTTGCGATACAAAGAAAGTGATTATGTAGGGGCTTTGCAGATAAGGAAAATGGAGCTCCTCTGGTCATAGTGAAACAATCACAAAAGGAATCGCTCTTGAGTTGTTTCTTTTGCACTGTTGGATAGTGCGATGGAATATTAACATTGGTGTTCCAGGGGATTGGTTAAGTGTGGGAGATGGCCTTATCTATGCAGGTTTGTGCATGCTGCTTTAGGGTGTTTTCAGAAAAAAATAGTCAAATACCTAATGCCCTTATCCTGATTTGGGTGTTGTTGTAGAAAGACATACATTAACTGTATAAGGTGACATTAGGATAAAGACAAATAGAGGTTTCACACCACCTTATATCCTGTAATCAAGTCCAACACCATTCAGTGTTTTCTTATGTTCCGGTGGCTTTCACCCATATTTAGAGCTACCCAATTGTTTTTTTTATTTATTTTAAAGTCAGTAATGTGTTTTGTATGTGACCAATTGAGTGATTACTAGTTTGTATTTGAATACCCAGTGGTATTTTTTAGTGTTTACATATATGATCTCTTCAACTGTACCATAGAAATAACATTAAGGTCTGAAATGTAATGCACACCATTGTTGAAAATGTAAGATGTATAGTAACTATTAAAGAACCTGTGGGCTTTGTCGGCTCCTGTTGTCTGTTTACATTGGTCTGGAATAAACTTTCCAAGCCTGCAAGGACACCTTGCACTACAGTGTCAATACAAAAGCAGTTGTTTTTACATATTTCTAAACAACATGCCTCATTTTGAACTTAGATTGTTTTTCAGATGTTTCAACAAGTAGTTTCTCATTCCCATAAGAACATTTTCCCAGATTCACAGTCTCATCCAAACGATTAGTTCTACAGGTGTATGATTTGTCTTCAGTTTTATCAAATCAGTGTTAAATATAACTTCAAGTGAGGCTAGGTCTGAAGAAAAATGCGACGAAGGACGTACTACAAGCCCATCGAAATACATCATTCTAATTTTATCAGTGGGGCAGCCACTGAATCAAAATATTGTTTTTACCATCCTTGAGAAACTAACTTGCTTAAGCTGTGCTTAAAAATAAAGATTAATTAGTAGAAACAACCCAAATTCTTGCCTTGCCACAGTACACTTTATTCTGATCACTTTTGTCTACAGTTGATTCGACCCTAAAACCCAGTAGAACAATGGAATGTGGCAATGCTTGTTGTCACGGCTTAAGCACCCAGGCTCACTGGCAGACTGATACCTGGAATTCGGGTTTACTTGGAACATTACAATGTTCTTCTTAATTGCTAGTTCAGGTTCAGACTGATAAGAGGCAGATATATTCCACGGTAAACATCCGAGAGGACCGCTTCATTAAAATAATTAAAGTAATTATGTAGTTAGTTCTTCTCTTTAGTCTCCCACAGTTTACAACAGATTGGATATCCCAATCTTCAGGTACAAGAGTGAAGTGGATCTATTTCACAGTGGATACATTAATTTCTTTCCAACTACAGCCTCAAGTAGTAATTTGGTTAACCAGTTAATACAGGTGTGTGACGTCTAAAGAGGTGTGTCCCACACTGATCCATCCTTTCAAACCTACCTCTGTAAAACTGTTTTTGCCACGGGCACAACTTACATTAGAGATCATCATTTTTTTATCCAGTCATCGGAAGGAAAGATATCCAAATCTGTGTCTGCATTGAAATTAAGCCTTATAAGTTACAAAGTGTGTGGACCAAGTGGACTTTTAGGTTAATCATAAAATTTCGAATGCTGCACAGTCTAAGATTCTGATTGTAGATGATACACAGGGCTAAGCCTACCTCATTCATTTGGCCATAGGTCGTAAGAACATCAAGGCCCATAATAAAAGAAACTAGGACATTTCTTCCATCTTGGAACTCTTTCTTGTCACAAAGTTTAGGGTACCACTTTCCAATCCACAATTGTACCAAGAAGCATTTAGCTAACTTTCACTATTTAATGCTAGTCACAGTGTCAGAGATTTTGGTTATGATGTCCCTAGAGCCCAATACCTTCAACAACTGCAGTCGCGTTTCATAGACAGATTAAATAAATATGAATGCTGATTTAGGAGAAAGCCAAAAGGTACACAGCATACAATGAACACTCAGTCCTCCTTGCACATTCATATTTCTAGATTTTTAGAAATAATGAAACTTTGCGCTCACCACTGTGTGGGGAATGGTCTGAAGTACTCACAATGAGATTGGTTTACAGTTTACAATAGAGTACTACAGATATACTCAGTTTTGCATGTGCAGCAGAAAAGATTCAAGCTTTAGCTTGTTCTAGCATGTTGCAGATGCAGACATTGACATATAGCACCATATTAAAATGTAGTTTTTAATGTCACCAGAAAAGTACCTCCTGCTTTTAATGTATGGTTATGGAATGATGGGTTATTCCATTTAGACGACCCATACGTCCGCCTCATGAGTATATACTTGAGATGCAATAGTGATACATTGATCTGCCTGAGTTGAAATAGTACATCTCAAGAATTTCAGGTAAAAATATGAATTTTATTTCTGCCAAACATATCAGAAAAAGAAGCCAGAGTGCTCAATTTTTTTTTTAGCTTCTATTTTCGAACAACAGGAGCCAAAGGATGGTTTAAAGTACGGTGTAGAAGTGACCATTCACTCTTTGTCCTCCTGGTATTGTTACACTATAGCAGTGTACCTACTTGTTAAGAAACTGGATCTTGCCTGGGCATTAATTGTCCACATTTTCAGTCTGCAGACCCAAAGATTTTTTTAAATATGATAAAATTTGGGATGTTGGCTATAATTCACCTAAATGTGTAAGATTTAATTTAGCTGTTTCGAAAACTAAAACAACACAAATGTCTAGGCTCTTGTAAAAGTGGCAACTGTTATGTTGTCTTTCAGATAATCTGTAGTCGAAAGCAGCACAAGATTCTTCAAATGTAGCCACAAGCAGTGTAGCTAGCAAAGTATAAAAGACAGTCTTGGGCTTGCTTATCACAGTACAGTGTGAACCGCCAGTGAGATCTCAAATTACTGTGACATTACTGCCTTTAAAGAGATGCTGATCGTACACTAAACTGGTGCATTGTTTAGGAATGCATAGCATGTTGGCTATTCACACCTCCATTGCAGCAAAGAAGGTGCTGCCTGATCTTATGTAAAGGCATTATGTTTGAAATCACAGAAAGGCAAATAGATTGTTGAAGTAACGAGAACAATGTGTATATTTGAACATAACACACACGTTTTAGTTGCCGTGTTTTCATGTGTGAATATAGATTATACTACAATTTTTAGATGAGGTGTCTGTGATGTCACGCAGAACCCTGAGGTGAAAAACATCCCTGTAATTGATTTGTTACCCATCTAAAAGTTTGTTATGTAAACCCTCTCCCAAATCATATGTCCTTACTTTCAACTGCTGCGCAGGGGATGAGGAGTAATGGGGGAGCAAAAACATAACATAGCCCTCTCTCTGCAACCCAAATGTGAAAAAATACCTTACCAGTCATCCTTAACAGGACCCACCACCTTTCCTGCTTTCCTTCTCCGTCCTGCAGCTGTGTTTTCTGCTTTCAGGCAAAGTATAGAAACAGCGCTGCACTGACAGGCTCTCAGAGAGCCCCGCTAGCCGGGCCTGCAAGGCTTTTGTGATGTAGCAACATTAGGTAACGAGTTTTATCATCTGTTGCTACGTCATAGCCGTGAGATATCAGATCAGAAACGTATATAGATGATAGTGGCGCTCTGCCAGAGCCATAAATAACAACTTGTTTGAAACTTGCTGACTAGCAGATCATGCGTGTGACCACTCATCACTCCCTGACTGTGCTTGGTACGTTTCTGTAAAAGGGTGACTGTCTAGAAACGTCATATTTTCTATTATATTTAAATGATGTAGGGCATTTTAAAATCCTTGATATGAAACTCCAGCTGTAGCTTTCTAGGAGCATGTGTTCTCACCATAAACCTCATGTTCACTATTGTTGCTTTAAACAGTGTTTATTGATTTGTTGTTTGGTTCTACGAACTCCACTTGTACGTGCTTGGATGTTTCTTGGTTTTTCAAGTTGAAGTACAGTTATTGTCAGATTTCCGTTCTTGCTAATTTAATTTTAACTAGCATTCTTAATCTTTAGATTTGCTCTTATGAGACTTATTTGAACGTTAACTGTATGTAGTGTTTTTATTGAAAATAAAAATAAAACCTTGATTAAAATTTGATTAAAGCAAACCTTATTTAGCAAATCTTAGTTGAGATAAACTGAGAAATCTGAATGTTTCTATATCACTGACATTAATTTTCCCTGTGATGAGTACTTCAGCTTGAAATCACATTGTGAAGTCTGAAGAAGCCTTTGCTCTGTCTGTTGGGCTTCTGTTAAAGTGCCCCTCTGGTCAATTGTTAGGCCATTAATACGATATAGCAGAAATCTGACTCCATGTTTGCTTCTGTGCTGTTTTTATGCTGATCTGCTTTGCTTTCCCACAGTAGGCTGAAGCTTGCTTTCATTGGCCTGCACCCCTATCAGAAACATATTCCCTTGTTCTTGATGATGTGGGAAGGTGAGAAAGAGTTGGCAGATTCTCCTCACCTTCTGTGGCTCTGCAGTTTCTGAGACTAACAAGTGTTCTTAAATTTTCATGCTAACCAAAGACGGCACAGAAGTTATTCAGAGGATCAGATTAATGCAGTTTCGCTTGTTTCTCCAAAGAAAACCGACTTCATCCAGATATAGATTTCTTATTTGTGCAGTTAAGCCCATTTTAAGAAAAGAAACGGTCACTATCAACATGCACTCTTGAGCGCCATACCAAGAGTATCCGGTTTCCTTTTGGTAAAAATGTGTTTTGTGAAGGTGCTGAAAACAAAACCCTTAAAAAAAAGTTTTCGACCTTTGAATTCCTGCCTTAGGATGCCACCTCCTTCGGGACAGGGACCCTCTCCATAGGGTCCTGCTTTTATGATATTTATTTTTTAACATTTCCGTTAGTAATTATTTATCCATATTTATTTTTTGGCCATCTTATTTGTATTTATCCATATTTATTTTGTGTTTTGTGAACAGATCAGATTTATTTAACGGTTAAATGTGCTCTCCTACTTTGATGCCTATCAGATTTTAGCATATTACACAGCCAAAAATAATAAACCTACTTTAAAAAAATAGCATAGTAGCACAAATACTATTGTGATATGTAATAATTTAAGCAAATCTCATTGAGTTTTGTGCCATGCAAGTTTTGCCATGCTGCTTATATGTAGCTATTGGCCTGAAAGTAATTCATCTCAGCAAGGTGAGTCACTCAAAAGAAGCCAAATTATGTATTTTTCCGCTTTTAAAAACATACATACAGGAAACATGTTTTTATCTGTAAAAATCAATAAAAATGGAAATCGAGGAGCCCTAGTTATAAATCATGTAAATAATCAAATACATGGACAGGTCTTTATGGAAATAGACTTTACTCAATTCGTAGGATATTCTGCAAAAACTCTTAAATAACCAGACCTACACTTTATCACACAAAACTGTGGACCCAATGCAATACAATGCATGGGTATTTATGATGGCCATAGTTGGGAGGGGTTATTCTCCTTTTTTAGGGCACTTCTGAGAGTAGCGCTGGATGTGTTCCTGTAGTTATTACTGAAAGCTGATGTCTAACTTTCCGTTGTATGCATATGCCTGTGTCTATAGAGATGGCATCCTTACTCTCAACCAAGCCTCTGTAGGCTCTTTTGGCACCTGCTCTAATGATAATATGAAATAGAGCACCTATTTATTACGTTTCCATAGGGGTGTTGAAATTTGCGTAACCTGCTTTCACATAATTCCACGAAAGTTTGTCAAAACTGCACAAAATGCAAATCCATAATTTTGTGCTACATTTTAGTGCGTAATGAGACTGTCAGTTTTTGGCATAAGGGCACATATTGCATTAAAAAAAGTGTGGAAAAAATAAAGGAACGGTAAACAACATTCTCTCACTTCCTTTTGTTCCTGTGCGTACACGTACATTTTTGCTGTAAATTGCACATAATTACGTGGAGTAGCGTAATGGTGTAATATCAGGAATTTTGCATAACTGACGTAATGTGAAATTCCCCAAATTACACAAATTATACTGACATAATTTCATTTTTGCCCATGCCTAGTTTTTAGTTGTGTTACTCCTCTTTCGATTAACCATTTTCTTTCACTGATCCCGACACACATTTTGGTACTTATTTTAGACGCTTTGCATAGCACTGACATGTCACCTTACAGTGATTTCAGCTTTAGGAGTTGCAGTTTGTCACAGCCAAATTCCCAAATTTGCTCTTGTCATTTTGTGGTGATGGAGGTTCCTGCCACAAGTTCTTGTAGTTATATTTGCCTCAGCGGATAACTTTGTAGGAAGGAGTAGTTTTAAATCCACCAGGACAACATTTGACCAGATGAACACTTTAAAAACTGCAGATCGTTTTCCAGACTTGTTCTGCTTTACTAATTTCATTCTTTCATTATGTATTTTACATTTTGCCATGTAGGTCTCTCTCAGCTTTGCAGCCCCAGGAGGGCATTCTCTGAACAAGGTCCGCTCCGCCTCATCCGGAGCGCTTCTTTCTTTGCAGGTTTGCAATGTGCTGTATGGGTAGTCTAGTCAGAGTTGCAAAATGGTTGCATTGTGTGACCCAGCTTTGGAAATGAAATGTTCTAATACTATCTATCCCATTAAACGCCTTTACCTCACTGTTGTGAGGTCTGTGCACACATTTTAGATCTTGCATGTGCTCAGTCATATTCATGTCTGTCTTCCGTAAAGACTTCTTGAAACGTTAGAGACACAGATTCTGTTGTTGACATATGTAAGTGTTAATATGATGGGCGTCCTATAGATTGCCATTGCAAAGTCCAATGGGCTTTGTAAAGTTTTCCCCCAAGATACTTAACAATCACAGCTGTTAGCTGACCATTACTTTAACAGCCACTGTTAACCTTTTGCTTTTGAATATAAAACGTTTTATTTCCATGGTGGGGCCACATGACAACAACCACAGCACTGATAAAAATGGAAAGGTCATGAAGCACTGTGGTGTGTTGCTTTTGAATTGGCAAGTATGACAATTAATACATTGGAAAACTTTCCTAAAAAACGAATGAACAAGGTCTTTAGAGGCAATCATTCGAACCCTTTGTTCCTTACTTTTATCCCCCCCCCCCTATCTCAAGCCTGCTACTTTGCATTCTCCTTAGGTGCACTATATTGAAAATGACCTCACTGCATGGACGCTGGTTGCATTTGCTGCAGTTGATATACGTTTGATTCTAAGTACATAGACTACTTGAATTGTGTTTTTAATTTTTAAGTGGATTCGGTGGCGAGCTTATGAATTTTGCTACTAAACATTTTTAATGAATTTATTCATGAAAAAGGAGCTCTACACATTTTATTGGGAGGAATAATATTCCTTTTAGTTTAAGTATTTGGCTATCTCTAAAGAGGACTGAGTGGCGTGTTCAACTTGGCAGCAATTCTTGGTGATGGGCTTTTGCATTCCATTAAAATAGATAATTTGAAATAATTAAGTATGCATGATGTAGTTCTAGCATTGCATGGCAAAGCATATGGTAAAATATTTCATATTAAATGGTTAACGAGTGCATTTTGTTCTATAGTTCACAGTAACCCTATGGACATGCCTGGGAGAGGACTAAATGATGATCGAGACAGTGGCATTGCAAGATCTGGTAATGTGTTAACTTTGCTCAGTATTGCTACTCAGTTAACTATTGTGAAAAGAACACCGTTTTGTCAAGGCAACCTTCCATTGTAAAACATTACTTGTACATATGTTGGCCCAAAATTATCTGATTAAATATTTTATGGAGTAGAATAAAACAAGTGAATTCTTTAAATTATCTCTGCAAAAGGTCCAAACAAAATCTATGCTACATTTGTCCATTTTCCATTGCAGATTATATAATAGTTAAAATAACTATTAATCTCCTTTTTTTCTTTACTTATCCGAAGTTTGTATAGCCATTTTAGTGACCATGTTTGTGAAGAATTGGGTAGCTGCAGTAAAAAAAGCAGCTGTGGGTGGGTGAAGCATACATTTTGTTTATAATAATAATCAAGTGCTATTTTAGTGGAAAAATCCAATATCATTCATAGTCACTAGTTAGTTGAATTTTAAGATAAGAATATTACATGAAAGTAGACTACAATAGAGATTGTTTTTTTTCTAATGGGATGTCGTTATTGGAAGCTAGTGCATTTCAACTAGTATTGTTTAGTAGAGTTGGTCACTGCAATAAAAAAAACATCTTTGGTGAATGTTTTAAAGAGTAAATGTAAAATACTGCATTATTCCTTTGTCCATTCAAGTCACAGACTCTCAGTAGAGCTGCTTTATACAAATCTAAAAACCGTGACATTAAGTAGATTGTCTTGGATAAATTCAAATTCTTAGTTTGACATAGTAGTAGAAAATGACTAATTATGAGAGAAATGTAGAACTACATAACTTCCAGCCCTGATGCATCTTTATTCTTCATAAACACTCCTCATATACATTTTTGGGCTTTGATGTTACAGTTTTTGTTGGCTGTGGATGATCACATCCTTAACTGGGTATTTCTGTATTTTGTATCTTAGCCCTGGAAGAGTTACATAACATCAACCGAGTTTTTTTTTTATTGTTGTTGTAGATTTAATAATTTCTCTGTTTTTTTAAGATGGTACAACAGAAACATTAGATGAAAGTCAATATGATTGTGTTTCTTGTATATCAATTTTTTGAGTTTCCCAAAGAATAAATGTTTTGATTCAGACAAGAGAATATCAGTGCACTGTATATTTAGAGGATGTTCAGCCACTGAGTTTTATTATAGTTTTTTTTCTTTAGATAAATAATGTGCATCTCGAAGGTGGTCTACTTTTCAAATTAGTTCTGTAAAATAGACATGTATGCCTTTATGGAATTAGGTTTGGTAGTTGGGGATATAGCTTTCAGTGGGATTTATTCCACAATCTGACTTTCTGCCTGTTCTCCTTGTTTTTTTTGCCACTCTTATAGCATCACTTAGTAGCCTGCTCATCACTCCTTTCCCTTCACCAACCTCCTCTCTTACCAGCAGCTGTGCCAGCAGCTATCAACGACGCTGGCGACGTAGTCAGACCACAAGCTTGGAGAATGGAGTTTTTCCCAGATGGTAAGATATCCTATTATGTGCACTCCATTGCATGATGATTTAAGACACAATATATTGGTGCAGACATTTTGTGATTGTAGTTTATAGTTGCTATTGTTCCTATAAAAGTAATTTAGACAAAATTAGCCAACACTTTATTGGATTATATATTTCAGATGAAATTTGCTTCCAGACACTCTCCCTAAACGCATGCATGGCCAACTGAGGGATGATTACAATTTTTTCATCGGCTGGCTTCTATGAAATACTTTTTATTAAATCTTATTTACTTGATTCCCAGGCGTTGCTACAAAAAAAAGCACCCTGATAACTTCTCCATTGTGTACCATTGAGAGTAATCCTCTGTATTACATAAATTCACAGATCGCATAGTATAGTTAAATCCCAAAGGTGGCTTAATGATCTCTACCACTTCTTCTATACGCAGATGACCTAGTATTTCATATCTCACTCCACAAATTAATTCACTTAACTGTACTGATCAACTGTGCTGTGCATATACAAAATTGACATTTTGGCCATGGTCCCACAAACCAAAGTGTGTATTATAAAGCGAATTGTTATAGAAAAGTTTCCCTCTTTTCCCCATTTGTGGTATTTCTTGATAAAAGGAATTGGTTTGCTTTGTTATTAACGACAGGAGAGAGAATAAAGTTGTCATTTACTTTTGAGCGTTACTATGGGTGAAAGACATTTTCAGTGATGCTGAAGATCTGTTTAGCAAAGATCCTTCAATTCAAGATATTTATATATCTATATCACAGCTACTTATGTTATGTAGAATATACTTTTTTGCAGACTGAAGATAATAGGTGTTTGATACACATGCAAACTCCTGCCATCTGGTCTTGGGTCTAGAGTGGTGGAACTTGTTTTTCTTCAAAGAAGTATTTCAAATTGCAAGTGATTCTTCCTCTTGATGATACTGTGCCTGGGCATCAACTCCTTTGTTAGATTGTTTTCCCACAGGCGAGTGAGAAAGGATTGGAAGGAATGAGTAGGAAAAGAAATGAGGAGGGTGGATGCACGTGGATCTACAGCACTTCATTCCATGAACAGGTGCTTTTGCAGGGTAGGTAACATAATCCGTTCGATGACATGTGTGTTGTAGATACACATGCTCTCCATACACTGTAAAGCATTCCCTCCATAAAAGTAGTGGCTTGCCTGTGGAGTTGCAGTTGATTGGCAAAGTGTATGTAGCTCCGCCTGACCTACACTGGCTTGTTGGTGTGCTAAAACATCCACACAGTAGTGTTTTGTGAAGGTGTGTGGTGTAGACCATGTCGCTGCCTTACAAATGTCCTCTATTGGAATGTTTCCAAGGAGGACCATAGTAGCTCCCTCCTTTTTTCTAGTAAAGTGTGCTCTGGAAGAAACAGGTATCGGTCTTTTGGCCTGCTGGAACACCATCTAACAAAGTAGTGGATGCCTGTGTGCAATATTACAGAGAAGAGGAGTCACTCGATCTTGTGACTCGAAATATTTTTTCACACAAAACAAGTTGCACCACTCCAGACCCAATACTACATGGCAGGAGTATGCAGGGCATGTGAATCTAAAGCACTACATGCCACGAAAAGATGCTTACAGAGAGAGTAACATAATCCTTATATGGGAACTATTACTAGTCCCTCTTCTATGTCCAGTTTTGCCACACACCTAAAACCCATATTTATCTATGTAGGAGACACAATTGAATTTGGATCTCTGAGCATGTTTAAATTCAATGGTGTTTTAAATCAAGGCAATGCTTCGATATATTGGACTTTGGATGACACATGTCAAAGATCTTGGCTTAAATACATGAAATGCCTAATTGATATATTGAGTCCCCTTATCTTTGCTGATCTATTGTCCTTTCTTTTCGGGAGGTACCTTGGTATGTGATCTGGTTCTTGCCCATTTTCAGCTTTTAGGGACAATGCTGAAACCCTCAGTAAGATCCTTTATCTTACTATAGTACTGTCTGGAAGTGAATAATTATGTATAATGTGACAACAATGTTTATGGTAACAATTCTCATTTTTGGATTGCTATATTTTTATTTCCACAGGTTAGGCATTTGCTTGCGAGATTACCCCTTATAAATGTGACAAACTGGCTTCTGTGTTAGCACCTGCTCTTTCTTGCCTTTTGACAAGCCTTTTCTTCAAAATGTCTTTCCAGAGTGCAATTGGACATGCTCCTCCTAAAACTACAGAGTTTAAACCTTGTAGAGACTGTGGCAAACAAATGTCTGTCTCTCTGGTGCTTGGAGTAAGGCTTCAACTCCAAGTCATGTGAGCAGTGTGCCCTAATGCACCCCAAGGCAAACTAAGACCCCCAAAGGCAAGCTGTAAATCATTGAGCACCATCAGAAGTCGTGTAAAGGCCATTCCTGCTCAAATTCTAGGATCTGGTCCTGGTCTCTAGTACAGTCCCAAATAGATCATTGTTGAGTTCAAATGTTTGGGTAAGTCAAAGAAAAGACACAAGAAGTCCAAGCTGGCATTATCCTAGCCCCGCCATTTTCCACCTGAGAAGTTGCCAGGACGTAATGATGCCCGCAGTCTCGCTTCCAGTCACTGACTAAGGAACAGATTTGGCAACTGAGCCCTATTCACTAAGAATTCCCGGGCCAGTTGGTGACACTGCAGCAGGTTGAGACTTTAATTGAGGCTATGCTCCACATCTCCGGCACTCTACTGACACCTTCTGACATGGCTTTGGTCCCCATTGATCTACAGAGGCCTCGATTTGGGTTACTGTTGGCTGGTTTGTCTTCCTCTGAACCACCGATATTGCCTTTCAGTGAAACCCTGACCAACACCCTACATGCACTTGCGCCAAACATTTGCTCCTATCCACCCTACAGAGGTGGAAAATCACCACAAACCAGCTATGGGTGTCCCTGCTTTCCTGACACAGCATCCTACCCCTTAGAGCCTGGTGAAAAATGCCTCCACTGACAAAATTAAACCTAATTTTTTCCACTATTAAACCCCAGAGAGAGAGCTGAAAAGAACTGAGTTATTTGGGACAAGGATGTCTTCTTCCCATAGCCTTGCCCCCAGATCTGTAGGTGAAAGCTGCTTGCTGAGTAAGTACACTCATGCATTAAGGTACATGGTCAAGAAATTTTACAGACTCAGATGACCTTTGCACCAATTTGGCACAGACCGTTCCAGATGGACAGATGTGCTGTCATACAGTTTGGCCTGGATATGTCTGACTGTGTAGGCTGAGCGGTCGGAACTAGTTCATTGCTGGGGCCTTCTCTGTCAACTACCAAGCATTGCTCATAGAAAAGGCATTTAACGGGTCTCACACTTTTATCCAAAAGGCCTACTCAGCCCTGGAAAATTTTAAAGAGATTAGAGCCACTGCATGCTCCCTCCATCTCTCCACACCCGAGGCAATATCCCAAATAATTTTGGCCCTTTCGAGGCACCACTAGCAGTTCTCCCTACAGGCAGCATAAAGGCCCAAAACTCCAGCTCTTTTAGAATCAGGGTAAGTGATCCAGCAGACAACGTCCAGCACCACAGGAACAGTGTACCACTTAGTCCCCCACTCTTACAGCATCACCCGACTTTAGTTAAACCTGAGTGTGCATGACCGTTATGTGAGAGGCAGGAGCAGTTATTTTCACCACTGTTGGCAGGCAATAACATCTAACAGACGGGTTCTACAGGTAGTCAAATAGGGCTACACCATGCCATTCCTTTCCATCTCCGTATCTTCCAACCATATCAGAACGGCTCTCAGGGGACCTTTTGTTAATTTTGCTGCAGGAAGTGCAGACTCTTTTGACCAAAGAGCCATAGAGAAGGTCCCTGCCTCGGAGGTCAGAACTGGGTGCTATACCTGATATTTTCTTGTGCCGAAGTACGATGGGGCCTCCATTCTTTTCTAGTCCTTTGACCCCTCATGTATTTCCTGTGGAAGGTCAAGGACTATTTGCCCAGAAGACTGGACGGTGGCATTGGACGAGCAGGACATTTTTCATTCCCTTCCCTGCAAACTCTGATCTGTGCTTGAAAGTGGGCCACAGTCATTGTCAGTTGCCTCACAGTGCACCTTGAGTGTTCACTAATGTGATTGCAGCCCATTCGTGGAGGTTGGAGTCTCCAGTCTTCCATAACCTCGACGACTGACTGTTAAAGGCAGGCTTGCTACAGTCAGTTGTGTACCACCTCCTGATGATAGCAAACGTCCTTACCTCGCTTGGGTTCTTCTTCGCAGAGACTTCCCTTCTTCTGAATCTTTCTGGATATGGTGCACTTTCGAACCTTTCTTCCAAATGAGCAAGCCCAGGACATTCAGGATATGATTCTGATGCATCATTTTTCGTCCTGAGCTTCATTTAGGATAACTCTGAGGACTCTTGACTACTGGCATCCTGCTCATTGACCATGAAAGAAGACACATACAAACTCTGCAGTGGGATCTGAAGTGCCAATGTGTCCAGCATCAGGGTAAGTTGTCAGTATGAGATTCCATCCAGGTTTCGGAGGAGTGTGCAAAAAATTTGCAGTGGTGGCTATTTGACTGTAATTGGACCAGCTGCAGACTGTTGTCCCTACTCCAGCCAGAGCCAACAGTGGTCATGTATGAATCACTGCTGGACTGTGGAGGTCATCTGGGAGAGGTGGAGATTAGACTCTAGTCTCAGGCGGAGGCCTACCTCCACATCAACTTGCTGGAGTTGCAGGCAGATGTCTTGGCATTGAAAGCCTTCCTACTGTCAAGGAAAGACTGGTTCAGGTCCTCTACGGACAGTGTCCATGCAGTATTGGAACAAGTAGGCAGGATGTGGTCCAGGGATCTGTGCCAGGAGGCCTTGATTCTCCAGCCACAAACATAATTTTTTGGGGACTGGCACTTAGTTTTCCTCATCAGATAATTGACTACAAGCAAGAAAGAGAGAAAACACAAACTGGAGAGGAGGAAGAAAGACAGAAAAACAGGTACAAAAGGAGAGAGCAGGGACTGGCAAGTGTAACCTAAAAGGGCAGCAGTGTCTGGTCTGGTAGTGGATTTAAGAGGCAAAAGGTGGAATAAAGGCTATGTATCCTTTGTGTTTGGTGCACCAATATTTAATTGGAACAGCCTTGGGCTTCTTAGCAAAGCTTTGGGCATCAGCACTCATTCTGTTACAAATCAAGCACTGGATGTTTTAACAATTGTGTCTGTCCTTGGTTGAGCAAGAACTTTCTTTGGGCACAATTAAAAGTTTTGGGTGCCCTTTTGACCTTTTTGCGTTTACCCGACCAACCTGCTGTGATCCGTTTTCTCAAAGGATTGGTCATTATTTTTCCCTCTAAACCTTTTATGATACCAGAATGGGACCTCTGTTTGCTCCTTATTTTTCTTATGTGCATCTCTTTTGAGCCATTGCAAAGCTGTTCACTATGTTTCCTGACCCTGAAGATGGACTCTTTGTGACAACCTCAGCTTGTGTGACTGAGCTTCAAGCTTTTTCCGTCAGCGTGCCCTACACCACCCTCTTTCCGGACAAACTGGTGCTGAGAACTACAGCGCCTTTCAGTTGACAGTAGTAACTGCTTTTCATGTTGGACAGTCCATCACTCTTATGATTTTTCTTTTTTGCCACCTCTCACTTCTCAAAAGAGAAGGAGAGACTTCACTGCTTAGATCCTGAAGAGCGCCAATTTGTTTACATGGATCGTATGAAAGACCATTGGGTGAACAATCAGCTCTTTGTGGGTTCTCTTGGGTAAAGAAGCACAAGGCTTTGCACAGTAGAAGAGGAGTTTGCCAAGTGAATAGTCCTCTGCATTTAGATCTGCTACGTGATAGCCTCCAGGGCCAATGCTTCTACCACTGCCTTGGCACATGGAGTGCCTCCCCTGTATAGTTATGAGGGCATTTTGTCCTGTAGGACTCTTTTGTTCTGTCATATTCTACTAACCCACTCTGGGGGGGAGAGGGAGGCAACAGGGTGGATATAGAGGAGACAAGGGGGTTAGGATCTACTGTTCGATGTATCCATCAGGAGGACAACCTATTTACCTTTGGTAACCTTCTTTCTGGTGTATTCCCTCTCAAACTACAATTTTCACCCTGCCCTCGCTCCCTCCCGTTCTGTGGAATTAACTCTTTTCCATCTAAAATTAAACCATATATGAGATCTGAGCACTGACATGACCCAATAGTTTTTGGTTCTGCGTCTAAGGGCGTGGATAGTGCCCCAAAACAAACTGCTGTCAACATGCTCAGGTGGAACCTATATGTGGCTTCAGTCATAATTTTCAGCGCTGAGCGGAGTCTATACTGATTCACAAAAACGCCACCCTGAGGCATGCAAGGATATGCTGAAAATTCTTCAGGATCCAGTCTTCCACCTGGGAATGTTCTAAGGGTGAGGATATTATGCTTAGGGTATCCACCTGTAAGGGTGTTACAGGAGGTAAGAAAATTGTAAATTTTTAGTTTGAATATATTAGAAGCTGTAGAGTCTATTAGGGCATAGAGTGGCGTACTAAGAAGATAGTGGGGCTTGGAGCCATGATTGAGTGGCTTCCCTGTCACTCATATTTGCCTACTTCCTATGTCCCAACTTGTCAGTCTTGTGCTTGTCATACCCATGGAGCATTGCCTCTTATCTATTTCTTTAATTGGCTGGCATCTCTGATACCACCTTTCCCTTTTTGTTTATTTTGTGTTGAGCACTCCATGGGTGTGCATGTGTTTTTAATCTCTCTCCCTCATGTACTTCTCACTCTCTGCACGCCCTGCACCCCGTGGTGCTTTTCCCCAACCCCCCAACTCCCACCCCCACCAAGCCTCTCTGTTTTGCTTCCTCATCCCCCTCACCCTCTCTTGTCTTGCTTACGCAGTCGCCTGCCCTCAGTCGTCTTGCTTATGCATCCTGTGTAGCTTTGCCATCAGCCCGTCATTCCCTGTGTTGGTGTAGCGCCTTTCCTTTTTTTACTTCTGCTATGTCGACCATTTAAAAAAAAAAAAAGCTTTTATGCATTTTTTCTTTTTAGTTTCTGATCCAACTCAGACTGGTACCTAAAAAGAAAAAAGTTCATGCATCATTTTGTGGGCATAAACATGCTTGGGGTGTCCATCTGCAAAATCTCACATGCTTTTTTTCTTTTTTTTTTTTCTAACACTTTGGTCAGTCTGCACAACATCAGGGATGCAGTGTAGTGTAGCTAACCATTGGCAAAGCCAATAGACCCAAAAAAAAAAAGAACTGTTGGCTTTGCCACTGCTTGTTTAACTTCACTGTATGATTGTTACTTCTGTATTATCGACTGTACTTCTTAATATATCAGATTTTGATTATGTTTGTTGATGAACAATTGCCAAATCAGGAAAAAGAGGGATATGGATAAATAACTAGAATAGATGTGTTTGATTACTAGCATCAGTGCTTATGCCCATCCATACCACGCATATCTGCCCCCATGCATGATGTAAGTATTGAATGAATACAGTTTTACTGAGAAATCCACAGGTGTATGCATATAGTCTGCTACTTTCATCTGTAGTTTGTCTAATCATTGGTTGTCACTGTAAATTCGTATAGTAGCCACTGGGCTTATTTATATATTGTTCTGGAGTTTTATTTGTTCATTTCAGTGTTTCTAATGAGTTTGTGTTGTAAACACCTACAACAGACTACCTTCAAAGCACAAAATGATGCCACCAACTGTCCCATCTCCACTTTTTGTAGGTCTGTAGAAGAAAGCTTTAACATGTCAGATGAAAGTGGAGGTTCTACCTCCGGAATTGTGAGGAAAAAAAAGATTGCAATTGGTGTCATCTTCACGCTGTCAAAGGACGAAAGGGAAGAAAACACATTTTATGAATTCTTTTTCTCACATTTTCCTCTCTTTGAAGGACACATGAATAAATTGAAAAGCGCAATAGAACAGGTAATCTTATTAACATTACTAAATATATCGGTTTTCCTTCTGTACTCTGTTGTTCTTGGTCAAGGTCACTGGAATATGCTGCATAAAGTAGACACTTGGATTTGGAAACGTCAACCATTTCCCCTGTAAGGAAGACTCATAGAAGAAATTTGGAAAATAAGGTGCTATTTAAATGCATTTAAAAGAATAGAAGATGAGATGTGACATGTGAAACAGATAAGAAGTAGAGATACATCAATTAAATGATGTATAAGATTCAAAGACTATTTGTAAGACAGATAAGATTAATTAAGAAAATCTGGAGAGTAGACTTTAATAAAACGAAATAGGGCCTATTGTGAGGTGACACTAGAAAGATTGAGTCAAAAAACTGCGAAGCCTAAAAAAAGCATTTGCTACTAATTTTATTATTGAAAGAAACAAATCTATAGTAGAAGGCAAGATGGAATAGGCTGTAATTGATGTTAACTCTAGGAAAGCTTATATAGAATCTAAAGAAGGCCTGGCATAATGTTCACCTGAAACCTTGTATACAAAGACAGTGAAATAAAGGTATGTATTAGTTATAATAATATACATGAGAATAACGAAATTAAACATTCACAGTTGAGATGAAGTTTACAATTACAACTGATTTCATTTCCCTGTGTCCAGAAATACTGTCAAGAAGCATGTAAACGTTGATGATTTGTCTGTGTTGGAATAGGGTCTTTTTCTGTTATATGTAATAATGTTTAAATGTGTCATATGCGTTAATTGGAATATAGAATTTGAAAACAGTTTCAAGTGAAAATTCTCTACAACGTAGTATTTCTAGATGAACAAAAATAAGTAATTAAAAAAATGCAATATCTGATAGAGACTTCTAGTTGCAGATTCCTTACCTTCGAATTTCCCCAGGCGTCAGACTGGATCCAGAGATTTTTCTTCAAGCAATACCTCTGCATGCCGTCTGGCGTTTTGCCCGCTGTTATGATGTTCAGTCATATATAGGCGCCACCCTGGCGCTCTGACGTCAGTTCTTTTCTTTCCCCGCCAGCCTACGTGCTGATCCGGAGAAGAGCTACCTCAGTAATTTTTTGACTACGTCGACTTTTTTGTCGTATTTCTGATGAGTTCATGGATATGTCGAGGGATGTCCCGCAAGACAGGATTCAAGCCCTGCGACTCCTGTCGCCGAACTATGTCTGTGACGGATCCGTACCTCGTGTGCTTTATGGTGTTTGGAGCGCGATCACGACCCGAAGTTGTGCCCTGAGTGTCGGGCCATGAACCTCATGCTCATGGCGGCCCTACACTCTACTCCGCTCTTCGTCCTCCAAGTCATCGGGACATTCAGGTCACAAAAAGAAGAAGTCAAAGAAAGACAAGCGTTCTTCGATTTCACCACGTTGATCGGATGATACAACGTGGGAAAAGCGTCAACGCTCTAGGCCTCTGTCAATGGAGCCTTCTTCTAGGTTGGCTCTGCGCTTCCCCGACTTCCCCGGAGCCACCCCTGCCCAACTCAAAGAATTTTACAAGGCCATGCGCCTCATTTCTGGGCGGTCCGACCCACTTTCAGAGCCTTTGGGCACAGGTGAGTCAGTTGGGGTCTCTTCGGTTTCAAAGCCGTTGGCTCCGGCCTCTGCTCCGGAGGGCCCCTCCGGAGCCAATCGCGGATCTGTCCCGACGTCGGTCGGGCCTACAATCGACGTCTATCCCATCCTCATACCCAACGAGCCGTAATGACATCGATCAACGCCGATTACATTCTCTATGGGCTCTCCTGAGCCCAGGGTTGATACAGACCCTTATTCTTGCGGATATGGAGAGTTTATGGAGGGGTTGCTGGACCCTTTAGAATAACCGCTTGACCCACAAATGGACTGAGTGCTGCGGGATTTGGATGATGCCAGTGGACTAGACACCTCCCCTGACACTGGTATGCTCTCTCCTCCTAGCGTGGCTACGGAGGAGGGTGCTTCTTACTCGCTAGTGGTGAGAAAGGCGGCTGAGGTCCTGGACCTCGAGCTTCCTTCTGTGGAGGTTAGGCCTAACATCCTAACCGACGTGCTTCAACCGGGGTCTTCCTCTTCCAAACCCCTTTTACCCTTTAGTGAAGCACTGACAGACGTCCTTTTAGGTACTTGGTCCAGACCCAGCACAGGGGCTCCTGTAAATAGGACGATTGGCTGCTGCCATCGCTTGCACTGTAAGACCCGAAATTCCTGACCTAACACCCTATGCCTGAGAGCCTTGTCTACAGGTTTCTTCATCTGACGCATTCTCCACCGCACCTTCGGATAGGGAATCAAAAACACTGGATAATTTGGGGAAGAAGTTGTTTTCTTCCAACAGTCTAGCACTGCGGTCCGTGAACATTGCATGCCTTTTGGGCCGCTATTCCTATACCCTCTGGGATACGGTTGCACAAGTGCTTCCTGCAGTTCCGGAGGAAGCCAGGACTGTCCTGTCCCAAGCCGTAACAGATGGGAGGGATGCAGCTAAGTTTATGATTCATTGTGGACTGGATACAACCGACTCTCTGGGCAGATCGGTTGCATCGACGGTGGCATTGAGACTCCACCCCTGGCTGAGAACGTCTGGCTTTTCGGGGGATGTCCAGCAATCCTTGATGGACATGCTCTTTGATGGCACACGTCTCTTCGGAGACCAGGCGGACTCAGCGCTTGAGCGCTTTAAGGACTCCTGAGCCACGGCCCGGTCTCTTGGCCTCGCGCCCGCACTTAGACCCCAGCAGCCCGCCTTTCGCCCTTTATCGTGGCTACGGAAGGGGCACCCAACTGCGTCCTTTTCCACCTGGCCAGAGACCCGCACATGCTGTACAGCCCCTGCACGGACACAGGATCCTATGTTCCTAGGGATCAGGGAGCCAGCAGTTTGCCCAGTCCACCCCCACCCCCTTCCTCAGCCTCCAAGCCTTCCTAGTCCGCAGGTACATCAGGAGCCAGTAGGTGGCAGGATACGCCTTCACCTGCCCCAATGGCAAGCCATTACCTCGGACAGGTGGGTACTCCAAATTGTCCGAAGGGGCTACTCCCTCCCCTTCACGACATCTCCTCCAGCCTTGCCACCTTCATACAGTCAGATATCGGAGGATCATATAGCACTTCTCCGCGAGGAAGTCCAAGCCCTTTTGGACAAAGGAGCTATAGAGAGGGTTCCGTTGTCAGAAGTAGGTCGTGGTTGCTATTCCCGCTACTTTCTGGTTCTGAAAAAGGACGAAGGTCTTCAACCTATATTAGATCGTCGGTCCCTCAGTCTCTTCCTAAAAAAAGAAGTTCAAAATGTTGACATTGGCTCAGGTCCTATCTGCTCTTGATCTCGGAGACTGGATGGTAGCGTTGGACTTACCTACGATTCGTGGTAGGTCATGAGCACTTTCAGTTTACCATTCTCCCCTTTGGCCTTGCCAGTGCCCCTCGGGTGTTCACGAAAGTGATGGTAGTGGTGGCAGCTCAGCTGCGCAGGTTAGGGGTTCCAGTCCTCCCCTACCTCGACGATTGGCTGTTGAAGGGGAAATTGCTCCAGACAGTTGTCTCCCACCTCCAGACTACGGCAAACCTCTTGCATTCCCTGAGGTTCACCATCAACGTGCCAAAGTCACACCTGACTCCTTCTCAGACTCTCCCATTCATCGGAGCTGTCCTGGATACTGTGCAGTTTTGGGTATATCCTCCCGAAAAGCGAGTCCAGGATATTCGGACTACGATACCGATGTTTCAGCCTCTATCCTAATGACTCTGAGGCTGCTGGGCCTCATGGCCTCCTGCAACCTGCTTGTTCAAAATGCCAGATGGCATATGCAGGCTCTGCAGTGGGACCTGAAGTTCCAGTGGGCGCAGCGTCAGGGGAATCTCTCCGACAAGGTCCAGGTCTTGGAAGGTACTGTGAAAGACCTGCTGTGGTGGTTAACAAATCAGGATTGGGTTAAGGGCAGATCCCTCTCCTTTCCCCAACCAGATCTTATGGTCTTGACAGATGCATCACTCCTGGGATGGGGTGGCCACATAGGAGCGGCAGAGATCAGAGGTATCTGGTCTCCAACAGACACCGGACTCTGTATCAATCATCTGGAGCTCCGAGCGATTCGACTAGCATTGAAAGCATTTCTTCTCTCCCTCACGGGGAACGCAGTGCAGGTGTTCACTGACAACACCACCGCCTTGTGGTACTGCAACAAACAAGGCAAAGTGGGGTCGTGGACTCTTTGTCTCTGGACTTGGCTGGAACATCAGGGCATTTCCCTGGTGGTTCAATACCTGGGAGGCTCCTTGAATGCCAGAGCAGACAAACTCAGCCGACCATGCTTGGTCGACCACGAATGGAGTCTTCATCCGGAGGTGGAGCAAGGTCTCTTCCTGCAGTGGGGAGAACCTTGGTTAGACTTGTTTGCCTCCGTAGAGAACGCTCAATGTCAGCTGTTTTGAGCATTGGAGTTTCCAAGGCGGCACTTGCTCGGCGACGCTTTTCGTCGCGAGTGGAACTCAGGCCTTCTGTACGCCTTCCCGCCAATACCACTTCTGCCCAGAGTTCTGAAGAAGATCAGGCCCAAGTAATACTGATGGCTCTGGACTGGGCACGGAGAGTCTGTTATCATGAGCTTTTGAACATGGCCATAGCTCCTCCAATCAGACTGCCTCTTCGGAAGGATCTTCTGTTGCAGCAGCAGGGGAAGGTCCTCCACCCGAACTGCCAACTCTACGACTTCTTGCGTGGCAGTTGAGCGGCAACAGTTGACATCTCACGACTTGCCACCCGAAGTCTGTGATGTTATCTTGGCAGCCAGGCGTCCCTCAACGAAAACTGTATACTCCTGTCATTGGAAGAAATTTGTGGCATGGTGTACCAACAAATCAGTTGACCCCCTTTCTGCCACTCTGTCAGAGGTTCTTCTGTTCATTCTTTCTTTAGACCAGCAGGGCTCTGCTTTGGGCACCCTTAAAGGGTATTTGCCTGCCATTTCGGCCTTTCTTAGGCTGCCTGATCAGCCCTCACTCTTTAAATCTCCTATTGTGAATAGGTTCTTAAAAGGGCTCACCCACCTATTTCCTCCCACTCCATTTATCATGCCTCAGTGGGATCTTAATCTTGTACTTACTTATTTGATGTGTACCCCCTTTGAGCCAATGCATATTTGTCCCTTGCGGCTCCTCACATTCAAAATTGTCTTTCTGGTCGCTGTCAACTCTGCTCACAGGGTGAGTGAACTTCAGGCCCTTTCTTCAAAGCCTCCATACTTGTCTGTACACCCCGACAAAGTGGTATGGCATTGCTTGGGTATCTATTCTAAGGTAAGGAATCTGCAACTACAAGAATCAGATGTACAAGTTACTTACCTTCGGTAACAAAATATCTGGTAGAGACATATTCTAGTTGCAGATTCCTTACCGCCCACCCATCCTCCCCACTTGGGAACTGATTTCTAGGGACAGGGATTCCCCCTTTCAGGTCCTTAGCTCTGGGGCACCAATCTCGGTGTTCTTAGCGGCTCTGCTCTCTGGCGTGGAAAGTCGTTAAAAGAAACTGACATCACTGCGCGAGGGCGGCGTCTATGTACTACTCCCAATGTCATCACAGCGACTACGACGCCTGCGGAGTCGACCAACGCCACTTACCGACGCACCAGGGTATTGCTCGAAGAAAAATCTCCGGATCCAGTCCGACGCCTGGGGGGCAATTCTAAGTTAAGAAATCTGCAACTAGTATATGTCTCTACCAGATATTTCGTTACCGAAGGTAAGTAACTTGTACTAAAAGTATATTAGCAACAAATGTTCATTAATTAGATATTTCGGCAATCCTTGTGTGTAATTTCTTGCTTTTTGATGAAGGGAAGACGTCTTTTACAAATGCACAGTACAGTTTCCTTTCAGTTGTTTGCACCAACTCTTTCCACATTGATCAGTTAAATAAATAATTATTTGCTTCTTTTGTGATTACAGGGCTTAGTAGCTTCCTTCATAGAAGCTTTAGTTGCCTAACGATTTTATGTAAACTTATTTTGCATGATAAAGATAGCCATGATTATTTTGACACATACATCACAAGCTTTTGTGCAAATGTTGACCTCCCAATGTTTACTTTTTAAGGCCATGAAAATGAATCGCAGATCAGCTGATTCCAACCAGCGGAGTTTGGTGTATAACAAAATTGTTGATGGCCTGAATGAGTTCAGGTGAGTGTCTGAAATAAGACGTTTACATACATTAATATATACAGCATCTCTCCCCCCCCTTAACTGTTCGTAGTATGTGTTTCTGGTCATAAAACCTGTGGCTGTCATTTCTCCTAATACAATTAGAAGCAATATATTCATCTTCAAACTACTTCTGCATTAGAATGCAATTTCCCCTCCAAAAGGTGAGCACAGTCTTATTATTGATGATGATGTCAATATCTGTGACCTGCTGCCTTGTTACTGATTGTGTATCATAGGTTGACAGTGAACTCTAGAGATATGAGTTATGAATGTTTTTTTTGTAACTTTTTGATAATTTTAAGTTTACACCATAATTTGCTTTATTGTACCCATTGGCAGATTTCTCGGTCTTGGAACCTTCCCTGACAGTTCTCTACCATAATTATCTTGGTATATCTCAACTAGTAATGGACCCAAAGGGAAAGAAAACAATCCCCAACTCTAGCTTCTTGCAGACAGGCGGTGCATATTACAATATATGTCTATGTGGGGTTGGAAGTTGCCCAGTCATTCAGCTGGCAGTTAAGACTGAATGGTGGCTCTCAATGTATTGAATGTACAATATGTCCTCCGGTGGCAGGACTAAGCTTTTATGTGCTGTCTCCCACGTGAGTGCTACCTGGCATTCAGCCCTCATCCCTGGTTTGTCAGGCTTCTTTTGGACCTAGTTTAATACCCTCCTGAAGATGGCCTGCTCTCCACCCTTCTGTGGTGGTGGCTGCTAATTATCAACATCTGCGTTTCTCTAAGGGCCCCAGATTTTATCGAATTTGCGGGGCTTGCGCAAGCACTTTAGACCTGCTCCTCTGCTCTCATACACCAGTCCATGTTAAATTCCCTTTCTCGCATTATAGGAACAGAGGTTCATCCCAAGCGTCTGGCTATGTCACGTCGCACAACAGCAAGGGCCACATTGCAGAAAAGCAGAGCAGTGTATCCTTCCCCAGAGCCTAGTATTTCCAGATGCCCAGGGCTACTAACTGTGGTGTGATCTGCACCTTTTCTCCTGTCACTTCTGACAGTCTAGTCACAGCCTTCTTCCAGTATCTCTGCAGAGTAGGAACCCCCAGGTAGTGTGTTGCTAGGTACCCCTTTGGTAACAATCCCTTAGGAGACATCTGAGTCACTGTGTCGTATTTTGGCAATGTTGTCCTCGTGTAGTTGGCTCTGTGTAGCAGGTTGAGCTGGTCCAGGCAGAAACTCTCCCCAAACGCCACTTCCCACGGGTAGCTGCAGGCCTTGCCGAATGCATCATCCTCCAGTTTACCCAGGTCCTGTTCCTAAGTGAGTCAAGCTGGGCAAGGCTGTGGGCAATATAGTGTATACTAAAGAGAAGGTGTGTTTGTGTAGGGGCAAGGCTAGAATCCTAAAGTTGATGGGTGATTCCTCCTCTAGATCTTCCAAGAAGTTCTGTAGTATATACTGCATCTGCTGGTCTAGAAGTTACTGTCTCCCCATCAGTTTGCATTCGGCCTGCAGTTCGGAGAAGGGTATCATCCCCATCCTCTCTATAAACATCCCCACTCTTAGTTGCCCTGAGCTCTTTCAGTGCGTCTTCCTCCCATAAGGGTGTTGCCACAGTAATCTTCCTCTTCCAGAATACGGGCTGTAGTGCCTTTCTTCAGATGTCCACCACCATGGCTGTCGATGGTGGAAGCCCAATCGTGTCCCTCTCACTGTGCAGGCCTCGGAAGTATCCCCTGGATCCATTGCCCTTCTATCTGCCAGCAGGATAGTTCCCGCTGATCTGTGAAATCCCAAACATTTATGACTTCTAGCTGGGCCATCCAATAATAAAGCTTCAGTATGGATAGGGTGGTACCCCAGTGCCAGGGCTTTCTAGTCCGTGTTACCAGGTCAGTCTGAAGGGGGCCCCACCATTCCAGAGCCACAGTCTAGTGACTTTGACTTTGAAAAAAATGATCTGGCTCACAAAGAGGGTGTTCTGTATGGCATAAAGAAATTTGGCCAGTTAGATCATCTCCTGTAATGTCTCTCTGCCTAGCAGCGACAGAGGTAGGCACTGCATCTGGTCTATATGCCTCCAGGACCTTGCCAAGGTTCTCACTAAAGATAAGCTCCCAGTTAGTTGTGATATTTATCCCCAAGTAAGTAAAACTAGTAGGGGCCCAGTTTGGGCTGTCAGTCTGTCAGGTTTGCCACTGATGTGTTCCAGTTTATACAAACTCTTGTGTACAACCCATAGATGTGCAGAATCTCCAATATGCGTGGGATAGACTGGCATGGTTCCGCTAGGTAGAGAAGCATGTTGTCCATGTATAGGGAGATTGTTCTCCCAGTCGGGGTCCCACACAGGGCACAGATCTGAACATTGTTTTCCTATCCACCCAGCTAGTGGCTCAGTTGCCACCTGGAATAGTAGCAGGGATAGCGGGCAGCCTTGCCTGGTGGCCCTTCTTAGCAGTATTTCTTCCGGCTTTTCATTCCCACCCACGCTACAGGATCTCTGTAAAGCAATTTGACCCAACCAAGAAGGACCGTGGAAAAGCGCATCTTCCCTAGAATGGTTATCGGATATGGCCATTCCAGTGAGTCAAACACCTTCTCTGCATCTTGACATATGAGCACTGCAGTTCCCTGATCCTGCTGCTGTGGGCCATACAGGCCTCTGAAGATATGTCTCATGGACCTATGAGGCATGAACCCCAACTGATCTGTTGTCACCAAGGAATCCACCATGTGCAGCATGCATGTCCTCCTAAATATATAAAGGTTTTCATAAAGTCCTAAAGAAGTGCATTTAGTGTGAGGAGAGACTGCAGTTAAGCATCTTCCCTGTTTCATGGGACACAAAGCACATGGCTGAAAATTACTGGAGTTGCTGTTCTGAGTACTTCCGATTAAGGGCTCCGCAAACATAACCCAAAAATAGAAAAAATGCAGATTAATTCCCTAGGACAACAGCCAAATAACAGGATAAAACTCTTGGTACAAACACCTGCAGACTTTTTTCCTTGCTTCTTGGACAGGAGGTTTGCAAGTTTCAAGATACGTGCATGCAGTTGTTCCTTTTTATGTAACTAGTAGGAACTCATTACCATTGCAGTGCAGATTTTGGAGTCAATTGCATCCCATTTTAAAAATGCCTAAGACTGTACTCTTGGGAACCCATTTTCTTTATATACCTATTTGTCTCTTCCCTCGTGCTACATATTGATTAAGTTTATTTGGGCCTTTTATTTGGACTGATAAATTATGGAACAGTACTGTAAAACTGTTTGTTCTATGGATCAAAATTTGGCAAAGTTTGATGTATGTTGACTGTTGCGTTATTTGCAGTATCGTAGCACTACGCATATTGTCACTTCATAAATGTGATTAAATTGGTTAAAAAAAAAACAATTTTTTCATGCCGCCTTCTCTCTTGCGACAGTCTGTTTCCTAGCAGCTGTGCATCTAGCTTAAATTAAATGTACCTGTTGCATACCTAATTTGGCATGTTTACCAAAGTTCTATTACATGAAGAGGCTTATGGCGCATTCTTCAGCCTTTTAGTGGTGCACATATTTATTTATGGTATCCTTGCCCAAGTGGCAGTGTGTGCCATCTGAAAACCACAGAACTGTGGTTTTACTGCTTCCTTGAAAGAATACAAACTTAACCATTCACCTTGTTTGCCACACATGGCATTGGTAATTGTCAGAATTGGCGTACCTGGTATAAAAGGACCAAGTAAGACATTACAGGTCTGTTTGTTCAAGGTGAAATTTGCTTTTTTTGGAAACCAGTTTTTGAAAGCCACTAGCTCCTTGAGAAAACACTACAGCTGTTAGGATGTTTGAGAAGATCTGCATAATTCATAATATTAGGCCATTTGTTGGAGATTGGTTTACTGGTTTAGGGGGTGAAACCCTACTCAAGCAGCACCCATACTCTGTGTGAGGATAAAGCACAAGCAACCCCCAAATTAACCTGTGCTTGACTCTCTTGTAGTTTGGTACAAAAGCAGTTAGGCTTAATTTAGAGGCAATGTGTAAAGTATTTATGCAGCACTTCAAGCAGTAAATGCAACACAAGAAAAATCCCACAACAATTAGGCGAATAAAGCAATATTTAATAACTTATATGAGATTAAAACATAAACATTCCAATCAGTAGAACCAGAGATATGGAGTTTCAACATTTTAAGTAAAATGATACCTAGAAGCACTGTTGGAAAGTGGTTTATTGGTAAGGGCCGGTATCTACCTACACTTGGTAATAAGGCCACAATCTCAAATAAGGGCCACTCAGTAAATTAATCCTTTCTCAACCTTTGGTAGCTTGGCCCACAAGCAGTTAGACTTAATTTAGGCGACAAGTGGGTAAAGCATTTCATATCAACAAAACAGTAAACAATACACAACACACAATAAAACTCCAACACCAATTTATAAAAATAGGAAATATTTTTTATCTTGAAAATTACACCAAAACTAAAAAAAAACAATGTAGGGAACTGGAGATCTGACCTTTTAAAGAATAAATTAAAAAATGTGCTTTCTAGTGCTTAAAAGGAAAAAGTGACAATCAATGCTATCTGGTCGTGCTGAACAGGGATAACATTTGAGGCTGACAACGATGGAGCCCAAGTGGAATACACAGTGATAGGCCTCAGTCAAACTTTTTCCTTCAGACTTAGGGGGTCATTCCGACCCTGGCGGTCATGGACCGCCAGGGCCAGGGACCGCGGATGCACCGCCAACAGGCTGGCGGTGCATCCATGGGCATTCTGACTGCGGCGGTACAGCCGCGGTCAGAAACGGAAAAACGGCGGTGTACCGCCGGTTTTCCGCCGCCA
This sequence comes from Pleurodeles waltl, assembly GCF_031143425.1. Lineage (NCBI taxonomy): Eukaryota > Metazoa > Chordata > Amphibia > Caudata > Salamandridae > Pleurodeles > Pleurodeles waltl. The sequence continues at coordinate 715,733,143 of NC_090446.1, forward strand.
TGGGGATTCCGACCCCCTTACCGCCATCCTGGTTCTGCCGGTTTTGACCGCCAGAACCTGGCTGGCGGTAACGGGTGTCTTGGGGCCCCTGGGGGCCCCTGCAGTGCCCATGCCACTGGCATGGGCACTGCAGGGGCCCCCTAACAGGACCCCACAAAGATTTTCAGTGTCTGCCAAGCAGACACTGAAAATCGTGACGGGTGCAACTGCACCCGTCGCACCCTTTCCACTCCGCCTGCTCCATTCGGAGCCGGCATCCTCGTGGAAGGGGGTTTCCCGCTGGGCGGGCGGGCGGCCTTCTGGCGGTCGCCCGCCCGCCCGCCCAGCGGGAAACTCAGAATCACCGTTGCAGTCTTTTGACTGCGCAGCGGTGTTCTGGCGGGGGTACTTTGGCGGGCGGCCTCCGCCGCCCGCCAAAGTTAGAATCACCCCCTTAGTCTCTTTCCTTGTTCTTTTCCCCTCAACGTCGAGTGAGGCTCCTCGGCAGGCCAGATTGCGGTTCAACGGCTTCGTTCAGCATGAGACATCTGTGAAATCCTTGAGGTCTTGGTTCTAGTCGTTGATGACAAAGAGCTCCAGAGCTTCAGCTTGACAAACATGAAATTCAGGCCTGGTTACGGTTCTATGTTGCCGGCTTGACTCTTCATGATGGGTAAATCACCTTATGGAGTTTTTTTTGCAAAAATTATTCAAATGTCTCCAAACGCCTGGATCTTCTTTAAGAAGGTCTTTTTTGGGGTCTTGAAGGGTCCACAACACCAGCCAAGGTTCCAAAAGCTCTGAGTTGCTCCTTGGAGAGTTGGTAAAACAATTCCCACAATGCACCTGGTCAAACCCTAAAAGTCCACTGGATGCTGGTCAGCTGGGCTCTTCTTGCAGGAGTTGATACAGAGGACTCTTGGCAGCTCCTTTGTACTGGTTGCTTACAGGGAGGCCACAATTCCAGCAAGGAAAACTCCCTTTTGTAGTGAAGCCAGAGTGTGCAGCAGGTGTAGTCCTTCAGAGTGCAGTCCTTCTTGGTGCACACCAGGGGTTCAGCAGGGCAGTCCTTCTTCTGATTTCTTACAGGAGGGATCTGATTTGCTGGGCAGCTCTTACTTTAGTCCAGGTTCATGGGCTGGCAAGCAGGGGGCATCCCTGACCAATGGGATATAGGGTGCCACCCTCTGTGATGACCCCTTCATGTGAGTTGTGGCACATTTCTGTACCAGAAAGCACTGTTTCTCAAAATCTCAAGATGGAGAAAATCTATCCTGGAGGTTCAGGTCTGGCTATGCCCCCCCATCCCACCTCCCCCAACCACCCTCATGGGTGTGGCTAACTTTTCATTACACTCCCCTTTCAGCCCCTCTCCTAATCTAATTACAGGGCTCCCATCTGGCTCTGGGTGCAGGAAATGGTGGTGGTCTGGTTTCTGTCCCAGCTATCTTTCCCCCTTGAAGACCAGTTTGACCACCCAACCCCCTTACTACTCTGGCTACTGCTGCTGCAGTTGTCACCTCACCCGATGGTACCATTGTCTCAGCCCAAGCCACTTCACACCTCATCAAGGCAGCCTGTCAAAGGCTGATCAATCAGGAGAGGCTGCTACAGGGCGAACGTTCGGTAACTTTAGGAAATAGTTCCTAAACTCTTTCCCTGTAATAGTTATAATAATGTAACATTGGCAAGTTGTTGGATTTATCTTCACTATCAATTTGACACCTTGAAGCACATTTTAGGTTACTCCTATCTAAAAGTAGACTTTATTAGTTCCCTTTTTTCCGTGTCTTCGACGCTAACGGTTTTCTCCTACCTCTCGCTACTGTTAGAGGTGTTCCATCTTGTTTCTGGTTACAATGTCTCCTCCTAGGAAGTTGGAATTTAAGCCTTGTCGAGAGTGCGGGGTCGCATGTCGGTCACTGACCCTCATGATGGTTGCCTTTGGTGTTTAAGCTCCGAGCATGACGTCGAGGAGGGTGTATCTTGCCAGAGCATGAATCCAAAGGCTCTGAAGGAGAGAGAAGCCAAACTCTTTTTAGCTAAGGCGACAAAAGGACAGAAGAGCCATCACAGGTCGTCTTCTCACACTTCGTCGAAGAAGCACAAGAGGCGATGTCATCATGACTCTTGGTGTCGTTCAGCTCGGAGCCGTTCAAGGGTCCAGATCTCCATCTAGACGATGCCTTGGCACATAGGAGGTTAGTCCGACTGTGACTCCGCAACCTCAAAGCCCTCAGGCTTGTCCGGCGCCGTCAGTCCTCGAGGTGGTCACCGCCTCCAGAGAGTTCTTGCTTATCACCTGTGGCGCAGGAATCGGATGCTCAACCAGCACGAGTGCAGCATGGAGGCCAGCGGTATCCTGCCTTTCCGGGAGCAGATCCAGCGGCATTTTTAAATACCATGTTTTCTATGTTTAATGCTATGGCCCCTGCTGGTGCACTGGCTGGTCCCACGGGTCCTTTAGCATTTAAATTGGCCTCCCTGGCTCCTTACAAGGTGGCGGCATTTATGCCTGTCTGTCTGGCTGAGGGTGCCGGTTCGGCACCGATGACGTCGCCTCAATGACCTGAGGCTCCAATGATGTCACCTTTTAGACCTGCGGCGCCAATGTCATCACCCTTTCAGTCAACGCCAATGACGGAGCCTCAGGTGACCACGGCGCCGATGCGATCCGCTCAGTCACCGGATGTCTCCGGATTAGACCTTAGTCAGCCTTCCTCTCCTGGTCCGCGGCTTTCAGTTCTGAAGCCGATGTCATCGACGTCGGCTAGTTCTGTGTCAATGCCAAGTTTAGAGGCCAGGCTGAGGTCGTGCAGAAAGGTTTTCAGAGTTTTGGAGGAACAGGAGTAACAAAGGCAGTTGCTGGAGAAAGGAGAGATTGTGGAGCCCTTGGGGGAATAGCAAGGACTTGATGCAGCCAGCGGGCTAGACACTTCCCCGGAATAGGACCTTTCTTTTCCAGGGAAGTTTATGGTGGAGGTTGCCTCTTTCCATACTGTGGTCAGGAAGGCGGCAATTTTTTTTAATCTTCCGTTGCCTACTGCAGAGGTCAAAACAAATATCCGAACTGAGGTCCTGCATCCTTCTTCGACTTCAGAGGATCCATTTCTTCTGTTTAATGATGCTCTTACAGAGCCTATCTTAGAGGTATGGAGAAAGCCTGTTTCGTCCTCAGCTGTCAACAGATCTGTGGCAAGGAGGGATAGGGTGGCTCCTGGAGATCCGGGGTTCTTGTCAAAACATCCTACCCCGGAGAGTCCAGTTGGTCAAGCCACTTGTTCCACACGGTCTGCACCAGGCTCCTTCCCTGTGATTCCGTCTGACAGGGAGTCCAAGAGGATGGAGCAGTTGGCGAAGAAGACTTTTTTTCTTCTTGTAGTATGGCCCTCCTAGCAGCAAACGCTACTTGTGTATTGGGTAGATATGTGCATGCCCTGATGGATTCAGCTAGGGTTATGGTTCCGGAGCTGCTGCAGGAGGTGCAATGACATTTTGGAGAACTCCTGTCGGATGCTCAGGCCACGGCAAAGCAGATAATCCAGTCTGGTATGGATTCTACAGATTCGGTGGCCAGGGCGATGGGTACCTCTATTGCTACCAGGAGGCATGCATGGTTGAGGTTCTCTGGCTTTTCCTTGGATGTCCAGACTGCTCTCTTGGACTTGCCTTTTGATGGGGGAAAAACCTTTTGGTGCTAAAGCTGACTCTGCCTTACAGCGCTTTAAGGACAGTAGGGCCACAGCAATGTCTTTGGGTCTGCAGGCTTCCACTACTACCCCTTTCAGGTCTTTTTCGGAGGTTCAGGGGGTTTGGGTGTGGAGACGTTAACCGTGGGAGACCTCAGTCCACAGTCCAACAACCTGCCAGCCTCCTTTGGAGGTCCTTTAGAGGCTGGGGGAGGGTTCGGACAAGAGGGGCCACCCAGTAGCACACTGCATCATCCTCTTCCTCTGGAGGACAACAACAAGGGAAGCAGCCCTAGTTTTCTGCCAATTTTCAGCCATATTGTTCCTGTAGGGGGAAGATTAAGGGGGTCATTCTGACTCCCGCCGGGCGCGGTCACCGCGCGCCCGGCGGGAGCCGCCAAAATACCGGACCGCGGCGGGTATTTTGAGTTTTCCCCTGGGCTGGCGGGCGGCCTTCAAAAGGCCGCCCGCCAGCCCAGGGGAAAACGACCTTCCCACCATGAAGCCGGCTCGTAATCGAGCCGGCGGAGTGGGAAGGTGCGACGGGTGCTACTGCACCCGTCACGTATTTCACTGTCTGCTATGCAGACAGTGAAATACAAGCGGGGCCCTCTTACGGGGGCCCCGCGACACCCCCTACCGCCATCCTGTTCCTGGCGGGCGAACCGCCAGGAACAGGATGGCGGTAGGGGGTGTCAGAATCCCCAAGGCGGCGCAGCATGCTGCGCCGCCTTGGAGGATTCTGACGGGCAGCGGAAAACCGGCGGGAGACCGCCGGTTTTCCTGCACTGACCGCGGCCAAAGCGCCGCGGTCAGAATGCCCTGCGGGGCACCGCCGGTCTGTCGGCGGTGCTCCCGCCGACCCTGGCCCCGGCGGTCTGAGACCGCCGGGGTCAGAATGACCCCCTAAGTCTTTTTCTCCACGAGTGGGAGTTAATCACATCAGGCTCCTGGGTTCTGAACATTGTGAGGAAAGGATATGCTCTTCCTTTTCATGAGTTTCCCCGTCCCTTGTTTTGTTCAGAAGACCGTCTCCTATTGTTGCAGCAGCATGTTCAAATTCTGTTATCAAAAGGTGCAGTGGAGTTGGTTCCAGAGCAGGAAAGGGGTCAGGGTTGTTATTCTAGATATTTCCTGATTTACAAGAAGGATGGTCGATTGAGACCAATCCTGGACCTAAGGATTTTGAATTGGTTCCTCAAACAGTAGAAATTCAAGATGCTGGCTGTAGCGCAGGTTCTTCTGGCGTTGACAGAGAGGATTGGATGGTGTCCGTTGACTTGCAGGATGCTTACTTTCATATCCCTATACTCAAGTCGCACAGGAAGTATCTCCGGTTTGTGGTGGGGTCGCAAAACTACCAGTTTGCGGTACTTCCGTTTGGTCTTACTTCAGCACCACGAGTCTTCAAGAAGGTGATGGCGGTGGTTGTAGCAAGTCTCAGAAGGAAGGGAATATTGGTATTCCCTTACCTGGACGATTGGTTGATCAAAGCCAACTCCACAGAGCTCGTGCTGTATCACTTGCAGATGACAACTCAGTTGTTGTTCAGTCTGGGCTTTTCGGTAAACGTGCCCAAGTCTCAACTGGAGCCCTCTCAACGCCTCCTGTTCATAGGGGCAGTACTGGATACAACATTGAATCGGGCCTATCCTCCGCCTCAGCGGATTCAGGGAATCCAGGATTTGATTTCAATGTTTCAAAATGGAGCGGTTGTTAAAGTCCTCAAGGTCCTACGCCTGCTCAGTCTGTCCGCTTCTTGCATACTGTTGGTCACTCATGCACGTTGGCACATGAGGGCTGTCCAATGGTGCCTCCGCAAGCAGAGGTTTCAACACAAAGAAGATCTCGAGGAGTCGATAACCATCTCCAGAGACACTGCAGCAGATCTACGATGGTGGGCTGTGGACAGCAACTTTTCTCAAGGAAGGCCATTTTCACTGCTGCCTTCGGTGGCCACGGTTGTGACGGATGCTTCCACTCTAGGGTGGGGAGCTCATCTGGGGGACCTGGAGATCAAGGGTCGTTGGTCTCGGGTGGAACAGACTTTTCATATCAATCTGTTAGTATTGCGGGCAATACATCTGGCTCTCAAGGCCTTCCTCCCATCCCATTGCGGTCAGTCAGTTCAGGCCCTGATGGACAACACTACCGCAATGTGGTATATAAACAAGCAGGGAGGAGTGGGGTCGTACATTCTAGGCAGAGATGCTCTGCGGCTCTGGTCCTGACTTTAGGACCATCGGATTTGCTTGGTAGCCGATCATCTGGCCGGAGTGCTCAACGTACGTGCGGACTCTCTCAGTTGACATTTATCAGCCGATCACGAGTGGCGTCTCCATCCGGATCTGGTCCTTCACATCTTTAAGATGTGGTGCTTTCCAAGGATAGATCTGTTTGCCACTCGGGAGAATGCGCGCACTGCCTGTTATTCTGCAGCCTCCAGTATCTGGTGCAAGGAGCGTGGGGGGATGCATTTCAGATCTCTTGGTGTCACCAGTTGCTTTACGCGTTCCCCCGCCCCATACCCTTGATTCCTTGGGTTCTGAGGAAGATTCGCCAAGATCGGGCTCAGGTCATTTTAATAGCCCCAGAGTGGCCAAGAAGGGTTGGTACACAGACCTTCTCCAACTCTCACTGTGCCCTCTGCTCCGTCTTCCTCTCAGGACGGATCCCCTCTATCAGTTGCAGGGGCAGGTTCTACACCCCCACCTCCAGAGCCTGCATCTTCATGTCTGGAGACTGAACGGGGCAATCTGAGTTCTTTGTCTCTCCCACCAGAGGTAGTGGATGTTATTTTATCGCCCAGGTGACACTCCACTAAGGCTGTTTATGCCGCCAGGTGGGCAAAATTTGTGGCTTGGTGTGGAGAGAAGCAAATTCATCCCTTGAGGGCCCATCTGTCCGATGTTCTGTTGTTTGCATTAGTTTAGCACAGAAGGGTTGTGCAGTTGCTACTGTTAAGAGCTATTTGGAGGCACTGTCAGCCTTTCTTTGCCTTCCGGATCAGCCCTCCTTGTTTAAATCGCCTATTGTTATTAGGTTCTTAAAGGGTTTAACTAATAAATTTCCTCCTACTCCTTTTCTTATGCCTCAGTTGGATCTGAATCTCATTTTAAATGTTTTAATGGGTTCACCGTTCGAACCCATGCGTTCTTGCCCGCTAAGGTTTCTAGTTCTTAATATGGTTTTTCTGGCAGCTATAACATCGGCTAGGTGTATTTGTGAGCTTCAGGCTCTTTCTGTTAAACCTCCCTTTACTTTATTCTTTCCTGATAAAGTGGTGCTGAAAACCAGGGCGGCTTTCCAACCTAAAGTTGTCACTCCTTTTCATATGGGGAAGACCATTACCCTTCCATCTTTCTACCCTCCTCCTCGCCCCTCGAAGGAAGAAGAGAGGCTCCATCGTTTAAACCCCAGATGGGCTCTCAGTTTTTATATTGAGAGGACAAAAGACTTTCGCTTGGAAGACCAGCTGTTCGTGGGATCTATTGGAAAGAGGAAGGGCAGAGCGGTCCATAAAATAACTATCTTCAGGTGGGTCATTCTTTGTATCAAGGTTTGCTACTCGTTGGCAAAGAAGGTTCCCCCTGATGGTCTTAGAGCCCATTCCACCAGGGCTAAGTCAGCCACTTCGGCCCTGGCTAGAGGGGTTCCGGTGGTGGATATTTGCAAGGCAGCAACTTGGGCGTCCCTCCACACCTTCGCAAAGCATTACTTCTTGGACTCGGAGGTTAGGAGGGACGGCCATTTTGCACGATCTGTATTGCAGGATTTTTTTGTGTAGCCGGTCAGGCACCCACCTCCGAGTGCGGTACTGCTTTGGGACTCTATTCATAAGGTGAGGAGTCCACAGGTAGTTGTATCCATCAGAAGAACAAGTTACTTACCTTTGGTAACTCTTTTTCTGGTGGATACACTAGCTACCTGTGGATTCCTCACAGTCCCACCCACCTCCCCGTTGCCTGTCTGGTCATACCAAGATTTTTGTTTTACACGTGTACATAGGTTTTGGTAATTATATTTAAATATAATTGATGGTTATATTTCTATTGCATCATTATGGTTTTGTTGTATATATGTATTCATTTGAGCTATTGCGTGGTCGGTGTTCACCTGTTTGCCTCAAAGGCACGTAAAAAATGGATGCTACTGACATCAGCACGACAGCGAGGACCTCTTATTGGCACTGTGACATCAGACGGAGTTGCGTGGAGCCGTGCAATTGTGACATCCTCGTCGTTGTGGAGAGCTGGGAAGAAGATTTTCCATTGGATGCAGGCGCATGGGAGAAATCATAAGGTGAGGAATCCACAGGTAGCTAGTGTATCCACCAGAAAAAGCATTACCGAAGGTAAGTAACTTGTTCATTTGATTGATTTTTCCCCTGACCAGGGCTTATAAAACATCATAATGTCCATGCTTATAATTACAAGGCATCCTACCGTTAGAAATATGTAAAAATAAGGTAGTTTGAGGCTCTGTAAGTACTTATAATTCCAGACTCGAATTTGGCTTTAATTTAATTTTTAAAGCAGTTTGCAAGGCAGGGCTGACTTTAAAATGCCAGCGCAGATAACAGCAGTGCACCTATATGTGCCATAACTCCACTAAGGTCCCAAACCTACATGCCCTACTATATACTAGCGATAGAGCACTGGACTTGGGCCTGGTTATCAGAGCCCAGGTATAGTCAGAGTCAGTAAGCATCAATATCAGTCAAAGAATGGGGGTGATAAGGACAAGCAGAATGACTTTCTCACAAGCACAATTCGCCATCTGTAGTTATCTGGTAGCGCCTGATTGGGACAAAGCCAAAAGTTCAGGCTGACCGCAATGTAGTGCGCACCATATATAGAAACCAAGTTAGGCCCACTGAACAGGAGCACCTTAAATCCTGGTTGTAGAGCGTTGTAAGTTCCTGCGTCAAGGATGTGTCAACAACTGTGGTTCTTGTCATTGAGAATAGTGGAGGAAGGGCTTGCATTACGAAGTCCTGCGTCATAGATTCTGCTTAAACCGGCAGTTCCAATGAGACTGCAGGCCTGCATCGGGGATTCATTTCGCAGCAGCAGTTCCAAAGCAGAGGTGCAAGGAGATGCATCGCACTGCATCAGCTCTGCCCACAGAACCAAAGCTGGGCTGGCCGAGCCCCTTCGGGTCCAGTTCCAGGACTGGGTTGGCACCATTTGGGAGACAAGACTCCTAGCAGACTGAGTCCAGTTTCTGGGGTCAAGATGGTTGGACCCTGGTTTTTCATGGAGCCAGTCTGGTAGTCCTGGGATCATGATGCAGATCAAGTCCTTCTTATTCAGGAAGCAGGGCAACAAAGTAGCAATCCTTTTGACAGAGCAGCCACAGTCCTTCTGAGTCTTCCGCAGCTTCAAAGGTGTACTGAAGAGTTGGGCCTGTGGGACCAGCTCTGAAGTAGGAGGGGGCTTTGCAGGCTCATTTAATTTAGAGAATTGGGGTACATGAAGTACCACTTTACTAGGGACTTAAAAGTAAACTAAGTGTGCCTATTGGTTGTAAGCCATTTTTACCATATTTAGAGGAGAGAATACCAGCACTTTAGCACTGGTTAGCAATGGTAAAGTGTGCAGAGTTGAAAAAGCCAACACAATCGGATTCTGGAAACAGGCTGGTGAAGTCAAAATGTTAGGAAAGACCCTGCAGACAGGAACGAGTCCAACACCACCTGACCCAGTACTGGAGACCCTCATCGTACTAGTTTCTTCTCTTGATGAGTTGACTGATACAGATCATCTTATGTCAGATGAGGTTGCCTTATCGCTTCTTACTGTTTTCAAATGTGGTTCACTTGATTACATCCGTCGGGCTCTCTTTAGGCCCAAGTTCACTTCTTACTTTCTCTAGTGGCACTCTTCTGAATGCCTCTTTTGTTAACAGACCCCCTTCTGAACTGGTGTGGAATATAAGCATTATAAGACCCGACACTGGGGAAAAAAACTCACTTCACTGCCAGGGATGACTCAAATTAGCACCTTATTTCTCATTTAACATTTTAGGAAAGTGCCAAAAATATTGCTCCCATGCTCTTAGACTATCTTGAATTGTTAGGTTTCTTTGATTTCACTCAAATAGGTTTTGGCCTGGGCATGTGGTCTTTGTGTTAGATGATTTGGACTAGAGCCAAGATACACAGCCACTTCCTTGGCTTGTACTTTTTGATCTTGCTACAGTCTTTGATAGGTGGATCATTCCATTCTTATCCAATGATTCGAAATTTGGCCTAAGTGGTATGGTCCTTTCTTGCTTTTTCTCTTTTTAACTCACAGCTACCAGTTCCTCACTCCATTTCTCTTTCACCCTTAGTCTATTGTATGTTGTAAATTGTTACAGAGTTCTTCCCTCATACTATTTTATTTGATACTTATGTGTTAGTGACCTTAGCAGATGCTTTGGTTTGTCTTCAGTCACTTTTGCTAATGACAGCCTTCTGGCACTATATTTTCATCAGTACTTTCCTGATCTTCGTCATTGGTCCCAGGTCTGTCTGCCTGCCATCCAGAAGGTGATGAATAATATCTGCTGAAGCTTCTTGGTAACCAGGCTGAGGTTTTGGTTGTTGGTCCAGAAATGGTGTTGAACCATTCCTCTTGGCTTGCTAACATGAGATCACGATGGTTCCAGTATTTAAACACAAAAGGTCCGTTCTCTGCGTCATTGGGTTTAATTGCTCTATCACACCGATCAGACTAATTCTGTTTTGTCTGCCTGTTTTTTTACAGTTTTGTCTTGTGATAAAGATATTACCATTTAATTATAAATAAGTCCATTCTACTGTTGTGGCCTCAACTGTGTAAATGCCTTCTATCGAGGCTTACGGTTTTAACTAATAAAAGGATGTCTCTGCTTTTCATAAATGTAACTACCTTCACTACGTTCATTGTCTTGGTTGCACAAATCACTTGCTTTAAACACCCTCTCCTTAGTTCATCCGGCTGTTTATTGATTCAGTGCCAATTTATAATTTTTTACTTCTGTATGTTCTGCATTTTCTTCACTCTGTGGCTGCTGCTTTTTTTTTGGTTACATAGTTCACTCTCCGCAGCTGATATTCATGCACAGCTAAATGATTAATAAAGCTCCCTGACCAGTCAGGCCTCACTCAAGGAAATGGTATAGATGTGGGCCTGGGTACAATATATCCGTGATCACCTACAGTACGATCAGTGTTCACTCTATAACTTTAATTAAAATAAGGAAAATATAGTGCTGCTAAGATGGACACACAACACTGAGAGGTCTGTGCACCCCCGTATTTCAACATATGAAACACTACGTATTCAAGAGTTTTAAATGTAATTAATTGTTATGTCTGCTAGAGACTCCTAGCTGCAGATTTCTTACCTTTGAATTCTCCCCAGGTGTCAGACTGTATCCAGGAGAGTTTTATGAGCAGTTCCCCTTCATGCCAGTAGGTGGCCTCGATCTGCTCTGCATCCGTTACCGTCCATACCAGAAATGACATTGCGGATTCGCACCTTATGTGTTGGTGATGTTTGGAGTGCGACCACGACCCAGATTCGTTCCCCCAGTGCCGGGCCGTGCATCTGAAGACTTTGAGGAAACAGACCCTTAAAGCTAATGGCGGCCCAGCACGCAACTCCGTCCGCGCAGATCGAGTTCTCTGTCAAGAGGAAGGTCCCTAACTGGACGGAGAATCTGAACTGGCTGTTGTCACATTCAAAGTCCTTGGGGCGATCGATTAAGTCGAGGCACAATAAGAAATCTAAGAAGTTGAAGTGCTCTTCAACTTTGTTTCGTCTGTTGGCCGACTTGATGGGGGAGAATCGGCATTCTAGGTCTCGTTCTGCGGAATCTGTGCATGAGCCAACTCTGTGCCTCCCCGAATTTCCGGGAGCCGGAGCAACCACTGCCCTGTTAAAAGAATTCTGTGATTCATTTTTGGGCAGTCCAACCTGCTGGAGGGCCTTTGGCTCTGCAGGTCGGAGGGGGCCCTTTTGGGTTCTCATCCCAGACTCCGAACTGAGCCAGGTGAGCATCACCTGACTCTGGCAGGAACTTTGCCTCCTCGCTTAGATCCTGAGCCTCATTTCTCTGGGCTAGGCCTCGGGGAAGAATGGGAGGGGTGACTGAACCCTTTAGAATGCTTGCCTTATGATTGTGAAATGTACTGCTGTGAGGACTTGGTGAAGCCAACGACTGGACACTTCTCCAGAAACTGGCATGCTTTCTCCTCCTACCGTGGTTACAGATGAGGGAAGCTTTTTATGCAGTGGTGGTAAGGAGGGCAGCTGACCAACTCGGTGGCCATCAAGACTAATCTCTTGACAGAGGTGCAGCAACCAGGAGCTTGCACCTCAGAACCCTTGCTCCTGTTCCGTGATGCCCTCACTGACGTCCAACTGGGTACCTAGTCTAAACTCAGCACAGGGGCTCATGGTGACCTGATTTTCCCGACGCAACACCCCACCTCTAAGAGCTTGGTGGTTCAAACCACTACCTCCCAAGGCACGTTCCTTACCTCTCCCCCGGATAGTGAAATCAATCATTTGGGAAGAAAATGTTTCCTTCCGCCAGCTTTGCATTGCCGTCAGTGAACACTGCACGCCTATTGGGTCATTATTCCTACACGCTGTGGGATACGGTTGCTCAAGTGCTGCCATTGGTCCCGAAGGAGGGCCAAACAGTAATCTTTCAATTGCCGATGGGAGAGATGCAGCAAAGTTGACAACTCGTTGCAGACATGACACAACTGACTTGCTAGGCAGAGCGATTTTTCACGACAGTGGCCCTAAGACGCCACGTTTGGCTGAGGACTTGTGGCTTTTCAGGGAGTGTCCAGGCTTCTTTGATGGACATGCCCTTCAGTGGCACCCATCTCTTCAGAGACAAGGCAGACTGAGCTTGAGCTCTTCAAGGATTCTTTTGCTACGACCAGGTCCTTTCGCGGCTACAGAAGGGGTTACCAACTGCACCAATCCCATCCAGCCACTGTTCCTCATTTGCAGCCCAGCCTCTGCATGGCTGAGGGCGCGGGATCCACTGGCCTCCTGGGTGAGGTGGCCAGCAGTCTCGTCAGTCTGCTGCCTCTCCCTGTGCAGCAGCCCCTCGGTTGTTTACCAAGGTGATGATGGTGGTTGCAGCTCAACTGCGGAGATCAGGGTTGTCAGTCTTCCCCGATCTTGCCCACTGGCTGTTCCCACCTCCAAACTATGGCAAACCTCCTGCATTCACTGAGGTTCTCTGTAAACGTGACAAAGGTGTCTCCCTCTCGGATGCTCCCTTTCATCTGAGCTGTTCTGGACACAGTACTGTTTCAGGCCTCCAAAGCGGCGAGTTGAGGATATTCAGGCTATGATATTGATGTTTCATCCTCTATCCGGATTTCAGTAAGAATGACTGAGGAGGCTGGGCCACATGGCCTCCTGCATCATGCAGGTGACACATGCCAGATGCCATATGTGGGCTCTGCAGTGGGATCTGAAGTTCCATTGGGCGCAGCATCAGGGAATCTCTCCGACATTGTCCAGATTTCAGAGTGAACTACAAAGGATCTGCAGTGGTGGTTAATGAACTGCAATTGAGCCAGGGGCAGAGCCCTCTCCCTTGCCCAATCAGATTTCACAGGATTGACAGATGTTCACTCCTGGGATGGTGTGGCCATCTGGGTGAGGTGGAGATCAGAGGGATCTGGTCTCCAGCAGAAGCGGGAGTCCACATCAAGACGTTCAAACTGTGCGATCCAACAGACATGCAAAGCCTTTCTTCCCTCTATCAAAGGAAATATGTAGCAGGTGTTCATGGATAACACCACTGCCACCAACAAGCAGGGCGGGTGGGGTTCATGACCCTTTGTCAGGAGGCTCTGTGCCTTTGGACGTGACTGGAACAGCAGAGCATATCCCTGGTGGTGGGCCAACATTTGGCAGGCTCTCTGAACGTCAGAGCGGATGAACTCAGCTGAAAATACCTAGCGGATCATGAATGGCATCTCCATCCAGAGGTGGCACAAGGTCTCTTTCAGCAATGGGGACAGCCTTGGTTAGATCTGTTTGCATCTGCCGAGAATGTGCAATGTCAGCTATTTTGCACGTTGGAGTTTCCAAGGCTGCCATCGCTCAAGATGCTTTTCATCTCTAGAGGAATTTAGGCCTCCTGTACTCCTTTATGCCAATAGTTCTCAAGAAGATCAGGAACACCAGGGCCCAAGCAATCCTTGTGGTTTTGGACCGGACATGGAGAGTCTGGTTTCCCGAGCTGCTGAGCATGTCCATTGATCCTCCAGTCAGACTGCCCCTTGAGGAGGATCTTCTGTCGCAGCAGCAGAGGGTTCTTCATCCAAACCGGTCTACTCTGCGCCTTCTTATGTGAAGATTGAGCAGCGGCAGATGACCGCTTTAGACCTTCCTCCTGAAGTCTGTAACGTAATCTCGGCAGCCAGCCATCCCTCCACCAAAATGGTATACACCGTTCTTCGGAAGAAATTTGTAGTATGGTGCACATACAAGACTGTTGACCTCTCTTTCTGCCCCCGTCTCTAAGTTCCTATTGTTTATTCTTTCCCCTGCCCAGTAGGGCTCTGCTTGGGGCTCTCTTAAGTGATATTTGTCTGCTATTTCTGATTTTCTTTTTTGCAATTGCCTGATCAGCCTTACTTTCTTAAGTCTCCTATTGTATATAGGTTCCTCGAAGGTCTTAATCATCTCTTCCCTCCTTCCCAATTTGTTATGCCTCAATGGGATCTGAATATGGTTCTGACATTTTTGATGTGCGCTCCCTTCGAGCCCCTCCACAATTGTCCTCTCAGGCCTCTCGCATTGTAAACAGCCTTCCTTGTGGTGATTACATCTGCTCGAAGAATGAGTGAGCTGCAGGCATTAACTTAGCTACATTACCTTTTTGTCTTTCCTGACTTGAAAGTGGCACTTCACACTATGGCATCTTTTCTGCCAAAAGTGGTCACTCCTTTTCATATCGGCCAATCCAACACCTTGCCTACTTTATACGCACCCCTGCATCCTTCTAAGGAAGAGGAGAAACTCCACCATCTGGACCAAAAAAGAACATTGGCGCTCTACCTTGATCGTACAAAAGACTTTCGGATGGATGACCAACTCTTTGCAGGGTATGTGGGTGTGAAGAAAGGTCGGGCAATGCAGATGCAGACCATTTCCAGATGGGTCGTACTCTGCATTAAGATGTGCTACGCACTGTCCAAAAAGCAACCTCCAGAGGGTTTGCATGCAAATTCTACCCAAGCTGCATTAGTATGTGGAGTTCCAGTTCTGGATGTCTGTCAAGTGGCAATGTACTGCTCTCGAAAATCTTCCTGATCTAGTCTGATGCTTGTGGATAATTCAAAGGTAAGAAATCTGCAGCTATAGTCTTTTAAAGAAAAGGCGTTACCGAAGGTAAGTAACTTGTCCACTAGATTTCATTCAATAGGCTCTGAGAATAATTTTTGGAATATCACATACACTCAACAATAGATGGAGCTCCCTTTCACCTTAGGAATATTACAGTTTTGTTTCCTTGTTTAGATGAATTGCCTTGTATCTCTATCTTATCATCTGGGTTTGATTCCTTGATGGAGTAGTTGGTAGGGTGGGAAAAGGACTTTTGCCACAGCTGTGGTAATCATCTCAAAAGCCACTTGAACCAGCAGGTGATTTGGGACTGGAAATTGACTCTTCTGAATAAGTTATACTGTCCTCAAGCTCTTGTTAGAGATTAGTGGACACCAAACAGTAATAATGGTGAGTGTGGGGTGCTAATTTAGTTTAGTCTGTTTGGAGCTCATTCCATGGTTTCAAGGGAGGTGATGGAATGCGGTTGATCCCTTAAGGTTTACATCCAACGGTCTATGCTGACTTCAAATGCTGTGTCTTGGATCCTACCAGTTAAGGTAGAGACTTACAGGTGCCCGTAGGACCCAGAAGACCAGGCATCCACAAAACTGGGAAAACAGTAGATTGGGGTCAGGATGACGTCCAAATATGTTACCACTAACACTGCACACCGGAACCAGTAGATCGAGGAATATTGATTCTTTGTGGCCAGGACTATCTAATGGATGGGACAACAGAACCAAATGTCCTGTTAAGAAACGAAGTGACCTATTGTTCTGCTCTCACCAGTAGCAATCAGGCTTAGGCGCCCTCAACTCACAAAGGTTTCACATGATCTCAGAGAAATGTCAGAGCCCTGAATAACGCCAAGTGTGCTTTCGTCTACACTTGTGTGTTTTGGGTGAACCACAGGCCACCCACATCAAAGCCAGCAGAGCACAAACAGATCACCCTAGCCCAAGACCTGGTGCTCATCCCTTTAATGTTTGTACAATGGTCTGTAGCCATTTCTGAAAAACATTGTAAAGCCCTTTACAGTGCTCACTTGATGGTGGCTTCTTATGTAACCGAACTAGATAAAGTAAAGCCATGTGCCTGTGCTGAAGGAGTCAGACAATATACATTTGATCTGTCGCCTAGAGTTGAGCAACCACATCTCAATGCTCCAAGCAGCGGCGTAACGAAACTTGTGGGGGGGGGGGGGGGGGGGGGGGTCAGCCAGCCGCCCGTCGCCCGTGTGCTGAAGGGTCCCCTGGAGCTCATGTGGCCCCGCACTGCGGGGGCCTTTGTTATACCATTCGCTCTAAGGTAACCTTTCACATTGGATGGAACATTGTGGAACAGTAGAAGGCCCTGGGGATTGTGCTTTTTGAAAACCTCAGAAACTCGGCCATGCTTGTCTATTCCTTCTAGGTTGCTGCTCCTCAAAAATATTATAAAGGTATGTGAATGGTCCCGGTGCGAAAAAAGAAAACCATTGGCTCCTTTCCGGGCAGCCTATACATGAGAACCACTTTGCTAGTAGACTGCTTCTTGGGCTCCAGCTTTATCATGCGGCAGAATACTCGTGACGAGGCCACTTGCGTGCCTGCTCCTAGATTTACAGTCGGATGTGTTGGCAAGCTGTGGGCTAAAATCCTTTCCTAAATTTAAACCACTTTAGCATTTCTTGAACCCTCATACGAAATTGTAGTCCCCTGCTGGTTTTATTTTCCCTGACTTCTCTCGGTTAAGGTCAAGGACGTCCAAGCCAGATATGTTCCGCTCTGCACCTGCGCATCCATCATACTCGCCAACAGCGTCCCCAGATGGCGGAGGAATGAAGTTTTTACATCGAGCGAGTCCTTTTGGAGAAACGCGGTGCTCATGCATAATGGGCGAAAAAGCAGTTCACAGGGACAAAATCACTCATGCGTAATCACTCGTTGCAAAAACTCATTTGCAGCTATTAATTGAATAGGCAGGGAGGCCAATCACTGCGGACCCTCCAAGGATACAGTTTGATGTGGAGAGAAGACCCCACCGATGCAAGCCTCAGTGTCTCTTTCTAGGGAATTGACTTGGTACTCTCTTACTAGTTTGCTTTGCCGTTTGTCTTCTTTAAAAATGTTTGGATGTAAAACAGTGAAAGTATAGAGTACAAGTTTGTGGTTTGAGAAGGACTACACTAATGGAACCGCTGCCAAGATAAAGGTGCTGAAATCAAGACTTTAAACATCAAAATGCAAACCAGCTGCAATATTCCAAGTACCGTGAGTGTGGAGAGGTGGGCATGGCATGGCAGTCTCCCCAGCTCCGCTGACTGCAGTGCCAGGCTCGCCAGCAGGCTGTAGGGAGTCAAGGCGCCCTTGTTGAGTGAGGAGTTGAATCGCACATCAACTCGGCAGCCCCCACCCCCCCCTCACCCTCGGTTTCTGCTCTGTTGTTGCTGAAATGTCTGGTATTGAGGATTCCCTTCTCTGCAGTCACATGCCTGCTGGGGCACAGCCAGCTGGAACCTGATCTCCCTCAGAGGAAACACTATCAGTTACAGATCCAGCCACTGTTACAGGAATAGTAAATAATGTGTCATGGGACCCAGGCTGACTTTTCAACACAAACACGTATTTGAATGTCGTGGCATTATGCAAAGAAGGGTAAAGTGTGAAGCTTGTACCTACGTCTGTCTTCTCTCAGTTGCTGTGAATCAGCTCTAGAATGTTCGCTGCGCTGTGGTCACCGCGCTCCGCCGAGCAGCCTGTAAGCGGCCTGGGAAAAGAGAACTCCTTCTGGTCAAGAGGTATTTTTCCACGACTGACGCATGCGATTGACGGTCTGGCAGAGTCTGGCCTACGTCAAGCTGCGCCATAACTGGGCACATTCTGCCCCAGACTTTACAGCCTATCTGTGAGAGCCTGTGTGGGAGTTTTCCGTTTACCTCTGATTGGGAACACAAGGGGTGTATTTTGAGGGTGCATTTCCACTGCTGCTCTCAGCACTTTGGCCCTCATTACAAGTGGCCTTGTACGTTCGACAAGGACAGGTAACAGCAGTAACCATCCCCACCTGAACTATGAGATCTGTGGGTACACTGAACCTCCTGACTTTTGAATTCTCCATATGATAGTATGAGGCAGAAGTATTGGCAATCGCAATACGTCTTGCTTTAAAGGAGTGTTATATGGTAATGTGAAGCATTACACAGAGCACGGGAATTGATGTGTGTGTGGAAGCACACAACCATAGAATAATATTGGTGTTGGTTAAAAGGCCAGGTAATGTCAAGCCAGACCTCAAACTGCATGTAGGTGGATGACTGCCCTCTTTTCCCTCTGTGCTGCCGCCAGAGAAAAACACCTTAAATTATCTAGTTATCTGAGATACTTTAATACCATTACAATGCGATGTGGGTGCCACTGAAAGGGTAAGCTCCTGCTGGCTTAGGCAGCTGGATAAATAAACACATTATCACAGCTGTGTGAAGGGCAAGCACTTTTTGTGGAGAAACATTGTCTGCCCAATCAAAAAGTGTACTCGTGGCTTTTTAACCGGTGGGTGGAGCCAAAGCCCTCCTACTGGGAACTGTCACATAACTGTGTGCCAGCAGTTGCGCTATCAAGCCAGACCATAAACATGAGTATTTTCCCAGGTACACCCTTACTTCTTTGTGGAACTACTGTACTGGCTCTGACTTATGATAGGCCAGATTGTCCACACTGCCGGTGTTTGCAGTTCTCCTGGAATTGGTAACTGCGGGGTGAAGAAAATTAGACCAATTTCTCGGGACACTCACAATGAGGTCCTTACTGATTATTTTCTACTGGGGATATCCCCACTGCCAAGACGAAAATGAAAGAAAATAGGAGAGAGGAGAGCAACACAGGGATGAAAATGATAACGTTTGTGCAGGGTGGATTTTCCCACATATTTGGCAGCCATTTTCTGGACATTAGCCTAAGTTTTTATTGGTGCCAGTAAATTAGTGTCTGGATAATTTGTTTAGCATCTCTTGACTCCATGAATCTTTAAGGTGCTTGAAAATGTCTGAATAGTTGTAGAACAGCTGAAAATACAATTTTCAGAAAATAAGTTGGAATAAGAGCCTATTGTAGTTTGTGCAAAGCCTCACACTGAATCTTTGATATTCAGTAACTGTATTTTCCATTATTTTGGTAATGCAAATGCAGACGATACAAGTTCTAAATCAAGTTTGGGGCATTTGCAACACAGTACACTCTAGCATAATGTGGAATCTAAAATTACAGTACAATATGTACAACATAAATCAGCAACTGAAAAATAAAGATGGAGCACCTTTAAAATAGATGAGCCAGTAGTTGTCCTCATATTTCCCCGTTTTTCAGCAACTCAGGAGAACAGTTTGAAAAAAGGGGTTCTCAGCATACCTTAAAAACAATTAAACAGTGGGTTGGCGAGCTGGCAGAGCTGCCAAGCTTCATAATGGCCATATTCTTTCCGTGCTTCAGCATAGATGCATCCTTGGGCCACAGTCTGTCGTCTGGGGCATGAGGAGTACTCCTGAATGCCAGTTGATGATCTACAGAGGTGGTGTCACCTCTGCTAGCTGACGACGGATTCGGGAGTCACCAGGAATCTCCTTTAGTGGAGCTCCGCACCTTAAAGGCACACAAGATGAGTCTCCCAGCTCACAGAACTGCTGAACCCACACAGAGCAGTAACACTGTGGACACTACGCAGATCTGTTTGAGAAACCCAGTAGAACCAAATACGCTGGGCTGGTCATGGTGGCAGAAGCAGCTGTGCCACTCGAGCAGGGTAGAATTTGCTGGAAGGGTTAAAGTGCAGGATGTGCCACCAGCAGAGTGTCCACCATCTGTAGATTGATGGTCCGTCTCTTTAGCAGAGTACAGTGTTCTGTCGCTGCTCAGGGAGACTAGGCAGCGGCCTGTAGTGGAATGCATTTTTTAATTTTTTTAGGTTGACGTTGAGGGAGTCAAAAGAGGGTTTCCTTGCTTCACCTCGGAAAGCAGATGCTACTCTCACACACAAGTGTTACCTATCACTACTAGTACAATAAGACGGAATAATGTCATTAGAGGGAGTATTGGAGGAGATTGAGTGCAGATCTGAAGGGCTTGTGTCACTTACAGAATACATCAAAAAAGGTAAATCAAAAAAGGTACACACGGTTCCAAAAAGCGCCAGAAGGTTTCTTTCACTCTAAATGGTTCAGCATTCGATGGGAACCAAAAATGATTGAAGCAAGAGCCCTCACTCACCTACCGGTGACATACTTCATCATAGGGCCAAGCTCCTCGTTAGGACGGCACTGCAATACCTGACGGGCCCCACACAGGGGCTCTTTGCCAGAGATCTTTTGATAGTGATGTACAACCGGTCAAAAAAAATAAAAAATTATATGGAGGATTGGTGTAAGGATAGTTAAAAATGACTAGAGGTAACAGTTATGCAAGTTTATTCTAATGCTGGAACCTCTGACATGATTAAAAACAATACATAGGGATACAGTAGATTAATGCCTACACTCCCCATATAAATAAAGTACTAATTCTCACAATCGAGAGTAGTAAAAAAAGGGAAAGTAAACACAGGATCCCCTGTGTTACTCGATATCATTGGTCAACATGTTTCTCGCCTTTTTTTAAGTCAAAAAATGATCTTAATGCGATTCTTCAGGACCACAGTACATACCTAATCCTTTAAGTAATCAGGACTTCCACAGTACGGAAATCCAAAAACCCTCCAAATATTAAAGGTAGGGCCTCATCGGGGAGACTTCAGGCTTTGAAAATCCACTATGGTTTAATGTAGAGACAAGGGTACTGGACCACCTACGCCGAACTCTGAGTTACGGGGATTAACAGCAGGCGTAGGTGGCTCCTTTCCGGGAAGCCTATATCCTGGTAAAGGATTAGGTATATACTGTGGTCCTGAAGAATCGCATTAAGATCATTTTTTGACTTTAAAAAAGGCGAGAAACATGTTGACCAATGATATCGAGTAACACATGGGATCCTGTGTTTACTTTCCCTTTTTTACTACTCTCGATTGTGTGAATTAGTACTTTATATGGGGAATGTAGGCATTAATCTACCGTATCCCTATGTATTGTTTTTAATCATGTCAGAGGTTCCAGCATTAGAATAAACTTGCATAACTGTTACCTCTAGTAATTTTTAACTATCCTTACACCAATCCTCCATATACATTTTTTTTTTTTTTTTTTTTTTGACCGGTTGTACATCACTTCCAAAAGATCTCCGGCAAAGAGCCCCTGTGTGGGGCCCGTCAGGTATTGCAGTGTCGTCCTGACGAGGAGCTTGGCCCTATGATGAAGCATGTCATCGGTAGGTGAGTGAGGGCTCTTGTTTCAATCATTTTTGGTTCCCATCGAATGCTGAACCATTTAGTGTGAAAGAAACCTTCTGGCGCTTTTTGGAACCGTTTGTACCTTTTTTGATTTATTGACTGTCGGGAGCTTTACACACGGGACCAGGAGTATTTTCTCCGAATCTCCCACGTTCGCTCCTCCTTTTTGTTGTTTTTTGACGTACAGAATACACCAGAACTCCTGGAGAATAAAGCCAAAACTACCAAATTAAAGAACCTAGTGTTCCCCTCCCCAGTAGATGACAAAAGTCGTCTGAAATGTGAACTACATTTAAATTCCCTGGTATTTAGAAAACATATAATTGAGTGTTACTTTACAGAAAGTATGCTTTTTATATGAAAGCCTCAGAGGCAGTTGAGAAGGCTAAGGCACGTGGTAGCTAAATGTCGAGATTCCAAACAATGGGAGCTGGCGACGTGCAATACCTTGATGAGAATAGTTTAGTGAATCGAGCTGAAGCCCAAAGTCAAAGATAGCAATCCGGGATATATGTGCCTGCACTGCCAATCTGGACCTGAATAAGTAATTCCTGGAGAACAAAGCAAGTGCCTCAGAGATTTGTTTCTTCTTGATGATAGCTCCACTAACAATATCCAGGATGAAGTACAGCCCACAGGATTCTCAAGTGAAAGTTACGAAGGTTGCTGAGATTCCCATGAAAATCCCTTCTTGAACAGAATCGGAACATGTACGCTGATATTGCAACTAGCTATCGTCAACAGCATGAGGTGGTAACAAGTATTGTGTAAAGAAGAGGGACTCGTCAATGAGGGTCCCAGATTGCATAGTTTTTCTAATTTGAGTCCTGCTACATTTATGAGGAGACTAGAGTCTCAGGCCTCCAAAAAAGAGATGGGTTTCCGGAAATAAGAATGATGCCTTTTTATGGTACCTGGCCAGGGTAATGTGCACATATTTTTTTTTTCTAATGCAGAGGCTTCCTGAGAATATGTGTGCTTGGAGAGTCTTTACATTTTGCGTTTTTGCAGTCTTCTCTACCTGCTCCTTTCTTTTCTCAATCTCCTTTTTCCTCTTCTTGGAAGAATTTTTGGGTGTCAGGAGTCTCTTTTTGGTGGTTATTGTAGAATGTTAATTATTTTCAAATTGACATGTTTAGTATTTATCTTTGAGGTTTTATTCAGAGTAGGCTATTTATTCTGATATGTCTAATAATATTTAAAGTTAAAAAGCTCAATTTGCAAATACTATTTTACGTTCATGATTGACAGAATTTGTCTACTGCAAATTGTGCTTAATTTCTGCTATAAAAGAAGAACTTTGTTGGTTTTTACATTCAGTTTGCATGGCTATTGATACCAAGGAAAAAACATACGACTCCAATAACCAGTAGAAATATATGCGTTTTCAGGGTGAAAAAGGGCATGCAATACCAAGATTTTCTAAGGGAAGGTTTCTTGGATTTTTTTTTGCACGTTAATTAAAAAATAAGTGCATATGCTAATGCTCACTCCTTCTATATGGACTTCAGATTTCCCGCTCTGTGAGACAGTCTGGAGAAGTCAGAAAAGATCATTATCTACTCTTAATTTTTGCAGGTTTCCTAAACGAGGGAAGTCCGTGCAAATAATGACGGACACAAACGATTTCTCATTTCTTTAAAACATTGTGAATCTCTACCACAAGTAAAAGCCCTTTCTTTACCATGCACATGTCTTCATCTTGTAGGACGACCATTTGTAATCTGTACACTATGCCGCGGATCTCTGAGCCTGTGTGGCTGACCATGATGTCTGGGACCCCGGAGAAGAATCAGCTATGCCACCGCTTCATGAGAGACTTTACTTTCCTAATGGAGCATACTTCCAAAAACCAGTAGGCTATTTTTATGCTTAATTGTGTAGAGAAACATCAGCTGTAATTATACCTTACCGATGCATTGTTCTTCCTGTTTTTTCTTTTTAACTCAAAAGCTTTTTTTTAAAGTGGCAATGGAACTGGAAAAAGCACATTTTGCATGTGTGTGACTCATGACTAAATTACTTGTTCATAGCTCAACATTACAGTCGAACCACCTTAGTGTGCAGCTTAAAATATGTGAAGTGGTGGTACCAATGAGCTTCAGGCAAATGTCTTTACAAAATGAACTGGATGTCCTATCAAATCTAACTAATCCTCGTACAGCACAATCTGGTTAAAGAAGTAGTAAACCTATAGTTGCATTAAGTAAAGACAACACTTATAGCAACACTTTGCATATTGCACCCAGTGCTTTTACGGTCCACATTTGTAGCATATTGGCTGTTAACACAGCAGTGGCTTATAGCAATCTTCCTGTTATCCACCCACCCAGTAGTACTCAAAAGCAATTGGTGACAGCCACATTGGAGTTCTAAATGTCACACATTGTAGAACACATAGATTCATATTCATTCTTCAATGCATCCTACAGCCTCGCTTTTATTTTCTGATTTCCTGTGCTTGTGACCATATCTGACAAATTAGTTATTTGCCCTTATCCATGTTAATATTGTGCTCCAACCTATGGCATGGAGTCTTAACGCAGGGATTGCTAGCTGCATGCACCAAACCTAGAGCATGCCATATATGTGAAGCGCGTTGTGTAGTGGACATATGGAGAGCACTTGGAGGTGGGGTCTTCTACACCAGTGCAGTTTTCGTCTCGCAGCCTGTAACCAAGCTTCAGACGTGCTTGATTGTCATGAATTCCTTGGCCTTTTGGCAACTAGTTAAAACACAACATATTTTAGCTCTAGATATGGTGGTTTCGAGGGAACTAAATAGAAAGTGTTGTGCACACCATACGAAAGACAGAAGTCTGTGGTTATCGTTGGTTAGGGGAGTCTATGAGCCTGTCATAAAGAAAGGCGGAGTTCCTCTTTTAGTGAATTTTAGTGACTGGAGTTTGTGACATCTACCCCTGTATGAGGCTCGGGGCAGTCAGGGACAGCAGAAACGTGTGGGGAATGGATTAAGGTGAAACAAGTTTGACCTATCGAGAAGAGTGTTTACTCGTTTTCAAGAGTGAAGCAAAGGTAAATCTTCTGTTACATCCCAGTATAAACAGACATACCACTGTACTCCAATTTCTTTTGTCCCTGGTGAATTTGTCAACTCTGCGTGCAAATGTACTCTAATGTTGGTGTCTATTCTCCATTGTGAGCTTCGTGATTTACTGTCCCACTTGCCATAATCAGGATGTTTTTCTTTGGAGGTCTTGTTGTCTGAAACGTGGTTGCCCTTCTTTTGGTTCAGGATTGTCTTCTATGAGACAGTTCACTTATACTCGCCGCTACCCACTTGACGGCTGTCAAATGGGGGTTGGTATGGTGTATTTCGCCGAAGCGGCTGACAATAAATGCAGCAATATTTTTCTTCGTAGTCTTTAGGAATCGTTCCGGAGGGTCTCATTTGAAGACCCTTAACTTGAAGGTGCCATCCTTACTTACCTATGCTTATTTCTGAACAGCAGCAGCAGCAGCATAAAAATCCCTGCTATGTAGTCACCCTCCTGTTGTCATTGGTAATGCATTGACCCTATTAAAAAGCAATATTGAGAAAATTCAAAATTTTGGAGAACTGTTGCTGACAAACCTAAATTTCAGTATTCCCTGTCTAATAACCGGAGTTCCATATTGTACATTCAATCACCAAAAATCTTCAGGGGGCCATAGACCAGCAAAAAGCTCAGAATTGTTGTATGACAACAACAAAAAAATCATAGGAGGCTTCCGGCATTCTCGACCTTCTTGTAGCACCCATCCTGCGGGGGCATGGAATGAATGATAGACACGAAGTTCATGTCTCTGAGAAAAACTCACAGTACTTAGAATGGTAAATGGGCAATCTGTGTTTGACTAAGAGGTTTTCTCACTAATGTAGTTAGTGATCCCCCTAAACACCCTGTCTTCTCTTATACGGAAGTAATGAGAAAAGTGTACATTTTCTATATATCACTTCACAGCATAGTACCGTTGTTTCTGAGCACTGTAAATAATAGTTGTTGCTATTAGCAAATGTAATGTTTCTTGTTAAAAATTCTCAGAATGGTGATCTAGTAATGTAGGTTGTATGTTGCGAAAAACTGTCTGTTCTCTATCCCAGTAGTTCCCAACCTGTGGTCCGGGGACTACTGGGGGTCAGCGAAGCCTCCTCGGGGGGTCTAAAACTGTTTAGAAAATTAAAGAATATGAACAGATTAGGTCCCCAGCTTTCAGTAATAACTTAGGAGGGGGTCCCTGGATTCCAGTAATCATAGCATGGGGGTCCACAGAAGTGAAAAGGTTAGGAACCACTGCTCCATTAAAAAAGAAACTTAAAAAAAATAAGAAAAGAAAACTGTTTGAAATTGATCGTTATTTTGGGTCTCTGTCTTGGCAACTGTGTTGCATGTTGACTGAAAGGCTAAAGGTCATCAGACTTTGACCAGTCCCATGGTCTGAGCACGTAGCCAGCAGAGCAGGCCAACCAGTTACAGAAGTGAAGTTCGGTCTCAAATGTAATTTCATAGAGTGTATATGAAGGGGATAACAGATAGATTGAGTTGCAATGAGATTGTATTGTATTGCATCATTTATATAGCGCGTACTACCCCTAAGTGGGATGTTGAAGTGCTTGCCTATATGAGTGGCATTCTACACCAAGTTGGGTGTGTGGTTAGAAGGATGTTGTTTTTGCTTTGATCCTATGTGGGAAGTGTTTCCTTGCTGTGTGTGATGACCACTGCAGTGTGGTTATCGTGTTATGGGACGCAGGGTGTTGGATGATGAAGTGTAAGGCAGACACGCAGTTTTATGGTTTTCAACATGTTTTTAGCTTTGTACAGCTTTGCAGGTTGCTTCATGGTATTTCATGTGATATAGTCTACTTTGCTGGTTACTTCAGTGGGTTGTCCCATCTAAGATTTTGTGCGAAGTTATGGTCCTGAGTTGGCACAGTTGGAGAAAGAATGAGGTGGAGAGATCTGGGATGGGCATTTTTATTATCATCCCATATCTGAGTGTCTGTGTGAGCTGTGATGAAGCTGTTAGATAGTATTGATATTTGGGACCTGCAGTGAATGGACTATTTTAAAGTCCTCCAAAATTGTCCAGTAATGTGTGATGGATCTCTTCAGTTATTTCATGCCAGATCATTTGGTGATATTTGTGTTTTTTGGCTGTACAGTACTAGCGATAGACAACCCTCATAGAAGATATGTAATATGTGAATTTAATAAGTAAAAGTTACAATTTGTTGCTGACCCCTGCATATTATTGTTTTAGTATTATTGTGGACAATAACAGTTACCTATGGAAATGCACAGCTATGTCATGCCATGGTAAACCAAAGGGAGGCCCTTTGTTTTGCTTACCTCCATAACAAAAACAACTTGCTGGTTAAGGTGTTTGCAATTTATGGGTTGTAAGCTGAGGATTGTTTTTGAAAGTGTGACTGTTTTCTTTGCTCTGTTGCTTTTATGGAGGTGGGGAATTTAACTTGGAAATAGCCAAATTTTCAATTGTCTTCGGAAGTGTATATGATCCTGGGTGCTTCCAATTCTGGCTGGTAGAGAGATCCAGAGCTTGGTGGCTTATATTGAGAAAGCAGTGCCTCCAATAGATTTTTTGTGGTAAGATGTTTTGAAGTGGTGGAAACCTTGGGCGCAGAGTTGTTTGGTTTGCGCTGCTTGAAATAGGTATAGCAGTACTTTTCAGTTGGAGTCTCCATGAACAATGCAGAGTGGCTTGAACATCGCTCTTCTAGATATAGGTAGCTAGTAGGGGGATTGCAGGACAAGGGGTCCTGCTTTCTCTTGGGTGAAGGCAGAGAAGAAGCCTTGCAGAACCATTTTGGAAGAGTTGCATTTTGCGTACAATGATTGCGTGTGTGCCAAGTTATAGGATATTGGCAAAGTCACTTTTGAGATTATGAACGAGAGGATTGCTTGCCGTTTATGTCGATGTGCAAGGAATGGGAAGATGCAATATTGTGTTTTCATTGTGTAGAAGACACTCTTTGTTGTTAGCATAAGGTATCAAGGATAAGTCTGAATCCATGGTTACTCTTAGTTTTTTAACTTCTCTTGATGTCGGGGGGACTTCAAGTTTCTTAGGCAACATGGCGGCCGGCTGGCAATTTTGCTATTGCCTGCATGTCATAATCTTTTTTGGAGATATTGAGCTTTAGATGGTTGTTCATGATCTGTGTGGTTTTGGTATGAAGGTAGTCACTGACTTTTGGCTTCGAGGACTTTGGAGCTATCCATCAGCATACAATAAAAAGAAACAGGCCACACATAAATAAAAGTCTTCACAAAGCGGATGGTGATGCTGATTAAAAGAATGCAGTGAAAATAGATGAGATTATTTCCCACCAAGTGCTGTATCTGGCATGCTAAGTCTTCTTAGAGCTATCTGAGGTTTTGCAAAGATTTTCTTTTATAATCCGAATTCAATATTGTGGATAATAAGGCAGCAAAACCAGATGCTAAGCAAATTATTAATGCAGTTCGGCCACTTAACCAATTATCTGTTATATTTGTCTCTAAAGCAATGTACATTGTTTAAATATTAACTATGTAAGGGTACTCTCTCTGTACGTTTTGCTTTTTTACCTATATCAGATGTCTTAAGGAGAAGTTAAATCACCCTCCACAACCCACTAGGAACAATCTAGACATTCCTGATAAATTGCTTGTTGATGTAGCTCAAATATCATCCTATGAACTGAGTTACTTCCTAAGCTCTCCGTAAATCGCTTGGGAATGGACATTGCAATTACTGTTCTTAGGAACTGTACACATTCCTTACTTATCACTTCTGGATACATTTCTCGAGTAAATATCTATGTTCCATGGATCTCTCACTGAGGAAGGGCCTCAAATCTACCTCTCCTTTTGAGCTCAAAACACACAACCATGCATGTTTACAGATATGCTCATTAAGCTTTTTTCTTTACAATTTAAATTACAACATTTGATCAAAACACCCATTTGCCGATATGACCTCTTTGTGAAGTTTGTTGTGTCTTGGTGCAACCTTGTTACCCATAGTGATGTAACACTGTTTGAACTCTCAAAAAATGTCTTTTTTTCTGGAGACCGAACCAAAGCTGCCATGTTCACAGGGACATGTAAAGTTATACATTTCAAGAAGTGGATACACAGATACAATTTGTAGACAACTTCAGACATAAACGTGCAAAGAGTTTGAGCCCCAAACATGTATTTATCAACAGCAATATCACACACGCTCTGAGAATATACGTATGTTATGTATTTGAACACATTAAATCTTAAATGTAGAAAGGGCAAAACATTGTGCCGTATATACCATATTACAATGATCTCAACTGGTTGAAACAGATCCAGTAATGGACACTAATTAATGCTTACTCAAAGCACTTCAATTATGTGGACTGCAAAACAATTGCATAAGTGTTACTTCGATATTAGGATGTGGTCAGTAATTCACAATGTTGGCCATCACTGACATAACGTTTCACCACTTTGTGGCACTGTTCATGCTATTAGGTGGCTATTTCAAGAATGTTTCACAATCTGGGAATTTCCAGCATTACTAGACTCCTCTCACATTGCACTTTCCTTGAGTACCTACCCCAGTTGTTTGGGATCATTTGCAGGCTCATTGGTTATGAATAAAACGAATAATAACAATACCTCCATAAGTGAAATGCGTACTAAATGCAAACCAGTCTCGCTCCCTCATATAGAAAAGATCTCTGGCTTACTGTTTTCCTGATGAATAAACTAGTTTCTAAAACATGTTGCACAGAAACGTAGGTGGGATATCCACGATTAGCGCACTCTCTTAATGCTCTCTTCTGCAGCCATTAAAAATCTCTGGTCTTCATCTTTTTCCTCTTCATGACTTCCCATTCCTTCTACTGGACTGAAAGGCTGTCTATGGAGCTCCTTCACCTTCCTTTATCTCTCAGCATCCCCTTCCATGATGTGTGTTTTAAAGCAGGGAATCTGTCTGCCAAGGTCAAACTTCAAATAGATTTTATGGATTTTAATGTTTTTTGCGAGGAATAAAAGGGGTTCTCCACTTGGCTATGATTTTATACCTGAAGACTACATACAAACTAATAACATCTTGTTGTATCACGCCCTTTACAATTGTTGGATTCCCGCAGTTTCTCCTTTCATATACCATACATTTGATCATGTTTTTTTTTTTTTCATTGCAAGCAGTCATTGCAGTACTACTCCGACTGTCCGTTCACAAATTTGTTTTGTGATGTTATGATCGAAACGCTTTCCACTTTTTATAGGTTTGGTGATATAATTTGCTGGACCAACTTCATGTTTCCATCAAAATGCATTGCACACTAAAGGAACATGTTGTTGCATTTTTATTAAAAATAAAATAAATGCTGTCTATTCCTTACCGTTGTGGATTCCTTCATGTTGCTAAGGGTTCCTAACAGTTTGAAAAGAGCTCTGTAATATGTAAACACCTTTATGTTGGGAAGAAAAGTAGAGCCAAGCGATGTCACTAGTGCAACCTCCTGTTGCTGTTTCCCATTAAAAAATGTAATTCAACAAACGAAAAAAGTGACTGCAAAGCTTGTTAACTTTGGTTCAAAGAAGTTTATAAGACTTTGAGTGAATTCTCACAATCATAAGTAGTGCAGCTGCACAGTTTTGGGGTGCCCCTCATATAACCCTGTGTATGGCGTGAAAAATATTTCTCAGAGAAACTCCAAGCAACACTAATCTAGCTATGCACAGCAGGCTTAGTAGCTCCTTATTTGACTTCCTAAAAGTATGTTGGGACTTAAACCAGGGACACAAAAGCAAAATGGTAATGCTACTTCACAGAACTATTAAAAAAGAACGATGGTGGGCCTGACATCAGCTTGCATGTTCATATTTAATATTACCCCCACCATCCCAGAATCTTTTCTTTTTTTATAGCTGTTATTTAGTCAGAAGTGTACTTCTGGTAAAAACAGACCCTAGAGATCCCCTGACTCCCACGCTCCTCTCCCGCCCCCCCGCCCCCCCCCCCAACCCAATACCTACCACTAACTCATTTGTTTGTGGCATGTACAGTTGTAGAGACACATGCTGTGTAGACTCCTGCCATCTAGTGTTGGGCTTGGACGTGTACAGCTTGTTTTTGTTTCGAAAACTTAAAGTGACTCCACCTATCTCTGGTTATGCAAATTGGCTCCATTGTTTTTCTCCACTATATGGATTCAGACGTGTCTTCGTGCCAAGCCCTTGGAGCTATTCCTCATCGGTTTGCTCCTCAGTCTCACCTACCCATCGGTCTCCACCTTTGCATATCTCTTTGATTCTGTCCCCCCAGCGCGGTCTCTACCATTCAGTGCTCAGCCCCGGCAGCCTACCACCACTTCCATATCCGAGAATGCCCACATGATGGAAAGGGCTCCATTTCAATTCTGCCCTGTTTGCCATGAAAAGTACCCGAGGTCAAACCTTATCAAAGTTTGTAACCTCTGTGTGTCCCCAAAACATCGAAAGGACTGCTGTTCGGCATGCCTAACATTCCTTAACAAAAAAGGCGCTTTGGGATCAACAGGCTCATCACATTGCTTTACATTCAATGTGCATCGCCAGAAGGAGGAAGATACTCCTTATCTCTTTGGGGACCAAGAGGAGGAGGATCTTCTTCAGCAACCCAGTGTCTCTGTTGGGAGATCGAAGAGGCTTTCTTGCTAGAAAGCGTTGACTCCGAGACCAACGTTGAAGCAGACATGCCCCGGATGGCCCAGCATCCAACAACGAAGGCCGCAGTGAGTACTTCTCTCCCACAAGCCACCCATCCTAAGGAGGCACCAGCTTGTATCTCCCTGCCTTATCAGAGGCCTCAGATCTACCAGTGCCTAACGGTCATGGTCGGCACCAAACTTCCAAGCCGGACCCAATGTCCTCCTCACAATCAGTACCAAAGTCCTCCTCGAAGCCTCTTGTGCCAGAATCAACCTCCAGATCCCTCTTGGGTCTGAGTCAAGACATTCAGGGGGTTATTCCAACTTTGGAGGAAGTGGTAATCCGTCCCAAAAGTGACGGTAAAGTGACGGATATACCACCAGCCGTATTACAAGTCCATTATATCCTATGGAACTCGTAATACGGCTGGTGGTAAATCCGTCACATTTGGGACGGATTACCACCTCCTCCAAAGTTGGAATAACCCCCTCAGTGTCCAAGGCTTTGGAACAGAGATGTGGAGACCCACCAAGCTGAAGCCCATTTTAGCGTCCTCTGTCTATTGACCCTGCTCGGCTCTTTCCAGACCACTGTCCCCAGCTATGTCCTCTGCTGACTTTGAGGATCTCGACCAGCCAATTCTACCAAGGCTTCAAGAACGCCTCAATGTAATGTATACACATTTAGCCTGGCCGAATACTGACTAAACCTCCAACTAAGGATGCCTTTCCTCATAAGAAGTTGACTTTTGAGAAGGCCCTCAACCCTCCTGTGAAACCGGTGCTCTAGAAACCTCGGCTCCACGACAGAGGCATATATCTCTCTGCTGCTTTATGTTCCTTCCCATACGTCTCCTTCTTCTCCCTCTATACCTACATCATTTCTGCTGCCTGTTGACCCTCAGTCACACTCACCACAGGGTCCCCCCCCCTCACAGCCCCCACCACATACACAGACTGTCACCAGAACATCATCACCCTGCTCCAGGAGGAGATGTATGCACTAGTTGCCAAGGGGGACATAATTCATGCTCTCTGCAGTGGTGGAATGCAAACAACCTATTGCAGGGATGCCCTTTTCTCAACCCAGTTCCGCAAGAGGCCATTACAACTGGCGCCTCGCTCAATGGCTGCAAGGGTGCAACTACAGGACATCACTATCCAAGGGGTGTGGGATGCTACACAGCAAAGGCTGCACATTAGTCACATAGCACTGTCAGCTATCCTGCTACCCCTCAGGACATTCCTTCCTCTGATAGTCTTGGTCGATACAGACAACACAACTGCCATGTTTTGCCTGTAAAAACAGAGGAGAACTCATTTAACTCCAGTTGTCTGTGTTAGTCGAGAGCATTTGGAGTTAGGTGATACATCACAGGGTGCATCTACTGATTCAGTACATTCCTAGGATGGACAAGGACTTAGTAGACCTTCATGCAGGTTGCATCAACAAATCCACGAATGGGAACTCTACTCCCATGCCCTACTCGTGTATTTCCATCTTTGGGGGTCCTGCAGACAGACCTCTTCGCCACCACCAAAAGTGCAACATTTCCAAGCTTCATTTCCATGCTTCCACACCCATAGGTCATGGGCAATGCACTATGAATGAATTGGTCAGGGATATTTGCTTAGGCTTTTCCTCTGCTCCCACTCGTGGTTTGGAGGCTGAGCTAGACATCCTCCACTCTCACCCTAGTGGCTCTAACTTGGGGATGTCTGCCTTGGTTCACCACTCTACTCACTCTCCCTAGCCTCTTACGAGAAGGTCCCTAGCTGGTCAAACCTATCTCAAAACCAAGGGACTCTCAAGCCCCAGCAGCTCAATCACACCAGCCTACAATTAAAGCCTGCTACGCTGCTAAGTGGAAGCAGTTTGTACACTATTATCTCCCTAGATATGTTCACTATCTCACAGCCTCTGCACAGGACTTAGTCTTCTCCACTTGCCGAAGTCTGACCTCGCCTATATTTCTATCAGACTGCATTTGTCTGCCGTGGCAGTACATCTTCAAAACAGGCAGTACACTTCACTTTTCAGAATCACAGTCATTAAGGCTTTTATTAAAGGGCACGAATGGGTTATCTTACCATGGGTGCCCCCTGTTCCTGTGTGGAACCTCGACATACTACTCAATGAACTAATGGGTTATCTTTTTGAACAAATTCACTGTTGTCTATTAAAATTTATTTCTTGGAAAGTAGCTTTCCTTGTGGCCATTATGTCCCTTGGATGTGTCAGCGGAATACATGCTTTTACCTTGGAAGA
Source organism: Pleurodeles waltl (assembly GCF_031143425.1). NCBI lineage: Eukaryota > Metazoa > Chordata > Amphibia > Caudata > Salamandridae > Pleurodeles > Pleurodeles waltl. The sequence goes on from NC_090446.1 coordinate 715,766,455, forward strand.
ACATTTCTTCCAGGTGCATCATGATAGAGTGGTTCTCAGAACCTCTCCTAAATTCTTGCCCAAGTTAGTTTCTGGTTGGTTTTCTTCCCACATCCTGAGTCTGTTACAGAGCATGCTCTTCATACTTTCGATTTCAAGAGGACGGTCACGTACTACATTTACGGAACAGAACATTTTTTGTAAGACACAACAGCTCTTTGTGTCTTATTCCAGGCCAAATAAGGGCCATGCGATTTCTAAAACAGGTGTTGCACGTTGGCTTGATAAGTCCATATAAGCCTGTTAGGCCAAAGCAAAAAGACCCCTACCCTTCCCTTTCAGGCCACACTCTACTCGCAAGAAAGGAGATTCAATGGCTTCCTTGGGCAACATACCTGTAGCTTTGACCACCCCACACACATTTACTAAACATTATTGTGTGGCTGTATTGGCCCGCCAGCAAGTTAGTGTTGGCCAGGCTTTATTACTTACTCTTTTCCAATCGTCTTCAACATTCTGAGGATAAGCCATCCCTTTTTGGGAGGATTGCTTTTATAGACTTTGCTAAGCATATGTATTTACATCTACACATGCCACAAATGGAAAACGTTACCCTGTAGTCATCCTTTTGAAACATGTAGTGCTGTAGAGTCACGTGCCCACCCTTCTCCCCAATCACCTGTGGTTGTTGCAGATGGTGTTAACTCCTTTTAACTTCATTTTTATCTCCCCTGTCTTCTCCCCGATCAGCAACAGATGAAAGTGGAAGAGATAGACGTCGCTCTTACCCTAGAGATCCATCTGGTTACAAAGGGAATACCACAGATATAATTATATTGGTGCACCTTTGACTTTTTAATGCTATAAGCAACACCAAACAAAAGGGTAGCTGTATTGCTCAGTCAAGGGTTGGCATATGATACGGAATTAAAGTGTACAAATAAAGGGGGTAGATTCGTAGGGATTAGGAGTGCTCTTGGTCGTTTAATAATTACTATCTTCTTGCTGTACCCCCAATGAGGAGAACAAGATTATTCATAGCTTTCTCTCCAAAGATAGCCATTTATAGGTGATTTTAACTTTGCTCTGTACTCCACTGATGCAAGATCGCCAATGGGACCCCAGGCCCCAAAGCCACAGAGTTATTATCACAAAGCGTGATAGATTTAAACTTGCTAAACAGCATTTATGCCTCACCATGCCTCCTGTCACAATATTCGACTGTACAATGTGCTGCCGCTTGTCGCAGTTTGGGGGCTCCAGCTGTGATTCTCTTGGCTAATATTAGCAAGCCTTTATACTCCGTGAGCTGGGAATATCTATTCATCCCCCTTCAACGCCTTAATTTCGTCCGTCGATTTCTTTCCTTTTTTAAATTACTGTATACTTATTTACCAGCATTGGTTTGGGGGGGGCTGGTGCCAAGTCAGAATCATTCCAGATGCAGCGGGGGACGTGGCAGGGTTGCTCCCTCTCTCCCCTGCTGTTTGCTCTCACCATGGAGCCTTTGGCCGAGTGGATGAGGATGGACGTCCAGGTGCAGGGCTTCGAATGGGAGGAGTAACTGTTGGATACAATAGTATTATACCCAGGTGATGTCCTCTTCTTCCTCCCATCCCCCAAAACGTCGGAGTCACGTGTTCTACAGATCACTTCTAATGTTGGGGAAACTTTGGGCCTCCACATTAATATAATCACTGTGTTCTCAACTGGTGCTTGTATCCAGTTGGTTGGGTGTCTGGCTTACAGGAGGCAGTGAACAGGGTTAGGTATTTAGGTGTCTTCGTATATCCTGATGCGACTCTGGCATGGTGGAGCAATCTGGGGCCCGTTCTGGTCCGTCTGCATGAAGATATCCAGATCTGGTCTGTCTTGTCCCTGACTGGTCGGTCTGCCATCTTTGAAATGGTGTCCTTACACCAGTTCCTGTTCCAATTACAGAACTTCCTGTACGACGTCCCACAACAGTGGTTCCATAAATTGAACTCCATCCTTGCTGCTTTTCTGTGGGAGAATTGCCCTAAATAAATGTTTCCATTCAACATAATGTGGGGGAATTGCTGTGGCGGAAATTTGAATCCTGCATCCCATCTTCTGATAATTAACGACTGGTGGTATGATGTCCAGGGCGACCCTGCTTATGCATCAGAAAAGTGGGAAAAGGGGAACACTCCTGTTTTTTCTCACTTACATGGTGACGACAACCGGGATAATCTTAACCCAGCGATGAGAGTGGTTCTAAATTTATGCCGTTCCTTCCTCCGGTAGATGGGTTGGTGGGGCAAGTTGACCAAGTGGACACCTCAAAGGAGGGGTTGTCTGCTTCTGCAGGTAGCGGCACTGGGGGTTCGTAAGTGGGACAAGTGAGACCTCACTGGGATCTTTACCCTGCTGGATGTTATGTGCAAGTCAGACATACTCTACAAACGGAATATCCGCTCCACTGTAGCCAGTTTCATAGATATCCGCAGCTCCTCCGTGTACCGACCCCCTACATTACTGCCCTGGCTGACCTCCCTGAATTGAACCCGTTAGATGGGGAAACTTCTTATGGGTGACCTAGGTGATCATAAACTTGCAAAGAAATATCAAACACTTATCTCCAATCACCCTGACATGTTCCTTGCCCTCATGGCTGTGGGAGCGACAGATGTAGGGGTTCTTGAGAACAAGTAATGGACTGAGGCACTGGAGGGCACCTCGGATGGGTGCTGTTGCAGCCCGGCTCAGGTTGATCCAGCTTAAGTAGTTCCACAGGGTATATTTTACATGCCAAAAGCTCTGGCACATGGGTGTGATTGCTTCCTGACCCGTCTTAAGTGTGGCACAGGGGAAGGCACGTTTATTCATATGGCGTGGAGCTGTCCTGAGTTGCATAGATTGTGGCATGGGCTGACTGTCTGTCTGGACGGGATTCTCTCTCAGTTGATCCCAACGGACCCAAAATGTAACCTTCTGCATCTCACCAACAATTTGGGTGGTATTAGGTATCGATTGTCTCTTTTGTATTTGGGTCTGTCTTTAGAAAAGTGGGACACAACACAGGAGTGGAAGGCAGTGACTTCCCCTTCCTTGGCAGTTTGGAAGAAAGGACTAGACCATTGTATGGGTTTGGAAGTGGCAGTTTATAAAGCAAGCGTTTGCCCCCAGAAGCTCCCCAAGATATGGCAGGTATGTGCGGATTACCAAGGCATAGAGTTGGAACTTGTTCATTCCAGGTATCAAATGGGTCATGATGAAATCCAGATTTTTATGGAATGCTAGCCAGCTAGGTGGGTAGAGGATACTGATTGTCACGTGGATTTCGTTTGTGTTTTGTTAATGGATGTCAGGTGGGGGAGGCATGTGCGTGCAGGTATTTGATTTTTCCTTTTTATTATTATTTGTATTTTTCCTGTGGTGTTGGCCTAACAGCCCCCATTTTCCATTTAAACTGCAAAATCAATTAAATGTGTTTCCAAAAAAAAAAAAAATAATTTTGAGGCTCAGCTATATACTAAAATAAAATATTGGTAAGTAAGCTTCAACTTTTTTTTGCACTACTATATACATGCACCCTGACTAATCAGGATTTTTACAGGACAGATGTTTCATATTGTTGTACAGTGTAGATCACTATGTCTGAGTGCAGATGAAGGTGTATTTATCTAATTGCTTTCCAAACTTGTCACTTTCATAGATATGGCAATATTTGATATACTTTGCTTTGTAATGCCTATCCCTGCGTTGCGCAGAGTTATGACTTTAGTCGTATTCCTTACTTTAACAAGTGCCTCCAGTCCAACTCACCATTCTGCTGGTAGCTCTCATGTTCCTGTCTTTAATCCTGTGCCACAGAAAATCGGCGTTACTGACAGAATTTTTTATAATAATACCATCCTACAACATAAATGTGCTATTTGCAACCACAGATGGGATTTGAAAATCAATCCGTGTTAAAACTGTGAAACTCAATTTGTGACATCATAGTGGAGTTATTTTATGCTGTGTCGATTTGCTCTTGGTTTAAAGTGTTGGGTGCAAAAACGTAACATGGCGGTCCTTTTTTCTTTTCTCAGATTTTTACCAGCCCTGCTCACTGCCGTTCTGACAAACCACCTAGCATGGGTCCCAACTGTAATGCCCAACGGACAGCCGCCCATCAAAATCTTCCTCGAAAAACATTCCTCTCAAAGTGTGGACATGTTGGCAAAAACTCATCCGTATAATCCACTCTGGGCACAGTTGGGTATGTCTGAAAGACGTGGCTAAACAAAATTATTTTTTTTGTCTTTTTATACTTTATATGAAATTAGGTTGGTGCTATTCATTTAAATAATGTAAGTGCTCCACTGTTCAAGCACGAGTAGAGATGCCTTTTTAGGATTAGTTTTCACTAGTAAAATCTTTGTAAGGTGGTTTGTTTGGCCTCACTCGTCAAATATTAAATGATCCACTTTTTCTTTGACAGCAGGATACTTTTCTACAATTCAGAAGATGGGACACCTAGGTGGTATCATCTCATAATGCCTCTTGGCAACTGTGATTTTTGCTTTAACCTTGGTATAGGCAACCATAATAACATTTTTATTCGTTTACTTATAAGTAGTTTTATATTCTCTTTTCTGTAAATGCCTTTGCTCTTCTTGAACACAAAAGAAAATGCTCTGTGCAAAGTCTTTCCATTGTTAAAGTCTGCCCATACATAGATCCATCTGTGCTTGAATGAAGATCAAACCTGATGATGAAGAATGCTACTTTGAAGGGTGAGGGTCTTGCGTCCTGAATATAGGCCTGTCCTTTGAGGTTAGAGTAAACCATTGTTATCTAATTGCTGTGGAAGTGTTGATTATCCAGTTTTTCCTCTATTGTATTTTTGGTGGTTACTTTTGTTTCTTAACTGTTTTTGCATAGTTCGTCTTTATGGTTTTCACATCACTGTGCAATGTTAGTAATTTAATAAGATCCCATGCAGGAGGTTGAACAGAGGTAAACTTTTTGAGGTCTAAGCTGGGCCTCCTCAGTCATTCCTGCCCACTTTCCTAATGATGAAAAGAAGTTATCTGTCACCACAATGGTTTGGTCCTGTAATCCTATATAAGGTTATGAGTAGCTGTTGGGTCACTACTCCAACATTTTACACATCTATGGAAGGTGTGCCCTGCTGGGTTTGAGTGATTGTTCGGAGTGCCAGTTTTCAAATATGGAAGAGGCCATACTCCACCCGTTCAAATAATGGCCACACCCTTCCATTTTCCTGGCCGTTTGCTATTGCACCTCAAGTCAAAACTCTATAGAGAATGGACTATCTAAATGTGCAAATTTATTGGTCTGCACCTAAGCTGAAATAAGGCAGATAAAAGAGCGTTGGCTCCTTAACCCTCCCCAGATCACCACCACCCCACCCAGGAAGCTGACATCCCTCATCTCCGCTGAGGGACACGTAGAAAAAATGACTCAAGTGCTGTATTTCTCTTTCAGGTGATTGAAAATGGTCCATTGTAAGTCCTAGCCACCATAGGGACCCCTCTTACTCATTATGGTTACTCATTATGGTTAGAAATCGGGATGCTTATAGTAACTGATTGAGGAACCCACTGGTTTATTCTATTTAAGTCTTAAATACTGCACCTACTCAACCCAATCCCTCCTCCCGCGTATGCCACACCATACACACTCAAGTTCGTCCTAGGGCCAGTAACCCACCATGTGGCACTCTAGGGTCACAAACTTGCTGTGCTGCATCCTAGGGATACTTAATCACCAAAGAGCACTACAGGGTCACAATTATGGTGCACTGCATCCAAGAGACACTAGCCCCAAAATATTTTTCATGGGGCAAATGCAATCTACTTCAACCTCTGAACTTTAACTCATCATGCTGCACTCCTTTGTAGAGACAGAAAACCCACTGTGGTGTTAGGACGGAATGTCAGCATAGAAGGTTGGGGGGTTGGCCGGGAGACGCGGGGAACGGTTGGAAGAGGGAGCGGAGGAGCGCCATTCGTGCGTCGGCACCACTTGTACACTACATGACGAATAAATACCAGATAATCATCTAACCGGATTGAAGTTTCTCCCTCTATTACAACAGTGGTGATGAGGATGGGATCCTCTTGGCGGTGCCGGCATTTCTTCGCGCTGCCAGCAGGTATTTGCTGTGCTGCTTGTGCTAAGGGAGCGGACGCGGAGTGTCTTTCCCGACGTCCAGCCTGGTGTGTGCGGCACCTTGTTTCCTGTTGCCTCTTCCGGCGTCCGGCTGGGGGGCGTGTCGCCTAATTTCTTGTAGGCGTGCCGCTTTCTTTCTCCTCTTCTTTCGTTGAGTGCTTCCTTGAAACGTCCTGGTTGCTATAATAGCGGTCGGATGTGTTGTCAGCAAACCTGCTTCTAACTCTCCTGCGTGTTGGCAAACAAATGTTTTACTTGTTGCCATAGAATGATTTGAAGCTCTTGGACTGTTTTTTTTTTTAAATCGTACTTGTGAAGAACCTCAGCGTTGGTGCGTTATATTACACTAACGGCATTATACATTTCCAGAAAATTTAATTGTCAAGCATTCAACCCCCACCATTTTTCTTGTCGGAACCTGGTGAACCACCTATTCAATGGGAATTATGGGTTGATATGTTTGATGCATTTGTGGAGGTTTTAGAAGATCAAGAATGTTCCCCAGAAAGATACTTAGCATTGTTAAAGCACAGACTTGGCGCGGTTGGTCTACGTGAATTTAAGAATCTACCGCAGGTCGATAATGCTGGGGAAGCGGATGTATATCAATTAGCCAAGAAACAACTGCAAGAACGTTATGGCAGAAAGATTAATGTCGCGTTGGAACGGTATAAGTTCTATTCTAGCATGCAACAGGATGATTAATCAATTGACCAATTTGTGGCAGCACTTAGAGGATTAGCTGTTACTTGCAAATTTTAGCAAATATCTTACGACCACGTTTTACGAGACCAACTACCAATGAAGACCAAATCTCACAAAATACAGGAGACGTTATGGTCCTGTAGTGGTGACCTAACGTTGAGAGGTGCAATTGATCCGGCAAGGACCATTGAAGTATCAGAGAAATGTGTTCAGGCTGTCAGGAAGAGTTTTAATGACTGTGATTCCGGAACTGTTGCTGTTAGTTCCGTGAACAAGGATTCTAAAGGGTTGGAGAAGAAATTGGACTGGAAGAAAAATACCGCAAAGAATTGTTATAGATGTGGTGCTGGGGACCACTTAGCTAATTCTAGAAAATGTCCATCTTCTACGAAAATATGTAATGCATGTAAAAAAAATTGTCCATTTCAGCAAAGTATGCAAAATGAATACAAGGGGTATTAGTTATATATCTGAGCATGATGAATTAGATGATTGTAGGAACCAAGAGGTTGTTCTGAGTGTTCGTGAGGATGATAGTAATGTTGAGGATAATTTTTCAAAATTATCTACATCCAAACTACTTGTTAATACAGTAGAAGTAACAGTGATGGTTGATTAATGTGCATGGTTCACTATTATGAATGTGAATATGTTTAAGAAATTATGGCCTGGTAGAAAGTTGTTACCAACCGATGTGAACCCTGGTAGTTATACAGGGCACAAAATTCCCAAATTGGGTTATGTGAATGTACACATTCAGTTTCAAGGGAGCAAATGTGAAGGCAAATTGTATGTGACAGAGAAGGGACAGTTAATTTTGGGTTGGCCACATATTAGGAAGTTTGATATAAAAATTGATTCAACAAGAATGTCTCCAGTTTAGACTGTAGTTGGATATGATTCAGAACAGCAACTGATTTATGATGAGTTGGACAAAAGTTTTCCGGCGGTATTTTCTGAATCTTTAGGTAAACTTAATGGTTTCAAACACAGAATCATTTTGCAAGACAACGCAGTTCCTGTGAGGCATAAGGTGCGGAATGTACCTATGAATTTTAGGGCTAAACTTAAGGAAATGCTGGAAGATCTATGTGTAAAGAATATTATAGAGCCTGTTGAGAGTTCAGATTGGATTTTGCCTGTGATGATTTCTTAGAAAGCGAATGGGGACCTTAGGTTTTGTGTCAATTTGAGGTCCTTGAATGAAGCTATTTGGGTTGACACATTTCCTCTGCCAAATTTACAGGAATTGGTATCATCTGTAAGTCAGGCTTCTGTATTTTCTACAATAGATTTATTGAGTGCCATCATCAGATTGAATTAGATGACCGTTCTAAGCATTACACTGCATTCATAACGACCGATGGTGCATTCCAATATAAAAGAATGCCGTTTGGCCTTGCTAGTGCTTCAGACCTTTTCCAAAGGGAAATTAATAGAATTTTCTGTGGAGTACCAAATGCAAGAGTTTTCCAAGATGACATTTTGACTTTTGGTAAGGATAAGTCTGAACCCGATGGGGTGTTAAGAGATGTATTGGAAATACTCCAGGAAAATGGATTGACTGTAAGGAAGGAGAAATGTAAATTTGGTCAGAAAGAGGTAGAATACCTGGGCCATATTATTTCACATGAGGGTATTCGTCCAAAAGTGGGACATGTGAAGGCTATTATGGACGCTCCTGAACCAAGTAGTAAGGACTAATTGATGTCATTCTTAGGATTCAAGGAGCACCTCCACAGACAGTTGTTTCGTTCAGTGCCTTGAACTACCTGTTGACAATAAAATAATTTTTCCCAGGACACACATTCAAACGCAAGTTGCTGTTGTCACTTTAAAAATAGTCTTGCATGCTTCTTTGGCGAGCAGCACAGCGCCGATGTTGCCCTATTCAAATTGTGGGGGGCTGCACTCTTATCAATCCTTGTCTAATGTGGTCTACTACCAAAGTACCCTGTGTTGTATAATATTTAATTATTAATTTTATGTAATTATTATACTTTGGACGTTGTCACTTTACCCAAATATGTATAAGGTGCCTATATGGGAGTAGTCGAAACCTCAAATTTACAATAGGGATAACTACGCGAGAGAGCATTTCATGACCGTTCTCGAGCTCCACCGTGAAAGTGTACTCTTATAATTATAAATATGTTTTAAATTTGTGTGGTATAATTGATGAAGTTTCTAGCAAGGACGTCATGTCTTATTAAAGCACACATTTATTTTCTGTGCACTGCTGGGCATGTAAAATTATCTCTGGTCTGTAAATTGCGGGTTTAAGAGCGCTTTCTATAGTATTCACATTTAACCATAGTTCCTGGCTCTCATGAAGCACTGTTGATCCGCTAGAGTGCTGCTCCGGTTGAATATGGGTTTATAGCTCAGTTGTAGAGCATTTTGGCTGTATATATTTTATTTCTGTTAGTATTCAGTAATTATCCAGGAACAAATAAAAAAAAATGTCAAAAACCAAACCGTTGCACATAGGCATGGAGGAAGGGTTAAATGGAAGAAGTACAGAGGCTCACAAAGTAGTTCTTTTCAATGATCAGGTCTAATAAGACAGCGAGTGCTTTTTCAAACCAAAAAATATTTTTGCGTTTTTCCAAGGCCCAGAAGTTTCCACAGGAAAGGTTAATTGGAAAAAAAGTGGCAAAATAAATATTGACTAAGATAAAAGGCTTACAGTCAACGACAGCCCGAGCGACTTTTCTATCAGACGTGGCCCGTTCATATGGGCTGAGGGACCACACCCCAACCTTTATTCCCCCAACAAGAAGAGTCTCTTTCAGGCTGAGCAAAGATTATCCTGGCAGACCCCTCTTGTTCAGGACTGGCAGCCAGCAGCCTGACATGCGCTTAATACACATGCTCCTGATTTAGGGTGACCAGATGTCCTGGATTTCCCAGGGCAGTCCCAGTTTTCCAAGGACTGTCCTGGCGTCCCAGCATTTTTCTTAATTTTAAATAAATGTCCCGGTTTTTGCAACAAAGGCAGATCTAGCAAATGCATACGTTAAAGGTATGACCTCCTTTCACAGGTGCTTACAAAGTCTGAAATAATTGAAATAATTTACTTATTTCTGTTGGGCAACACAGTTGCGCACACACACACACACACACAGACACATACACACATTTACAAAGCTAAGCAAAAAAAAGACTGGCCAGATATAAAAGTGAGACTAAAAACTTTAGTCCTTCTTTTATGTCTGACTTGTCCCAGTCTTTGCGCCTCAAAATGTGGTCATCATATCCTGACTGCCTGAGGTGAACTTTGCCAGGCTGAGGATTTCAGAGCCATGTCGGTATGACCTCCTCAGCCTTGCAAAAGTGCCTTGAAGCCCTCCCCCTCATGACAAGGGGAAGCATCACTGATTGTCTCGGACTTGGGCACTTCAAGTTTAAAGCCTTGATGTGCCCAGGGCCGAATGTCGATCAATAACACCTCATCACAGACTGGGGTGGGGTCAGCAGTTTAATTGTTCCTCCCCCCAGCATCCTACGCTGTGGGGATTAGGGAGTAGGGACTGCCGTCTTCCCTCATTGGTTGATACTAGGTCAGCCAGTGAGGGAAGGTGGCAGTCCCAACCCTCCTTCGACCTCATAGGCTTCCCTGTCTACAATAAAGGTAAGTTTGTCTTTTTTTATGTTTGATGCGTGCGTGTGTGTGTGTGTAATAATGCATGTTCTTATGAATGCGTGTGTGTGTGTGTGTGTGTGTGTGTGTGTGTGTGTGTGTGTGCGCGCGCGTGCCCGCGCGCCAATACTTGTTTTCTTTGATGGCGTGCAGAGTCCCTGATGGCAGGTGGTGCTATTACGTTCTCCTATAGTTTAACCATCTGCCGTTATATTTTAGAAGCCATGAAGCGGAAAGTTGTGTATGCGCTGTATACTTCTCGTATAAGTCAACATTGTTTAAGCTGGCCTACTTTTTTCTTTAAAATTATCCACCTTGAAAACTTAACTCGAAGACATTCCCCAGTAGGCACAGCTTTCATTTTATTCCAGGATTTGCTTATTTTATTCAACTGTGAAACCAGGGTTTTCCTGAAAAGTTGCGCAAGCGTTTCTAACTATTGTATGGAAGGTATAACTGCTCTGTGAAACACCTTAAGGATAAATGTTACTGCTTCGAAGCTAGGATATAATCGCTTCCTTTTTAGTCAGACAGGGCATTTCACCAAAAAAGTGGCTAAAAACGACTTCCTTCTCACGGATCAGTCAGAGATAATTTGGCCATCTTTGTCTTGACGCAAATTGTAAGGGTTAAAAGTAGAAGTCTAATAAAAACACACTATGGAGGGTGGAGAACATTTGTAAAGCACAAGAACAACACATTAAATAAGTGAAAATAAGTTATTCTGTTGCAGTACGGTACTTTGCTCTGAAGGGGGTGGGGGGAGTGTGGCAGATCACTGTTCATAGTGCAATGCTGCCACCTAGTACCCATTTGGAGAATGACAGCTATCGTGTGACTTCTTGCTTGAGTCACAAGCACATTAAAACCTCATTACTGTTTTAATTGCCCGTGCAAGTCTAGTGAACAAAAATGATGGACTCAGCTTTCCTGCTTAGCTTGTTTTAATTTGTGCTTTGCACACTGTAGTGTAGGAGTTGCTATAAACGTTTTACAACATACATCTGCTCAACATTCGCGTAAGGTTCATTTGCAGTTCTCCCGAAACAACATTTTCCAGTTTGTCTAAAGTAGGCATGGATGGATAAGGCCGCAAGCCGAAATCCATGCTATGAATACATTCAAGGGGCTGCATTTGTTTGTGTCACTCTTTACAATTCAAGGAAATCGCCCCAAGACGTGGTTGCACAACGGAATATTTCTGCTGCCCATTTCATGCTGAAGACCTTCCCGTCTGAGCAGAAAAGGAATGGCGCGATCTTGCGGACCACCTACGGTCTAGCACTGTGCGTGCTCACATATAACTGCAGGAAGGATAAAGGGATCTTGCTTTTAGTAGTAAGTTAACTTATTAAACATCTACTTTCGAGGGGCGAGTGATATTGCAACTCGTAGAGTCCAGTTTTTTCTTGTGATATGAAAATGTCCCTGTCTGCCTGGGACCGGACTGGTGAGCCCTTATAAGGGAAAATCCGGCCCTGGGTTGCTTTTGTTCCAGTTCAGGGAGTACCTGGCAGTTTGGGCTGTACTGTTCCCATTGGAGCCGGGTCAAGACAGAGTTGCAGATGGCGGGGCCCAAACCAAGGTGGCAGGCATGATATGCATTTAGGTGGGGATTGTTATTACTCTGTTTAAAGCCTGCACAAAGGTATTCTGTTGAATGGAATCTCGCAGATTACTGTAGTAGACACATGTTTTGACTTTGGACACCCACTTTGACAAACCCTGTAGGTTTAACTGTGATGATACTTGTTTGGCCCTATTAAGAGGCGTTGTATATTGTTTTACACTCTGTTTTATGTGCATATTTGTAGTTTTATAACTGCCTGCTCAGTGGTTGCCAGTTTATGTGCACTTGAACAGTACAGTGTTGGGTAAAGTTTAAAGTCAATGTTTAGAGGCTGAAGGTTTCATCGGTTCATTGGGAAAACATGCAAGATTTTATGGGTATGATCTGTTTATTATGAAATTTTATGAAAAAGCCAGTAGGCCTAACCTACTTATTGTGAAAAGCATCAGTTAAAAACAATGGGGTATCAAGGATGGAGTTTTATTATACCAAGCTAAAGCCCATAGGCAGCTACTGGTACATAAAAATTGCACAGATTACTGTAGTAGGCAAGGATTGTGGTGTTGGTGATCAACCCAAGCAAACTCTGAAGATAGAAGATATGCACTACAATAATACTTATTAGGCTGTCTTGGGAGATATAGTATTTTGCTCTGGCAACTGTAACTTTGTATATATTTTTACTTTTATGACTGTTTGCCAAATGGTTGCTGTGTGGAAAGATTACACTCAGGACAATGGGCTTAAGTTAGTTACGGTGACAGCCCAATAATAAGACTATATGCCTGATTGTTTATTATGAAATGTTATGATAAAGGCAGCAGGCCTGACATGATGATTGTGAAATGCATATGTTAAAGTCAATAGGCATTTACGGGTGGGTTGTTATCACTCTGAATTAAGGTCTAGAGATATATTTTTGGTTACATGGAGTCTCATAGATTAACTTAGTAGGCATTGGTTTTAGTGTTGGTTACCCCCTCTGACGAACCATGTGTAGAAGATGTGAACTGTGAGAATCCTTGTTAAGCCCTGTTAAGAGAGATACTATTATGATTTGTCAACTGTAACTTTGCATACATTTACAGTTGTATGGCTATATGCTCCATGATTGCATTGTAGGAAAGCTTATCCTCAGTACAGTAGACCTGAGTTAATTATGGTGGCAAGCCAATGATAAGAGCTATAGCTTTAGTGTGCAGGGAAATGTTTTGCCTGATGCCACAGGTCTGGCCTGTTTATTATGACCAGTTATTACAAAAGCAGTATGCCTGGTTAATGTATTATGAAGAGCATTTGGCAAAGCAACTGGACCTCTAACAGTGGATATTTGTCACATTATGTTAAGGCTATAGAAAAGTATTTTGTTAAAGTAATCACACAGATTACCATTGTAGGCATAGATTATTTTATTGGTCACCAACTTTGATAAACTGGGAGTTGAATACCTCTTTGGTGATTCTTAGGCCCTGATCAGAAAGGCTGTATATTGTTTTGTTAGCTGTAATTCTGTCCATATTTGTGATTTTATAAAGTGGTATTTGATGGTGGCCCGCTTCTGTGAACTTCTGTAAGCCTGTGTTATATATAGTGTCAAGCTGTTAGTAACGAGTATAGGCCTTTTCAGTTCACTGCAAAACATTGTCTGATTCCATATAAATAATCTGTTCATGATGAAAGGTTATGACAAAATAAGTAGGCCTTATTTACTTATGGTGAAAAGTATGTGTTAAAGGTGATTAGCTTTTACACTGAATTGTTACTACACTGTGCTAAAGCCTGTAGGCAGGCATTTTGTTACATCGAATCCTGCTAAGCTTGTGACTCATCTGAAGAAACCATGGGGGATAGATTATTTAAATGTGGTAATCTTTATGAGGCTATATTAGTAGGAATGTTGTGTTGTTTTGACAACTGCATTTTGTGCATCTTTGTAATTTTATTGCAGTATACCAGACGTTTGCCTTGTGAGCTGGCTTTGTTTGCCTTGTGAGTAGGTGTAGGAATAAAAAAAAGTAGGTCTGAGTTGCTTATTCTGACTAGCCAAGGATAAAGGTTATAGGCTTGATTGTTGATGATGAAATGTTGCAACAAAGGCTGTGCAGGCCTGATATATTGAGAGTAAAAAGTGTATGTTAAAGTCGATGAGCTTTTAAGGGTAGATTGGTAATACCATGTATTAAAGCCTACAGATAGGTATTTTGTTACACGGAATCTGACAGATTACCACAGTACACAAGTCTTTTTAGTGCTGGTTACCCCTTCTGACAAACTTGGTATAAAAGATTTGTACTATCAGAATCATAGTTAGGCCCTCTTAGGAGAGAAAGTATTTTGCTTTGCCAGCTGTAATTTTGTATACTTGTGTAATTTTTGGACTGTATTCTTTATGTTGCCTAGTGCAGAAGCCTGTACCCAGTACAGGAGGCCTCATCTGGTAATGGAGATAAGCCATTCGTAACAGCTACAGACCTGATTGGTTCACTAAGAGCAAAATATTTCTGTTGCCATAGGTCTGATCTGTGTTCTGAAAAATTATTATAAACACATTAGGCTGGACATATGTATGGTGAAAAACATGTTAAAGTCAAAAGGCTTTTAAGGGTGGATTGTTATTTTTTCAGTATAAAAGCCTACAGATAGGTATTTTGTTACATGAAATATTGCAGATTACCTTTTGTAAGGAAGGATTTTGGTGTTGCTTACCACCTCTGACAAACCATAGAGGGAGAAGATTTGCACTGTAATATTTCTTTCTAGAATGTCTTAGATGACTGCCAGGATTGTGTAATTAAAAAAAATTAAATAGTGTCTATGTATGTATATATATATATATATATGTATGTATATATATATATATATATATACACATATGTGTGTGTATCTATATAGATACATATACATTTATAATTCCGCCATTGGTCTGTCCCTCAGTTAGACTCTGCTTCCATCCATGACAGTGAACTGCATGGTGTGATGGTTCAGTCTACATCAGTCATTGGCTATTTTGCCCTGTGAATGATGCAATTTTCCAATCACTTGTGTACATCCGCCTGAAAATGACTGTTCTTTAGTGTCAAAGCGGCTTGGTCATTCCTTTAGTTTTTAATTTTCTCCTTTTATAATTCCCATTTAATTTTTTCTTTTTTTTACTTTTCCTCCTTTTTATTTTAATGTTCCTTAAGAGGATAGTACTGCTCTCCAGAATGTGCTATTGGGTTGCTTGCTTCCTGCTCATTTCATCTGCAGTGTGCAGCGTTGCCTGTGGCCACTTCCTCTAAACCAGGAAATCATTATGGAATGCTGCTGTCTATAGTGTGCAATTGTTTCACCGTTCCAAGATGGCCAATACGCTGGGTCTGAATGTGGTGGGCATATTCAAACTTTAAAGCAGCAATAGACTATTTACAATACCTTGCAAGTCAGACACCTGCTGCTATGCTTAATTTTGTTATTGCAAATGTGACCGCCGTATTTAAAAGGCAGCATGTTTTTTATTTTGCTTCTATTCTTGTATATGTTGTGAAGTTTGTATTTATTTTACTATTTTTGTTTTAGAGGGTGAATGGAAGGATGAGTCAATGTATTGATGAACTGATGCAGGAGTGCAAAAATGAGTTTCAGAGTGCATGTATGATCACTTTTTGAGTGTCTACACCAATCGGTGATACTTAGGGCACTTTAAGTAATAAATCAGACGAATTGGCATTGCCAATGTTTGTTACAGAATTTTTGTTTTTAAATATAAAATGCAGTAATTTTTTCAGTTATGTTTGCTTTTACAACGTTGACTTCTGCTGTGAGAAGCTAACTTCTACATTGCGTATCCTTTTATCATCATTTTTCTTTTGACCAGATCTTCGTGTTTAAGCAATTGAAGATTACCATAAGGTTTTGACAATTTTTGACCAAGGGCGGGTTAGAAAAAGTGTTTAATACACAGTTTCTGGCACCTGGTTTTAGGAGTACTAACTAGTTTGCAAGTTTTCTTTTTTTCTAACACTAATATCTAATATGAAATGAGTCTGAATAATGAAGCCAAAAATGTAACTAATGTGTTTTATTATTTACAGGAGACTTGTATGGCGCTATTGGATCTCCAGTCAGACTCGCAAGAACAGTTGTTATTGGCAAAAGACAGGATCTTGTCCAGCGACTTCTGTATTTTCTCACATACTTCATCAGATGCTCTGAGCTGCAAGAAACCCACTTGCTGGAAAATGGTGAAGACGAAGCCATTGTTATACCAGGGACCGTCATCACCACCACTCTGCAGAGAGGTGAAGTAGAGGAATCCGAATATGTTTTTATCACTATGCATAAAAACAAGGGTTGTTCCTTCTCAAGAAATGTAGAAGAATCAAGTACAATGGACAGTTACTGTGTTTGTTGCAATTGTCCACTGTCTGCTAAACAGGATAAAGGGAGTGGTTCCAGAGAAGAGGCAGAAACTATGCCAACTAATCCAAATGAACTGTTGAACACTCCTTTAAAGAAATCCCAGGACGTTGTGCCTTCTCTCGGTCTGGAAGATAATCTACAAATCAGGCTGCACAAAGATACTTCAAGCCCTTGCTTGGAGCCTAAGCTGGAGTGCATGATAAGTACAGGCTCAGCTCCAGTTATTAGTGCATCTGCTCTGGCAGACAAAGGCATCTTAGTAGAGACCGATTTAGAGGTGAAGCCAGTAACAGAGGAAAACAGATTGTTGCCAGACACTGGCCCAGTACTCGAAGTTTTGAGATCACCTGGGATTGCTGTGGAGAAGAAGCCTCCAGATAAGTCTTTGTCTGCAGCAGTACCATGCAGTTCCGCCCAGGCTCAGTCCAAGGTGATGTTCCTCATTGGAGACTCCATGTCACCAGACTCTGATACTGAGACCAGGAGTCAAGCCGTGGCAGAGCAAATCAATAAACACCATAACAAGCCAAAGAAAGAAATGGCTTCTGAGAAGGACCAAACCCAATCTTGTGGAACATCACGAGTGTTTCCAAAAGTTGCCATCACATGTCCAGATTGGAACCCTTTCAAAACTGACACCAGTTTATTTGATGAGTATTTTCCAGATGATGGTTCAATAGAAACTAGGACTATTGACGATATTGCACCACAAAATAATAAAGTGATTTTGGGTCACAGTTGTAGCTTGCAATTTCCTAAAAGATTGTGTACAAAGTTATGTAAAGCACCTAGCGATTTTTGTACTTTTAAGTGCTCCCGAATTAATCAAGACTTATGCAAAAACTGTTTTGCTGAGTGGGACCAAAAATCGGAAATATCTATTCATGTCCCCCATGGGGAAAAGGAGGGTTTTGGGAAGGATGTTGCTGCCAATCCTGAGTGGGATATTCCAAGGAATGAAAGCTCAGACAGCGCCCTCGGTGACAGCGAAAGTGAAGATGCAGGTCATGATGGCCAAAGATCAAGCAGCGGCTTTTATGGTGGTGGCAATGAAGAATGGACAGAGGAAGATGAAATTCCTTTTCCAGGGTAAGCTCTACCTCCTCACAATTTCACCTCTAAGAATAGATGCGTGTGGATAGGTAGCGGAGTACGCTGCCCTCAGCACTTTTGTTGTGATGAAGACATGCACTTCTCATCGGTGCCACACAGAATACAGCTGAATAACATTAAGATGTGTACTCATGTTTTCTTGATACAAAACTGTTTATATGAACCATTCTTTATAGCTTGTCAAGTGTGATTTAGAAAAAGTCAACAGGATGTTACTACACTGTTGAGTATATAGATTGTTATAAATAATTCTGACTTAACCATAAATCAGAGTTAGTTTATTATTCTATATAGAAAAAGTATTTGAAGAAAGAAAAGTTCTGGCTATTTTTGGTTATTTCCGGTCAGAATTGTGAAGCAACGACATGATCTTCTGTCTGCACACTGCTGGCAGAACCCACCTTTTGTGACTGAATTAACAGCTTATATAATGCATACTAGAGATTAAATGTATTCTAGTCGCTCATTCTGTTTGTTGGTAGCATGTGAGAGAAACTAGTGGCACTAGTGCGTGAGCAAGTGTTTTTCCTTCACGTCCCTAGGTCAAAGCTTTAAGCCAGCCAAGGAAATTCAGTGTGTTGGGACAGTAATATTCATGCCAATGATAAAAGGATTGACAGAGGGACGTGTTTAGGGAATAAAATACATGATTCCTATGTTTGTGCCGGGATAGGGTGGTTCAGGTCATAGTTTGATAGACTGGTACACTGGTGGTGTTGTACATTCCCCTGAAATGACAAACCAAGCTATACACTAGTTCTGTGGAGTGATTGCTGTAGTCTCATTTGGGCCCCAATACCCAGGTTAACTGACAGATTTAAACATCATCTGGCTTTGAGTGCAAGTCAAAACCTTGAGAGGTCAGGATTTTACTCCGATTGTCATTTGATGTATTGAAAAGATGCTGCTCTGGCAGGATATGGATTGCATTTTGATGTTAATATGTGAGTATCCATTGGTGGGCAATGAGGCGTTGCAGCACAGAGCAATCAAGTGGCCCCCTCATGTTTTTCTTTATCGTATTGAAGGCAGGATGTTTCTAACACTTGTGTACATAACCGTTCCGCTACACGAAGCAGTACAAAGCAGTAGGCTTATTGAAGTTTCACAGAGAAAAGATGTTTGATATTGGAAAATCCTGGAAGCGTCTACATCCATGCTCCTGATTTATTAAGTTAAAGCAGTGTTGAGGTGGTTGTTGTCGTGGCCATCTTATACTTAAGTAAGAGTGTAACGTTCACCCAGGTGGGGATGTGTCCCTTTATGCCTCTTCCACACACATTGCCTGCCATGGTACTGTCTTGGGTTTCCAAAAATGGGTGTTCTGACTGAACTCAAGGTGATCCCTAAGCCATTCAATCTACAATTTAAATCACTGTTCCCTCAACAGACTGCTTAGGTCAGATTTGTTGCTTGAAGACCACAGTCCATAACTCGCACAACAGCTGTGAAAACCACAACTCACACACCAAATTCAGTGCTCATGAGCTCAATATTGACATCAATAAGTAACAAACCTAAAAGCACAATACAACTAACTAGAAATATTTACACAAATCAATAAATAATACTGCTTTGATAGTTGGCTCTTTCAGTGCTAAAGGTAGGATTATAGGTATTCTCATTAGTAATATTATTTATGACATTTGTGATTGCTTCTGTCACATCAAGTGTGAGGTCATGAGCATTACATTTGATGTACAATTTATGGTTTGCATGACTTTTGCGAGAGTTATAGATTGCAGTCCTAATCATAATATGCAAATTTAGACTTTTTTTGTTGGTCTAATTTGCAACCATAACTGCACTTTTAACCATGTTTACATGTATAAATTATAAATATGTATGTAATTGTGTAGTGAAATATGCTATTTATCACAATGTTGCATGTGGGCAAGGGCCTTGAGTCACAAGAGGCGAAGGTTCAAGAAGGCGATGATGCCCCTCCCCTGCCTCAGCAATTGTAATAAAATAGAATATTATACTCTGCATATATGGTTTATGCCATGGTAATTGTTCATGTGTACTTGTTTGAACAAAAAATATTTTACCAAAAGCAAGATGCAAGCGATTACATTTCTGCTATATGGGTCAGTTGCATTGCAGAGACCTTGACTGTTAGATGAGGAGTTGTTGAGGCAGTAAAACGTGTTTTTCTAAGCTCTGTTTTGCTGTACTGTGGTAATAAACTTGAATTTGACCTGTGCACATTTGTAATTACGTGAGTGTACCTTTAGCACAGTGGCTTTAAACATAGTGTTATTGTGCCACATTTATTTTCACTTTCATGTCGGTCTGTCTCTCTCTCTCTCTCTCTCTCTCTCTCTCTCTCTCTCTCTCTCTCTCTCTCTCTCTCTCTCTCTCTCTCTCTCTCTCTCTCTCTCTCTCTCTCTCTCCCCTCCCTCTCTCTCTCTCTCTCTCTCTCTCTCTCTCTCTCTCTCTCTCTCTCTCTCTCTCCCTCCCTCCCTATCTCTCCAAAAGGAACACAGAAACCAAATTATGGTTCTGGATCCAACACAAAACTGCTGAAAATCACCAATTATGGTTCATGACGCACACACCTCATTTGCCGTAACTGAGGTCACATGCCACGTTGCCTAGACTGCAATTGAAAAATAGGTGTGGCGGGTGACATCGGTTATGGCTTGCACTGGGTGTGCTGTGAACCATAACATAACTGGTTAGTTTAAGTAGTTTATGCATTTGAGGCAGAATAATAACTCGTTTCTAGCTGTTTTTTGTGTGAATTTCTAGGGTCTTTATGGCACGCTTTATGCACAACCGCTGCTGTGCATGGTCTTTAGCAGTGAATCGCAGGGCTTTCCCACAAAGCCTGGCTTGCAATCATACCCCGCGCCTAACCCGCTGTTGATGGCCAACCTTGTCTTTGGCAAACAGTATGGTGCAGGGTCCTCGCTCTGCCTACCCTCCATTCCGGCTTTCAGTGACTTTTTTAAATCGTTTTTTTGGTGAAACTTGCAAATTCACAGACGTTTGCTAGTTCTTGAAAATAACACCTATTTATGTCAAAACAGTGGGCATATGCTCATGAATTTTTGCAAGTTCACACGTTTACTGAACACCAATTCTGTTATTCTCATTTTCTTGTTAATTTTTTTATTTACGCCTCTATATGGCATGACTTCCCAATGAAAATTAATGTGACCCAATAACACGTTATTTACAGCAAGTAAACTAATAAATATACATTCACGAGCATATCTGGTACTACACTGTAAATATCCAATTCCAGTTCATTACCACAGGACAGCATAAATAACGTGAGAAAACACTGCCTATTGTCTCTCATAATGCATTTTCTAATCATTTGTCAGAACAACACAACTCTACTGGTAATCATTAGGCCTGTTCACAGTGATTTTCTCTCAATGCATGGATTTAACCCACCTTATTGTGGTTAATTAAGTGTATGTATAAGCTAATGCACAGACAAACCAGTATGCAAGTATTTCTATACATATTATATTAATCTATTAGACATATACAGTATACTCAAATGTATTTAAATTACTTAACCAAAATATAATTGGTTAAGTGCATGCTTTGAGAGAATCACTCCAAATTGACCCCCTGCACTCTGAATAGGCCACATGCTTAATAGCAGAGATGCTGTATAGAGTATAAGTGAGAGTGTACATGTTATCTTCACCATTACCCCTGCATTTATTGTAATCTACGTGGCAAGATGATGCACCACTAAAATCCATTTTGGTCCTTTTTTTTTCAATCCAGGTTCACCTGTAGTAAAGACAGAAATTTCATTTAAAAATTGTGTTTGCGTATTTCTTTAAAAGAAATTATACAAAGTCAAAGCGAATCCTGCAAACCGGTTCCTCTTCCTTAGACTATAAACTACTGAATCCAGAGTGATAATTGAAAAAACATTACTTTGTGTTGCATCACTTAGTGTGAGCCCACTCAAATGAAATTTCACCCCTCGCTGCTAGAAAAACAATAAAAAAAAATACAAAAGCCTTATGAGGATCCCAAATTGAGGCTATCCAACAGAACCTTTTCAAGAAGTTATTATGATCTTAAGCTACAGATGTCCAAGTACATTGCCTGTTAGATGGATGGCCTACAGAGTAGATAAACTACATTCATCTAGCTAGAAAGTGCAAACAAAAAAGAGCTAGGCGGTTTGGAGGAATTGAAGAGTGGAAATGAATGTCCCAAGACGACTGAATGCTGAAACATCAAAGCCCTCATTATGACTTTCCCACCAAAGCGTTGACTGCATATGCGGGCGTCCTTCTGCAGTACCTCTTACGAATTTCCTGCTGGGCCTGCGGGCGGAAGCAGCTTTTCTGCCCGCCAGCCCAGGGGGAAACACACCACAACATTGACACCAGCTCGTAATAGAGCCGTCGGCAATGTTGCGGTGCATCTGGTGTGACAGCACCTGCTGCGCTTTTCACTGCCCGTAATTCATGGGGGCCCGTGCAAGGGCAGGGCAGGGGCCCCTTGTGCCCCCTTTCCGCCAGCCTTTGCATGGCGGTGGGACTGCCATGCAAAGGCTGGCAGAAACGCAGGTCATAATCCGGAGGGCAGCGCAGCTTGGCGCTGTTGTTGGCGGATTGAGACCGCCGGCACCACAAGGCTGTCGTCAGCCTGGTGGTGCCGGCAGTCAAACCGTGGCAGCTCCGCCACAGTTATAATTTGGCGGATGGACCACCAGACTCGTAATGAGGCCCCAAGTATTAATGACTTTTAAAAGTCAGTCTCAAAAAACTAACCAAAGCGTGCAGCACCTTGACATCTTCATTTTTTCAAGAATTTTCTTTTTGAGCACGTTTTTTCCTATGTGTATGTTGTGTGTAGTATAAATGTGGTTTATTTTATTGCATTATAACCATTGCTGCTGGTTATACAGTCTACAGGCTATTTACCAACATATAGGTATAAGGTAGGTCTTTAACTACAGCTATACCCCTAGCCAGGAGAGCTACAATGCTATTAAAACGTTCCACCCACACAGAACAGACTGTTCTAAATTAAACATGAAGAAACTGAAAGATCAGTTCTGCTGTGTGAAGCATAACATTATTGGCCCCAGGCCTCTACTGTTTTCAGTGGAGTTCTTAACATTCTAATATTCAAATTAACAGTGGGCAGTAACAGTTATTAATTACTGTCCCTGCAATAATGGACTGAAGCCACTGGTGCAGGCACACATCAAGAGCGGTTAATTAACAGCTATTATTGCTCTGTAGATAATGTCAATAAGGCTATTAACACCTTTCTGCCTCTTATTTTTTATTTTAATTTCATTTATTTATAAAGCTCAATCGTCCCAATAGAGACATCCCAGCACTGCACCGAACACATAAAAGCTCTGCTAACTCAATGCCACTTGTTGGGGAAAAGCCAGGACTTCAAGCGCCTATGAAACTCAAGGAGGCGCTCTGTAAGGCAAATTTCTAAAGGTAGGGAATTCCAGTGAAGTACTGCTAGGTGACTAAATGAGCAGCCTCCCAATGTGGCATTCTTGATACATGTACTGCAAATCAAGGCTTGACAAGAAGAGCACAAGGTTCTACTGGGTTTATAGAAAGCCACTTTGCCACGCAATACTACTGGGCCTAACTCATGGAGTGACTTGCGGATATAAAGAAGTCATTGAAACCTGGCTCGTTCAGCACTGGAAACCAGTGGAGCCGATTAAGGCAGGCAGAGGCTGAGCTTCTTTTGGGGCTATTACAGATCAGTCTGGCTGCCTAAATCTGTAGGAGTTGCAGATGACTAAACAAGTAGTCCGCCATCCCTAGGGCATTGCCATAGTCTAGTATGCTCAAAATGAGAGCCTTGCTAATGGTCCTGTGCTAGGCAGTGGGGATCCTTCAAAATGGTTTTCTCAACATGAGTAGAGTTGCAGAACATCCCCCAATCACCAAACTGATCTTGCATCAAAAGAGTCATCTAGCACAAATCTCAGACTCTTGGCAATTCTTGTTGATATCTGAGCTACGCCAAGATGGGGGGGCCACCAGGGTCTTTCCACACTTAATCAGCCCCTCCAAGCAGCTTGCCATGTCAGAAAGGCAGCTCAAAAGATTTATGAGTGCCTGGCTGACTCATCAATGGAAATAATAAGCTTGGTGTCATAGGTGTAAGAAAATGTCTCCGGCGTAACAAAATGTCTGGATGCCACTGGACTTAACAATACTTGCCAAACCAGCGACGTAGATATTAAACAATGACGGGCTGAGAGAAGGCCCTTGAGGAACCCCGCAGTTAGACAGAGGGGGAGTAGATTTAAACAAGGCCAGGAATGAAATCTGTTGGACAATAAAAGCTCCAAACCACTGTAGAGTGGTAGAGTGCTGTCCTACTTTATGTAACCTTTAACAAATTGGGAGTGCAAATCCATGTCAAAGGCAGCGGCCAGATCTAATAAGATCAGGGCAACCACCTTATCTTGGTCTTGATCTAATTCTGTCCACTGACACCAACAAGGTGTATTCTGTACAGTTAATGGCTGTAAAACCAGTTTGGTGTGAGAGTGGAATGTTGACTAATCTTTCTAATACTTTAGCCATGTACGGCAAGAGTGAAATGGGGTGGTAGTTGGAAAGTACAGCAGCTTCCGCTCTGACCTTTTTAATAGCTGCAGCACAAAGGCATATTTCCAGCATGATGGATAGTCTGCAGTTTTCAAGGAGGACTTGAACAACCAGGTGATATTGAGGCACTTGGAACTGAGGCTAACCTTGAAAAGATGAAATGTGGGCATAGATCCAATGGTGAGCCCAATTTTACCTCTTTAATGTTTTTTTTCCCACCATTTCTGGTGTAAGTTCCTGAAACTCACCCCAATGGATGGACATTGTGGCTTGCAGGTAAGCCTTTGAAAAAAAAAAAAAGACTCTTCCAAGGTGGATTGAGTCTCGAATGTAGAGTAGATCTTATCGATCTTATCATAAAAAAAAAACAATCTGCCAGTTCTTCACAGTGCTGTTATGAAGCTGAAATATTTTGGCTTAAGGCTGCGTGGTGTGATAATTCTTGGACTATTTTAAATAATTCGCTGTTCTCTTCTAATCTCCCCACAAAATGTTCTTTTTTTTAGCTTGTCTGAGCTTTTTTAGGTGCAATTTTAATGCAGCAAAGCCATATGATCAGCAGGGAGTTTGGAGAGCCGCCAACAGCGCTCCAAAGATTTACTCTCCCTCTTTGCAGTTCTAAGATTATTGGTGTACCATTTCTCAGACAGAGAGGATCTCAGCTGCCTCCTCAATTTCTGGTGATCGCATTTGTCTACTGCCTCAACTATTGCCATCTCTAAGGCCTTGTGATTCGAATCAACCACCAGGTTCTCATTTAATGAATGTGCACAGAAATATTTGACAAATGACTCAAGATTAAGGGGGTTATTCTAACTTTGGAGGAGTGTTAATCTGTCCCAAAAGTGACGGTAAAGTGACGGATATATCACAAGCCGTATTACGAGTTCCATAGGATATAATGGACTTGTAATACGGCTGGTGGTAAATCCGTCACTTTTCCGTCACTTTTGGGACGGATTAACACCTCCTCCAAAGTTAGAATAACCCCCTAACTCTGCTCCTCATAACTGGAGAGGTAACGTGATTGACAGAGGGCTTATTTCGAGCTAAGAGCCTGAATTGAATGAAAAAGTGGTCAGATCATAAAATAATCATCGGGAACGGCCCTGCTGATAGTTTAGCGGTAAACTGGGAATCATAGCCCGAAGGGTCATAAAGAATCGCTGTCCCCAAGATCGGCCACATCGTTCCCCGCTGCCCAACTTACCGAGTGAAGCAGGAACAGGAGATCGTTCTCACCAGAAACATAAATATCATCAAAATGATTGCTTCTCCTGCTATGCTGCTTCAGCTTTCCTACTCCAAAGCACCTATTCCAGAAATGGCTGTATGGGCTCTTCCCCTTGCTATTGGGTGGTAAAGCGAACAGTTTTTCATTTTTATGTCTTTCCTACCAAGCAGTGCAACCTGTCTCTTGGCGAAAAGACCTATTGTCAGCTTACTGTGAGCTTAGACCCCATCTACTGCTTAACATTGGTTAGCTTTTCTGGCACTTTCATTTACTTGCTTTTCATTTGTTAGCTTGTGTTGGCTTTCCTTCCTCATAATGTGTCCCTCCGTTGAGCATGGACACACATACTTGTGTTCTTATAATGCTTGCATTTCAAGCACAACCTTTTTCTTTTGGGTTAAGCATTCTCTCTCTTGCATGTTGCTTCCCCAACCCCCACTCTGTGTTGCCTCCTGATTTCAAAACCCTCTAGATTGCCCCCTGACACTGCCCTCCTTGTTGCTTCCTGACATCTGTGCCCGCC
Organism: Pleurodeles waltl; assembly: GCF_031143425.1. Lineage (NCBI taxonomy): Eukaryota > Metazoa > Chordata > Amphibia > Caudata > Salamandridae > Pleurodeles > Pleurodeles waltl. The sequence continues at coordinate 715,792,354 of NC_090446.1, forward strand.
ATGTTCCTTCCCACCCACCTGCAGCCTCCGAGTTGCTTCCTCCACCGGTTCCCTGTTTTGCTTCCCCATACTCGGCTCTTTGGTGATGCTTCGATCACCAGCGCTCTGTGTGTTGCTCCCCCACTCATGCTTCAAAAATAATAAAAACACACACTTATTTAGCGGATCAACTGCATTAAAAAAAAAAAGCTTGTCACAGTGTTTTTTTTGTTTGTTGTTTTTGCTTTAGCCAAAGTGACTATCATCTATGATCGTGATGGCTAAAAACCACTGGCAAAGCCAAGGGGTCCAAATAGCGAGACCTTTTGGCTTTGCCAACGCTTGTTATTTTCACTTAGGTGTTATAATGTGTATTAAAATGTTTACAAGTGTCATACATATGTGTCCTGCAGGTCAAAGTTAATTGATATGAACTCCGTCATGCCCAGCATTGCAAATTTTGGAAGATCACTGCTAGCTGGTTACTGCGCATCCTACGTTCCCGATTTTGTTCTGCAAGGAATAGGAAATGATGAAAAAATAAAACAGCGTTTGATGTCCGACTTGTCACATGCTGTGCAGGTATGTAATACTGTGTGCTACTCAATATGTTGTAATATGCTTACAGAAAGGCGTGGTTGCTCACACTGTTATTTTCACGGATTTATCAGTAGGTGAGATTACTCAACAGTAGTAAGAACAGAAACCTGTTCTAAAATAAGCATTGGCAAAACCAGTATCGTCGGGCTTACAAATTTCAGCCCTGAATAAAACACTTAAAAAAGCCTGCTACAAAATATAAATAGAACAAAAAAAATATTTATTTTGTACAGTGATTCTATGAGGTACTACTTGGTGATGATTCAGCCTATTATGCTCTGTTAGAATAGTTGCTCATGCAGTGCAACCCCACCAAACAAGCCGAAATGATACAGCGAACAGATAGTAGCTTTAGGTTAAATAGAATTACTGCTCTAGGTGGAGCCAAAGCCCATTGTGTGTATGTTTTAAGGCACTGGTAACAGTAGGTCTGCAGACCGCTTGTGTGAAACTTAACCCCTTCTGTGCCGCGGACGTAATGGTTACGTCCCGCGGCACAGTGCTCATGTGCCGAGGGCACTGAGCACAGAGGGAGCGCTAGCGCTCCCTCGGTGGGCATTCCCCCCCCCCCCTTCCGATCATGTGATGGGGCCCTGAGAGGCTTCAATAGAAGGAAAGGAATTTCCTTCCCTTTGAAGTCTCTCAGAGCATTCTAAAGCCGGATTGTAAAGCGATCCGGCTTTTGAAATGCCCACTAGACACCAGTGATTTCTTTATGTATGCAAACTGGCATGAGGGGAGCGACCCCTTGGGCAAGGGTCGCTCCCCAGGGGGGGCAGGTCGGCCTATTGTTAGGCAAATGACTCAAGATTAACTCTGCTCCTCATAACTGGAGAGGTAACGTGATTGACAGAGGGCTTATTTTGAGCTAAGAGCCTGAATTGAATGAAAAAGTGGTCAGACCATAAGGTAATCATAGGGAGGTGCCAAGGATCATTATTTTTGTTTGGCTTTTTTTTTGTATGTTTTTTTAGTTGGGGAGCGAACTCTTAGGCAAGGGTCGCTCCCTAGGGGGCAAATTATATTTAGGCCTATTTTTATGAGGCCAGTCTGCCCCCAAGGGGGGCAGAAACTACTAGACACCAGGGAGTTTTTTTTTTACGCCAAATTCACGGAAAGGGATCGCTCCCAGGGTGGGGGGGAATTTTAGGCCATTGTTATTTGGCTGATCTGCCCCCGGGGAAGGGGCAGAAACCTCTAGGCGCCAGGGCAAAAAAAAAGTGTGTGTTTTTTTTTTTTGTTTTGTTTTTTTGAGAGATGGGGAGCGACCCCTTAGGCAAGGGTCGCTCCCCTGGGGGGCACATTGTATTTAGACTATTTCTGCCCCCCTTGGGGGCAGATCGGACAATTTTTATTAGCCCAATCTGCCCACAAGGGGGGGCAGATACCACTAGGCACCAGGGATCTTTTTTTTGCGCCAATTTCACGCAAGGGGAGCGACCCCTTAGGTAAGGGTCGCTCCATGGGTGGGGGGGGGGCAAATTTATTTTAGTTTTCTGCCCCCCCCCCATGGGGGCAGATTGGCCTATTGTTATTAGGCCGATCTGCCCTCAGGTGTGGCAGAAACCTCTAGGCGCCAGGGATAAAAAAAAATGTTTTTTATTTTTGGTTTTTAAGAGGTGGGGAGCGACCCCTTAGTCAAGGGTCTCTCCCCTGGGGGGCAAATTGTATTTAGACCATTTCTGCCCCCCTTGGGGGCAGATCGGCCGATTTTTGTTCGGCCAATCTGCCCCCAAGGGGGGCAGAAACCACTTAAGCACCAGGGATTGGTGTGTGTATGCGTGTGTTTTCTTTACTGGGGCAGCCCCTTGGGTAAGGGTCACTCCCCATGAGAGCATATTACTGTTGGCCATATCTGCCCCCAAGGGGGGGCAGAAAGCCCACCAGAGGCCAGGGAAGTTTTTTTTTTCAAAAATAAGAGGGTGGGGGTATGGCCATACCCCCACCCCAAATAAATGAGGCCAAAGTTGTTCTGCCCACCAGTGGGCAGATGGGGAAATTACCCCTGATCCACACCGGGGGGGGGCAGAAAGTCTACTAGATGTTAGGGAATTGTTTTTAAAAACAAATAATATTGGGGTGGTGGCTACCAACCAGTATGGGCCTGGTTACGCCCACACCCCAACTGAAGGGGGGTAACAGTCTTTCAGCACTCCCCGCACTCTAAAACATCTTATCCCACAGCAAGCAAGAAGACATTTGATTATTTTGGGTTTTAGTTTTACATTTGGGCCGTGAGAGCTTGGCTAACTCTCAAAATCGTCCCACTTGGAATGGTGAGGGCTGCACTTTATGGACTTTGGGACGCTGCCATGTAGAAAAATCCACAAGACCTAGACACATCTGAAAACTAAACATCTGGGTGATTCCAGGTGGTGTGTTTCACATGCACCCGCACCATTTTTGTACCCACAATCCCCTGCAAACCTCCAACTTTGCTGGAAATCACAAATTTTTCTCATGTTTTTGTGCTGGAACCTTCCGGAATCTGCAGGAATCCACAAACTTCCTACCACCTAGCATTGTCTCATCTATACTGATAAAAATTCTGCTGCACTTGTCAGCCTAAAAATTTTTTTTTGTTGCAAACTGCCCTTTTGGACCCCCTTTGGTTCCCCCTCAATATTGACACGTTTTTGGCTCTTCCCTTTTACAAGCACTTGGCCCACCTACGCAAATGAGGTATAATTTTTACTGGGAGACTGAGGGGAACATTGGGTGGTATGAAATTTGTCCCAGTGCGGTGATCCCACACAGAAATGTGGGGAAAATTTAATTTTTTACCTAAATTTGAGGTTTGCTGAGGATTCTTTGTAAGAAAACATTGGGGGAATCCAAGCAAGTCACACCTCACTGTGCTCCCTCAGGTGTCTAGTTTTCAGAAGTGTCTTGGTTTGGTAGGTTTCCCTAGAAGGCTGCTGAGCCCAGGACCAAAAATGCAGGTGCCTGCCCCCCCCCCCCCCCACAAAAACAGGTAGTTTTTGATAATTTTGCTATGTGCAGATAGTGTTTTGGGGCATTTCCTTTCGCGGGCAGTAGGCCCACCCACAAAAGTGAGGTACCATTTTTATCGGGAGACTTGGGGGAGCGCTGGGTGGTAGGAAATTTGTGGCGCCTCTCTGATTGCAGAACTTTCTGTCACCGAAATTAGAGGAAAAGGTGTTTTTTGGCCAAATTTTGAGGTTTGCAAAGGATTCTGGGTAACAGAACCTGGTCAGAGCCCTACAAGTCACCCCATCTTGGATTCCCCTAGGTGTCTAGTTTTCAAAACTGCGCAGGTTTGCTAGGTTTCCTTAGGTGCCGGCTGAGCTAGAGGCCAAAATCCACAGCTAGGCACTTTGCAAAAAGCTCTGTTTTCTTTGTGAAAATGTGATGTGTCCATGTTGTGTTTTGGGACAGTTCCTGTCGCGGGCGCTAGGCCTACCCAGGCAAGTGAGGTACCATTTTTATCGGCAGACATGGGGGAACACAGAATAGCAAAACAAGTGTTATTGCCCCTTATCTTTCTCTACATTTTTTCCTTCAAATGTAAGACAGTGTGTAAAAAAGACTTCTATTTGAGAAATGCCCTGTAATTCACATGCTAGTATGTGCACCCCGGAATTTAGAGAGGTGCAAATAACCACTGCTTCTCAACACCTTAACTTGTGTCCATTTTGGAAATACAAAGGTTTTCTTGATACCTATTTTTCATTTTTTATATTTCAGCAAATTAATTGCTGTATACCCGGTATAGAATGAAAACCCATTGCAAGGTGCAACTCATTTATTGGCTCTGGGTACCTAGGGTTCTTGATGAACCTACAAGCCCTATATATCCCCGCAACCAGAGGAGTCCAGCTGATGTAACGGTATAGTGCTTTAAAAAATCTGACATTGCAGGAAAAAGTTAGAGTAAAACGTGGAGAAAAATGGGTTTGTTTTCACCTCAATTTCAATATTCTTTTGTTTCAGCAGTTATTTTCAATAGGAAACACTTGTAGGATCTACACAAATGACCCCTTGCTGAATTCAGAATTTTGTCTATATTTTCAGAAATGTTTAGCTTTCTGGGATCCAGCACTGGTTTCTCACCCATTTCTGTCACTAACTGGAAGGAGGCTGAAAGCACAAAAAATAGTAAAAATGGGGTATGTCCCAGTAAAATGTCAAAATTGTGTTGAAAAATTGGGTTTTCTAATTCAAGTCTGCCTGTTCCTGAAAGCTGGCAAGATGGTGATTTTTACCACTGCAAACCCTTTGTTGATGCCATTTTCAGGGGGAAAACCACAGGCCTTCTTCTGCAGCCCTTTTTTCCCATTTTTTTTTTTTTTTTTAAAGCGAAGTTTTTGCTGTTTTTTGGCTAATTTCTTGGACTCCTTCAGGGGAACCCACAAAGTCTGGGTACCTCTAGAATCCCTAGGATGTTGGAAAAAAGGATGCAAATTTGGCGTGGGTAGCTTATGTGAACAAAAGGTTATGAAGGCCTAAGTGCGAACTGCCCCAAATAGCCCCAAAAAAAGCTCGGCACAGGAGGGGAAAAGGCCTGGCAGCGAAGGGGTTAATGTGAGCTGTGTTGGTGATGGCTGCCCTGCCGGCGGCAGATTAGTGGACTTTTGAAAGAAGAAGGTATTGGTGCTCCCAGGTACCTTCAGCTATCACTTGCAGCCAAACTTGGATGACCCACTGGGTAGTGTCGCTTATAAACTCTGGAAGAGTCGAGGCTACAGATTAACCCACTCGAACTTGAATAGATGAATCTAGTGCTGACAACTCAAGGTTCTGGGTTGAATAATATAAATTATATCTGTCAAGGACGTGTGCATAGGCTTTTTGTTTTACATAGAGGCCATAATAGTGTGTTTAGTCGCAAGGACAGTCAATGTAGATTTGACTGTCACGCATCATTGAAACATATCCTCCAGACAAAATTCTGAACGTAAACTAAACACTTCAGAACCAGAGTTGGGCCAGCCAGTTCTGACACACATATTTACCGCTTTACGACAAGCCAGAAATGAGTCATGTTTCACATAGAACAGGCTATGTAGCCATAGTCTACATACATAACCACCTCTATAGGACACAATTTACTGAGGGCAAACTTGACAGTCTTGTGAATGTCTTCTAGTGTCAGTTATGTATAAGGTGATTGACAAGCCGAAATATCACAGTTTAACAATAAGATAGTGTCATAAGTACTTGCTTAACAGATGACCTCTTGCTTTATATTGAAATTTACAAAACTGTTATTTGTTGATTTTGGAAATGCCCACTCGGAAAACCAGAGGCATCTCATTAGAATAAACATCATAAGGATTCAAAGAAACTTCTGCATTCGTAGGAAGTGCTAATCTCGTGGAAATATGTAGTATTATTTTATGTACTTCACTGCACACGTTCTCTGTGCACAAGGTATTGTGGCCAAGACAAATGGCAGCTTTAGCAGAACACTATTGAATAACCTTTTCATACCTTTACAGTGTTTCTTTAGTGCATTTTTGAGCGATTGTAATTAGTTTCCTCCTGTTAATATGGAATGGCAACACGCTTGAAATGGTGTCATCATAACATAGCCACAGACGAATACAATTTCTGTTTTAAAGTCCACCGTTTTATATTCTGTGTTGTCATTTTCATAAATTTTGATGGTACTTCATTGTTGAGTGAGAAGCAAGTTGGAGGAGCTCATTTCTCTTGAGGTAAATTGGAAGTTATTGTTTACAGTGGGAGACATTTCCTTCCTGGATTCCAATTTACCCTTTTTAGGGTCGAGCGCGCAAACTCTCTGGCCCCTGTTGTAATCTCTGTGGGCATTTAACCACGCCCATCTGTTTAGTTGGTTCTTGGGCTTGCCTTTTAAAATTTGCTTTATTTCATTAGTGAAAGGCATGCATACGTCATGCCTTTTCTGGTATTTAGTCCTCCCGAGAGCACCGGTAAACTACTGTAAACATACGAGGCTCAGTGTTTTCCACATGGCTCCTGAACCACTTTTTATTTTTATTTTCTGCGCAGCACGATCTCGCTGGGCAGTAGTCGAGCGCTTTGCATGACATTGCCCCGGTTACATGGATAATTGCACTTTTGCCTGTATGTTTGACTGCGAGCGAACTTCTGTTTCCTTTTATGTCTCTCCTTCTCGTTCATGGCGGCCGTTGGCTCACTCATGTGAAACTGTTTTACTTTTCATTTTTAATTTATTTGACAAAGGTCCGGTTAGGATTTTACAACGCTGATAGCTCTAACTCGAGCAAATATGAGACCCATTGCATTGCAAATGCTTGTTTAATAAAGTTTGTCCATAGTTTGGCAACATGCCTCTGGAGGCGGTGTTGAGAAGGGCTGCATTTAAAAAAAACACTTGCCTTATCCTCGCAACAATGGGGTTTCCTTTCACATTTGAAGATTTATAAATACCACTTTGCTAATCAAGTTGGTACCATCATTGTTGAGGTGCACAACGGAGACAACTTGGGTGCAATACATTTATTTCAAATTGGTAATTCCTCAGCCTGCTATTCTGCGTTCCATTTTCATAAATTTGATATATATATACATATATATATATGTTCGATGGCATATGTTGCTGCAGATACACATGTTTGGCACAGTCCGCTGCCTGGTGTTGGGCTCGGAGTATTACAAGTTGTTTTTCTTCGAAGAAGTCTTTTTGGTCACGGGACCGAAGGACTCCTCCCTCCTCGGCTCCATTGCGCATGGGCGTCGACTCCATCTTAGATTGTTTTTTTCCGCTGTCGGGTTCGGACGTATTCCTTTTCGCTCCGTGTTTCGGTTCGGAAAGTTAGTCAGAATCTCGGAAGAAAGCGTCGGTATTGTTCCGTTCGGTATCAGGATAGTTAGGTACATCGACACCGATCATCGGAAGACTTTGGGGTAGTTTCGATCCCCCATCGGGGCCTGGTCGGCCCGACCGCGTGCGACATCGAAGCCGATGGAACGGACCCCGTTTCGTTTCTGCCCAAAATGTCACAGTAAGTATCCTTATACAGATCAGCACTTGGTCTGTAACTTGTGCTTGTCCCCCGAGCACAAGGAGGATACCTGTGAAGCCTGTCGAGCCTTCCGGTCCAGAAAAACACTCCGGGACCGAAGAGCCAGGCGTCAACAAATGGCGTCCACGTCGACAAAACAACGTTTCGACGAGGAAGAGGAAACATTCTCGGTTCCGGAATCAGAATCCGGAGACTCCGACGTCGAACAGCAGCAACAAACTGTGAGTAAGACGTCGAAAAGTAAATCCATCGACAAACCGAAAGCCCAGGGGACGCCACTGCCAACAGGCCATGGCTCGACCCATAAAACAGGCGACCCGTCGAAGGCGCCGAAAAAGGGCACGCCCATAGCGAAGACACCCGACTCCGGTCGAGGGACCGCCATGGAGCAACCTCGGAGCCGAGAAAGCGGCTCCGAGAGACAAAAACAAGATACCGGCACCGAAAAACATCGGCACCGAGAATCCATGCCGAAAGGAACAAAAATTCTGTCGGTGCCGAAACCGAAAAAAGATTCTCTCTCGGCGCCGAAAAATACCACACCTTCATCCTACTCAGAGGAACAAGGAATAAGTGGCCAAATGCACAGATTTGGACAAGAGCTCCAAAGTGTAGAATCGGACTACACACAAAAGAGACTGTACATCCAGCACGACACAGGGAAGATATCAACCCTTCCCCCAATCATGAGGAAAAGAAGGATCGGACTTCCAAAGGATGACGCACAACCACAAGCCAAAGTGGTTAAAAAAGTCACGCCTCCGCCCTCTCCACCACAGGCATCGCCGGCACAAACACCGCCACAAATGCACTCACCAGCGCAAACTACCATAAGTCATGACGATCAGGATCAAGACGCTTGGGACCTGTATGACACCCCAGTGCCGGACAATGATCCCGAGTCATACCCCACAAAGCCGTCACCGCCAGAGGACAGTACCTCATACTCGCAACTGGTGGCTAGGGCAGCAGAATTCCACAATGTCCAACTGCATTCCGATCCTATAGAGGATGATTTTTTATTTAACACCCTCTCGGCTACACACAGCCAATATCAATGTCTCCCAATGCTACCAGGGATGTTACGGCACGCAAAACAAATTTTTGAAGAGCCCGTAAAATCAAGAGCCATCACCCCAAGGGTGGATAAGAAATACAAACCACCACCCACAGACCCAGTGTTTATTACTTCGCAGTTACCACCTGACTCCGTGGTAGTAGGGGCAGCTCGCAAGAGAGCAAATTCACATACATCTGGCGACGCCCCACCTCCGGACAAAGAAAGCCGAAAATTTGATGCGGCAGGGAAAAGAGTAGCATCACAGGCAGCCAACCAGTGGCGCATCGCAAATTCACAAGCGCTGCTGGCCAGATATGACCGCGCACACTGGGACGAGATGCAACTTCTCGTAGACCATCTTCCCCAGGAATACCAAAAAATGGCGCAGCAAATAGTGGAAGAGGGACAAACGATCTCAAACAATCAAATCCGCTCTTCACTAGACGCAGCCGATACTGCAGCAAGAACAGTCAACACTGCTGTCACCATAAGGAGACACGCTTGGCTACGCACTTCAGGCTTCAAACCTGAAATCCAGCAGGCTGTCCTTAATATGCCCTTCAACGAGAAACAACTTTTTGGCTCTGAAGTGGATACAGCCATTGAAAAACTTAAAAAGGACACAGACACGGCCAAGGCCATGGGCGCACTCTACTCCCCGCAGAGCAGAGGCTCTTTCAGAAAAACTCCATTTAGAGGGGGGTTTCGTGGCCAACCCACAGACACCACCAGCCAACAAACAAGAACCACACCATATCAGGGTTCCTTCCAAAGGGGAGGTTTCAGGGGATATCGGGGGGGTCAATTCCCAAGGAGTAGGGGAAGATTCCAGACTCCAAAAACACCTCCACCTAAACAGTGACTTTCAAGTCACGCAACCCCTTCACTCAACACCAGTGGGGGGAAGACTAAGCCAATTCTACCAATCTTGGCAACAGATTACAACAGACAATTGGGTATTAGCAATAATCCAACATGGCTATTGCATAGAATTCCACAACTTCCCACCAAACATCCCCCCCAAAACACGCAAAATGTCACCACAACATTTAGAACTTTTAGGACTAGAAGTTCAAGCACTACTGCAAAAGGATGCAATAGAGTTAGTACCAGTACAACAAAAAAACACAGGAGTTTACTCCCTGTACTTTCTAATTCCCAAAAAAGACAAATCATTAAGACCAATATTAGATCTCAGGACACTAAATACCTACATCATATCGGACCATTTTCACATGGTCACACTACAAGACATCATTCCACTGCTCAAACAGCAAGATTACATGACCACATTAGACCTAAAGGATGCGTACTTTCATATACCAATACACCCTTCTCACAGAAAGTACCTACGGTTCGTATTCAAAGGAATACATTACCAATTCAAGGTGTTGCCATTCGGAATAACAACTGCACCAAGAGTGTTCACAAAATGTCTAGCAGTAGTAGCAGCACACATCAGGAGACAACAGATACATGTGTTCCCTTACCTAGACGATTGGCTAATCAAGACCAACACAGTAAAAAAATGCGCAAACGACACCACATTTGTCATACAAACCCTTCACAAACTGGGGTTTTCCATCAACTATACAAAATCACACCTAGAACCGTGTCAAACACAACAATATCTAGGAGCAACCATCAACACATCAAAAGGAATTGCCACTCCAAGTCCACAAAGAGTGCAGGCATTCCACAAGGTAATAAGTGCTATGTTTCCAAACCAAAAGATACAAGCAAAACATGTGCTAAAACTTCTAGGCATGATGTCATCATGCATAGCCATTGTCCCAAACGCAAGACTACACATGCGACCCTTACAACAGTGTCTAGCATCACAATGGTCAACTTCAAAATCTGGTGTTGGTAGACCGCCAAACATACCTCTCGCTTCTATGGTGGAACAGCAAAAATTTAAACAAAGGGCGGACATTTCAAGACCCAGTGCCTCAATACGTTATAACAACAGATGCTTCCATGACAGGGTGGGGAGCACACCTCAATCACCACAGCATTCAAGGACAATGGGATATACACGAAACAAAATTTCATATCAATTACCTAGAACTGTTAGCAGTATTTCTAGCGTTAAAAGCCTTCCAACCCATAATAACACACAAATACATTCTTGTCAAAACAGACAACATGACAACAATGTATTATTTAAACAAACAAGGAGGAACACACTCAACACAATTGTGCCTCCTAACACAAAAAATTTGGCAGTGGGCGATTCACAACAACATTCGCCTAATAGCACAATTTATCCCAGGAATACAAAACCAACTAGCAGACAACCTTTCGCGAGACCACCACCAAGTCCACGAATGGGAAATTCACCCCCAAGTTCTGAACAAGTACTTTCAAATTTGGGGAACACCCCAGATAGATTTGTTCGCAACAAAAGAAAACTCAAAATGCCATCCAGGTACCCACACCGCGAATCACAAGGCAATGCTCTATGGATGAGTTGGTCAGGGATATTTGCGTACGCTTTTCCCCCTCTCCCTCTCCTTCCATATCTAGTAAACAAGTTGAGTCAAAACCAACTCAAACTCATACTAATAGCACCCACATGGGCAAGACAACCTTGGTATACAACTCTACTAGACCTTTCACTAGTACCGCATGTCAAACTACCCAACAGGCCAGATCTGTTAACACAACACAAACAACAGATCAGGCATCCAAACCCAGCATCATTGAATCTGGCAATTTGGCTCCTGAAATCCTAGAATTCGGACACTTAGACCTCACACAAGAATGCATGGAGGTCATAAAACAAGCTAGAAAACCTTCCACTAGACACTGCTATGCATCTAAGTGGAAAAGATTTGTTTACTACTGCCATGCCAATCAAATACAACCATTACATGCCTCTACTAAAGACATAGTAGGATACTTACTACATTTGCAAAAAGCAAATCTCGCTTTTTCATCTATAAAAATACACCTCGCAGCAATATCTGCTTACCTACAAACTACTCATTCATCGTCTCTATTTAGAATACCAGTTATTAAAGCATTCATGGAAGGGCTAAAAAGAATTATACCACCAAGAACACCACCAGTTCCTTCATGGAATCTTAACATCGTCTTAACAAGACTCATGGGTCCACCTTTCGAACCCATGCATTCCTGTGAAATGCAATATCTAACCTGGAAGGTCGCATTTCTCATTGCAATCACATCCCTCAGAAGAGTAAGTGAAATACAGGCATTTACCATACAAGAACCATTTATTCAAATACACAACAATAAAATAGTTCTCAGAACAAATCCAAAATTTCTGCCAAAAGTAATCTCACCATTCCATTTAAATCAAACAGTAGAATTGCCAGTGTTCTTCCCACAACCAAATTCTGTGGCTGAAAGGGCACTACATACATTAGACATCAAAAGAGCATTAATGTATTACATTGACAGAACAAAGCTAATCAGGAAAACAAAACAACTGTTCATAGCTTTTCAAAAACCACACATAGGAAATCCAATCTCTAAACAAGGCATTGCTAGATGGATAGTCAGATGCATTCAAACATGCTATCTTAAAGCCAAAAGAGAATTGCCTATTACACCAAAGGCACACTCAACCAGAAAGAAAGGTGCTACAATGGCCTTTCTAGGAAACATTCCTATGAGCGAAATATGTAAGGCTGCAACCTGGTCTACGCCTCATACGTTTACTAAACACTACTGTGTAGACGTACTAAATGCACAACAAGCTACAGTGGGCCAAGCTGTACTAAGAACATTATTCCAAACTACTTCAACTCCTACAGGCTAAACCACCGCTTTTAGGGGAGGTAACTGCTTTATAGTCTATGCCAAACATGTGTATCTGCAGCAACATATGCCATCGAACTGAAAACGTCACTTACCCAGTGTACATCTGTTCGTGGCATTAGTCGCTGCAGATTCACATGTACCCTCCCACCTCCCCGGGAAGCCTGTAGCCGTTTAGAAGTAGATCATAAATCTTAAACATCTGAACATTTGTAAATAATTATTAGAAACTCTTAACGTACATACATATTCACTCCATTGCATGGGCACTATTTATACCAAACAACTCCATCCTCACCCTCTGCGGGGAAAACAATCTAAGATGGAGTCGACGCCCATGCGCAATGGAGCCGAGGAGGGAGGAGTCCTTCGGTCCCGTGACCAAAAAGACTTCTTCGAAGAAAAACAACTTGTAATACTCCGAGCCCAACACCAGGCAGCGGACTGTGCCAAACATGTGAATCTGCAGCGACTAATGCCACGAACAGATGTACACTGGGTAAGTGACATTTTCAATCTATATCGCACTCATCTCATAACGACCTTCATAACACACCCAACTAACCCATAGTATACAACACATCTCTTCCCTTTCACATATAAATTAAAAAAGAAACCAATAGGATACTCTCGGCATCTCTTGTGTGTAACTCAACGAGCAAACATGCTTTAGGTTTTCTTGCTCTTTCGCCACACAGTTAATATTTTTGCTCTTCAGACCTTGTCAAGGTCTCCTCATTTGTTGTAAGAAAATTCCCCCACCATCCATACACCCACCCTCCTGCCCCATGACACCCTCTTACTTTTGGAGGAATCGTGTCCTACTCCTCAGAAATTCACACGTGCAATTAAATCGCTTCACGTTTTGCTTCTGTCAATGTTTCTTACAGTCATCTTTCTATAAATGAATGAATAATTCGAGTCCGTTTGCTAGTACCAACATATTTTGGCTTAAAGTTATTTCTGAACTTATTTGCATCAGCCTTGCCTTCACCACTCACAAGTGCACCCTTTCCATGTGGTAAACTTCCCTGTATACCACATGCGCCATCCACTAGTGACCTCTCTTGGTACTGAGCCTTCTCTGCAACACTAATTGTATGTTACCCTTAGCGTGTTGTTGATCCTGTCTGCCAACTCCCTAAGACGAGGCAAAGTAACTCTGTGTGGTTTCAACCAAAACCTTTAAAGTAGTAACGGTTTATCTGTGGGTAAATGGCACCACATTATCTATCAAAAACACACCAAAGTACCGTCATTATCTAAGTACACCTTCAAGAAAACTCTTCGCATGCATGTGAGACACAGCTATGTAACCGCTGCAGTGAGCATCAACCACCACAGTCTGATATTTCAGTTTTGTACTTATTTGTTGCGTTAGTTCAAGTACAGCCGCCACAAACGATACCTGTGAAAGCATTTCCGTACTCAGCAGTGCTCTTACAAGTTATTAGTACCTCAATTTTTGTTTGAACTTTTTCACAGCACTGTTCATCTACCTTATGTAAGTCCCAAGTATATTTTCCTGAATTCTTGTTAGTCTTTGAGCCACAAGTAGCCACAGTGTGCACTTCATTTTCTGGCCTGTATCTTGCTTGTCTCAAAATGACCTCTATACCATCATTCCCGCATTGTCGCCAAAAAACATCTACAACCTTAAAATACTATCTCAAAAGTTATCACCTTGAGCTGGGTATTTGGTCACCCCCTTCCTCATCTATTGTCTGACCTTTTCCGTTTCATTCATCCAAACTGCTAGAGTCAAACACTGATTGACTTCTGACACTCTAGGCATCTCTTCAGTTGACAATCTAACCGAGCAGTCTGCCATTTACAGTTTATAGTTGCTCACTTGGTTTTAAAAGATTTTTTTCTGTCTTAAGTTATGCCAAACTGTTCCAAACGTATGTGTACTTGCATTAACACTCAAAATAAACCTTTTTATACCAGGTGGCTTTAAAGGGGGTGTGTTGCAAATCTCATCCCTGATGTACCTGAAAGTTATTTTGTGTTGCACATTCCACTTTACCCATGTCTTCTTTAAAGTCCTCAATGAATTCCTAAATTCTTCAGAAGTACTAACTTGCACCCATGAATTTGCACAGCCTCAATTGCTATTTTTCTGAAGCTCCTGGTGTCAAGCGTTCCATCCTTTTCTACTGGTATTGGCGGATATTTGCTCTTGTTCCACCTTTCCTAGTTTTGAGACCGAGTGTTCCACTTATTTCAGTTTTCTGCTTTCCGAGAGAAGCCATATTCCTGCAGTGTAATCAGAACTCCTTCACTCGTTTTCTCCTGGAATTTTTCGTACATAATTAATAGTATTTAGAATATTCTGAAATTATTAAAATTTTTGCAGCATGAATCCCTCTCAGCATTCACGTGCTGTGCATCTATTCCTCCATCTAATGGTTGGGTCTGGAATCATGTCTTGTCTGTCTTCCACTTTTTATTCCCTTTGGGCATCATCGACCACCATCTGGTGGTAAGTCCACCCCTTGCATGATGTCAGGCATACACACTGGAAATTCCCATGCATGATTGTCATCTTGAAATTCTCTTTTCCGCTGCTGGGTGTGGAAACATGATGGAGGAGCTCCGAAGAATTTCCTCCGAAAATAGAATCCACCGTAGGTTTTTTACACTGAGAAACACTAAAGACTACTGAGAGACAAGACCTTTGGTATACAGAGAAAAGGGGGATCCTTGTCGGCCAGACGTGGGGCACCACGTGGTCAAAGAATGCAGAGGCATTTACCAGAATGTTATCGCACCTGGACTGCAGCCATGTTGTCCCCAAACAAGTGTTATAACATTTTGCATTGTGTAATCTAGTAATCATTTCCTTAGTTCAGCAGTTAGGTGGCTGGCCTCTCATTTTCAGCAGTTCATTGATCCAGGAACAGCATACAGTTTTACATCACCTCGTTCTCTCTCCATCATTAGATTAAATTCAATTCCAGTAACTGGTTAATGAAATGGACCAGGAAGGAATGTGAGTGAACTGCGTAAAGGCTTACTTTTCAGAACACACACTCTGTTCTGTTACATAAGATTATTTTTAATAAAATGTAAAACGTATTTTTTACTCTACCTTCAGTTTAAGGATATATATGTCAAGAGACACTTTAGTGCACCAAAGACAATACAATCTCGAATTCCATTCCTATATGACGACATTACATTTTCTAGGACATCTACAATTGTTACTTCTGCATATATTGGAATGGTTGGACACGTTTGAAGAAATGTTGCCACCATGTGCCGTATATGAGATTCTGTGTTGGCAAAAGAAGTAGCTTTAAATCAGCATGAAATAAATAAAGATCCAGCATACTATTCGACCCTAAGCAGCTCTAGGAGCTAGGTTTTTGTGATTAGTTTTGTACCTCTAGTCGCCCTCAAACATACAGCACAGCAGCATGGATTTTGTTACAAACAGCAGTAAGTCCAATGGTCTCAAACCACAGTTTATATACTTCCTTATGCACCAGAATACTGAAACATTAGGTCCGTATTGAATGTTTATTACGTGAACCAGTTTCTGCTTGTGGAATATTTCCTGCATGATCACTTTAACTCCAAGTTTACTGCATGTCATTTGAGAATTTCATACAGAAGCATTTTTCAAAGAATTTGACTTCCATTGTTAAGCCTTGCTTCATTAGACCAAACACTAGTTTGGCCTGTGACTGGACAAAGGCTTTTTAAAGACAAAACTGATTCCTGATTGGCTAGCTATCGAGGGAAGCTTTCAGCGCCCTAAACCCAAGTGTCAGTTTTGCCTGTTCTATGATCAACAGCTCAAGTACTCACTGGCAAGGAATTTTTGATTTAGTCATAGCTACAGGGAGTGCAGAATTATTAGGCAAATGAGTATTTTGACCACATCATCCTCTTTATGCATGTTGTCTTACTCCAAGCTGTATAGGCTCGAAAGCCTACTACCAATTAAGCATATTAGGTGATGTGCATCTCTGTAATGAGAAGGGGTGTGGTCTAATGACATCAACACCCTAAATCAGGTGTGCATAATTATTAGGCAACTTCCTTTCCTTTGGCAAAATGGGTCAAAAGAAGGACTTGACAGGCTCAGAAAAGTCCAAAATAGTGAGATATCTTGCAGAGGGATGCAGCACTCTTAAAGTTGCAAAGCATCTGAAGCGTGATCATCGAACAATCAAGCGTTTCATTCAAAATAGTCAACAGGGTCGCAAGAAGCGTGTGGAAAAATCAAGGCGCAAAATAACTGCCCATGAACTGAGAAAAGTCAAGCGTGCAGCTGCCACGATGCCACTTGCCACCAGTTTGGCCATATTTCAGAGCTGCAACATCACTGGAGTGCCCAAAAGCACAAGGTGTGCAATACTCAGAGACATGGCCAAGGTAAGAAAGGCTGAAAGACGACCACCACTGAACAAGACACACAAGCTAAAACGTCAAGACTGGGCCAAGAAATATCTCAAGACTGATTTTTCTAAGGTTTTATGGACTGATGAAATGAGAGTGAGTCTTGATGGGCCAGATGGATGGGCCCGTGGCTGGATTGGTAAAGGGCAGAGAGCTCCAGTCCGACTCAGACGCCAGCAAGGTGGAGGTGGAGTACTGGTTTGGGCTGGTATCATCAAAGATGAGCTTGTGGGGCCTTTTCGGGTTGAGGATGGAGTCAAGCTCAACTCCCAGTCCTACTGCCAGTTCCTGGAAGACACCTTCTTCAAGCAGTGGTACAGGAAGAAGTCTGCATCCTTCAAGAAAAACATGATTTTCATGCAGGACAATGCTCCATCACACGCGTCCAAGTACTCCACAGCGTGGCTGGCAAGAAAGGGTATAAAAGAAGGAAATCTAATGACATGGCCTCCTTGTTCACCTGATCTGAACCCCATTGAGAACCTGTGGTCCATCATCAAATGTGAGATTTACAAGGAGGGAAAACAGTACACCTCTCTGAACAGTGTCTGGGAGGCTGTGGTTGCTGCTGCACGCAATGTTGATGGTGAACAGATCAAAACACTGACAGAATCCATGGATGGCAGGCTTTTGAGTGTCCTTGCAAAGAAAGGTGGCTATATTGGTCACTGATTTGTTTTTGTTTTGTTTTTGAATGTCAGAAATGTATATTTGTGAATGTTGAGATGTTATATTGGTTTCACTGGTAATAATAAATAATTGAAATGGGTATATTTTTTTTTTGTTAAGTTGCCTAATAATTATGCACAGTAATAGTCACCTGCACACACAGATATCCCCCTAACATAGCTAAAACTAAAAACAAACTAAAAACTACTTCCAAAAATATTCAGCTTTGATATTAATGAGTTTTTTGGGTTCATTGAGAACATGGTTGTTGTTCAATAATAAAATTAATCCTCAAAAATACAACTTGCCTAATAATTCTGCACTCCCTGTAGAGCCCCTGACAGGAGCTGCTTTCTTTGACGTTAGAAACTCAAGGTGGAGTGTTGCCCTTGAAGCGAAGCATATGCTTCACTTGAACCTTGCGTGTTGGAAAAACATGAAGGAACTGGGTTAAGTGAGACTGAGACATGTCTTGAGGAGATGCTCCAAAATGCTGACGGTCACTCAAGCAAAGGAGGCTTTAGGTAAAACGTAGTTGTTGGATTTATTAAGAGACGCTTCCTTTTCTGACTGACACACCTAGGCATGTCCCAACCAGTTGTCAAAAAGGAACAGCAAGAATTAAGAGCAACAGATTCACCTAAATGTAATTTTCCCATTCGAATGTGTCCTTTTATATTAGAGAACTCAATTTCATGGTCAGGCACTCAATAAATATGAAAATATTGATCATTGACTGACTTTTATATGCAAACCTAAAATGTGAGCAATACTACTATGAATATCAAATTCTTAAACACAACTGCTTTCTTGTAGCACCCAGTTTTGGATGAGCCCATTGCTGAAGCTGTCTGCATTCTCGCAGACCTGGATAAATGGACAGTCCAAGTGGCCAGTAGTCAACGAAGGGCAGCTGAGAATAAATTAGGTAAAGAAGTGCTGGTATCAAGCCTGGTATCCAATTTACTTCATTCTACGCTTCAGCTATATAAGCACCAGTTGTCACCAAATTTTGTAAGTATGCACGCATTTTTTGTTTGGAATTAAAACCTATTAGAGTAAGAAAAAATAGAGCATTATTTTTACTTTTCAGTTTTTTTGTTTTTTTTAAAATAAAAAAACGACTTTAATGTTTAGCAGTCCCTCTTTCATTATCGCCCAGTTGGCGTACCCACTTAAATATATTTTTTGGGTTAAGTGTAACTGTGGATTTTGCATGTGATGTTGTGAGCTGCAGCTAGTCTTTCATAGTATTTTGAAGATGAAATCATTGTCAAAATCCATTTCATCCATTCAAAATATAGCTTGCTACTGTTACAACAAGTCCGTTTTGGCTTACTATATTGTTGAAAACCTATTCTGAAAATATATATTTGGTATTCTTTTAATTCAGCTGTCTTAGACATTCTAATTCAAAGTTTCAGCCACCTAACCTATGTTTTATCAGAATATCAGACTTTACAATGCAAGGCATTATCCCTTGAACATTACATTATGTTGACCTTAGCAAAGCTTTCCAATGCATACCTTTACTCACAATGCAGATGGATTGTCTGATAGTCTCCTTCATCTGTATATATTAGGGCTCCCGGTTTTATGGTATTTATGTTTTTTTAACATTTCAGTCTGTAGCTATCCATATTTAGTTTTTGGTCATTTTACCCATATTTATCCACGTTTTATTTTGTTGCAATAAAAAAAAACGCTGCAGCTAGTATTGTTTCAATTTTATTTGAATAGGCAATGCGCGCTTGGTTGTTTCAAGTTTGGATAGATTTATGTAGATGGGTTAATGGGTTATTGCTTTTAGCAGAGAGATTCTTTTGTTACTTGAAGTTAATACATTACAATCCTTCTAATATAACATAGTGAGCTATGAAGGACCCTCACTGTCTTCCGTAACATTCCCTACACATTGATTAGCAGACATATGATTTATTGTCAAATAACGTGTGATGTAAGCGCCCTGACACTCTAAATTGGGATGAATAGCACTATAGTGGAATTTAAATTGCTATTTGTGTAAAGACTGGGACAGATCAACACATCTAACATTCCTACCGTGCATCCATATCTCTTGGCTCCAGGGACTGAAGAAAGTCAAAAGCATGCTTCTCAAGTATCTGTGAAGTAATAAGCTGTGTGCATTTGTTTTCCCTCATTGCTTTTAGGTGTGCGTCTCCCCCGCCCCCTCCCTTATAGCTCCCAGCCAGGACACTTAAACAAAAGGAGGCCTGATGGTCCCTTAACTTGACCTTTGTTATTGGCTCAGCTGAAATCGGATAAGATGTCTCCCTCCCTGCACTGGGAAAGGCTCGTCTTCTCCTCACAAACAGCAGTAAAGTTATACATATTTATTGGCATTTTTCTGTTTCTATTTATAAATAGACAAAGGAAAAATATTTTTCCGTCTCTATATGCAAAAATCTGTTTAAACAGTAAACCGGGAGCCTTATATATAACCTAGTGGCAGTCGCCCCTAGGTAGTTATAGTTAAGTCCTAGCTTCTATATAAAAAGCGTTTTTTACTTGCCTATATCTATAGCGCCGCATGACTAATCTACACAAAACGTTCCCAAAAAATTTGCCAGTCACGTCAGCTGCTGCCTGGAAAGGTGCGGGGTGATCTGTCCAGGAGGAGACAAGAGAAAGGGAGGGGTCCCAAAACACGTTTTCCCCATTCATTTTTCTATAGGGATTTTGAACAGCGATAGCGCAAAAATCTACTGGACAGAATTACACCAAATTTGTCAGGAAGGTAGGTTCTGGTACAGAAAGAGTGTTTATTTGTTTTAGTGTAATTCCATTCAGTGGTTTTAGAGAAATTAAAGAAAATCCAAATTTGTATATCTAGGGGCGCAAAGGCACAATACCTCCCAATCACTTTTGAGATCTGATTGGCTGATAACACTTCAACAACAGAAGCCTTTGAAGTGTTGTCAGCCATCTTGGACTCGGCTGAAGCTCCTGCCCCCCGAGGCTTATTCGTTGCATGCGGGGGGGGGCGCATGTACTCCACCCCCTTCCCCTGGAGACCGCCACCTCCCCAGGGCTTTGTTGTAATATGCGTGGGGGGCAGTCCTCAGGGTGTTCTTGTAGTAATATCTGGGGGGTGGGGGGATCCTGTGGCACCCCCACTGCCCTGAGGACTGCCACCACCCTATGGGTTTGTTGTAATATGCGGAGGGCGCGCGCCCCCTGCCACTGCCCTGGGGATCACCACCTCCCCGAGGTGTTCACGTAATATGGGGGGGTCACAGACCTTCATACTGAGCTTTCGGGGTTTGAGTCCAGCTGGACTGGTTTCCTTTTTTTTTTTTAATACATTATAGTTTCTCTAAAATAATAAAGATACTTTTTTTCAAATCCAATACAAATATCTCATTCTAAGTATATGAAATAGTAAACCCTGCCAAAACTCTTTCCCTCTCACTTTGTCTCTTTTTCAATTTCTCCCACTCACACTTATGCACCCACTCACAGACCCACTCCGACACTCACGCACCCACTCAGACCCACTGACCCACTCACAGACCTGCGCACACACTGACGCACCCACTTAACACTGATGTACCAACACTCATCCCCACACAGACAATCTGACAGCCACTTTTACCCCCAGGTACACCCTCTCACACCTGTTGTCACACCCAGAGAAGCTGAAGCCTACTCCCGCCACACACAGCCAAAGGGCTGTACACAGCATGGGTTTGGGTGGTTAGGGGGTGTTGGCCATAGGGTCTGGCTGCAGGCCAGGTTTTGCGGGCAAACTCCTCTGCACACGGGTGAAAGCTGTGCATGGTGCAATGGTTGGATTAACGTATAGTAATTAAGATTACTATACGTCAAAGAAGCATAGAAATTCACTGAAAAAAAACAAAGGTTGCAGAGACGTTATAGTTGGGAAATATAATTTTTTTTAAACAGACATTGACTTAAAACCCCAAAAGTTACAGGGATGTTATAGATAGACTCCCATTTTAAACATACGAAACCATAGAAATTCACCAGTTATAGTTGGAGTTACCTCAAGTAACTATAACTCGTGCCCTAAGGTACCTATAACTTGCGCCCTCGCCATGCACTGGTAATTACCCCACAAATGACAGCACTCATGCCATCTTTCATAACATAGATAATTTCAATATAATATTTGCAGTAAATTTTTTGACAAAAAAAAATGTGCAGAGCGGGGCACGAGTTATTGTTCCTTGAGGTAACTACCTGGTGAATTTCTGTGGTTTTGTACATTTAAAATGTGATCCTGACTATAAAGTTCCTCTAACCTTTGTTTTTTTAAAAGTGAATATATATATATATATATATATATATATATATATGTTTGATGGCATGTGTAGCTGCAGATACACATGCTATGCATAGGTCCTGCCATCTATTGTTGGGCTCGGAGTGTTACAAGTTGTTTTTTCTTCGAAGAAGTGTTTTCGAGTCACGGGATCGAGTGACTCCTCCTTTTCGGCTCCATTGCACATGTGCATCGACTCCATCTTAGATTGTTTTCTTTCCGCCATCGGGTTCGGATGTGTTTCTTTTCACTCCGGTAGTTTGAGTCGGAAAAGTACTACAAACTCTCTAAATTCATCAGTATTGTTTTGATCGCGTACCATCTATCATCAACACTTCGGTACCGGCGGATCCAGCTCTTTATTTGCCCTTCGGAGCACCAAGGCCCAACTCGGGCCTGGTCGGCCCGACCAAAGCCTTGTCGAAGCCTTATGGACTGGACCCCGTTTCGTTTCTGCCTTCTGTGCCACGCCAAGTTCTCTTATACGGACCAACATCTTGTCTGTAACCTGTGTCTATCTCCAGACCACCGAAAGGATACTTGCGAGGCCCGCAGATCCTTCCGCTCGAAGAAGACTCTGAGACCGAACAGCGCGAAGGTTGGAAATGGCGTCGAGAAGCACCGAACGTCTCGACGTGGAAGAGGAGGAGATTATGCACACCGCAGTCTCCGTTCGGGGGTCCGACTCCGAGCAAGAGTCTGACAATGACAGACCAATCACAGCAGGACAGCACGTGAGTACGCCTGCCCCGTCCCGCCCAAGCACAAGGCCTCGGGGACGCCACTGCCAGAAGGCCATGGCTCCACCCGTAAAAAGACTTCCGGTGACCAAGCAACAACTTCAGCACCGAGAAAGGCCACGCCACCGAAGCCTTCGGACTCGAGCCGAAGCACAGGCTCCGAAATAGTCAAACACCAACCCATCGAGTCGAAGCCTCCAAAATCCCTCTTGGAGCCGAGGCCAACGTCTACTCCAGTCCTTTCGATCCCGAGGAAACCGGCTTTGGAGCCAAAAAGACCCATATATGTAGAGAAGCAAGGACTTTCCAAACAACATAAAGAAAGCCATAGATTTGCTGAGGAACTTAACGCAAATGGAGGAATTTGATGAAAGGCAGGCCAGAATTCAAATTCATAAAGACACTGGCAAGATCCTCACTGCACCTCCTCTAAAAACAAAGAGGAAGCTGGCCTTTCAAGGACATTTGGACACTGATCAGCCACCGACTAAAGTGCCAAAACCCAGACAAAAATCTCAACCTCCTCAGTTCTCACCTCACCAGTCTCCTCCTCATTCTCCTCACATAACTGTCTCTCCACCCACTACCCCCACGGCACAGTCTCCAGTACACTCTGCAGATTCACACCAAGATAATGTCGACACATGGGACCTTTACGATGATCCCATTTCTGACAACAGTCCAGACTGCTATCTGTCAAAACCATCACCCCCAGAGGATAGCACCACATACACTCAGGTTCTAGCTAGGGCAGGGTCATACGTAGCGATGCACACAGAACCTCTTGAGGATGATTTTCTATTTAATACATTGTCCTCAACTCACACCACGTACCAGTCTTTACCCATGCTTCCTGGCATGCTAAAACATGCACATCAGATTTTTCAGGAACCAGTTAAGGCAAGAGCAATCACTCCTAGGGTAGAAAAGAAATATAAGACGCCTCCTTCTGATCCAGCTTTCATTACCCAACAGATACCTCCAGGTTCCGTAGTGGTCAGTGCAGCAAGAAAAAGGGCTACCTACCAGTCGTCTGGTGATGCACCGCCACCATATAAAGAAAGCAGGGAATTCGATGCTGCTGGTTAAACAGTAGCATCACAAGCAGTTAATCAATGGAGAATAGCCAACTCCCAAGCACTACTGGCTAGGTACGATAGGGCCCACTGGGACGAGATGAAAGATATCATCCAGCATCTCCCCAAGGATCAACAGAAAAGAGCCCAGCAAATAGTCGAGGAAGGGCAGGCTATTACAAATAATCAAATTAGGTCAGTGCTAGACTCCGCAGACACAGCAGCAAGAAAAATCAATACTGCGGTCACCATTAGAAGACACGCATGGCTTCGGTCATCAGGCTTTAAACCGAAATCCAGCAAGCTGTCCTTAACATGCCATTTAATGAAAAATAGCTGTTTGGCACACAGGTTGATACAGCCATTGAAAACATGAAAAAGGACTCTGACACTGCTAAAGCCATGGGGGCTCTTTATTCAACACAGTATAGAGGCTCATTCCGGAAGCCCCAATACACAGGGGAAGTTTTAGAGCCCAAACATCTGAGGCATCTACCTCACAATCGAAACAACCTTACCAGCCACAGTACCAAAGGGGGGAGTTTCGAGGAACCTACAGAGGCCAATTCCCCAGAAGTAGGGGAAAATATCAGCCCTCAAAGCAAACCACACACACAAAGCAGTGACTTGCTCCACATCTTTACTCACCACACTTCCCCTGTGGGAGGAAGACTGCAAAAGTTCCACACACACTGGTTACCCATCACAACAGACAATTGGGTCTTATCCATTATCCAACATGGCTACTGCATAGAATTCACACAAATTCCTCCAGATATACCTCCAAAACCACACAAACTCTCCTCCCAACACGTTTCAATGTTGCAAACAGAGGTGCAATCATTATTACTCAAACAAGCCATAGAGCTTGTGCCACATCATCAAATAGGAACAGGGGTTTACTCCCCGTATTTCCTCATTCCCAAAAAAGACGGAACATTGAGACCAATACTAGATCTCTGAACTCTCAATCTTTACATCCTATCAGAACACTTTCACATGGTAACACTACAAGATGTAGTCCCACTGTTACAACAAGATTTTATGGCAACACTGGATCTCAAAGATGCGTATTTTCACATACCCATGCATCCAGCGCACAGAAAATATCTCAGGTTCGTAATACAAGGAAAACATTACCAGTTCAAGGTGTTACCTTTCGGGATAACAACAGCTCCCAGAGTATTTACAAAATGCCTTGCCGTAGTCTCAGCCTACATAAGAAGGCAACACATCCTTGTCTTTCCATATCTCGACGACTGGCTAATAAAATCCAACAGTCAGACACAGTGTCAACACCATACACGTTATGTAATACAGACCCTACACACACTAGGTTCTCAATAAACTACCAAAAATCTCACTTCCAACCAGCGCAAGTTCAACAGTATTTAGGAGCCACATTAAATACCCAAACAGCACTTGCAAGCCCAAGTCCACAAATCGTACAATCATTCCACAATATACTACCACAAATTCAGCCAAACCAGCAGTACACAGTCAAGTTTGTCATGAAACTGTTGGGCATGATGGCATGATGGCATCATGCATCACCATTGTCCCCAATGCAAGACTAAACATGCGGCCCTTACAACAGTGCCTTGTGAAACAATGGTCACAGGCAGATGGTCAGCTTCAAGATCTAGTGTTGATAGACCGCTAAACACACATCTCACTTCAGTGGTGGAATTCCACAAATGTAAAAAAAGGGCGTCCATTTCAAGACCCTGTGCCCCAAGCCACACTTACAACAGATGCCTCAATGATTGGATGGGGAGCACACCTCAACAATCACAACATTCAGAGACAGTGGGACAACAAACACAGACAACTTCACATAAACCACTTAGAAATGCTAGCTGTATTTCTGACTTTCAGAGAAAAAATAAGAGGTGAGAGAGTGTGTAAGAGTTCAGTAGATTTATGCCACCCTTTCCGACGTCCATATAACGGTTAGAAATCAGATGCTTCTCACACGTTGAGAGGTCATCAGTTTCTGAGCAAAACCACCCCTTTCAGTCTCAATAAAGCCCTAAATATGCCAACTCAAGACATTGCACCATGGTGGCTTGATTGTGCCCACAAGGGACCATCTTTAGGTTTACTTTGAGAACCGACTTTTCTAACGTTCATCTCCTGATTGGCATATGAGTTAAGATTTTCCATGAGTCAGTAACCGAAGATCCATGCTGTACTTTTTTAAGAGCCTGTTGCTCTTTGAGGTTTTGTTATATACTCCAGATACTGTTAACTATTTCCCCGTCACAGAAGTAATTGTAGGTGTATAAAAACGATATGTGGCTATTTTGAAGTGTGGAGAAAGATGACGTTGGTTGGAGAGTATCCACATGACTTTTAGTCTGAATTTTCCCCTCATGCCTGAAAGATGATGAAGGTCTTACAAATTCTACTCGCCTTTCGTCAGAAACAAATTATAGATCATCCAAAGAGGGTACTACTCTTTTAGTTTTCTCTCTTTATACACTTATTATTCAGATCACCATCTTATCTTCTTAAATGCTAACTCATTTAACCTCAATTAAATTTTGTGCGGTAACAGCTGCCACATCCTTTCTGGGACAATACTCAGAGGTAATTAGATATTATTATGATAGAATTGAAAGCAGTATTCATTTCACAGATGTAAACCTTTCCTCCCATTCTTTCTTGGGAAGGTGATTCAAGTATGCAATCTGTCTACTTCCACTGACTCACAAAGTACTTCAGAGGATCCGTCCCAGCCTGACCTCAGGATTTTTGTTTTCAAATCATCATCTGGCAGAGAACATGTCCTGTACTTAAACTGGTCTCACTGTCTTAGCCCACTTAATATGCATAGTATTATTACAAGACTTACTGCAGCACGATGTATCAATGAAAGGCCAACTCATGCTTGCAGGTGTTGCTATCTGTGACCTACAGTTCAAACCACCGATGCCTGTCTGGAGTGAGCCATCAACTCGCTAGGTTATTGTGAAAGCTTAACATACAAAAAAGGTGTACACTGTTCCAAATGGAAAAATATAATCACTAGGGGAACATTAAAGTTCAGGAGCAAGAGCCCTCACACATCCGAGAGGATGTCATGCTTCATCATCGGGTAGCTATTGTGAAAGCTTGCCTTTTGTGATTGATGCACTTGTTCCCCGCTGTCTGTTAATCTCTGCCTCATGTGAGATCACAGTTTGGTCTTAGTCATGATGAGCAATAAATCAGCGCATGTGTATATATGTATAACATATTTGTGTGTGAAATGTGGACTCCAATTCTGGTATGTGTGGGTTATCACTGACAGAGGGGAAGTCTCTGTTGCTTGACTTGCAGAACATAGCTTGATGCAGCAGGCTGAGTGTTAATTGTTGGGATCAGTATACAATTGAGTGCATATTTATTTGATGTGCCCACCTTTTTTCTAAAATGTACCTTTATTTCTGCTAAGATGAATTACGTTTTATGGTTCATAAAGTACACAATGCAATACAATACAACATATTGAGAAAGTAAACTGTTGTATTTTAGAATAAGTGAGCAG
The DNA here is from genome assembly GCF_031143425.1 of Pleurodeles waltl. Lineage (NCBI taxonomy): Eukaryota > Metazoa > Chordata > Amphibia > Caudata > Salamandridae > Pleurodeles > Pleurodeles waltl. The sequence goes on from NC_090446.1 coordinate 715,819,510, forward strand.
AAAGTAAAGATTTAAAGCCTGAAGTGAGTTTTTGTATCACTGAAGTGAGGTAGGAGGTGGGGGGTGAACATAACAAAATGAGTTTTCAATTTGATTTACCTTTACAGTCCATGTACAATGCACGTCAGTGGTGTATAGACTGTGTGGATGTACATTTTCAGTAGTTGAGAACTAATCGTACATTGAAGCTAGACGAGGGCAAATTCACTACTTTTTCTTCCCTTACAGATCTGTTTTTGGGATTCATAACAAGCTATGTACACTGGTGCAATACTGAGTAATTTCAATGCGCTTTTTTTGTTTCCCTTTAGTGCATCATGCACCTTGAAGATCGATTGCAGGAGTTATATTTCAAAAGTAGGATGCTCTCAGAATACCTAAAGGGACAGACACGAGTCCGTGTGGAAGAATTGAGCAAGGTGCTGGGGTATGTCTTCCTTTTTAATATTTTGGCAACTCCTCGACGGCTCCATATAAACGTGTATCAGCAACAAATGCTCTGGGTATATCACTGTACTTGTTTGATTACCGAGAACATCTTTGGTAACTGTTCATTTGATGAGAGCGAAAGAGAACAGTAAAGAGATTAAGACTGTGTGTGTTGGAGGGGGTGAGACTTTTATGGACACAGCTGATGTTACTACAGTGGCTTTTTGAGTGGACAATTGGCAAAACGGCTGCAGCACATTTATGCGTACAATTCTACTTCCCTAGCAGTTATGTAAATGGGCACTTGGTCACGGGTCTCAGTAATCTGAAAATGTAAAGTGTCATTGTCAACGGGATTCTTTGCTGCCACGGAACTCTGAAGTTGAAAGCCCTCCTGTTACTCAATCTGTGGGTGAAGAATAATACCCAGTAGGTCTGATTCTGATGTGGAATGGTTATGTTATGAAACAATGACTGGCATCCACGACTCTTTACATAGAGGTATTGTGCAATATCATGGGTAAGGACTCATGACGGATAAAGCCTTCTGCTCTACGGAAAATTACAAATGTCCAAATGCAGCAACCCCATCCTAAGACGTTTGTTCAAAAGAGAGAAAACATGCAGAGTTGACTCCGTTCAGCCTTAATGTAAAAGTTGATATATCTAAGACATGTTCGGTTAAGGTTGGCAATGTTTTTCTAAGATTAGAGTGTCATCCTCAAAGCAAAGGCTGTGAAACAAAGTCTGTCCCAGTGAAGTAATCCTTGCTGATTTCTCCTGAAAAAATATGTATTCATCTTTCTTCTGTTCCCAAAGTGAGGGTGTCCTGTCAACAAGTAGCTAGAAAAAGATTTGCTTAACCGGGGGTCTATGCTACCTACCTCAAGTGCAACACTGCTGGTTTGTGAGATTGTTCTGTAAGAGGATGGGAAGTGGGTAAACAATTGTTTCTCCAGTATTGGAACATGCTTGAATCATTCCCAGTTGTCGAGATGGGAGACCGTGGTACCTTTAATTAAGTAGTATTAACATAGGCTTAAACCTAAAGGCCCTTAGGCCTCTCAGTTTACCACTCTATCAGATTCATTTTAAGAAAAAGGACCAAACTTAAGGGTCCACCAATCAGGCGACACCACATTCTAGAGCTTTACTGAGCGAAGCTCCAGTTCCTCAGAATTTCTACTGCACGTCGTGCTAAGGAGTCTCCTCAGAGCTCTGCTCTTCTAATCTTTCGGAATAACTTTAAGGTTATACTCTTAAAAACAAATTTTTACTGGCCTACACCATGTCTGACAAGGAAAAGAAGGGCTTGTTCAGATCCTGCAAGACCTGTGGGAGAGAGAGATTACACTCTGAAGACCCTCATCAGAACTGCATATACTGTCTTTACCTAGACCACTCTGCCAAAGACTGCAAGGTATGTCGCATCTTCTCTTCTAAAACCCTGAATGATAGAGAGGGCAGATTATTAATATGGCTACAAAAACTTAAATCTAGAGACAACCCAGACTTTGATTCCGACAGTGATGATTCTTCCTCATCGTCCAGAAAATCACCTAAAAGACCTAGTTCTCCTTACTCAAGGTCTTCCTCAGAGCAGCTAAGAAACGCCTACAAAAAGACCACCTCAGGGTCTTACAAAGGCTGCATCCTCCTTCATCGCCTCACGAATTCTCCAGAAAAGTGGAAAGAGGACATGTCAGCAGTTCAGAAAGGTCTAAAACAAATTGTCATCTGTGCCTCCTCCTAGCTCAGCTGAACCGTTTAAAAGATCTTACTCTGCTCCTACAGTTGACAGAGTTGACAGACCACTTGCCAAAACCCCACCGTCCACAACATCCTCATTGACGACAGCAGCAGTGATGTCTATTACACTGTCAGTGACTGTTTCTGGATTAATACCGGCGACGGTCCCTCCGACAACAACGTCGAGTCATCCACCGTCGACATCGTCTATGATGGTAACCGCTGTCTCCTCATTGCCGTCTTCATCGACGGTAGCTTCCACCACAAAATCATTGACGGTTAAGATTTCAACACGGACAATATCCACAACTGCTCCTGTCATGCAGTCGACAAGGGTGTTTAAAACTCCGTCGACGAGCTCATCGACGACACCATTGATGAGGGAACAATTGTGCAGAAGTCAGGAAACAATAATAATTACTCCAGAGCATACTTCTCCTAGTAAGATAACTCCTCTAATTCCAGTACATCTCTTGGAGGGTGACGAATCAGATGATGAGGGTCCAGTTGGAACAGCACCCAGCCCCTCAAAGTTGAACGTGAAGTACCAGGACGACAATGAGGAGTACGGTGAAGCTTATGACTCACAGTACTACGCAGGTGATCAAGCATATCAAGAGGATTTGTATATGCCAAGCTATTTAATATCTGAGACCAATGTTAGCCGACTAAATGGGTGCTTTCCTGCTACAGAACAGGTGCAAACTAGTCCTCCTTCATTGCAAGTTTCTTGGGTAGCCACCCTGCTTCAGAGACCAACCACTCTACCGCTGATGAATGTGGCCACATCGGATATGACCCTAGTACATGAGACTGGCATATCGGAAGGCGAACAAGAGGAAGGTGAGCTCCTAGACAACCATTCGGAGTGGGATGAGTATATTATTCCAGCTCCTCCTTCTCCTCCACCTTCAAAAGTAGACTCACCTCCGAAGGACATCGGAGGATTCCACAATCTTATGGAAAGGGCTGCTAAGCGTTTTGCACTTCCAATGCCATCCAAACAAACTGATTGCTTTCTATATGACTTTAAGGAACCATTTCAGAAGTCGGTACGCTCCATGCCACTAGTCAGTTACATATAGGAGGAGGGTTAAAAGGTTATGCAAAACCCAGCTACAGTCACAGCAGTGCTTCCATGCCTGGATAAAACGTACAAAGCACCTGAAGATGCCCCAGCATGCTTGACTGGTCATCCTCACCCAGATTCGGTAGTAACGTAAGCAGCCCAGGGAAGATCCAAAAATCCCTCTGCACCAATTTCCGCACCTCCTGACAAAGAGGGTAGACGATTAGACAATATTGGTAAAAGATTTTCCTCAATGTCTAGTCGCACTATAAGAGCAGCTAACTCCCTGGCAGTGTTATCCAGATATGGTAGGCAATTATGGGCTGACAACGCCCCATATCTTGATCAGTTGCCGGAGGACATTCGATCGAAGGCCAGAAAGACATTACACGGGGGAGAACGCACATCGGCGAAGATAATATATTGTGCGATGGACATAGCCACTACTGCGTTTCGTCAGCTTGCAGGGGCTGCTGTCCTCAGAAGACAAGGTTGTCTGAAGGCCACTTTGTTCCGTCCTGAAGTGCAGGACAAAATACTAGATCTTCCTTTTGATGGTGAAGCACTGTTCGGCAAACATATTGGTGAGGCATTGCAGTTGGTTAAATACAACACTGAGACGGTAAAATCTTTGGGAACCCTCCGATTTCATAAGCCTCCCTTTCGAGCGGCGAGAGGAGGGTGGGATGCCTTCATATAGGGGAGGCTACCAGCAATTTAGATATCTGTTGTTTGCATCCTCCTCCCGGCAATTTCGACAGCAATACACCCAAAGACAGCCTCCGCAAGTGGCATATAGTAGGTCTACCACCAGGGGACACTCAGCTCATCCAACTGAAGACTCGGCTCGCAGAGCATGATGTGTCCAGTGCTCTTGCTACCCCCAACCACCTGCCCTCAAAACTAGGGGGAAAGATCTCATTTTTTCTCCAGCAATGGCAAACCATAACATCGGACAAGTGGGTCTTACAGCTGGTAAAGTGTGGACACACACTGGAGTTTTGTTCAAATGCCTCTTCCGACTCCTCCTCGCAAAACTTCCCCAAAGTATCTACAATAACTCAAGAGAGAGATCAACAAAATGCTCCTCAAGGGTGCAATAGAAAGGGTACCTCTGTCACAGTGAGGAAAAGGAATTCCGCTCAGACAGTAACCTAAGATTCATGGTAGCCGGAAGCCATTTTCAATTTCGAGTCCTTCCATTCGGTCTAAAATCAGCTCCCAGGATATTCACGAAGTGCTTGGCTCCTATTTCAGCCTTTCTCAGGAGAAGAAAACATCAAGTATTCCCATACTTAGACGACTGGCTGATAAAAAGCAGACATTTTATCGGCAGCACGCAGGTCAACAAGAAAGTGCATTGCCTTACTCAACAGCTCACCACAGATGCCTCTCTGGGGGGTTGGTGAGTGGTTTTATAGGACCTGCAGATAAGTGGCAAATGGCCACCGGCGTTACAAATGATGCACATCAATCTGCCAGAGCTGAAAGCAGTCCACCTAGCCTTGCAGGCTTTCCTTCCGAAGATAGCCGATTCAGAAGTGGTAATAAGAACAGACAATACCACTACCATGCATTACATCAACAAGCAGGGAGGCACAAGATCTCTTCATCTCTCCTAGGAAGCTCAGGACATTTGGAACTGGGTTGTACAGCATGGCATACTCCTAACAGCAGTTCACCTTCCAGGCATCCAGAACAAGGTAGAGGACTCGCTCAGCCTGTCACGAATGGGAACTAGACTTGTCCATGGTCAACTACATATTTTCCCAGTGGGGATCACCCAACCTTGACCACTTCGCCAGCCGGTCAAACACCAAATGGCAATACTTCGCAAACTGGCATCACCAGAGGGGATCATGGGTGAATGCATTTTCCATAGCATGGTCAGGAATCTCTGCCTACGCTTTTCCACCCATTCCCTTGATCCCGAGAGTCCTAACAAAAATGAGGAGAGAACCATGCACACTAATATTAATAGCCCCATACTGGCCTCGCCAGCATTTGTCACGGAGCTTCTTCTCCTATCTGTGAAGTCTTGCATCCCTGGGAGAATATCTCCGCATCTACTGACAATGAACAACAGACAAGTCTTACATCCGAATCCTCAATCAATGCAGTTATCAGCATGGCTCCTGAGCACCTTGAGTTTGCACACCTAAATATTCAGCAGTCGTGCAGAGATACTGTCCAAAGTTAGAGCAATTAGCAACAACAAGACTTGTTCATATAAGTGGAAGAGATTTTATTTGTGGTGCCAACACCACCAAATTGATCCTCTTTCCTCATCACTGGAACAAACATTGCCTTATTTGCTATATTTAGCGCACTCAGGTCTTGCCCATTCCTCCATAAAGGTTCCCCTGGCAGCGATTGCATCTTAGACGGTCAGACTCTTCACATCCGTTATAGTCCTCTAGATTGATTAAGCGATTTCTAAAAGGGCTTTTCAGAGTTTTTCCACCCTTCAGACCTCCTCCTCCCTCCTGGAATTTAAATATTGTTCTTGCACAATTCATGAAGCAGCAATTTGAACTAATTCGTAGAGCTTCTACGAAATTCCTTTCCTGGAAAGTGGCTCTCCTTATTGCTCTAACATCAGCCAGGTGTGTCAGTGAGATACAAGCTCTACCCATACATGATCCATTTTTTACAAATTAGACAAAATAAAATAATCTTGCGCACAAACCCACGTTTCATTCAGAAAATCCTCTCGGACTTTCATTTAAAGGAGCCCTTAGTTTTCGGGACATTCTTTCCAAATCCTTCAACTCCAGCGGAGAAGGCATTACACTCCTTAGACATTAAAAGATGCATTAAATTCTATCCGGACAGGACCAAAGCATTTCGCAAAACCAGTCAACTATTTGTGGCTTTCAGTGCACCCAGAAGGGGCCAGCCACTCTTTAAACAGAGCATGGATAGATGGATTTAGTCAGCAATCTGATTTTGCCACCAGGCAGCGGGCAAGCCACTGCAAACCTCTGACCGTGCACATTCAACGCGGGCAGTTTCCTCATCAGCAGTACTGTTTGCAGGTGTACTGCTCCAAAACATTTGTAGTACAGCAACTTGGAGGAGCTGTCATACTTTTTCCAGACATTACTGCTTGGATGCATTATCTCAAAGAGAGGTAGCGGTGGGTCAAGCAGTCCTCAGTAAGGATTTCCAGTGAAGGTGAGCTATATCTATCATCCCACCTAATTTCAGGTATGCACATTGCCTAGAAAAAAGGGTTTTGAAATACATGGTAAATTCTTATTAAAGTATTAGCCTATAATGTTTAGAATTTTATATTATGTATTAGTTTATTTAAACATGCACTTAATGTATGCATTGAACAGACAGCTGTTTAATGCAATGTGCATCAATACTGCTTACTACTCTGAACCAAACATGTGAAACTATGAAAGTTCCAATACTGGAGTAAGAAAATGAGTTACTTTGAAATCTTCAATAGATTCACATGTGACCTGCCCACCTCCCCGGAAAAGCTCACCTTCACCTCTCTTTTCTCTTTTATATTTTAAATGAACTTGTGCCTAGAAAATCTGAGGAACTGGAGCTTCTCTCTGGAAGGTTCTAGAGGATGGTGTTGCCTCTTTGGTGGGCCCTGAAGTTTGTTCCTTTTTCTTAAAATTACTCTGATAGAGTGCTAAACTGAGAGGCCTAAAGGCCTTTAGGTTTAAGCCTGTGTTAATACTACTTAATTAAAGGCACCAGTGGCTCCCATCTCGACAACTGGAATGATTCAAGCATGTGAATCTATGAAACATTCCAATACTGGGGAACTAAAGTTACAGGTAACTAATTTTCTTCTCTGTTCCTCATGGCTCTTCAGAGGTCTAGTGAGTGTTTGCACCTCTTGCTTGTGACACATCTTTAAGATTATAAATCTTACTTCTTGAGACATTATCTGGTTGTGTGAGATGATCACCCCCTGTCCTCCAAATGATAGTGCATTATTTGTATAACAAATAGTTATCTTTCCATTGTCTACTCAGAGACACCATAGGCCTCAAGCCACTGAGTAGTTATCTACATGGACCGAAAAACACAAAAAAGTGATGGGTTGAATGCTTGAATTAATCTATTACACTGGACCACATTCTAGTCCCTCATTTTTTTCGGCCATCACACAACTCGGACAGAACCAGCCATATGCAGATCAGTTTTGATTCTGCTACAAATAGAAACGTCCAACACAAACTGTCATGCCACGTCCCCTCTGAACAGGAGTGCATGCAACTCTTATATTGGCCTTGTCTGTAGCATACAGCTATGGCACAGTTCTAATCCACAGTAAGCATGAGACCACTGCTTAATTTCAGCCGGTGGTTGTAGGTGGTGGCTACCAGCATAGTTTTTTGGGGGGGGACCAGGACTTATTTTTAAACATCAGGCTTTGACCCAGAATAAGAGAGAAAGGCAGAAAAGGGGAAAGAAGAAGGAGGAAGAGAAATACATGAAACCAGTTTTAAATGGAGAAGGTAGGGCTAAAATAACCTGGCAAAGTCCGATAAAGGATCAGGAATTGTTGTCATGAGTTGGAAGGAAAACTAAACAGCATCAGTATTCTGTAAGAGCAATATTGGGCAGTACGAGTGGTGGGATTCTGAGAGAAATCTGGGCCCTGGCTCTACTAATTATGCAGTGCATGGGGCCTATGTCTTGGCTTATTTGTTATTATCTAGATGCACAGCATGTGTAACATGTCTACCCTAAAAGAGATGTGCAACGTTTTTTCCCTCCATATCAGGTCAAATATCACAATTAAAAAGGATTATATTCTGGACAGGTTAACACAATCCTAGGTCTTGGTGAAATTAAAGAGTAGTTAGTTTATGGTGGAGCATGTGCTTGATTACGATGTTAAATTTGTGGCCACATGAAGATAAAACTAGTTCATCCAGGTATTAAAAGAATAGATCACGTTCAGTCTTCAAATGATTTGATGGTTAAGAAATACCTAAAAGCTTAACACCCAAGAAATGATCATGTGGTTATCATTCCAGGAGGTTTCATCTAGATGTATGTAAAGCGATTCTCTTCAGCTGGGTGAGCCAGGGAGGGGGAGACAGTTAAACATGCCATTTCCAACCTACTGCCACCTTTTTTTATTGAGCTGAGTTGCAGTTGTACTGTTGTCTGTTTTTAGATTGTTTGTTGGCGGCCGGAGGCTGAGTTAAACCTGTTCCCCAAAATCAAGTAGTTAATGGTGGTGGCCCTTCACCACTTCACCACTGCACCACTCAAAAGCATGTAAACTCGATGCTTATGAACCACCCCTCCCTCTCCGCCCCCCCCCCCCCCCCCCCTTCCCCAGTTTGTCTGGGGCGCTTACAAGCCCAATGAAAAGTATATTAAAAATCTTTCAATAAAATATAGGTCCAAGGCTGAGCACCTTTGATAGCTTTAAATAATAACCCAATTTATAGACTTTACACTGGTTAGCAGATGACACTTGACAAGGCCTGTTCTGATTAAAATCTCTGTATCTCACATAGGCAAGCCCTAAAGGAGTGGAGGATTTTCTGACGATGTTGTTTTTCTGAAGGCATCATCCATCCTCCATTTTGGCTACACTGTCATACAAATTTAAGTTTGCAATCATTCACTGGAAAAATCAATAATCCAGTCTTTTTTATCACAATCACGCCTTGTCAGCAGTCTCGCTGTTAGTCTTGATCCAAGACCCAACTATTTGGTGGTTGATTGTGGCAGAGAAGTAAGAGAGTAAAAGATTAGGAAGACATGTTCACAGTCTCCCCTATCGAAGGGAACACCGAGGGTGCCCAGGTTGAGTATACGAATTGCTGTTCAGGGTTTACAGCTATGTTTTTTCTTGTTGAAGATAAAACAAAAATAAGTTATAAAAAAAAGGTTGCTTCTCAGGAGATTTCTGACGTTATGGGGCCCTCAAACAGAGCATAAAATAAAAAAATGACTTGCTTTAGGGAGCGAAAAATAGCAAAGTGGAATAGTTATTAGAAGCTGCTGCTGGTTTTCATCCTTAAAACACAATGTAATAAATATACTTTTTAGGTAGGTGTTTTTTTTATTTATTTATTTAAAGGAATTCAGAAAGAACTAGGTACTGCCAAGGAGTAAGGTTTATTCATGTTAAGTTGCATATGCTAGTGGGCGGAGAGCTAGTGCTCAGCTCTCGTTGGGCCTTCAGTGGTGGGAGCCAGATGCACCTGGGCATGGTTAAACATCATTCTATGAAGCTGTTCATGACCCTGCCAAAGGTTGGTAATCGAGTCTTTGGAAGCAATTTCATCTTCGTCGCCTGTGAGTAGGGCTTGGGGGCATTAACAAAAAAGCTCATAAATGCAATGTGTAATTTTCATATACTTTCTGACACACTTTTATTTGAGAACATGGGAACTGACAACGAAACGGGAATGTATTGCCTTTTAATGTCATCATTGTATTAATATTACATATAGACCTCATATTAGCATGTAGATTGAAATATTGTTTTGTTTGCTTTTAGAATTGAATCCAACGACCTTCCATTATTAGCAGCTGTTGCAAGCACTCACTCTCCATATGTTGCGCAGATACTACTTTAAATGCGACTCTGCAGAAAGAATAGCCTGTTTCGTTGAAAAGTAAATGAAGATGATGCAAAGCCTGCAGAACCCAACTCCTTATCCGAAGGTCTTTAACTGGCAAATTCGCACATGGACATGAAAACAAATTTTTGTACATCGGGAAATAATAAGAAAAGAACCCTTTTCAAAGCATCATATTGATGATTGTACAATATGGACGACAATGGTACAGCAAGTCTGCAAACAAGGAAGACTGGCGCCAGGTCCCAAGTTGGGTACTAAATTACAGTCATAAATGCATTGTCGCTCACACTTCTGGGCTCCGGTGCCACTTGACTACTAGTGAACATCCCTTGGTTGATCAGCTATTTGCCCCTTTTGAATATTTGCTAGTAAGACGATGTTTATTGAAAAATCGAATAATTTTCAGTAGTATGTAGTTCTCTTGAAGTAACCCTGCTAGTAAATATGAATTGAAGAACTACACACCCAAGGTGTCCCGTTTTCTGAGCTGGACAATTTTTACATTTGATTTGAACACTGCAGGTGACAGTGTCCTTTTGTTTTGTTTTTTGGAAGTTGGAAGATCAAAATAGTTTGTTCTGACATCCAAACAGTTCCCTTTGGGATTAAAAGTTTGTTGTACATAGGATTTTACACTTTGCTCACTAAAACTAAAATATGTATTGTCATAAAATGATTTGTTTGATGGCTTAGGCTGTTAAACGACCTAGGACAGCCTATCAGCGAACAGTTCTTATGCAAAAGGGAAACAAATATATTGTAAGGCAAGAGGGTCTTACAAAGCTTGGCACTTTTGTTAAATATTTTATAGGTACAACCCATCATATCTTTAAAAAGTATCTTGATTTTCAGTGTCTCATTGCAAATCCATTTGTATTCATTCTTGGAGAAAATAGATTTGTATTTTCTGAAGAGTTGCTGCAAAATGATTGCTATATGTTGAATTTCACGGCCTCGTATGTTGATGTCACAAGTATACTTAAACTGAAAATCATACTGTTCATAAATTGTTAAGCAGTTTCCATGTTTTCCAAAGTCTTGCATTCACCAGCAAAAAATAAGTGTGGTTGTGCCTCTATATGTGATGGTCACACCCTTTGGCAAGGAGCTGCCAGAAGCATTGTGTACAAACACCGTCCATGTGGAGTCTGTGTTTTGTATTGTATTTGACTCGCAACAGATGGATTACGTTGTCACCAGTCTGTACTACCTCAGTCTATTTGGACATCTTGTCACTAGTGTTTGTATTGTGCTTCTTTCTATATTTTGTATGTTTGTTTCTAGTTCGCCTTGGTGAATTTCTCAAATTTCTCTGCTTTCAACGATGACTGAATCTGCTTCAACAAAGCAGCATTCATAAATTATCTTTATCTCCTGTTACTTATTTGGACCGTGCAGCATGCAAGATTGGTGGTAGTCTCATTGTAAGCACTTAACTGAAGTTAAGGCTGCTGAGATTATCAATGAAACAACTAATAAAATGCCTTTTCTGGAGGGATGCAGCAAATGGGTCTTGTTTCAGGCTCCTTTAGAACTCGTTGTTCGGAAATGTAGATGACATACATGTGCTATGAATCTGATCTGCTTTCGGCAACCTCCTTGAAATTGTCGTGTTCAAAAGTTGTCTTTCAAATCCAGCACATCATTAATTAGCAAGCGGACTAGCATCAAGATGGAATGTCCTTAGTGCTGTATACCGTTTATATTCGTACATGGCAATTGTATGGATAAGAGTGCAAGGCTTCTCCAGTAGTCTTTTCTTTGCCTGCGCACAGGGTGGACACTGTTTAGGCTCCAGCTCTACCTTTTATAGTCCAGCTCTATTGACCATTCAAATATAATGTAATAGAAATGTTTATGAAAAATTTGCTGAATTTATTTTTAACATTAGGCACAGCTTTCCACCACTTATCAGGTGGTGTGGCTGGACAGCTCAAAGGTAGATCAAGATGTGTTCTAATTCAAATATGTTTTCCCGCCACGCTTGCTTGGTCATCTTGTTTAGCTGGTTAGATAAGCATATCCATGTGTGATTCACTTTTTTTCTGTCTATTTACTTCCTAGTTCTGAGAGTTATGCACATATCCTTAGAGTTTTTACTGTTCTAGGCATGACCATCAGTCATCTTATCAAAAGTATTCTTAAACAAAGCATGAACATCAAAGTCCTGTAGCTGTCCATGTGTATGTACGTAATGACCTTGTACTGCATGATTTCTGTTGTTTAAAATAGCACATGCTCAAACCGAAAGTTTTTTTGCTTTGACACAAATTCTTGACTTTCATTAATAGTACTACATGTCATTTCTGTTATTCCAGAACAAGGTATGACATTTTCCATTCTCAGTGGATTAGTTTGTTTAAGAGCTCCCTAGCCAAAGTGGCGCCTTTGTGCCATTTCTGATCTCATGCACTAGAAAATATATTAATAATAATATGGCTACACTTATTGCTCATGCATGTTTGTAGGATTTGGATTTGTTAATTAAAGAGTTGTTCAAACTTGAATTTGATCATGACCATGAAGAGAGCCCTGTGATTTATCTTTCCTCCTATCACTGTGACTATATTGGTACACAAACAAGGGCCAACGTTTCATGATTGGGCAGCCAGCTTTGTGCTCTGAATGCAACCAGCAGATTATCTTTAAAAGTAGATAAACAACAACAATTTTAATTTAAATTGGCATATTGGCTGCATAATGGATACAGTTGTTGAGGATATTATGGAGTTTTGTCAAATCCTATTCGATCTATTCTGGGTTAATGTAGTATTTGTTATATTCACCTGTACAATGGTTTCCCTCTCACTCGTAAATATACCTTGAGCATATCCACCTTTCCTGACATTTTCCGTCAGTAGTAAATTTTGAGACAAAAAAGGGGGGAATCTTAACAATAAAATAAAATGCATAACCACTTATCCTGCAGCCATCAAGCTCGAACTATATGTTCCTTAGTAGAAATGTTTCCAGAGCATGTGCTTCTTACTTGTTTAAATCCAAAAGCAAGTTTTGACTTAAGATATGTAGAGGGGCATAGCAGGTGGCATAAAAGGTCATGTGCAGCACCTCTGTTCTCATTCCTATTTTAAACCTGAATGATACTCTTTCAAAAATGCATGTCAATGTGTAGCTTCATGAGGCGCTCTTACAGGCGTTTTCTTTGTCTAACCTGGCAATAATGCATCTATAGCAAGTGCTGGAATTACCTGGTTGTTGCACTACCACAGACTTTGTACAGTCTTGAGGCGCTTTCTCACCAGCACATCACTGAGGACATTGTGTTCTCTGTATCATACCAATTTATATTGAGAGGTTTCACCTATTATCTTTGTTTAGATTGTATTTCCTTGTTTCTGTGATCTATCCCCCACCCCAAACTATTGTTCTTTGTTTTATTCACTGCCGCTGCCTCTGCAAAACAATTCTAGGATTTATAGAAACTAAAAGCATTTACTACTTATATACATCATAACATTATTTTGTAAATAAAACAGGAACATATAGGCACCACATGAAATTTTTGAAAAACGTCATCTTCACATTGAAATCATGTATTAAAATAATAAAGACAACTATTTTTGTAACGCAGCACTTACAAATACAGTCTTGACTTTTGTATATATTTTTTCTCCTTTATAGTAAAGACTCTTCTGTATTGTTCAGAATGCACACTTCGATAAATAGTCCCATATATTTATATCCTCAAACATGAACAAACATAAAATCGTACAAAAAATATTGCATCTTTTCACATACGGTTTCTGAAAGTTGGATTGTAAGCAATGCGCTCACTCTGTCGAACTTTAGATGTAATAGATCATAACAGTATGTGTTTGTAATTTCAGAGCTCTGTGTTTTACTGTACATTTGTATGTCTTCAAATACTTCTTGTGTATGATCTTTCTTACTCTTCCTGTCAGCTTCAAGCACATATAGTGTATTTGCAGACATAAAGGGGACAGATCTACAATGATTATGCTGATACATATATACAGTCACATAGATAAACATCCATTCATAGCTGGGCACTTTAAGAACTTTGCACTGCACAGAGACACATTAGAGACATGCATTTCTTTTATGGGGAAAAAACTTTGCGCTGTAATGTGAGGAATCACTCATTGTTAGATTGCCCATTGGTGCAAGGTGGCCAGCAAATGAACAGAATTGTTTAGATTCATCATGTACACTGTCAAAATAATTTTGTTGTTGCAAAACACGTGTTTTTCACAAACACACTGTGTCTGTAAATAAATGTATAGCAGTCGCACCTTTACAATACATTACAAGAAGAGTGTATTTTTTAACAGATTAGTTTTGACATTTTCGCAATTCGTCGGCATGTAAACACGTACTGTTGCTGATTTACAAATTGTTAAAAAAACATTTTAGAGCATACGGTCTGGGGCTTCCTGATTTTTAAATCCACAAACATTGGGATAGCAAACAAAAAATATGCAAGCAATGTATGACAGATATTTTTCCTCCATCTGTGGCAGATGTTTTGTATCTATTTTTGCTTTGTTTAAATTATTCAGATGGCATTATGTGTAAAGTGCTGGATACGTGTACATAGCTGTTCTATACTTGCTTTGTAAATATTTTTCAAGATGTGCACTGTATTGTAATAATCATTCTCAATTTTTGGGGAATTTTGTGCAATAAATACAGACTGCAGTCTCAATGACCTTGTTACCTTTTTTCAGATACGATGTTTGAAAGTTCAGTGTGACGGTTGTGTTAATAAATTAGTTTAATGTATTTGCTCTAAACAAAATCACAGTCCATTTCAGAAATTTAGATCGCACGTGACACGTTGTTTGCATATTCTCTCTTGAGGATTATGGTACAATCAGTGGTTTTGGTGCTATCCCTCGCATACTGTGCAAATGAAGTTAATCTACACTATGTGCTAAAGTAATATTCAAAGCATACATAAAATGAGTCTCGCTGAAAATGTTATCTTCTTTAACAAAAAAGGAACGCAGCTTTGAGGGACTGAATATCTTCATTTCATATGCCATAGTGTTGTTTTACATCCAGATTGATAATATATGCCCTGAAATTATGATTTGCTTTGCCCTCTGCATTGGAGACCCCTGTTTCAGCAATCCTTGATGAATATAGTAGTTTAGAACTGTATACAGAAGATGTCACTAGTGTGCAATTACAAAAGTTCAGACATATCCCACTGTGCTTCAAAAGTGCATGATATTGGTCCTTAATATAATATAAGTAAAGTTGATAACAGAAGTAATTATTGTGCATCAAAAGATAAGGAGGTGGATTGTTGGAAATAAGTAAAGTGTTTATATATGATAGCAAGAAGTACTAACCACTATGAGTTGATATTAGTGGCGCAAATAAAAAAACAAGCATAGACAAAGCCAACAGATCGTTTTGTGGCACACTTAAAAAAATTACATAAATGACACAGGCCTTTTTTCCTTTTATTTGCCAATCAGTGTTGGGTTGATTTTATTTATTTATTTTTAAGGAGGTGTCAGGAAGCAAAACTTAGGGGACGGGGCAAAGCAACACAAGGGGCACAGGTGGGGAGAAGAAACACTGCAAAGGCAAGGGGAAAGCAACACAGAGAGTGCAAGTGAGGGGTAGGAAAAGCAAACTGCAAGATTGAGCAATATGGATGGAACTGGGGGATAAGCGCATGGGTGAGAAATCAGTGTGCGGGGAGAAGCATACAAGGCAAGCACATCATGGAGGCGTGGAAGAATCACAAAGAAAAGCAAGCAACATGAGGCGCAAAGGAGAGAAGACATACACTAGGGAGATAGCTGGAAAACACATGCACTCTTTTTGAGTGCTTATGACAAAAAAATACGTATTTTACTAGCAGTACCAGCGGAAGGACACAATTAGATCGGCAATACTCCACGGCAGGGACAGACACAGGATGAACAAGGCAAGTCATCAAATAAGAAGCAGGCAAATGAGTGACATCAAAACCAACCAGTGTATAAGCAGTGAGTGGGCGGCAAGCCCCTAAATTCCTACCATAGCTCTTACTCAAATAGACCACTGTGCTGCCTAATAAGCTGGACGTAAAAATCAAGAATCTGCAGCAAATTTATTTTTTATTTTTTGTTGCTTGTTTCTCAAGTACAAGAACAGATTGAGAGCAGTACACTCTATTTGTAGATATGAATTCCAGAAATAACCAATCAGTTCAACATGCATCACAATAAATCGAACAGTTGTGCATTATTATACAGAATATAAAATGCATTAGGATTCTATTTAGGCTGTGCACTAGTACTTGTGAACTTCAAAAAATAAAATGCGTAGTGTGCTTGTGGAGAATCAGTTTCAGATTTAAGTTCAGTTTTCGAAACTGTTAACGTCTTCTCCACAGTTGCAATAGAAACCTGAGTGCTGCATAAATTATATAAATCACTGTTGTCAGCTCACAAAGCTAAATTAGTAGTCGCTGCACTCACCTGGCAAAGAATGTTAATCACTAAAAGCCCATAAAGTAAAAATGGGATAGACACAATAAGAAAAACATGAGTTTACGTTTCCGGGGTGTCATCACAAAATGCAAAGAAAGGTAGACAGGCCCAGGGAGTTCCAAAAGGCCTTTAAACTTCACAGTGGTAACATCCCCAATCGAACTTTTAGACACAAAACCTTAAAAGCTTGTATTTAAATGTAATCGAGATACTCCTTGAAACCCCAACTTGATTTAAGATTTTCATAACTAGAAGTTAGTAAACTTGTTTTTCTGCCCTTAAGTAAAATATTCACTTTTTATCATCTCGGTTATTAAATTGGTGGCCAAGGATTCATAGCCTAAAGTGGCTAATGTGTGTCACACATATTTGAACTATGGGAGATCTGGACCTTTGGAGCCATCCAAAACGTCTTTCAGACCCATCCTGTAGTCAAGTAGAGTGGGTGAAACCTGGGTTGTGAGCCTTGGCTGCACGCATTATATGTACACTACAAATGAGAGATGGCTACCAGGAGACTTTCATGCTTGTTCCGACCTGTATGAAGAAGGAAAGTAGCAGCAAGCTTCTGCAAACAATTCTACACAAACATATATTATTCTAGTATCTTATACAATGATTCAGAAGACAAGCATGAGCTCTCCCCCACCTCACTCCATTGAAAACAGTGCCAAGAAAAAGTATCAACATAGTTAAATTAGTATACGCAGCAGGGTTACACAGAGACTGCTTGCTGGAGAAAGTGTGAACCACGATGCTCACGCTTTGAGTCTGAAGGTCTCCAGTCATTATGCGGGAAGACATTGCATAACACAGCAATTAGCATTAGCATATTGGTGTATAGCCAAAACAAACTCAATCATGCCATTAGAAGGCTGGTTACAATCAATTAAGGTAAAATTGTTGGGAGTAGGGATGTGTGAGGAAATGCGAGTGAGGCAAGTTTGATCTTTGCCCTAATATGCATAATTATAGCAGAGGCGTTTATTGTAGTTAAAATTATTCTAATACATTTGATTTATAGACAAATAGTGTACAATAAATATTCATATAGTGAAATGCCCTCTATTGTGCGTGCCTAATGATTTTGTGGGTTTGGCAGGGGTTCCATGGAATCCACCTGTGAGTGAAAAATTCTCTGATCTCTAAATAATCTCTCTGACTCAAGTTTAACTTGGTTATGGCAGGATGCGTCATCTGCCAGTTCTTGTCGCTGAAAAAACTGTTTGCGCTTTTAGGTGCTTGAAAGATCTAATGTGGTTGACCCCAATAAATTGAGGAGTGGTTACACAATACCATGAGGGATTATATACGAGTCATCATGAAGTCAACAGTACTACTACAAAACCCCATTCTGTGTTCCCCATATTCAAATATATTTTTTCCTCTGTTAGGTCTGGAAGTATTCTCTAGTTCACTGTTGGGAGTTTTAAATTACTTCACTGAGTTCTTAAGAACTAAGGGCCATATGTACGAAGACTTTTTCCCATAGACACAAAATGGGTAAAAACCTTTACTACATCTGGCCCTAAGTTTCTTGTAGTAGATCATTTTTTGGAAACTCTGCATTGATGCTCCAAAGCCACGATACTGAGGAGGAATTGAAAACTTTAGACTGTGTCCTGCACATTGGAAGTCAGACTATTTCCGGAACTTTTTTTGAGAACTTCGACTATTGAAGCTCTAAAAATTTTACAAAATGTCTGTTGTAGGAGATAATGTTTTTATCTCTATATTCAACATTGTTGATTTTCTTTTTTGTGCTGAACTGGACTTCGGTGCAGATATCGTTTTCAATTACAAGTCACACACAACGTGTTTGACTTGTGTCTGCCTCTGGATGGGAACTTGCTCGGGCGCAAACATTGTTGTAGTGTTAAAAGTAAAAGACTTTACAACTAATGAGGGGAAACTCTGGGGTCACAATACCAGAGCACAGAGATCAGATCTACGAGCCCTTGTTATACTGTAACCCGAGGGGCACCAGATTCTGATTTTGGTTCATTGATGAAGGCTCAGCTGTGTGTACTCGGTGGCACAAAGGCAAAACGTCTCAGTATCTTGATAGGAAGAAGATACTTGAATTGTGACTGAATCTCTTTTGGTATTGAAAATGGCGTAATCCGTGCAGAAAACTGCTAAGCCAGCAATGCCTCCACCTAAAATTTCGGAGTCTAAGATTTTGAACCAGAAACACGAGAAGATTCCTTTAACTTAAGAAAAATCAAAGAGATTGAAAGATAAAAGTGCTTGAAGTCGTTTTAAAACTAATTGTCTGGATCATGAAAATGAGGTGACACTGTCAAAATTAATCAAGAGTTCAGACAGCACTTCCAAACAGGATGATCCAAATCAAATTGAGAAACTTTTTAACACGAGAGGGAGGGCTAGCCAAACCTGAAGATTGACACATCTCTTTGAGGCTTAGACACTCGCACACTTTTTGGCCCGGTTCCCTGACTGGTGTTGGGGATGGTCTAAAAGGGGGCTATAACAGTTGAACGCCCACTGATGTGGGTCATTTGACAGTGGGTGAACTCCGACTGCCAGTGACAGTCTGATCACCATCTCCCTGGCTGCTGTGCTCCGGACATGTGCGGTGGTGCTGGTGCAACCTGTTGCAGAGTTAGTCCACAATGCTGTCGGGATCCCTTGGGGGCTTGCACTGGCATCAGTGAAGATCCCCTAAATGGGGCGGACAGCTGGGGACTCCAGGTTGCAGGAGGCAACCGATTAACAGGGACTTTTTGGCATGCCTTGGGGTTGTTTAAGAACAGGTAGCGGAGATGCTTAGGGAGCTGGAAACCGGACCGGGAAGAGGAGAGCTCCATCTAGTGGTTTTCAGCTTCTGTGCCTTCTGTTACGTGACACAGCTAGTCCAAGTATCATGCATCAGGGATAAGACTAATGCATTTTAGTGTGGTGTCCCCGTCACCGCAGGAAAGTACATTAGCTACACATTATGTTGCCGCACTGATCACCCCATGAAGGGTGCACGAAAGTGCATTTAATTAGCAAGCGCAGCAGTAAGTGCACTGTGCTGCTGACCAGAAAACACTGTGGCCTCCTATTTAACAATATGACATGGACAACCTGACTGGGACTCTAAAGTATTATTATTGGCATTCGCAGGCCAGGGCTTTAATCATACCGAGCTGGTCGCCTCCCTTCCCGTGTACCCATTTGATCTCAGTGTGTTTTGATAAGCGCAATCCAGCATTGCATCTGTTTTGAGGCAGATTCAAACTCGTCGCATTTTACACAAAACGGGCCCTTTCTTATATTTACATCAAAATAACTGCTTCGTTGAACTCACTGTAAACTGTCACTCAAAAAGTCACAAATATGACAGTAAAATGTCACTCTTCATGCACTGAAAACCTGTAAATATGACACATAAGCAAACTGAAAACTTGGCAGCTATGGTGACAGCGTTGTGATGTTGCAAACTGTCCCTACAAACTCCTCTGTAATGACCAACTCATCAAAGTTTTATATATTTTTTTAATCGGAGATCATGGTTTCACTTTAATGTTGGATGTTGTGAGCGCATCTGACCTTATTTGTTGTTTGATAATTTATTCATAAGGGTATGCGTTAGAGGTTCGATGGACCTTTTGACTCACACTAAGTGTTCTACCATGGACACAAATCTAGTCATGACCTAAACCAGCAACAATATAATCTGTCTAATAAATCAAACATCAGAAATTTTGAGTCAGTAATCTTTACGCACAATGACCTATGTGGCATTAAATAACTGCACTTTTTAGTAAAGTTAGAAAATGTATTTCCCTAGATCAACAATGCTCATATCATGTACATTAACCTCCTGACCAACTGTTATACATATATAAACAACACAGGCTGACCAAAGCGGCAGAAAAATCTTAATCTTACGAAAGCATTTATCATTAGACTAGACATTCAAGAGTTACCGTACAAATTAATAACAGTAACTAAACAACAGAGATGGCATACATCTAGATTCAACAGATGAATAAAATCAGATATTTATTAATAATATTTGTTAGCACGTGGAACTCTAACTCTCCCATTTGAATGGCATGTTTGGGCTTCATGCAAAAGTAATTTTAAAAGTTAAATTGGAAATCATCTTTCTAGGGCTCTACCAAAATAGCAGTTGGTACCTAAAAGAAAGAACAAAAATCTATAACGATGACAATAGCATTTCGTTATACCTCATCTTAATGGATAAGCAAGCTGTGATTTCTTCGTCAGTTGGACATTCGTCTGGTCAGCTTTGGCACTGGACAGTGAAAGGGACTGGCTCAGCCACAAACTGGGCTCTAAGTTAACTGAACAAATTTAAAAAGACATCAAGCTAAGGAAACGGCATTAATAGCGTTATCAAAATTATGCGATGAGGCTAATGCTAGGAAGAGAACTGTTCTGCTTCATGAACTGGGACTGCAACTACTACTAACTCTCCTGCTGAGTGTAGTTGGGATAAACTAAAAATCCATAAAGTATTTTCTCGCATTGTCATTGGTCACAATATCGTGTGTTCACAGTAGAAGCAATAAACATGAATTCCCAAATCTATGATATAACTAGACGGTCTTTCACACGTTGATTGGCTCCTCTTCTCCTGTTCACATCACCAGTTTTGTCAGGTAACTTTTTAGTTGCAATCATAACTCCAGGCAGTGAAGCCATTGTCAAGTCCTGGGAACATTTGCTTCTCATGCACCAAAGATATATTGGTATCTGTAGATACTACACTGTATTACAGCAGGGAGTTCTCACAAGAAAGTTTAAGACATCAACGTGTTTAACATTACAACGTTACAAATCTATTTGGTCAGCACTGTGTGAACAATGAATAAGTGTTAATTCTCCACTTTTACAAAAAATTTACGAACATTTATGTGTGCTATGAAGCTTAACATGAGGCCTTGTCAACTAGGCCCACAATTTCATAATTATTCTATGCCTAGTATATTTAAGCAAACACATTTCGTTACTACATTAATATGATCCACTAATACATTTTATTCTACATGTGCATATTAATTCTAAACAGTTAATGTAATTTCTTTATTAATGTAACACACGTAATGGCTGCCACCTAGGTGGGCACATTTTCCAAAACACTCAGTTTCTCTGCATTAGCATAATTCATGTATATTCTTAGCTATTAATCGATGCATATTTATTATCAATTATTTAAGCTTTCAACATTCACTGGGGGCTCTGTGCAGTCTCTGTGACTCCCATTTTCTTTTAGTTTTAACCTCTTGTGTCTAAAGGTGAAAAAAGAAGTGTTGGCTGGTGATTTCCTAAGACCCACGCATGTGAAGAAGGTGCTCAAAGAATGAGAAGGACCTCTCAGTATGGTAAAAGGTACTACTGAAATTCACCATAAGCATACATTTGTAATTGAAGTCAAGTCTGACTAGATTGTTATTCAGTTACAACATTGGAGACAAAACTGGAAGAACTGCTTGGTGGGATCGGGGGGGGGTCAAGCTGGCCTTGACCAAGACTGATAAGAAAGTAGGTGTTCTGGTACATTCTGAAAGTACAGTGTAGGTCAACCTAGGTGACAATGATCTCAGTGCTGGAATCCAAAGTAGAAGTCTCAGAGAATCTGTGTGGGGGCTCACTTATCACTGAGATTGAAGTCCTACATGATCTGACTAACGATAATGTTTGTGTCTCTTAAGGGTCTACTGAATGATTTGTTGATTCCCAGGTGGACCCTGGACTCCAACTTGTTTAGATAATTTGTATACTTCCTTGTAGGACCCTAAATACAGATGAGCATTGAGCAAGTGTAATGAAGTTTCCTGAATCCGATAATGCGAGCTGTATTCAAGAAGGAGCTATTTTGGGGAGTTGTGTCCTGATTTGAACATTAAGGGCCTGATTACGACCTTAGCGGATGGGAAACTCCATCACAAAAGTGACGGATATCACTCCCGCCCTTTTACAAGTTCCATAGGATATAATGGAACTTGTAATACGGCAGACAGGATATCTGTCACTTTCGTGACGGAGTGTCCCATCCGCCAAAGTCTTAATCAGGCCCTAACTCCCCGAGTAGGAAATCTCTTTCCGGTGTCAAGAAAGAGCTGCAGAAATGGAAGTAACCAGCTCAGGGTCCCACAACAGTGGAACGATTTCTTATCCAACCACAAAAGTTTCAACACCGAAATATGTCTGGAACATTTTATTTATTTATTTTAAGCATTATTTATAATTTATATCATAACACAATGTAGCCAACTCCAACAGTTTACTTAATAAACAATGATATCTTAAGCAAAAAGATATATTCATTGAGCAGATTCTAGCCACGATGCCAGCCCCATAGCATGTTCCCATCCACTCATCTTTCCTTTGCTTGAATCCGTCTGTTGTCAAATCATAATGCATAGCGAGCAAGAATTTTAGACCTCTACATAGGGTCTACTGCATCTTCGTACTCGGCAGTTGTCTTGCAAGGTGACTTGTTAGTGGCCCACAGATATCTTTGGGCCGAGGCTTCCAGGGCGGCAATGTACTATAAACTTCAGTGTTTGAATTGCACAGCGCGAAGTCTAGTAGCCATGTTTCCACCTCAGTGGCCACCCCCTTGTCCTATGCCATGGTCACCAGCCTTTTACCCAGCAGCTAAACCAAGCTAACAAACTTCCTGCTACGTTTTGGTTTTTTTGTTTAAATATCCTAAGCGTGCAGGCAGTGCCTCCATCTGTAATGTTAGCTTTGTTTGTCGTTCAGTTTTTGGAAAAGCCGAGTCCAATAGTTTGCAATTGGTTGGCATTCAAAGGCCAGGTGGATACAATCCTGCAGCTGAGTTTCCACATCCCTCACAATTAGCATCCTCGCTCGCGCCATATTTATGCATTTTAACTGGCATGTATAATAACTGATACAGAAATCTGTAATGTAGTATTCTCTGTCTGTCATTCATATCTGCCTCTTTAATACGACGGCAAAAGAACTCCCTCTGTGTATCTGACAGTTGTTTTCCCAGATCCCTGGACCAATTGTCTTTAGACCGGCATGTCTCAATGTTATACACCATAGTGATTGTTCTGGGAAAGATCGAGCCAGCCACGAGGCTAAACAGCCTCTAGCCGCTTGTTATTGGGGATACGTGGAAAACATCTCCATAGCCGATTCCTTTAGCTATGGTATAGGGGCACATCTGGAGGTGTGCAGCGCCCCTCTTGCAGACAATCCGCAATTGAAAGGAATTGTCTCTCAGTGTACAGATTGCCCAGTGTGGTAGGTTCTCTGTCTTGCAGTCTATCAGCAGTTCACTTGTGCTGGGCAATTTGCGTTATTGTACTAATTGTATATATGGTGAGCATAGTGTATTTAACCAGCACATCGGAACCAGTTGTGCCTAGACCCACGTTGTACAACTTAAAACATGGATTTCCTTTCGTGCCGGGCCCTTGTTTTTAGTATCACATTTGTGAGTCGCTAGTCCCAATTCTAGGTCCCTCTGAAGTACTTGTCTGCTATTATGAAACCAATGTCTGGCAAATTGCGCAATATAATAATAACCTTTAAAATATGGTGCTGCAAAACCTTCCTCCTCAAATGACCTCTGTAATATTCTCTAGCTAATCCATGTTTGTTTGCCTGCCCATGTTAATTTGATTAACAGTGGCCTGGAATATTTTAGAGATGTATATGCAAAAAAGAGTTACAAGATTGAAAAAGAAAATGGCATTTTACAATGCATCCTGAAAGAGTATTTAAAAGTTAACTAGAGAAGAAAGAGGAGGCAGAAGATCTGAAACATCATTCCCATGCTCCTCTTAATGTGTCCTCCACTGGCGGCATGATTCTTCAGGTACTTTTGTTTTACTTTTGGTCATGCACTCCGTAAGAGTTCATGTGACTGCAGGCGACCTCTGCCCTAAATCCATGTAGCACAGCAGCAGTTCATACTGCTCTGCAGCATGTCTAAAAACATTGAGAAATCCAACTGATCTCGCAAAGGCTAAACCTATTGACTTTGCCAATGCTTATTACCAATGTTGCCAAGCGTAATAGAACAGGGTGAGGAAACGTTTAAGGTACCGGCAATGACTAAGGCACTGACTCCAGAGGTGGGATAGAAAGTTCACGACCTGATCCTCTATTTGTGCATTCGCATGTGGAGCCAGAAACATTTAAAGTCTATAGAGCGAGGAAAGGTTTTTGAAACCGTACTATTACAAGTTGTCCAACACTCCATGAACAAAGAAAGAAACAGGGCAATGTTTGAAAGAAAATTGAAAATCCGCAGCAATGCCCTTTCGCTTATCGAATTCAACTGCTCACTTAAGTGGATATCGTCTACGGCAGAGGGTAGATATAGAGAAAATAATTCAACAACTTCCAGACAACAACAAAAGTCTTCCATCCATAGTTAAAGAGGTGGAAATTAAGTGCTTTACATCAGCACTGAATAAGGTTGACACAACATCATTTATTTTAACTAAGCACAGACAATGTAATAATAATAGTTTTTCTTAATCTGGTTTCAGGCCGACATTATTTACATGCCTTCCAGTGGTGAATATTTGTTTGATCAGCCAATAAATCAAGAACAGGTGAAACAAATGAAACAGTTAAAGCCATTGCAGCCTTACAACACAAAAAGACTCTTATCCTCGTGGAGCACTGTTGGAAAATGGCCCACTGAAGGGTTACCCCAACATTTTACCGTTCTCCTCCTCTTTTTCTGACCTTGTTTTTGTTGGCTTTAGGACTCTGGGCACTTTACCTCTGCACACCAGTTCTAAAGTGCATCTGCTTTCTCCTCTCATACCTATTGGCATAAATAATGTACTTATAAGTCACTAGTAAATTTCACTACATGTGCCCAGGGCATGTAAAATAAATGCTAGTGGTGGGCCTGTAGCACTGATTGTGCCACGCACTTACGTAGCAACTTTACTATGACTCAGGCCTGACATTGCAGAGTCTGTTTGTGGATTTTTAAACTGCCATGTCGACCAGGCAAGTTAACCCTCTTGCTAGGCCCAAACCGTCCTTTTTAATACATATTTCACTCCCAAGCTAGGCCCTTGACAGCCCAAGGGAAGGGTACAGTGTAGTTAAAAAGCAAGACATGTACTTTAAAGTTTTGCATTTCCTAATAGAGAAAAACGTTTAAATTTGTTTTTAACTACTGCAAGCCTATCCCTCCCATAAGATAACTTTGGGATTATCTTATTATATTTGATGAGTGTAAATTCCAATTGGGAAGAGATGGGACCCCAAGTTTGGTGTCAATGGATTCACAATTTAAAATCACAACTTATGATGAAATCAGATTTTAAATTGTAATTATGAAAATGCCACTTATAGAGTGTTGACATTTTCTTACTTTAACCATCTGGTGCCTTCTGCCTGTCTCTGAATACACACCTGGGTGGGTGGCAGCTGGGCCCCTTTGCATTTCCTCCAGACACCCACAAATAAAAGGGAGCTTAGGTGTGACTGAGGGGCCATCCACAGCCTGATGGGCCATGCTTTGCAGGATGGGACAAAGGAGCTGACACACCTGAATGGGCTGTGTCCTGATACCACACAAAGGGTTACATATCCCCCGGTAGTGAGTCTGTAGCCAGGGCAGGAAGGATAGGGACTCTGTTCACTTCAAAGGCCTCTCTTTGAAGTCTCCCCCACTTCAAAGGCACCACTTGGTATAAGAATTGGAACTCCGCCAACTGAATACAGTGCTGGACCTGTGAAGGCCTCTGCCAAGAAGGACTGCTGTGGTGTTACAAGGAGTGTCATTCTGGACTGCTGCTGTGGAAGAACTGCTTTTATGCTGTGCTGCCCTGCTGAGAAATGACTGGACCCTTCACATTTGAACCCAGAGTGACTCCAAGGGGTTTCTGGCTTGCCTCCTGTTTTTTGAAGTCTCAGGGACACATAACACTTCCAACTCACCTGCTAAATGCTCCTGGACCTGTATTCAACTAGCCCCTGTCCCCAAAAAGGTGCCTCACCAGTCCTGGGCACCTGAAAGTCATTTTTGCCTCCTGAAATCAAGTTTTTGGGCTCTTCGCGACTGCGAATGGGTCTGCTTACACCGGAACCCTGCACGTCACCTAAAGAATCAGCGGGAGTGCCACAGTTCACCTCTTTGTACAGCAAGCATCGCTACTAGCCATCGCAAGGCTCCAGACTGCCCATTAGCAATGTCTGGCTCCTTGTGCCCGGTGACCACCACCAGCAACGCTTTCCTTGCTCCCAGCTTTTTCCCTGTTCAATTCTTGAGAAGGTAAAACTTCAGCTGGACTTTTCTAGGACTGTATCCGACCCGCACTCCATCGTGGTTGACCTGAACTTTTGGAGTTCACCCAGTCTAGCGCAACCAGATAACCCCAATGGGTGCTTTATGCACTACATTTCAGTTTATTTTTTTTAAATGAATGTCTTGACTCCTACTTATTGGATTTTTGTTGTTTTGGTCTTGTTTTGTTCATAAAATTAAGCTCTGTTTTTCTAACCTGGAGTAGAGTCTTTTTGTGGTGTTATCACTTTGTTACTGTTTGAAGTGTTGCACAAATACTTTACACATTAACTTTTAAGATAGCCTACTCTGTGCCAAACTACCAGAGGGAGAGCACAGGTTAATTTATGGTGTGTGTCTGACTTACCCTGACTAGGATTGTAGTTCCTGCTAGGACAGGGTGCATACCTCTGTCAACCAGAAACCCAATTTCTATCAAGCACCTACCTAAAAAAGGCCACAGGACAGAGAACCATTTAGTCTCTACCAGTGTGGACAACGACTGGGTCAATGTAACAAAAATCAGATTGAGGCATAATGGCAGGAGCCTTCACAACATTGAGCACAAATATTGGAATCAAAATAGATCAGAGCGTGAGAGACTCTACCAATACCAGTATGTGATGATTTATACATTCCCTTAATGATACCAAACAGGTCCAGGGTGATCTAAAGTACTTATGGAAAGCTTCAGACCACAACAATAGAGATTGAGGGGGTTCTTGCGATCATAAACCAAGGATTCTCTGTAGATTTCCTAAACTCACCTCCTAAAATCAGACCAAAAAAGAGAAACCAAAAGTAGAATTTTCTTCTGTTATTGGAAGAAGTTCAATTTCTGTTTAAAAATGATTCTATAGAAGAAATAAATCAAGTGATGTAATCAGCATGTTTATAACAGAGAGAGACTAGGCATTTTGACCTGCCCTGGATTTATATCCATGCCAGTCTTTAAAATTAAAAATGAAGACTTCAAAGGTATAATCCCATTGTTGGAAAAGCATGACTGCCTTGCCACGATTGATCAGTTTAAAAGATGCATAATTCTCTCTGTGGTATAGGGAGCTTGGTACCCTGCCCTGAGTTCAGACTGTCTGTGGATCAAGTATCCTGACTTTTATTCTGTCCTTGTCCGTTGTGCTAATCTAACAGATGTGCAGAGGTTTAAGCCTGCCGCCTAAGGGAGGCCCAGGACCTGTCCTGTGACCTGGAGGGGTGCACCAATCATGCCCTGACAGTGGAGAGAGGAACACTCTTGCTGCCCTTGGTGTAACATATGAAGTGGTGGTGACAGAATACCGTGCTTTAAGATCGATAGTCTGACCAGACCTGTTTATTCCTCTCAGTAAGAGAGTATTCACCTAACAACAGAATTTTACACTAAAGGGCCTTTTGTGTAAAGTTCTGCTGTAATGTGAATACCCGTAACATTTAATTGATATATTGTGTGCATATTGAGCGCATTTAGCACATGTGAAATAGTAGCATTCTGCGTGTACGGATAACCAAAGTGAAGCCAGTGGGATCCATTTTAGATAACTCTGGTTTGGCATGGCAGAAGAGGGAGGTTGAGTGCAGCTTCCCCAAACAATGAAACTGCATTACCTTTATTCTCGTGGTTAGAAGAGGAAGAGCCAGAATTTGAAGCAGGAAAGATGGAGACACTCCAGCCTTTAGAAATTTCCTAAAGACTTTGTAAGCAAGGGCCTGCTGATTATTTCTTCTTGAACACTGCCATTTGGTGAATGGTAGGGATAAAGTGTGGGACTGCACTTTCTGTTGTTCAAAGTGGGTACATTTTCAGGTCATGCCTGTCCTTTTGTTCAGCTATGATTACTGCTTTCGAGAGGCTAAAAATGGGAAGGCGAAGAAACGTCACACTTCACTGTTCCCTTTTTGGGGGTGTTAGCACGTCTGACCTTAATAAGTAAACTTACAAGGGGCCGCAAATAGGTTGATGAACCTTTTGACTCACAATTGAGAAGTTCTTACCATAGATCCAGTAAATAATCAATACACAATAATCAGTAATAATCAATGGAGTCAGTAATTGTCACACAGCATGACCTTTTAGTCATGAATAACCACACCTTTAGTAAAAGTTTAGAATGCTTTTTTCCCTATATTAACAATGCTAAGGTCGTGTAAATTAATCTCAATATCAAATGAAACCCATACAGAAACAATACTGGTTGTCCAAAGCGGCAGAAGAAACGTAAACTAATCAAAGCTTGAACAACAACACATTCTAAAGTTATGGTGCAAATCAATAACAAAGTCCACTGGTCAAAGTTATAACATACATGGAATTCAGCAGAGAAATTCAATAAGCATTAGTCCCTGTTATCATAAGTCATTAGTGACAATCCTTAACTAACATCAGATTAGCATCAGCATGTTGGGCTTCATGCAAAACAATTTAGTAACACAAGTTTGGAAAACATCTAACTATGATAGAGCCATAGACAAAACAGCGCAGTTGGTAACTAGAAAGAAAACGCAAATAAGCATAATAATCACAATCTGGCTATAACTATCCTCAGGGTAGATCAGCAAAGCAGAATCAGTCTTCGTCCTCAAGACATCAGTCGATCAGCAAGGTATCAGGCTTCAGCATAAGAATTTAAAAGGGTAAAGTCTTTAAGCATTAAAGATAAGCACGTCTCTTGTCAAGACGCATAAGAAAGTAGTATCCTCTTGGTCAAAACGAAAATGGGCTGTCTTCTTTCTGTGCGGTGTCGTTAAGTCAAAGTTACCTAAACGTCCCCCCAAATCCCTATTGGTCAGTTAATCGTATGTTCACACTCTGTCCAATAAAACAAAAACCCCAAATCTACTAATTCTAATATTACTCCGTTTACATATCGTTGATTGGTTTGTCTTGCGATGTTCTCATCATCTGGCTTGTCAGGTAACAATATTGTTGCAGCTTCTACTCTAGTCAGTATCGTCATTGTTCTTGTCCTGGGAAAAGTCGGTCTCACAGAAACATTACACATATAGGGGGTGATTCTAACTTCGGCGGCCGGCGGAGGCCGCCCGCCGAAGTTCCCCCACCAAAATACCGCTCCGCGGTCGAAAGACCGCTGAGGGTATTTTGGGATTTGCCCTGGGCTGGCGGGCGGCCGGCAAAAGGCCGCCCGCCAGCCCAGGGCAAATCAACCTTCCCACTAAGATGCCGGCTCAGAATTGAGCCGGCGGAGTGGGAAGGTGCGACGGGTGCAGTTGCACCTGTCGCGTATTTCAGTGTCTGCTAGGCAGACACTGAAATACTTTGTGGGGCCCTCTTACGGGGGCCCCGCGGCACCCCCTACCGCCATCCTGTTCCTGGCGGGCGAACCGCCAGGAACAGGATGGCGGTAGGGGGTGTCAGAATCCCCCATGGCGGCGCAGCAAGCTGCGCCGCCATGGGGGATTCTAAGGGCAGCGGTAAACCGGCGGGAGACCGCCGGTTTACCCTTTCTGACCGCGGCCAAACCGCCGCGGTCAGAATGCCCTGCGGGGCACCGCCGGTCTGTCGGCGGTGCTCCCGCCGACCCTGGCCCCGGCGTTAGAATGAGGGCCATAATGTTGCATTATTAAGAACATCATCTCCTAGCAGTCAGTTCACACAAGAAACTTCCGTTATAAGCACATTTGCACAATACAATAGAAATTCACAGTTTAACTTTCTTGGTCAGCTATTTCATTAAACACTAAGAAATACAGCTTTTACATGAGGCTTGGCAAGAAGGCCATGAAACTTGCTAAGTTAAGGCGTACAATTAATAAAGCTAATGCTTATTGCATAACCCTCAATATGACATATTACTGCATTAGTCTAATTATTTTCAACATTTCATATTATTCAATCATTGATTAATACCCTTCGTTAACATTTATGGCCATTCCTCGTGCTCACATTTTCAAATGCATGCATTATTTTTGTACGTTATCATATTTTCTACATAAACCTATTATTCAAAATACATAAGCACTCATTAATAATTCATATTAAAACATCTGCGCCAGCAATCCCTCCTCTGATGACTAAATATGTCATCACACTATCTACTACCCACAATTTATTTCCCCAACTAAGATTTTTACAATTCAATCTCTTCATAATTTTGTTTCCCCCTTGAATTTTCCCTGTAAAATGTTTCCCTTTTCTTTTCTTCCCTCCTGTGGTTATTCTTTGACCTTTTCAATTTAATCCTTTTGCATAATTTGCACAATCCCCCTATCTCCAATAGACAAACCACAACAATTAAGATTCCCTGTAATATTTTCAATAGAACCACATTCCAAATGTTGCTGAGCCAATTTCCCACTGAAGCAAACCCTTTCCCAACCTTTTCCCAAACCCCTGGTTCCTTCAATCCTTTCAAATCAGCACTTGCATTAGTCAGATTAGTAAGTAAGCCTCTTATCTCTTTACTATTATCCGGTATATACGAACAACAATACCTAGAATTTATCATTCTACAGACTACACCATCCTTCGCTAAAAGAATGTCTAAAGCAAGACGGTTTTGAAGAGTCATATCTCTATCAGCAGCTAATTCACTATCTATCAGGAATGTGGCTCCTGAAAAATTTGTCAGCATGTTATCCACAATAGTAGACAACTTTCGAATCTTAATCGGATTCAGAATGACTCCCACTGAAGGAATCACTGCTCCATATATATCTCCCACTATAGCAGAAGAGAACTCCTCCCTCTGTCTCTTATGATGTAATTCAGTCACTTTTGGAAACTTTTTCAAATCCTCCATTTGATAAATCTTTGGGAAAACTATCCCCAAATAACATATCCCATACCATCATCTTGGAAGATGGTAATACGCATTAAGACCAAAGATATAGTAAATCCCGGGATTTGCAGGGTCCTGTCCATTCAACATAAAGGTCCATGTACTCTGAAACAAAAACACATGCCTACATTCACTCGTTCCCAAAAATAAAGTGTCAGTGTGCAACTTAGGCCTATATAAACATAGATTCCCTACATGTTGTGTGCTAAAGCTAATTTCCCTTGCATTTTAATTGCACTATAAGCATAATCCTTCTTGTAAATCCTTTTCTCTAAGCCTTTTTCTAATTTCTCTTTTAATACTTTTCTCCTGTCATCTGTGTGATCTAAGAAGCTTTTCTCTCTAAAGGTGTAAGCAAGCATGTCAAATTATTTTTATGCACATAAGCTGTGCCAAACGTCCATGTAGGCTCAAAGAAACCTCTAACTATTACTATGTCATTATCTGTAGCTACTTTACTCCAATACCTAATTATAGGAACAAACGAAAACACAACATTGTAGTTTGAGTAAAAGTACTGAATGTACTCCTGGTTATAAAATCTTATTAATAACAGACTACAACTTTTCCCGTAGGTTAAAGGCAGACTATGATAGGTGACTCCTTCCTCGACTGATGAAGGAATCTGTGTACACATAGCAATTCTTCGCATCCATTGTCTCAATATACTCACTCAATAAGCAATAGAAAACATTAGAAGAAAGTTCTCCCTGCGCATTAGTATCCTCATGCAAATATTTTTCATCGAACCTAAACTTCTATAATGCAGTTAGTGCAGTAGTTGTTTCAAAAGCAGAAGTATGGTTGGCTTCTCTCTTATCAAGAACAGACATACCCACCCACAGTCAACACCACAAACAATATCCCACACATAATCACCAAACCAATGCTCATATATTTACAGCGTCTAGCATCTTTATCTTGTTGACAAAGCAGAAGAACATGTAGAAAAACTTGCAGCAAAAAATCAAAAATAGACAACTCTTCTTTCAACAGTTCAGTTTCACTTCCAGGATCCCTTGTCAAAATCGGTTAGCAGATTTGTCAAGATCAGGTTTCAAAAAGTCCAATCAGGTTAACCATGTCTCTTCCGGTTTCTTTTAACAGTTTCTCTTCTCAAAAATGTTCTCTCAGATTGTTTCAACAGTTCAGTTCATTAGTTTCCTTCACATGCCAAAATACTGACCCGGAACTTCTCTATCAAAACAAAAAGACATACACTCTTGCTACCATTCGTTTGTAGATGGCCATTCAGGACCTGCGTATCTTCGACTTGCTATTCTTTCTTTTCAGATTTTGATCACCATTCAGTTCTCCTTCACTTGGATCTTCTCTTCTTGTGGTATCAATTTCTTCTTCTATTGTTGGTTCAACAACAACCTCTTTCCCTTTCTCCACTTGTGACTCGGGCCACTTATCTCCTTTCAGTGGACCCTTTGTAATGTTCTCTTCAGAGTCGAATTTGAACCTTCTCCTTGTTCTGTGCTGTCTTCTCTTGATGGACCTGCAACCGGTTCAGGAGGAGTCAGATCACATTGACTTTGATCCACCTCATCTCCTTCCCCTTCTGGGTCTGGCAGTTGCTCTGGTAGCATTTCAAGATCGTCAGCTTCTGGAGTAGCCCTCCTCTGACTAGGCTCTCCTGCTGCCTCAATTGAGATAGGCTCTCTGTCGCCCTCCTGGAGGTCTCCTTCCTCGTCTCTCACAGGAGTGACTGAACTGTCCTCGACGAGCTCAAATCCGGTCTCAATTCCCCTTTGTTCTCCTTCCGGGCCCGAGACTTGTCTCACTGTTGTTGGTGCTCTCAACAACGCTTCTTCATGATCCAGTGGACATGCCACTTTCTTCGTGTGGCTTGCATGAATCCAGATCAGAATTCCAGCACACTTCACTTCTGTGGTAGTTGTCAAAACTACCTGATATGGTCCCTTCTAACGAGGCTCCAAACACGTCTTTCTCACGTGCTTTGGGATCACAACCCATTCCCCAGCTCTCCGGTTGTGTCCTGGGTCATGGATCGGTGGCAGTGTGGTGGCTTCCACCTGCTGAGATAAAGAGCGAACCACATCAGCCAGACCTTTGCAGTAATCCAACACTATATCATCTGTAATGTTGACAAGTGCATTTGCAGGTACCGCTGTCAACCTCATTGCTGTGCCCATGAGGATTTTGTGCGGCGACAATCCTGTCAGATGTGTTTCTCATTGACATCAACACTAAAGGCAATGCGTCAGGCCATTTCAAATTCATGGATGCACTCATCTTTGCAACTCTTGACTTCAATGTACCATTCATCTCTTCCACTAGTCCTGATGCTTCAGGGAGGTAACTATAATGCAACATCTGCTCAATGTTCAATGCTGCACACAGTAATTTAATTGCTTCATTGTTGAAGTGACTTCCCCTATCTGATTCTAAAGAGATCGGAAACACCAAATGTGGTATCAGTTCCCCAAGCAGTAGTTTTGCTACTGTGAGACTATCATTTCTTCGTGTAGGGTATGCTTCTATCCAATGACTAAAGATGTAAACAAGCACCAACACCTCCATACACAGGCATCTCAATAAAACCCATTTGCATTCCGCTGAATGGACCTCCTGCTCTTCCAATGTTCGCAAATGACACATCGATGGCAAGCTGCTTCAGCAACCTGTCTAAACTTTGGGTTGAACCAATCATGTTTCAACTAACGAACCATCGCATCCCTCCCAATATGTGCTTGGCCATTATAATACCTTGCCATTTGAGACAACAGACTATTTGGCAAAACCAACTGACCATCTTCTGAAACCCACAAGTCATCTTGTCTTTGCACACATTTCATTTTGCTCCATGAACGTTTTTCCTCCCGCTCAACATTATTCTGCAACACTTTTAATTCTTCCAAAGTGTCAATCATTTTCAATGCATAGCTTATACAAGTTTCGTATCCTTCAGGTAACAGTTCCCACTTGTCCTTGAAATATATACAATTCAGTGTGCAAAACCTAGTGACTTGATCCACATATCCATTTCCCAATGACACACAGTCCTGCGACTTCAGATGTGGACTGCATTTCACCACAGCAATCTTTTCAGCATGAAACAATTCTCTGATTCTCTCACCATTTCTTACTAGTGAACCAGAAGAAGTCATGGAACCTCTCTCTGACAACAACTGGCCAAAATCATGAAGTATTCCAAATCTATACTGGCTATCCGTATAGATTGTAACTTTTAACTGAGCAGCGACATGGCACGCTCTATTAAGGGCTACCAGTACCGCTACTTGAGCAGAATACACTCCTCGAAGCCAAGACGCTTTCAAGGTACCTGTAATTGTGCCCACAGCATATCCTGCTCTCAGTGTCCCTGTATTGTCTCTCAGACAAGAACCATCAACAAAGATAATTTGGTTATTTTCTTCCAATTGGGTATCCCTAATGTCCTGTCTTGATTTTGTGCACAAATCAGTTACTTCAAAACAATGATGCTCAACGTCGTCCACTTTTTCAATTTCAGCATTTTCACCCAGAAGTAAGGTTGCCGGGTTCAGCACTGTACATCTTTTCAATGATACATTTGGTGACCCAAGGAAACTCGTTTCATATCTAATCAACCTTGCAGCAGTCAAATATTGGGTTTTGGTCCTCGTCCGTAGAATCTCAATAGAATGAGGGACCATTACAGTCAGGGGATGTCCCATCACAATGCCCTGACACTGTGTAAGGCTTTGACCAACTGCGGTAACTGCACGCACACAACCAGGTAAGGCTGCTGCAACTGGGTCCAAAGTAGCTGAAAAATATGCCACTGGCCGGTTTATGCCTCCATGGACCTGTGTCAAGACAGACAAAGAACATGCATCACGCTCATGACAAAAACAATGTGAAAGGTTTCGTGTAATCAGGCATATCCAACGCTGGAGCCCTGCACAAACTCTCTCTCAATTCAGTGAGCACTTTTATTTCATTCTGGTCTGACACTATGGGATCACTGACTTCCTTCTGAGTCAGCTTCTGCAATGGTCTTGAAATGACTGAAACATTTGGAATCCATTGGCGACAATAACCTAACATTCCCAAAAACATCCTGACATCTCTCTGTGTAGTTGGGGGATTTATCTGCAATATGGTTGTAATCCTTTCTCTGGATATCTTTCTTGAACCCTTTTTAATATGATGACCCAAATATTTCACTACTTTCTGACACTACTGTAATTTCAGCAGAGACACTTTGTGACCATTCTTTCCCAAATGGTTCAACAGGGCAATTGTATCATACTTGCACTCGTCCCTTGTTTTGGACGCAATCAGTAAGTCATCAAAGTACTGCACCAAGGTCGATTGGAAAGGCAATTCCAATGACTCCAAATTATTTTTCAAGATCTGATTGAATATGGAAGGTGACTCTGAAAACCCTTGAGGAATTCTGCACCAGCAATAAACTCGGGCCAGGAATTTGAAACAAAAGAGAAATTGACTATCCTCATGAAGAGGCACAGAAAAGAATGCTTGTGACAAATCGATGACAGTGAACCACTCCGCATCACATGGAATCTGGAACATTATCACAGCTGGATTTGGTACCACGGGACAACATTTGACCACAATCTCATTTATTTTTCTCAAATCCTGAACAATCCGCACCTTCCCACAGGGCTTCTTCGAACCCATTATTGGAGAGTTACATGGACTGCTCAATACTTCTTTCAGAACACCTTGCTGTACAAAGTCTGTAATTATCTGGGCTACTTTCATAAGGACATCTTGAGGCATTTGGTACTGTGGTAGTTGAGGGAAAACTGGATTCGGCTTCACAGTAACCTTGACTGGCTCCACTCCCTTTATCAAACCTACTTCTTTTCCTGTCAGATCCCACACCTTCTCTTTTACCGTTCCCTGCAAATCAGGATGAAGCTCTTTCACTGTGAACATCGGGAAAAATTCAATCAAAGGGTACTCCTCATTTGTAGTTTCACATTCTATCTCTGGGGCTTGTTCTTCTTTATCATCACTATTCGTCTGAATCTCAATTCCATCATTTGAGCAAGTAATCAAACACCTTGTTTTGCACAACGTCTTTTCCCAGTAAGGATACCGGACTTGAATCGCAGACTACAAATTTATGCAATCCCTGAAAATTGCCAATCTCAACTTGAACTGGATCTGTAATCAGGGTTGTCAAATATTGATTTGCTACTCCCACAACCTGTACTGTTCTACCTGAAAGGGGCAAATTTGGGACTTCTGCACTTCCCACTGTAGAGCGTGTAGCTCCTGTGTCAACCAAGAATGAAACTCTGTGACCCATAACCTTTCCCTTCACGTAGGGTCCTCTTTGATTCTAAGGAAGTCACAAGCACACATGGCTCCTCATTTGAACTGTCACTCGTCCGTTCATCATTTATTCCATTCTCACTATGTAACGGGATTTGGTGCACTGTTTTATTATTTCTGTTATGCCTCTGACCTGTGACCTGCTGAAAAAGCATCATCTGTTGCTTCTCCATCGGGCTTGAGGTATTTGGATTTGCTGTATAGGTACCATGGGAACCTGCTGTTGCATCTGATGCAACTGTGACACTTGTGCACGGGGCATTTGCACCTGCTGCATGGGCTGAAAATTCTGCATTTGATTCACAGGATTCTGAACATTTGGATTAGGACCCCTTACTCTCGGTCCTCTCACATTCTGGAATG
The DNA here is from genome assembly GCF_031143425.1 of Pleurodeles waltl. Taxonomy (NCBI): domain Eukaryota; kingdom Metazoa; phylum Chordata; class Amphibia; order Caudata; family Salamandridae; genus Pleurodeles; species Pleurodeles waltl. The sequence continues at coordinate 715,856,565 of NC_090446.1, forward strand.
AATTGATGTCATTACTCTCATGAACAACACCTTCCTTTACCATCATTGGACACTCCCGTTTCCAATGTGCAATGGCCCTGCAAATGTGACATGGCAATAGCTTCTTCATTCCCTGCACATCATTCTAGACCACTACAGTATTCAAGTCTGGACCACTATTCATATTGCCTCCACGACCTCTACCTCTCATCTGGGGCTGAAACATCATGCTTCCCTGCTGCTGCTGTGGCAATTGCTGTGAAAAATTCCCCTGCACTCCTGTTTGAGCGGCTTTAATCTGCACCACCATCACCTTCTTTCTGCTTTAACTCAATCTCATCACTTCAGTATTTCGCATACTGCAACACTTCATCAATCGGCTTTGCCTGCCAGCAAATCAAATGTCTCTTAATCATCTGGCTAATTTCAGGTCTCAGTCCCTCCACAAATCTGAACACAAAATGAAGCACGTCTTTCGCCTCAATTGTCCATGTACCACTGTAATGCTTGAATGCCTGCACAAACCTCTCATAATACTGATGTATCGACTCCTTTGCTTCTTGAGCTGTCCTGTCAGTCCTCTGCCAATCATTATTCTTGGGCGAAATCCTCAATTTCAGAAACTCAATCACCTTATAGTAATATTTCATTACTTTAGGAGGCGGTGCACCTGTGTTCTTGTCTCTCTCTGGTTCGCTTGTTGGCCAGTCTACACTTCTTTTACACTCGATCCACAAATCAGCTGGAACCACTAGCTCTAATAATGTGTTCAAGTCCTCCCACAGACACTTCGCAAGTTTCACAAATTTGTCTGTCTGCTTATACCATTCTAGTGGCTTGTCTCTCAATTTTGGATAATCATTTGTAAATGATAGAATGCCACTTCTGCTCCAAGGGACATGAACAAAGTTTCCCCCTTGAATCACTCTCATTGGTAAAATCTTTACTGAATCTTTATCCTGCTGCACATTTTCAGTCAGCTCAAAAGAATCACTTTTTCTCTTGTCTCTTTTCTTTACACATCTGCCTTCCCATTTGTCTAATGCTCCCCAGGTCTGAGGACTTTGAAGCAGTTCTTTAAGGTGTTCCTTCATTCCAGCAGATTTCATATGTTCAAAATCTTTAGCCTCAAAGTCTAATCTGTAACTTCTCTTCAAATGTTTTGTTTTCTCTATTTCTACGCAGTATTTCTCTGCCAGGTCGGCTAATCTCTGATGCACATTGCTCACTTCTCTCGTAATCTTTGGACACAGATATCTGAATTCTGCCTCTGTGTAGGATTCTAACCTGTTCACCCCCATCGTTCCCTCATTAAGTTAACCTGCTTCCATGCCTAACCTAGTATAATTCAAATGCTCCTCTCCTTTAGAGGCACTCTGTGGGGTATTCAGCTTGTCTAACCATTCAGTTAATTGCTGAGCTGTCAGTCCTTGTAACAAAATGTTACTTGCTTGGACTGGTGGCACCTGCTGTGCAACTGCATTCGGAGTCTGCGGTGTCAATAATTTCAAACTCTTGCTAACATTTGGACCTGTCACACCATCTGGAAGTGCAACAAATGGACTAAGATCTAGCAATGATTTTGATCCATCAAAAATCTATCCCACAGGAGAGACCACTTGAGCATTTTCATTATGTCCTTCCCTCATTAGGTTCTGGGACATTGCTCCCTGTTCACCTACAGTCAGTTTCTTCTGTGCAAATAATGGTACCTCTGGGCGTAGCGATATAGCATTTGGGGCTGTTCAGGCACCTACGCTCTTTGGGAGAGTAACTCCAATGTTCTGATTCATGATCGGAGTCATTTCTGACTGTGTCCCTGTCACTGGAGTAAATCTTGGCATTACCTGTGGCTGTACTTGGGGCAGTAAAATCAGAGTTGGCTCAGTCTGAACCAGTATCAGTCTCGGGAAGACCTGCTCTGTAGGCACCACTAAGTTCGAAGTAGTTTCCATAATGGGCATATCAGGATAAATTCTCGGAACCTGCTGCGGTTGCATCTGGGTCTGCACTAGAGGAGTGGTAGGCACATTAAGACCACTTTCCAGCGCATTCTGTGTCAAGTTAGCATTAACCTGCACCGGACTCATTGTCCCATTATACTGAACCGGAGCTGTCCCATCAACAGTGGTACTTGGACCACTCTCATGTACTGTATATGGTGATGGTCGATCTCTCAATAACTGTGTAGTAAGCTCCTCATAGTCTGAGTCCTCCTCCGCTGTAAAGACTTTATAGCCTCCTTACTCTCGGACGGACTTTTACTATTTTTCCTAGTACTTTTTTTTCTTTCCTTCTCAGCCTCCGGCGTTATTGCCAGAAACAACTTAATTCCCTGCAAAGTCTCCATTCTCCATGCTTTCTGAACACAGTCCCAAAAAGTCTCTGCTAGAGTATTTTCTGCCTTTCTGATCCTCCTATCAAATTTCAGTTGCTGTTGCTGTCTAGCTACTAGCTCCCAAATCGCTAATGCCTCAAACTGTGCTGGTCTCGGCAGGGGCTTCGATTCATATAGCACCATCCATAAATGTTCCAAAACCCTCAAATTAAACATCCCATTTGTAGGAAACGCTAAGTTCCCTCCTTTCTCTGTCAGTTTGCACCAGTGCTTTAGCCAAAGACATGGCGCACCACCCTTCTCTTCCATTACAATGTAAGCTGGTGTGCCTTCTGGCAGTGTAGCCTCACCTACACTCATTGTAATTTACGTATCTCCCCTTAGGGAACTTTTTAACGCTTTAAAAAACTTCATTTTTTCTATCTTTTTTGTTATTCAAAATCAAATCAGGAAATGACTTTTAATCCCAAGATTCCTTTCACCTACGTTTTCCACCAATTGTCTCACGACGGCTGCCAATCCATGTGCGACCCTTCTCACTAACCGACCTATCCCAGCACGGCTCCAATAATGTCACACTTACACGTACTGCGGCTGACAAAGTCTTACGGCTTGTCCTCCTAAACTTCAATTCACACAAAACTAATGCAAAATATTGCGAGCACTAATCAAAAACCAAAAACAAATTTGCTGGTTTACTACAGGAAAGGTAACACAATTGCTTCAGAAATCTTATGGATTTTTCACTGATGGCTCTTCCCGTGCTTACAGCTACTCCTTCTTTCTCGGTCTCCCAGGTTCGCAAGCAAAATTCAACCCACAAATTTTACTCTCAACTGATGAATGGGTCTGTCCTGGTGCACATAGGACTCGCCCAATCTCAGTCGAAATTATCTTTCACTCACTTTAGTTGACACACTGACTTGTCGACCACACCCGATCAACCTACTAAACCAGGCAAATTACAACATATAACCAAATGTCTCATACACTTTTCAAAGTACTCCAGAGTCTTAGACCACGCAGTGTCCGTACATCAACAAATCATGTGGACACTTTTTGAGCACAAAGTGCCACACTCAGATGAAGTTCGACAGCTTTCCTACTCTCACACTGCGGAGTACGCACACTCCTACTACAACTTCATTTGGAGTACGCAAGCTCACTAAAACCATCACAAACCTCACAATTCACCTGCGATTTGCATAAGCTGTGCAAGCCCAAGCTACTTTATTCACCCTGTCACTAGAACGCTGGGAACATCCTCAAACAACCATTAGCAGGATCTGGGAAAGTCATTTTAAGGGAACTTCATTTTCACTCCAATTATCATCATTGAAAGACAAAATCCAAATCTCAATAATAATGATTTCTGCTATCACCTCTGGGACCTTCAATCCTGCTACTATCTCTGTTAACACCTGTCACTCTGTACCGGTCATATATGGTAAGCTCTTAAGGAGACCAACCATCAGTCTGCTACCATGTCTGTTAGCACGTCTGACCTTAATAAGTAAAGTTACAAGGGGACGCAAATAGTTCGATTAACCTTTTGACTCGCAATTAAGATGTTCTTACCATAGATCCAGTACATAATCAATAATCAATACAGAATAATCAATAAATCAATAATCAATGGAGTCAGGAAATGTGTCACATCATGACCTTTTAGTCATGAATAACCGCACCTTTAGTAAAAGTTTAGAATGTTTATTTCCCTATATTAACAATGCTATGGTCATGTAAATTAATCTCAATATCAAATGAAACACATACAGAAACAATATTGGTTGTCCAAAGTGGCGGAAGAAACATAATCTAATCAAAGCTTTAACAACAACACATTCTAAAGTTATGGTGCAAATCAATAACAAAGTCAACTGTGTCAACGTTCTAACATACATGGAATTTAGCAGAGAAATTCAGCAAGCATCAGTCCCTGTTATCATAAGTCATTAGGGAGAATCCTTAACTAACATCAGATTAGCATCAGCATGTTTGGCCTCATGCAAAACAATTTAGTAACACAAATTTGTAAAACATCTAACTATGATAGAGCCATAGACAAAACAGCACAGTTGGTACCTAGAAAGAAAAAGCAAATACGCATAATAATCACAATCTAGATATACCTATCCTCAGGGTGGATCAGCAAAGCAGAATCAGTCTTTGTCCTCAGAATATCAGTCGATCAGCAAGGCATCAGGCTTCAGAATAAGAATTTAAAAGGGCAAAGTCTTGAAGCATTAAAGATAAGCATGTCTCTTGTCAAGACGCATAAGAAAGTAGTAACCTCTCGGTCAAAATGAAAATGAGCAACGGGCTGTCTTCTTTCTGTGCGGTGTCGTTAATTCAAAGTTACCTAAACGTCCCCCCAAATCCCTATTGGTCAGTTAATCGTATGTTCACACTCAGTCCAATAAAACTAAAATCCCAAATCTATGAATTCTAATATTACTCTGTTCACATATTGTTAATTGGTTTGTCTTGCAATGTCCTCATCATCCTACTTGTCAGGTAACAATATTGTTGCAGCTTCTATTCTAGTCAGTATCTTCATTGTCCTTGTCCGGGGAAAAGTCAGTCTCACACACATTACACATAAAATGTTGCATTAGCAAGAACATCATCTCCTAGCAGTCGGTTCACACAAGAAGCTTCCGTTATGAGCACATTTACACAATACAATAGAAATTCACAGTTTAACTTTCTTGGTCAGCTATTTCATTAAACACTAAGAAATACAGCTTTTACATGAGGTTCAGCAAGTAGGCCATGACACTTGCTAAGTTAAGGCGTACAATTAATAAAGCTAATGCGTATTGCATAACCCTCAATATGACATATTACTGTATTAGTCTAATATATTGTCAACATTTCATATTATTCAATCATTGATTAATACCCTTCGTTAACATTGGTGGCCATTCCTCATGATCACATTTTCAAATGTGTGCATTATTTTTCTACGTTACCATATTTTCTACATAAACGTATTATTCAAAATACATAAACACTCATTAATAATTTTTATTAAAACACCTGCGCTAGCAGGGGTGCTCCAGCTTGGAGGTCACCCAATGCTACCTGCTATGAGACGCATCACTTCACAGAAAGGTTGTCTGGAGAGGATCCTGAGGACACTAGACAGATTACCACCCAAAACCAGTTCAGAAGTTTGAAACGAGAAAGTGTATTTTCGAATACTGCTGTATAACCATGTTTGTTGCCTGTCTGACAACCAGCCTCCCAGACATCACCTGAAGTCTTCACTTTCTGCTGAAGGAGTTGAGGGTCAGCTTACACCTAGATGCCTGCCTGTGGAGAGAGTGAAGGGAGCTTCCTGGCCCAGCAGGGGCAGAGACTGTCCAAGTAACTGAAACTGATTACTGTCGGCCTCCGCTTGTGATGGAGTTAAGCCACTGAGTTTCTGCTGGTTATGTGCCAAGGACTAAGCCTGATTTCATGCCTGCTGTACCACAATGGTTAAGAACTCAAGCAAATAAGTGAAATGACTGTGCATTTTAGTTGTTGGGCTCTGAATCCTACACCTCTGCATTATTCATGTTTACACCATAAATTGCTGGGGGATAGTTTAATTTAAGATCATCCAAGTGACGAATAGCACCAAAGAAGACGAACGTTGTAGCACCATGAGAGAATTGTGACCAGGATTACTACCCTGTATTCTGGGTTGTATTGTGTAGTATTGAGTATTGCTGTGAGATTAAAAGTACTGTCTTTTCTCTAAAGGCAAGCACTGGGTTGGACTTTACAATTGTGTCTCTTTGTTGATTGTTGAGTTCTGAGCTCATGCCAAAACTCCAATCTGCCTCCCTAAGAAGCCTATGACTGCTCGCCCTCACTACCCTTACAGACTAGTGCAGAAAGGATTGTACTTGTCCCAATTTTGAGAGCCACAGTATTACAGGCCCCAGGACACCAGTGGCAAATGACCTCAACCCCCAAGGTTGGAACTTAGTATCCCCGATCTGCCCTGTGAGAACAGGTTCCAACATTCCCAATATAATACAGAAACCATGATAAATTCAATGTGCTCCTCTCTGAATAATGCCAGACCCAGAAGTATTTACCAAGCGGTAATCAATGATGTCAGCATCAACACAACAGAGAATTGGTGAATCACATTCTCCTTTGCCGATGTCAAAGTTTCTGACAGAACGGTGATGAAATTAAAGGAATTGATGGCTTCATGCATTCATATTGTACCACACGTTAAACCAGTTTGGGAACAGCTCAATGGTTACAAGCAGGCGGGAATGGAAAAGATCCAGTGGTTGTCATTTATATTATGGGAAAATCTTTACGATGGTGTAACAGTCATACTAAAAACACTATCACAAACGATGCATCCCACCAGAGAGGGGAAGCACACATGAACGACCTCTACATAAAGGGTAATTTGAATCCAGAAAATACATCCAATCTTTCACTGCTCTAGAACTCACTGTTGTATAGATTGCCTTAAAGGCTTCTCTAACTCACGTCAAGGGAACATTAATGCTGACATTCACAGATAATAGCATAGCCTACCTGGACAAGCAAAGGGGTACAATGTAACACCCAATGTTACCAAAGATTAAGAAAATATGGAATTGGGTAAATATTTGGCATTATTTCATGTCCCAGGAGACAACAACCTATGCCACAAACTTTAAGCATACAATTAAGGGTATCACATTGATGAGAGCTGCATCAACCATATGTATATAACATAGTTAAATAAGCACTCACAGTACATGAACCTTATATGCCAACACATGCTGAAACAGTAGTGGTTAGAAAGCACCCAAAATGTATCTATAAGATGGTTTCATCTTCAATGAAACAGTGGAATTGCTTGTCTTCATAACATATACTACATCCCTGGCTGAAAGAGAGATACAAATGTTGACGATTAGAACAGCAGAATGTATTATGTGGATAACATCAAGCCAATTACATATGCTCAAACATTCTTTAGTGCCCTGTGCCCGCACAATCTTCAAGCAAAGCCAAAACCAAGGACACAATTGATAGATGGTAGGGACACCACAAAATTCTATTCATTGTCTAGTAAAACTTCGATATTGAACCCAAGAAAAAGTGGTGCACCTTTAGCATTCTTAAGAAATGCCTCACCTAAAAGGATTTGTGCTGCAGCAACTTGGTTATCTATACATACTTTGACAAAACCGAGATAGATGTGCAATAAAGGCAAGTACCAGCAATGGGACAAGCTGTTTTCCAAATGATCATCTTTTGCATAGTATTCCCCAAGATTTTTGCTTCACTCTCCTACTTTTTTTGGGGCTGAACTAGTTTATGTTGAGAACCAGTGGTAATGTGTTTATGCTCTTCCTTACAAATATGATAAAATTGGTATAGACCTAATTGACATGTTCAGTTTACTTATAAGCCCGAGTAAATGGTACTACATGTTTCTAGGGCCTGTAAATTAAAAGCTACAGGGTGGCTGCAATGCTCATTGTGCCATCCACTAAATTAGCACTATAAAACATGTCTCTGGCCTGTCACTGTAGCCTTTAGTGCAGTTTTAAAACTGCCAAAATCAACTTGGCAAAATAAACCTTTTGCCAGGCCCAATCCTTCCCTTTTAAAATGTAGGAGCCACTCCTAAGGTAGATCCTAAAGACTCATGCTGCAGGGTGCACAATAGTTTATAAAGCAGGACATGTGTACATGAGTTTTACATGTCCTGCCAGTAGAAAAAAAACAAAATTGTTTTTCACTATAGAATGGCTAGTTTTCCCATAAGCTAACACTGGGTTACCTAATTACATTAAGTAATTTATAACTTCAGTTTGAGGAAAGCTAAAGAAGCACTTCTTCCACTCATTTGAATTGTAATTGAAAGTCCTCTTTAATATTAAGTTCAGATTTGATTTGAAATTATGTGAAAGCTGAATTAATTACTAATAAATTTGCATTGATTAATAGTTAAGAATTTACATAAATTAGGCTAACGTAGAGACAATTGTGTGTCTTGGGAAATGTACCCACTGATGTGGCCACCATGATATGTGCGACATTAATAAGGAATTTTCATTTACAGTTCAAATAATGTGCACATGTTGAATAAAATGTATTAGTGGATCATACTAATGAATTAATGTTATGTATTTGCTGAAAGGTATTAGGCATTGATTAATTTTGAGGTTTGAGCCTAGTCGACAAAGCCTCATGTTAAATTTTATGACATAAATAAATGTTCGGAAATGTTTTGTGAAAGCAGAGAATTAATATTGTTCATTGTTCACACTGTGCTGACCAAGCGATTTGTAAATGTCTTAAACATTCTTGTGAGAACTGTCTGCCGAAAGGTACTGTACTACGAATTAATACATTTGTATCCTTGCAGCGTGAGAAACTGATGTTCCCAGGACTCAAAAATGGCTGCACTGACTGCAGATAGGATTGCTAGGACTGCAACTAAAAAGTTACCTGACAAAGCAAATGATGGGAACGGGAGAAGATGAGCCAATCATCGACGTCTGAAAGACTGTCTAGTTATATTATAGATTTTGAAAATAGTGTTTATTGGTTCTACTGTGAATACACGATCTTCTGACCAATGTCGGTATGAGAAGATACTTTGTGGAGTTTTAACTTAACCTGACTGCACTTAGGAGCCTCTCAGCCCAGTTGTATTCCCATTCTCTATCCCTTAGTCCTGTTTGCGGAGAACCACCGTTTCAGATGTCCTTTTCCCTCATAGCTGTCCCTCATACAGTAATTGTGTTAATACCGATTCCTTAGCTTGATGCCTTTTAAGTTGGTTCAGTTAACCTAAAGCCTGACTGTGGCTGGGCCTATCCCCTTCTTCCCCCATGCTGAAGCTGACAAGACAGATGTCCAAGTGACGAAGATCGCAGCTTGCTGATCCATTCAGAGAGGAATAACAAAATGTTATTGTTTCTGTTGGAGATTTTTTGTTCTTTTCTCTGAGGTAGCAACAGCTATTTTGATAGGGCCTTAGCAAGATGTTTTCCAAATTAACTTTGACTAAAATTATTTTTGCATGAAGCCCAAACATGCCATTCGATTTGGAGGGTTAGTTAGAAAGTGACATGTTTATAATTGTTATTAACAAGAATTGATTTTGTCCACCTGTTGAATCTAGATGTATGCCATCTCTATTATTCAGTTATTGATCTTATTAACCTGCACTGTAACCCTTGAATGTCTAATAATTAATGCTTTGGTAAGGTTGAGATTCTTTCGCTGCTATCACCAGCCTGTGTTGTTTGTATATGCTTACCATTTGGTTTTGAGATTAATCCCTTCGCTGCCAGGCCTTTTCCCCCTCAGGTGCCATGCCTTATTTTTGTTATTTGGGACAGTTCGCGCTTAGGCCCTCATAACGTTTTGTCCACATAAGCTAACCATGCCAAATTGGCGTCCTTTTTTTTCCCACCATCCTAGGGATTCTAGAGATAGCCAGAGTTTGTGGGTTCCCCCGGAGGAGACCAAGAAATTAGCCAAAATACAGGGAAAATGTAGTTTAAAAAAAAAAAAATGGGAAACAAGGACTGCAGAAAAAAGCTTGTGTTTTTTTCCCTGAAAATGGCATTAACAAGGGGATTGCTGTAGTAAAGTAGTCGTAGATGAAAGTAGATCCACACAAGTGAAGTTATCTTCGGTATTTTATTCCAGATTCTCTTCTTAAGTAAAAAGGAACTCCAACCACATCTAAGGCATCAGCATCCTCAACCGTCCAGCACAGAATGCTGTCACAGCTCAGGAAGAATCTATATGCCACAGGTGGAGACGGAATATACCATACACTACAAATATACACAGCATCATACTACAACACCTAAGAATGTGAAATACAATTCAACACAATACAATATTATTTGAAACTATGTACACTATAATACTACACCATCCCCCTCCCCACAAACTATATTACAACAATTCTATTCAAATTCCAGACACGCCCATCATCAAGCTTGACAGCACCTTTAAACACTTTAACAATTTTATGTATTGGACTAAATTGTGAAACGTTAGACCTGCGTCTATCCGGCAATTTGATTCTGACACTATCCCCAACATGTACAGTACACTCTTTCACCGACTTGCGAACATCATACACTTTTTTCCTTCTTAGATGGTGATTTTTATCCTTCTCTGTAGCATTTCTTTTGATTGCATCTTCATCTACACTAAAAGAGAGATGTTTTTTGAGCCAAGGAGGATTGATCTTGGTATGTGGTACACGCTTTCTAAACAACACAAAAGGAGTCTGGCCAGTGCTGGAATGTGGTGTGAACCTATATTCCTCAACTTTTCTCTCCACTAACTTCTCCCACTGAACTCCATTTACTTTAGCACATTGTATAGTTTCTTTCAATGTTCTATTGAACCGTTCTACCATACCATTCGTTTCTGGATGATATAGTGCACATTTTTTATGCACAATACCTCTGGACAATAGAAAGAATAGGGAGGGGGATGGTGTAGTATTAAAGTGTACATAGTTTCAAATAATATTGTATTGTGTTGAATTGTATTTCACATTCTTAGGTGTTGTAGTATGATGCTGTGTATATTTGTAGTGTATGGTATATTCCGTCTCCACCTCTGGACAATAGAAAGTCACACATATATTTTGAGGTAAATTGAACACCATTGTCAGACAAAATCGTTCTAGGATTTCCCTCCCTACTGAAAACCTTGGAAAGGAAATCTACAACAACCTTTGAAGTCACTTCAGAGACAATCAACACTTCTGGCCAGCGAGAAAGCACATCCATAAGCACAATAATATACTTAGAACATGACCCTGAAGAAATGGGTCCCATAATGTCAATGGCAACTTCTTCCCAAACTTCTTTGGGAATTTCTTTGATTATCAATGGTTGAGTCCTCACTTTGAGCGCTTTGTCCGCTAGGCGACATTCAATGCATTCTCTGACTCTCCTTTCCAACGCAATGTCCATACCAGGCCACCAATACGACGCTCTCATCCTTTCTTTAGTTTTACTTATTCCCTGATGACTAGAATGTGAGAGATCAAGAAGATGTTCATGCAGGGAATATGGAGGGATGAGTTTGTTACCTCTCAACAACAAACCGTTATGTATCCACAACTCATCCCACACCCTCCTGAAAGGAGCAATGGAAACATCTTGATCATTCCTCAAATTACCTGACTCTAGTAAACTTATCACTTTTGTGAGATCCTGATCCTTACCCAACTCTTCACGCCACTCACGTTCTGAAACACAGCCATCTGTAATAACACAAACTTGTACTTCCTCATCCGTCCACCATGACGTACTGTTAGAATCATCAGACACATCCGTAGATGTTAAGCGAGACAAACAATCTGCTGTTTTGTTGTCACACCCAGGAACATATTTCACAGTAAATCGATAATCCTGAAGCCCTACCACCCACTTAGAGATGCGAGAAGACACGTTATCCAGACCTTTCTTTCCAAAGATCTCTTGTAGGGGTTTATGATCAGAACGCACCTCAAAGTCAATTCCCCAAAGAAATTGTCTAAATTTCTTAACTGCCCAATAAATTGCTAATGCCTCTTTCTCAATCGTAGAATAATTGAATTCTGCACCACGTAAAGATCGAGATGCAAAGGCAATAGTAATCTCGATTCCGTCCTTTAGTTGTTTCATCACACATCCTAAACCTTTATCAGAAGCATCTGTTATAAGATGACACGGAAGACCAGGTTGGAAACTGCCAAGGGATTGCGCAGAAGCAAGAGCTTTCTTAAGATCCTGGAACTCTAATTCACAATTCGCAGACCAGACAAACTCAACGCCTTTCTTAAGCAAAGTTCTAATGGAGTTCGACCTCTTAGCAAAATTGGGAATGTACCTGGCATAGAACTCTGCCATACCCAAAAATACCTGAACATCTTTCTTACATGTTGGTATGGACAAATCTATAATTGTGCGTACTAATTTGTTTTTGGGTTTAACTCCATCATTAGAAATAACATGACCTAAATATGTTATTTCAGACTGAAGAAATTTACACTTTTCCTTCTTCAATGTAATACCCTTAGACCTGAAAATTAAAAGCACTTCTCTCAGCTTCTTAATATGCTCTTCATGTGTGTTTGTAAAAACAAGTACATCATCTTGGAAGAAGCAAACACCTTTCATTTCCCCTAAAATGTTTTGCATAAGTCTTTGAAACACAGCAGCCGCTGAACATAAACCAAAAGGCATGCGATTGAATTTAAATACACCAAAAGGGGTGATCAACGAAGTTAGCAGTTTCGAGTCTTCAGTCAATTGTACTTGATGGTACGCCGAAGTTAAGTCGAGAGTTGAAAAGAACTTTGCATCTCCCAAAGAGCTTATCATTTCATTGATATTAGGCAATGGATATCTATCCTCAACAACTTGTTTATTCAGGTAACGAAGGTCAACACATAGTCTAACATCACGAGAATGTTTAGTTGCCACAACTATAGGGGCAATCCATTGCGCTGCTTCCACCTCTTGAATAATTCCACTGTCTTTAAGTCTTAAAAGTTCTAGTTTTACTTTTTCTTTTAAACTCAACGGCACGTTCCTGACCTTGGAAGCCATTGGTTGGGCATCTTTTTTCAAAACTATTCTATGTTTGTAGTCTTTAATGCAACCCACATTGGAACTAAACACATCTGGAAATTCATTCCACAATTGATGTTCAAAGTCAGAAATTTCTTGAACAAGAACTTGCGGTACAGCATTGGGATTCAAAATAATCCCCAATTCCTTTTGATGAGGCCAACTCAGAATAGTATCTCCAACAACAGGCACATAAACTTTTCCACTAATTTAATTCCCTTTGAAATTAATGCTTGCCATAAAGTATCCTCTCAATTCTATAGGTTTGCCACCATATGAATAAGGCAAAACATCTGGTACCAGAAGATCCACTTTACCTTTAAAAAATGTATTAAAGTCCTCGATTGACACAAGAGACAGTTTTGCACCGGAGTCCATCATCATTCTGATTGAAATTCCATTTATCATAACCAGATCTTTTGGGTACTCACAATGGATTGTAGAAATGCAGTTAACATCGTTAACTATTTGTAAAATAAACGCTTGTTCTTCACTGTCATCAGTCACCTCGTTGATTCTTATATTACTTTTGTTTGTAGATCTACAGCATTTAGCAAAATGACCCTTCTTGTTGCATTTGTTGCACACAATATGAATAGCTGGACAGTCCTTAAAATTTGCTAAATGAGAAGGTGAACCACATCTAAAACAGTTTGTTTTAATTTTGTTTTTGATGTTGGTAGAGTTCTTAGGTTTAGAATCAATTTTGTTTAACAAAGGAGAAGCTTTAGATCTCTTTAAAGTTTCAATGCATGATTCAGAATGTTCAATTTGTTTTGCAATGTTCAATACTTCATTCAGACAAGGATCACTTTTAGACCATAGAGCTTCTCTAATTTTATCACTTTTACACTCCAACATAAATTGGTCACGAATACGTTCTTCCAAATTAGCTCCAAAATTGCAGAGTGCAGCCAGTTTACGGAGATTTGTTAAAAAATCTTCTATCGATTCCTCATCAATTTGTTTGCACTTCCCAAAATAAAATCTTTGTAAAAGAATTGATACTTTCGGCAAGAAATGAGTGTCAAGACGAAGAAGAGTTTCCTCAAAGTCATTCAAAGGAGCATCTCCAACAGCTCCATCTAAATTTGACACAACCGGTAGGGTTTCTAAAATTTCTTGTCCTTCAGCACCTAAACAATGTTGAAGAAGTGATGTTTTCCTTTCTACAGATAAATTGCTTCCACAAACTTTTAAATATGTTAGAAAAACGTTTTTCCATTTTTGCCAAGGAATTGTCGGTTCTCCAGGAGAAGACAGGAAAAAAGGAGGAGGTGAGATGTTCTGCATTGAAATGAAGAACAGATACCAAGAAATAGAAGTGAAGAAGAGAAAAGAAAAGAAACATGTTAGTTGATTAGTGACTGTTAAAGGAGAGTTGGAGACCTATAACAAAATAAAAGAAAATGCCAAAGAAGATAAGAAGTCAACAATAAAATTTAACCTCTTAAAAACACCATAAAAATCTGTGAAATAAAACATATAGTTTTAATTAATTAAATTAAAACTAGTTTCAGCGCGTCTTAGCTAATAGCCTGAGAACAACTTCGTTCTGACTTCTTTAGTTAACATTCATATGCAGAAAAGCGCATCCGCGCGTCCTAGCTAACAGCCAGAATACAGCGCTGATTCTCCACAATAAACAGCGTGCACAAACAGTCAGCAGCGTGCGCAGACAGTCACGGGCACGCGAAGAGAAGCGTTCTCGTTGCCTAGGTACCGCAGACGCGGAAGGCAACAAGAATGATGCACGTGTTAGAGAAGTGTTCTCCAACGCGCGCACAGACAGTCACGGGCGCGGGAAGAGAAGCGTTCTCGTTGCCTAGGTACCGCACACGCGGAAGGCAACGAGAATGGTGCACGCGTTAGAGATTTTTTTTCTAAAGTAAACAACCCGCTCACAGTAATCGTATAAAAAATCATCCAGCTCCAAGATAAATGACTGGATTATTTTACAAACAATACAAGCTACAAGGAAAAAAAAAAAAAACATGTGAATAATGTTAGTAAATAAAGTTATGGTTATAAATGGTCATAAATAAATAACAAACAAGTCAATGGTGAAACATGAAATACTAAAGATAAATGATTTTAAAAAAACAGAGACAAAGATGAGGGTGAAAGAATAAGAAAAGTGGAAACGACAATCCCAAGGCCAGTAGCAGGCTAGAGTTCCTTAGTTATCACGGTTCCTTCACCAGTATCGTCGCCAAAATGTAGTAAAGTAGTTGTAGATGAAAGTAGATCCACACAAGTGAAGTTATCTTCAGTATTTTATTCCAGATTCTCTTCTTAAGTAAAAAGGAACTCCAACCACATCTAAGGCATCAGCATCCTCAACCGTCCAGCACAGAATACTGTCACAGCTCAGGAAGAATCTATATGCCACAGGTGGAGACGGAATATACCATACACTACAAATATACACAGCATCATACTACAACACCTAAGAATGTGAAATACAATTCAACACAATACAATATTATTTGAAACTATGTACACTATAATACTGCACTTGCAGTACTAAAATCACAATCTTACCAGCTTTCAGTAAAAGGCAGACTTGAATCAGAAAACCACATTTTTCAACACAGTTTTGGCATTTTACTGGGACATACCCCATTTTTGCGATTTTTTTTTTTTCTGCTTTAAGCCTCCTTCCAGTTAGTGACAGAGATGGGTGTGAAACCAATGCTGGATCCCAGACAGTAATCTGATTAGGGTAGTTTTCATAGAGTAATATGGTGCTTCCTGCCCTTGATTCAATACTCACTAGTCTGGAAGGTGCACTGAGCAGGGCGAATGCCCCCAAAAAGACCCTGTGTCTCAGCAACACGTTACTAATAAATTAATTTCAGGCACTCGTCCAGCTAGTAATGTTACAGTTCATAAAATTCACAGTACATCATCAGTATTCATTGTAAGCCATCTCATAATTCCATCCTCTCTGACAGTATATATAATTAAGCCACTATTTACAAGATTTTGTCCTATGATATCACCCCTACTTTCAAAATTTGTTTCAAATAAATTTTATTGTAGTTTCCCACAGCCCATATAAATACCCATATGACAACCACATTGATCCTTGTAATTTATTTTCAAAATCCAACTTACGTCCTTTGGGTATCCTTTCAAATCAAATAAATTGTGCGTTAAATCTCCATGTTACCTCAGCCTCACGTTCATCAAAACAGCCAACACGTGTTTCATCAGTGAAATCTCTGACTAGACTTCATCAGGGCTGTGATAATATATAACACAAAGTTCAATTAGTGTTTCCAATTTATCATGTTACTGATTGCACTCACCATGCGGTGTTCAGCAGGTGATAATCATATCCTTGTTATAAATATATCTGTGAAATATTACCCTCTGTATAGACTCTATATTAAATTGTGAGAATATAAGTGCTAAAACAATTTTATACCTGTTAGCTTGATTAAATTATGTGAAGCTTATATTAGTTTACATGTACTGAATTTTCCTGTTTCCCAATTAGTGGTCACCCTGTGTACATGCATACACCTGTGAATATTGTCACGTTCAAAACGTAAACTTACCTTCTTTATTCATTAGATCCCTTGTTTCCAAATTATAATCTGGGGGCAGATGGGCCTTCCAAGAATAGGCTGATCTGCCCCAAAGGGGGCAGAAAAGGCCAACAGTGATGTGCCCCCATGGGGAGCGACCCTTGCCCAAGGGGCTGCCGCCCCCAAACAAAAACACACACACCAACCCTGGTGCGTAAGTAGTTGGGGGCAGAAATGGCCTAAAATAGAATTGCCCCCCAGGAGAGCGACCCTTGCCTAAGGGGTCGCTCCCCGTTAGTAAAAATAAATTAGAACAATAAAAATCCTTGGTGCCTAGTGGTTTTGATTGGTCTAATTAAAATAGGCCGATCTGCCCCCAAAGGGGGCAGAAATGACCTGAAATAAATTTGCCCCCCAGGGCAGCGGCCCTTCCCTAAGGGGTCGTTCCCCTTGTATTAAACTGACGTTAAAAGAAAAATCCCTTGTGTCTAGTGGTTTCTGCCCCCCTTGGGAGCAGATTGGCCTAAGAGAAATAGGCAAGTCTGCCTCCAAGGTGGGCAGAAATGGCCTAAAATAAAATTTCCCCCCAGGGGAGTGACCCTTGCCTAAGGGGTCGCTCACCGTCTGTAAAACAAATTAAATCCCTGGTGCCTAGTGGTTTCTGCCCCCCTCGGGGGCAGATTGGCCTAAGACAAATAGGCCGATCTGCCTCCAAGGTGGGCAGAAATGGCCTAAAATAAAATTGTCCCCAGGGGAATACAATTGTCCCCTAAGAGGTCGCTCCCCGTCTGTTAAAAAAAAAAAACATTATAAAATCCCTGGTGCCTAGTGGTTTCTGCTCTCCTTAGGGCAGATCAGAATAATTAAAATAGGCCGATCTGTCCCCAGGGGGGCAGAAAAGGCCTAAAATAAATTTGCCCCCCCAGGGGAACAACCCTTGCCTAAGGGGTCGCTCCCCTTGTGTGAATCTGACGTAAACAAAAATCCCTAGTGTCTAGTGATTTCTGCCCCCCTTGGGGGCAGATTGGCCTAAGACAAATAGGCCGATCTGCCTCCAAGGTGGGCAGAAATGGCCTAAAATAAAATTGTCCCCAGGGGAACGACCCTTGCCTAAGAGGTCGCTCCCCGTCTGTTAAAAAAAAAAAATAATTATAAAATCCCTGGTGCCTAGTGGTTTCTGCTCTCCTTAGGGCAGATCAGAATAATTAAAATAGGCCGATCGGTTCCCAAGGGGGGCTGAAATGGCCTAAATTAAATTTGCCCCTCCCAGGGGAGCAACCCTTGCCTAAGGGGTCGCTCCCCTTGCGTGGTTTCTGCCCCACCCGGGGACTGATTGTCCTACACAAAAATAGGCTGATCTGCCTCCAAGGGGGGGCAGAAATGGCCAACAAATAATTTTCCCCCAGGGGAGCGACACTTGGCTAAGGGGTCGCTCCCCTCCCGTAAAAAAAATTAAAAAGTAAAAAAAATCCCTGGAGTCTAATGGTTTCAGATCAGCCTAATTACAGTAGGCCGATCTATCCACAGGGGGGGGGGGCAGAAAAGGCCTTAAAAATGTTGCCCCCCTAGGGAGCGGCCCTTGCCAAAGGGGCCAGTCCCCTTATGGATAAATAAATAAACAAACTCCCTGGTGTCTAGTGGGCATTTCTTCAGCCCGATCGCTTCACGATTGGGCTGCAGAAATGTTCAGAGAAACATCAAAGGAAAGGAAAGGCATTTCCTTTCCTTTGATGCCTCTCTCTCCCACCACCCCAGCCCGTGATCAGGAAGAGAAATGCTGGGTGGCCACTGCACGCTGGCGTCATCGGACGTCACGGAGGTGGGAGGGCCGTGGGTGGAAGGGGAAGCAATTCCCCTTCCATCCCTGACGGGGTTGTGGGTGGGAGGCCCACGGGAAGCGTGCTAGTGCTCCCCCTATGGGCCGGGTGCAGGGCGAGCTGGTCTCGTCCCCGGCACACAGGAACCATGGCCAAGGACGAGGCCACCTCGCCCAGGCACCCATGGGGTTAATATACGTGATATTAGCATTGTTAATGCAGGTAAATTGGCTTTAAAATATTGATGATGTTTTATTGAGTATGTTGTTAAATTGCTGATTGAAGTTATGCTCCATTGTGCAATCAGTGTAAGCATAGTCAAAAGGTCCATTGAACCTCTAACGCGTCCCCTTCTAAACAAATTACTATAGACCAAATAAGGCCAGGCATGCTCATAATTGTCAAATGGATATCTGCTGTTAAGTTAATTGATTAAAGTTAAATGCCCAATTTTCTCTAATGGGGTGGGGAAGGATTTCCTTTGTTTCTGTAATATGTTCATTTGCATATATAGATTATCTGTAAAAACAACATTGTAAAAACTGTTGTTTGAACCGCTTGCACATAACACGTTTAATATAATGTGTTTTTATGGCTAATTCTCCTACCTCCCCCCTTATTTTTCCTGTCAGCAGAGGTATTTTGAATCAAAAAAAGCCAGAGATCTCACAAGACCTCAGATTCTTACAGGATTTGTGGTAGCTTCCAACATGTCCAAGATCTTCAGTTCTCGTTGAATACTGGTTGATAGTCCCCTCCAACCTGCAGGTGGAAGTCCACTTACAAGGGGCCCCTATGCTCTAAGTCTGGGGTAGGCTCATATCTTGATGCTTGGTGTATGCCAGGTTTGCTGGGCGTGTACCTCTTGTGCTCTTATTTTAACACTGATTGTAACTCCAGGTGCAAGAATACAAGTCTGTTTTCTGGCACCCAGGGGCCAGAAAGAGATACTTGTGATTCAGGGGCCTTGGTGCCATGACACTGCTTTGAGACACAGGCCTCCACCAGTGCGAGTGTCTTTGTACTCACCATTTCTTTAACCATAATGTAGCTCCCTTGTTTATTGACTTAAATTTCCTCAGAAAGGAAGGACAAGTATTTATGGTTCTGATTGAATACTGAATCCAGAAGAACCCAGATCTGAACCTTCTCATGTCCCCCTTCAGATATGTTTCTGAAGCACGTCTATGTTGATCTTCTCAGGGACCAATGGTTCCAGCAACTTTTAGCTTGGGACTTAAAACCCCTAACATTCAACGTCAGGACACTGAATGATACAACTGCGTGATGCATCAGGGTTCCAAATGGGTATCCTAGTAAACTCTTTGATCCAGGCAACCCACCCTCCCAATCCCCACTTTTCAACAACACACTTAAACTAGACAATCAAAAATTAAACAAAAGAGAATATTGTGGTCCCTGGATCACGGTCAATGTCCGTGGGACAGCCCACACCAAACGTCTACCTGCTGGCCGTCTACTGCACTCTGTCTTCTCAGAAATCCCAATAAACATACAAGATTGTTATGTCATGAGTTTCAATAAGTATATAATCTCTCAAATCCACAGCTCTTGGAGCAGGTCTCAGAACTACAATGCCTCTCAGCTGCCAAGTCTATGTAATACCTGCCCCCGTTCCCCACCCTCAAGACCAGAAGTGACCCTAAGTAGTGATACAGAATCACAAGCTGCTCATCTCTTTTCAAGAGTCTAAACTAAGAAGGGAAATAAGTGAATCAAAGAGTGAGCAAGCAATTAGTCTCATTCTCAGAACTATTCTTCCCAACAAACCAAAGCCTCCTCAATCTGTTCAACTCAATCATCATCTTAGTGTGTTTATCTTCCTCTGCAATGTGAACATTGTCTCTGTCCTCCTGGGGAAGCTTCTTGCCAAGCAATCCCTATTTCCAAGAGAAGACACACATTCTGATCCTGTAGCACCGTTGCAATTTGAAAGCTCTTTTGACCAAGTTGGAAATATAATCCACAAGGCAAGGTCCACCAGAAATCAACATTATCTTAGTGACCTTTAGGTCCTGGTAATTGGGTTTTCTGCTTCAATGCCAAGATTTTAACAAGGTCAGGTGGTCATACCGAAACACGAGGTCCCTAGCTTCCCTCAGGAGCAGTTTGACAAGGTCTGTTGAACATTTAGTAGCACCTTATCTCCCCACCCCGGTACTGTTAGCGCGTCAGACCTTAATAAGTAAACTTACAAGTGGACGCGAAAAGGTCGATTAACCTTTTGACTCGTTTAAGAAGTTCTTACCATAGCTCCAGTACATAATCAATACAATAATCAAAGCTTGAATCAAAACACATTATACAGCTACAGTGCAAATCAATAGCAGAATCAGTTGAAATAAAGATATAACATACATAGAATTAAGCAAGATAACTCGTCAATCAATAATCCCTATAATTCGTCAGTCAATTGTGTGCTCTCAACTAACGTCAGATTGGCATCAGCATGTTGTGCTTCATGCAAAACAATCTTGAACACAAATTTAGGAAAACATCTAGCTATGGATCTATCACAATGGAGCAGCTGGTACCTAGAAAGAAAAGGTATAAAATGCATAATAGTCACATTTCGTCATATCTACCGATCCACAGTATGGGTCAGCAAGAAGACTATGGGTATGGGTCTTCGTCCTCAGGTCATCAATCGATCAGCAAAGCATCAGGCTCTCAATCATAGAGTATGAGCCCAATGACAGAACAAATCTCGAATCTCTCCTAAAGTATCTCTCAACCAGTCTCAAAATCTGGTCTAATCTGAATAATTCTTCTCTGTCACATTGTTGTATCAAAGTCACCTAAACTATCCCCTAATTCCTTGTTGGTCAGTGAATTGCATGTTTATACTCTACCCAATAATATTTCTATCCCAAATCTATGAATTCTAATATTTCACTCGTCTCATGAAGTCAATTGGTTCACTTTACGATGTCCTCATCATCATGTCCAGCACCCCCCCAGCGTACCCATACCTCTGTCCCCAGGACACGTCAATCAGCAGTGTGTCCACCTATACAGGGACCCCAGGGCACCCCTCATACCCAAGACAATCAGGGACATGGGCTCAGTGGCAGTGGGCACACAGTTCAGAGGACAGAGGCACAGGATTACAGGGAAACTGGGAGGAGTTCTGTGCGCCAGTGGGAGGACAGGCCCTGGGAACCGACTCTCCAGGAGGCACTTGCAGAGATCCTGGGAGCATATCAACATTCCCAGGACACGATGGGCCAGATCCTGGACAATGTGCAGGAGAACAGGTGGCTGCAGGAGGGACAGTACCAGGGGATCAGGGAGGACTTTCAGGCCATCAACATCACCCTGGTCTCCATAGCAGGGGTGCTGGCAAACATGGCCAATATTATGAGGGAGGCAGTCTCACAAGAGCCGGCCCCTGCTACTAGCCAGACATCTGAACTGCCTTCCACTTCCGCTTCCGCTGCCGCTAGTGGACAGGAGACCCTGCCACAGAACCAACAGGCCACCAGCACCCCTCCCCCTGCAGAAGGAGAACCACCCCGCAAACGTTCCCCGTGATCCAGACTGAAGCCAGAGACACTTGTAAAGACCCCTGCCAGGAAATGAGACTCTCCTGATTGTCACCCTTGTGTCCTACACAGTCAACCTGTCCACCCCACCTTGAACTGCCATTGCTCCACTTCCTATGTCCTCTTGAACAATGCATCTTTGCTACAAATAGACTGGAACAATACCATGGACTTTCCTCCATCATCACCCCATCCCATTGCACTTGCCCCTCTTTTTCTAAGCACTTCAATAAACAACCTTGGAAAAAACAGACGTATGGAGTACATTTTTCAAATATGTATTTATTTAACCAGGTTCAAACAATGCAATTCAAATGTACAGTAAATGAGCATATGTTAATGACCTGTAGCTGGCTGCAGTGATCACACCAGGAACTATTGTGAGGCACCAACATCTGTAAAATGAATTGCCAAGGGGTACAGTAAGTGGGCATAGAAGTGGGAAATAACAGCATGCCAGTGCCACAGAAATTAAAAATAACTACAATGAAATGTGAAGTAACACTGTTTTATCTGTGTATCATTGGAAGCACTGTCTGATGACTGCCGTTCTGTCCTCATCCTCATCCTCTGCCTCCTCATCCTCACTGTCCACACGGTCCACTGCTGGCACACGGGCATTTCCAACCACCTCCTACTGCAGAAAAGGCACATGGCGTCTCAGGGCAAGGTTGTGCAACATGCAGCATGCCACAATTATCTGACAGACCTTCTTGGGTGAGTAGCACAGGGATCCAGCTGTTAGATGGAGGCACCGGAACCTGGCCTTCAGGAGGGCAAAGGTCCGTTCTATAATCCTTCTGGTTTGCCCATGTGCATCAATGTAACATTCTTCTGCCCTTGTCCTGGCATTCCTCACAGGGGTCAGCAGACAAGATAGGCTGGGGTAACCAGAGTCACCTGCAAACATTGAGGGACAACATTTAGCCACACACTGTCCCATATGGCCCAGAGCATACCCATATACCAACATATCCTGGGTGGGGACCAGGGCTCACCTATTAGCCACACCCTGTGCCTCTGTAGTTGGGCCATCACATTTGGAATGCTGCTATTCCTCAGGACAAAGGCATCATGCATTGACCCTGGATACTTAGCAATGACGTGGGAGATGTACTGGTCCGCCAAGCACACCATCTCTACATTCATAGAATAGAAACTCTCATGATTTCTGTACACCTGTTCATTTTGACGGGGGGACAAATGCAATATGTGTTCCATTAATCGCCCCTATTATGTTGATGATATGTCCTATTGCATAGAATTCGGCCTTCACTGTGGCCAAATCTTCCACTGGGGGAAATACAATGTAGCTGCATATGTGTTTAAGCAGGGCAGACAACACTCTTGTCAGCACTATATGGAAAATTGGCTGACATTCCTGCTGCCAAGCCCACTGTCACTTGGAAAGAACCAGTTGCTAGGAAATGGAGCACACATAGAACTTGCACAAGAGGGGAAATCCCAGTGGGTTGGCGGATAGCAGATATCAGGTCAGGCTCCAATTGGGCACACAGCTCTTTGATTGTGGCCCTGTCAATAGGTGATTATTATGTGCCTGTCCTCCAAAGTTGCCAAGTCCACCAGGGGTCTGTACACGGGGTATGTCTCCATCTCCTATTCATCCACAGCGGTAGCAATCTATGGGGCAAAAGAGTGAGGAGCCGGTCACAAACTGAACATTCTGGCTACAACAGAACATTGCATGCTGTTAATTTGTAATGGGTCAGTGTGAACTGTCCTGTATGGCAATTGCTCTGCTTTTCTCTCAGAATCGTCTGCTTCTGGGAAAGCCCTCCTCTGACTAGGCTCTCTTGCTGCTTCAGTTGAGATAGGTTCTCCGATACTCTCCTGGAGGTCTCCACCCTTGTCTCTCACAGGAGTAACTGAACCGTCCTTAATGAGCTCAGACCCGTCTCAGTTCCTCTTTGTACTCCTTCCGGCTCTGAGACTTGTCTCACTGTTGCTGGTACTCTCAACAACGCTTCTTCATGATCTAGTGGACATGCCACTTTCTTTGTGTAACTTGCGTGAATCCAGTTCATGATCCCAGCACACTTGACAGCTGTCGTAGTTGTCAGGACCACTTGATACGGTCCCTTCCAACGAGGCTCCAAACACGTCTTTCTCACATGCTTTCGAACAACAACCCAGTCTCCAACTCTCAGGTTGTGCCATGGGTAATGGATCGGTGGCAGTGTTGTGGCCTCCACCTGCTGAGAAAAAGAGCGGACTACATCAGCCAGACCCTTGCAGTAATCCAACACCATATATTCTGTAATGTTGACAAGTGCATTTGCTGGCATCGCTGGTAATCTCATTGCTCTGCCCATGAGAATCTCATGAGGCGACAGTCCAGTCTTCCTGTCAGGTGTGTTTCTCATTGACATCAATACTAAAGACAATGCATCAGGCTATTACAAATTCGTAGCTGCACACATCTTTGCAGTTCTTAACTTCAAGATACCATTCATCTGCTCCACTAGTCCTGATGCTTCAGGGCGGTAACTGAAATGCAACTTCTGCTCAATGTTCAATGCTGCATACAGTAATTTAATCACCTGTTATTGAAGTGACTTTCCCTATCTGATTCTAAAGAGATCGGAAACCCAAAGCGCAGTATCAGTTCCCTAAGCAGCAGTTTTGCTACTGTGAGACTATCATTTCTTTGTGTAGGGTAAGCTTTGAAAATAGTGACTAAAGGTGCAAACAGTCACCAGCACATATCTCAAACCTCCACACACATGCGTCTCAATAAAATCCATCTGCATTCTGCTGAATGGTCCTCCTGCTCTTCCAATGTGGCTCAAGTTAACCACTGTCCCTTTCCACGCATTTAACTGCAGGCAAATAACACAACGATGGCAAACTGCTTCAGCAACTTGTATAAACTTTGGGTTGAACCAATCAATTTTGAACAGACGAACCATGCCATCCCTCCCAATGTGTGCCTGACCATGATAGTAACTTGCCATTTGAGACAACAGGCAATTTGGCAAAACCAATTGACCTTCCTCAGAAACCCATATCTTGTCTTTGAACACTTTGCAATTTGTTCCATGAACGTTTCTCCTCTTTGTAGACATTACTCTTCAAAGATTTTAATTCTTCCAAAGTATCAATTACTCTCAATGCATAACTCGTACATGTTGTGTCTTCTTCAGGTAACAGTTCCCACTTGTCCTTGAATAATATACAGTTCAATGCGCAAGATCTTGCGACTTAATCCGCGTATCCATTTCCCAATGACACGTAGGCCTGCGACTTTAGATGTGCACTGCATTCTTTTCAGGCAATTGAATTGCATATAACAGCTCCTTTATTCTCTCGCCACTTCTCACAGGTGATCCAGAAGAGGTGAGGAAACCTTTCTGCGACCACAATTGACCAAAATCATGAACTATTTTGAATCCATATTGGCTATCCGTATAGATAGTAACTTTCAATTGAGCAGAAACATGGCATGTGCTAGTAAGGGCGACCAATTCTGCTACCTGGGCAGAATACACTCTTCGAAGCCAGGAAGCTTCTAAGGTACTTGTAATCGTGCACACAGCATATCCTGCTCTCAGTGTCCCTGTGTTGTCTCCCAGATATGAACCATCAACAAAAATAATTTGGTCATTTTCTTCCAATCATGTATCTCTAATGTCAAGTCTCGGTTTTGTGCACAACTCACTTACTTCGAGACAATCATGTTCAACGTCCTCCTCTTTCTCAATTTCAATATTTTCACTCAGAAGTAAAGTTGCTGGGTTCAGCATTGTACATCTTTTCAGTTTCACGTTTGGTGATCCCAAAATACTCGTCTCACACTAAGTCAACCTAGCAACAGTCAAGTATTGGGTTTTCGTCCTTGTCAGTAAAATCTCAATCCAGTGAGGGACTATTACAGTCAGGGGATATCCCCTCACCACACCTTCACACTGTGAAAGACTCTGACCAACTGCGGCAACTGCACGCAAACAACCTGGTAAGTTGGACCTACTGCAACTAGGTCCAAAGTAGCTGAAACATATGCTAAAGGGCGATGAGCATCTCCATGGACCTGACTCAAAACAGACAATGAACATGCATCATGCTCATGACAAAACAATGTGAAAGGCTTTGTGTAGTCAGGCATACCCAACGCAGGAGCTCAGCACAAACTCTCTCGCAACTCAATGAACGCTCTCATCTTATCCTGCTCTAGCACTATGGGATCTGTGACTTCCTTATGAGTCAGCTTCTGCAATGGTCTTGAAATGACTGAAAAATTCAGGATCCATTGGCGACAATAGCCCTTCATCCCTAGGAAGATCCTGACATCTCTGTGTGTAGTCGGGGGACTTTTCTGCAGTATCATTGTAATCCTCTCTTTGGATATTTTTCCCGACCCTTTCTCAATTTGGTGTCCCAAATACTTCACTACCTTCTGACAGTACTGCAATTTCAGCTGTGACACTTTATGACTATATTTTCCCAAATGGTTCAACAGGGCAATCGAGACATACTTACACTTGTCTCTTGTCTTGGACGCAATCAATAAGTCATCAATGTACTGCACCAAAGTCGATTGAAAAGGCAACTATAATGACTCCAAATTCTTTTTCAAGATCTGGTTGAACAAGGAAGGTGACTCCGTGTACCCTTGAGGAAGTCTACACCAGCAATAGAATCGATCCAGGAATTTGAAACAAAAGAGAAATTGGCTATCCTCATGAAGAGGCACAGAAAAGAGCCCTTGTGACAAATCAATGACTGTAAACCACTCTGCATCACATGGAATCTGAAACATAATCAGAGCTGGATTGGGCACTACAGGACAACACTTGACCACAATCTCATTTATTTTTCTCAAATCCTGAACAATTCGAATCTTCCCACAGGGCTTCTTCAAACCCATTATTGATGAATTACATGGACTGCTCAACACTTCTTTCAGAACTCCTTGCTTCACAAAATGTGCAATTATCTGCGCCACTTTCAACAAAACATCTTGTGGCATGTTGTCCTGAGGAAGTTGGGGGAAAACTGCATTCGGCTTTAAGGGAAACTTGACTGGCTTCACTCATTTGATCAGACCTACTTCTTTTCCAGTCAAATACCACACATTCTCTTGTACTGTTCCCTGCAAATCAGAATGGAGCTCTTTCACTGTGAACATCGGGAAAAACTCAATCAAGGGGTACTCCTCATTTGTAGTTTCACACTGTTTCTGGAGTTTGGTCTTCCTCATCATCGCTATTTGTCTGAATCTCAATTTCATCATTTGAGCAAGTAATGAAACACTTTGTCTTACACAACAAGTCCCTTCCCAATAGGGATACCGGACTCGAATCACAGACTACAAATTTATGCAATCCCTGGAAATTGCCAATCTCAACTTGCACTGGATCTGTGATCGGATTTGTCAGATATTGGTTTACTACCCCCACAACCTGAACTGTTCTACCTGAAAGGGGCAAATTCGGGACTTCTGTGCTTCTCACTGTAGAGCATGTAGCTCCTGTGTCCACCAAGAATGAAACTCTGTAACCCATAACCTTCCGCCTCACATAGGGTCGTCTCTCTTCTACCTCTAAAGAAGTCACAAGCACACATGGCTCCTCATCTGAACTGTCACTCGTCCATTCACTATTTATTTCATTCTCACTGTGTAATAGGAATTGGTGCACTGTGTTACTACTTCTGTCTTGTCTCTGAATTGTTACCTGTTGAGAAAGCATCATCTGTTGCTGCTCCATCAGGGGTTTGAGGTGGTTGCATTTCTTGTCTAGGTACAGTGGGAACTTGCTGCTGCATCGGCTGCTATTGTGACACTTATGCACGGGGCATTTGCACCTGTTGCATGGACTGAAAATTCTGCACTTGATTCACTTTATTCTGAAAATTGGCATTGGGACCCCTTATTCTCAGTCCTCTCACATTTTTAAATGAATTGACGTCATTACTTTGCTGAAAAACACCTTCCTGCACCATCATCGGACACTCCCGCTTCCAATGTCCCACAGCTCTGCAAATGTGACACAGCAATAGCTTCTTCATTCCCTGCACATCATTCTGAACCACTACAGTGTTCAAATCTGGACCATGATTCATAGTACCTTCATGCACTCTACCTCTCATCTGGGGCTGAAACATGACAATTCTCTGCTGCTGCGGCATCTGCTGCACAAACTTTCCTTGCACTCTTGTCTGACCTGCTTTAATTTGCATCACCATCACCTTCTCTTTCAACTTTTTCTGTTTCAACTCAATCTCATCACTACAGTATTTTGCATACTGCAACACCTCATTAATCGGCTTTGCTTGCTAGCAAATCAAATGACTCTTAATCATCTGACCAATCTCAGGTCTCAATCCTTCCACAAATCTGAACACAAAATGCCACATGTCTTTCGGCTCAATTGCTTCTCTACCACTGCACTCCTCTGCCAATCAATATTTTGGGGAAAAATTCTTGTTTTCAGGAATTCAATCACCTTATAGTAATACTTCATTACCTCAGGAGACGGTGCACCTGTATTCTTTTCTCTCTCCTGTTCACTTGTTGGCCTCTTACACTCCACCCATAAGTCAGCTGGAACCACTATCTCCAGTAATGTGTTCAAGTCCTCCTACAAACACTTTGCAAGTTAACAAACCTGTCTGTCTGCTGATACCACTCTACTGGCTTCTCTCTCAATTTAGGATAATCATTCGTAAATGACAGAATGTCACTACCTACTCCAAGGGACATGAAAAACATTTCCCCCTGGAATTTCCCTCATTGGTAAAATCTTCACTGGACCCTTATCCTGCTGTGCATTCTCAGTCACCTCCAAGGAATCCATTTTCTTCTTGTCTCTTCTTTACCCATCTGCCTTCCCACTTGTCCAATGCTCCCCAGACCTGAGCACTCTGCAGTAATTTTTTAAGGTGTGCCTTCATTCCAGCTGACCTCATGTGTTCAAAATCTTTTGCCTCAAAATCTAACCTGTAACTCCTCTTCAAATGTTTTGTTTTCTCAATTTCTAAACCATGTTTCTCTGCCAAATCTGCTAATCCCTGATGTACCTTGCTCACCTCTCTAGTAATTCTTGGGCACAAGTATCTCAACTCTGCCTCGGTGTAAGACTCTAATCTATTCACCCCCATTGTTCCTTCAACTAATTCACCCGCTTCCATGCTTAGTTTGACACAATTCAATTGCTCCTCGCCTTTAGAGGCATTCTGTGGGGTATTCAGCTTGTCTAACCATTCAGTCAACTGCTGAGCTGTCAGTCCCTGTAATGGAATGTTACTCGCTCGGACCAGTGGCACCTGCTGTAACACTGCATTTGGAGTCTGCGGTCTCAATAATTTCATGCTTCAACATGCATTTGGTCCAGTCACGGCATCTGGAAGTGCAAAAAAGGACTAAGATCTAACAGTGATCTTGATCTATCAAAAGTCTGACCCACGGAAGAGACTACCTAAACTTGTTCATTATGTCCTCTCCTCATTATACTCTGGGTCATTGCTCCCTGTTCCCTTCTAATTGGTTTATTTTGTGCAAATAATGGTACCGCTGGACCATCAGTAATCAGCAGCGATATTGCATCCGGAGCTGCTCTAGCACCTACACTCTGTGGGAGAGTAACTTCCATACTCTGATTCATTACCAGAGTCAAGTCTGACTGTGTCCCTGTCATTGGCGTAAATCTTGGCAATACCTGCGACTGCACTTGGGGCAACAAAATCGGAGTCGGCTCAGTCTGGACCAGCATTGGTCTTGGACCAACCTGCTCCGTAGGCACCATTAAGTTCGAAGTTGTCTCTAAAAAAGGCACATCAAGATAAATTCTCTGTATCTGCGGCAGCTGCATCTGTGTCTGCACTGCAGGAGTAGTCAGCACATTAGAACTACTTTGCACTACATTCAGTGTCAGGTTATCATTAACCTGTACCGTACTCTCTGTCTCCACTACCTGTGCCGGAGTTTTCGGATCAGCACTAGTACTCGGACCACTCTCATGTACCGTATATAGTGGTGGTCAGTCCCTCAATATCTGTGTAACAAGATCTTCAGCATCTGATTCCTCCTCTACTGTTGAAGACCATCTAGCTTCCTTACTTCACTGATCTCCATTTCTTCTGCTCCCAATCCCATTGAGCGTTCTGCCACAGTCTTTTCTACTCTTCGTATTCTTCTCTCGAATTTCAATTGCTGTTGCTGTCTAGCTACCAGCTCCCAAACTGCTAATGCCTCAAACTGTGCTGGTCTTGGAAGAGGCTTTGATTCATACAGCACCATCCGCAATTGCTCCAGAATCCTCAAATTAAATGTTCAATTTTCAGGAAATGCTAAGTTCCCATTTTTCTCTGTCAACTTGCACCATTGCTTTAGCCAAAGACATGTCGCAACACCTCTCTCTTCCATTACAATGTAAGCCGGTATATTCTCTGATGGTGTAGGCGCTCCTACACTCGCTTTAATGTATGTACCTCCCCTTAGTGCACTTTTCAATGCCTTGAAAAACTTCATCTTTTCTACTTTTGTTTATTCAAATAAAATCAGGAAATTACTTTTAATCCCAAGATTCCTTACACTTACGTTCTCAGGCAATTGCCTCTCACGGACAGCTGCCAATCCGTGCGCAACCCTTCCAACCTAACCCAGCGTGGCTCCAATGACGTCACACTCACACGTACTGCGGCTGACAAAGTCTTGCGGCTCGTCCTCCTAAACTTCAATTCACACAAAACTAATGCAAAATATTGCGAGCACTAATCAAAAACCAAAAACTAAAAACAAATCTACTGGTTTACTACAGGAAAGGTAACACAATCACTTCAGAAACCTTACGAATTTTCACTGATGGCTCTTATGCGCGTGCAGCTATTCCTCTTTCTCGGTCTCCCAGATTCGCAAGCAAATTTCGACCCGCAAATTTTACTCTCAAATGATCAATGGGTCTGTCCTGGTGCACATAAGACTTGCAAAATCTCAGTTGAAATTTTCTATCGCCCACTTTAACTCACACACTGACTTGTTGACCATGCCCGATCAACCTACTAAACCAGACAAATTACAACATATAACCAAGTGTCTCATACACTTTTCAATATACTCCGGAGTCCTAGACCATGCAGGGTCCGTACATCAACAGCCACATGGACAATTTTTTAGCACAAAGCGCCGCCACATGTGAAGTTCGACGGTTTCCCTACTCTCATACTGTGGAGTATGCACACTCCTACTAAAACTTCATTTGGAGTACGCAAACTCCCTAAAACCCTTGCAAACCTCACAATTCACCTGCGATTTGCATTAGCAGTGCAAGCGCAACCTATTTCACTCACTCTATCACTAGAACGCCAAGAACATACTCAACAACCCATTAGCAGGATCCAGGATCTGGGAAAGTCATTACTAGGCTTAAGGGGGCATCATTTTCTCTCCAATTATCATTATTGAAAAACAAAATCCGAATCCCAATAATACTGGATCTTCAAAAATGAGCCATTTCAAACTGCTACCATAATCGTAACACCTATCACTCTGCACTGGACACCTATGGCAAGCTCTCAAAGAGACTAACCATCAGTCTGCTACCATAACTGTTAATGCGTCAGACCTTAATAAGTAAACTTACAAGGGGACGCGAATCGGTCGATGAACCTTTTGACTCGTTTAAAAAAGTTCTTACCATAGTACCAGTACATAATCAATAATCAATACACAATAATCGAAATCATTAGTTATCAATAAAATCAATAATCAATGGAGTCAGTAAATGTCACGCACCATGACCTCTCAGTCATGAATAACCGCACATTTAGTAGAGGTATAGTATGTTTATTTTCCTAATATTAACAATACTAAAGTCATGTAGATTAATCTCAAAATCAAATGAAACACATACAAGAACAATACTGGTTGTACAAAACGGAGAAAGAAACGCAATCTAATCAAAGCTTGAATCACGATGCATTCTAAAGCTACAGTGTAAATCAATATCAGAATCAGTTGAAATAAAGATATAACATACATAAAATTCAGCAAGATAACTCGTCAATCATTAGTCCCTGTAATTCGCCAGTCAATTGTGTGCCCTCAACTAACGTCAGATTAGCATCAGCATGTTGGGCTTCATGCAGAACAATTTAGAGTACAAATTTTGGAAAACATCTATCTATGGATCTATCAAAACGGCGCAGTTGGTACTTAGGAAGAAAAGGCGTAAATGCATAACAGTCACATTTCATCATATCTACCTATCCACGGTATGGGTCAGCAAGCAGAATCAGTCTTCGTCCTCAGGTCATTAATCTATCAGCAAAGCATCAGGCTCTCAGTCAGAGAGTATGAGCCCAATGACAGAACGAATCTCGAATGTCTCCTAAAGTGTCTCTCCTTTAGTCTCAAAATCTGGTCTAATCTAAATAATTCTCCTCTATCACGTTGTTATATCAAAGTCACCAAAACTATCCCCTAATTCCCTATTGGTCAGTTAATCGTACATTTATACTCTACCCAATAATATTTCTATACCAAATCTATGAATTCAATTTTTTCACTCTTCTCATGAAGTTGATTGGTTCACTTTACGATGTCCTCGCCATCCGACTCGTCAGGTAACAATATTGTTGCATCTTCAACTCCAGTAGGGTGTCTTCATTGTTCTCGTCCTGGGAAAGTACATCTCACACACATTACACACAAATTGTTACTCTAGCGAAACATCATCTCTTGTTAGTCGGTTCTCATGAAAAGCTTCTGTTAAGCACTTTTAACAAGACAATGGACGTTTCACAGTTTAGTTCACTCGGTCAGCATTTTTATTACCCGCTAAGAAATACAGCTTCTGCATGAGGCCTGGCAAAACTAAGCCAAGACACTCGCTAAATGAAGCCTACAATTAATAAAACTAGAGCATACTCCATAACCCTTAATATGACATAATACTACATTAACCTAATACATTTTCAATATTTCATAAGTATTAATCATGAATTAGTACATTTCGTGAAGACTGGTGGCCATTCTCCGAGGTCACATTTTCAAATGCGTGCATTATTTTTTTACGTTATTCATTTTCTACATAAACTCATTATTCAAATTACATAAACACTCATTAATAATTTCTAGTTAAAACACCTGCTCTAGCAGTACCAATTGCCCCATCTTCCCATTATTTCCATGTTTCATAAGGTCGCCCTCCTGCACCTACTAAGCATCTCAAGGCTTCAGTGTGGTTCCTGATTCAACACACCATACTGCCAAAAATAAGGCCCATATTTATGAAACGTTAGTGCTGCCTTAGCGTCATTTTTTTTTACGCTAAAGCTGCGCTAACTTAACCCCTTCTGTGCCCAGGACGTAATGGTTACGTCCTGAGGCACAGTGCTGCTGTGCCCAGGACGAAACCATTACGTCCTGTGCACAGAGCCCAGAGGGAGCGCTCTCGCTCCCTCTGTGGGGTTCCCCCCCACCCCCCCAAGTCAGGGATGGAAGGGGAAGCCCTTCCCCTCCCACCCCCGACCCCCCCCAACCCCCCCTGTGACGTCAGCGCGCGAGCGCGCGCTGATTAGTCACAGGGTCTCCCCCATCGCGCTGGAAGCAGAGCTTCCAGCGCGATTGAAAAAGAAATGCTTTTGCATTTCTTTTTCAATCCCATGGGGGAGGCCCCGAGAGGCTTCAAAGGGAAGGAAATGTATTTCCTTCCCTTTGTAGTCTCTCACAGGTTTCAAAAGCCGGATTGCTTGCAATCCGGCTTTTGAAACCCCACTAGACACCAGGGATTTTTTTTTTTTTCTTGAAATTGGCAAAAGGGAGCGACCCCTTGGGCAAGGGTCGCTCCCAGGGGGGCATATTTTTAGGAAGGCCTTTTCTGCCCCCCCTGGGGGCAGATTGGCCTATTATTAGGCCGATCTGCCCCCAGGGGGGGCAGAAACCTCTAGGCACCAGGGACCTTTTTTTTTTTTTTTTTTTTTTTTTAGATGAATTCTTTTTTTTTAGGTGGGGAGCGATCCCTTAGGCAAGGGTCGCTCCCCTACGGGGCAATATATATTTAGGCCATTTCTGCCCCCTTGGGGGCAGATTGGCCTATTTTGATAAGGCCAATCTGCCCCCAAGGGGGGCAGAAACCATTAGACACCAGGGAGCTTGTTTTTGCGCGCGAATGTCACGCAACAAAGCGACCCCTTTGGCAAGGGTCGCTCCCAGGGGGGGCAATTTTTTGGGAAGGCCTTTTCTGCCCCCCTTGGGGGCAGATCGGCCTATTATTAGGCCGATCTGCCCCCAGGGGGGGAAGAAACCTCTAGGCGCCAGGGCAAATTTTTTTTTTGTGTTTTTTTTTTTTGTTCTTTTTTTTTTTTTAGAGATGGGGAGCGACCCATCAGGCAAGGGTCGCTCCCCTGGGGGGCAAATTGTATTTAGACCATTTCTGCCCCCCTGGGGGCAGATTGGCCGATTTTAGGTCAATCTGCCCCCAAGGGGGCAGAAACCACTAGGCACCGGGGATTTGTTTTTTGCCGCCAATGTCACGCAGAGGGAGCGACCCCGTAGGCAAGGGTCGCTCCCGGGGGGGGGGGGGGGGGGGGGTTGGGGGGGCAAATTTATTTTAGGCCATTTCTGCCCCCCGGGGGACAGATCGGCCTATTATTAGGCCGAACTGCCCCCGGGGGGGGGGGGGGCAGAACACTCTAGGCGCCAGGGCAATTTTTTTTTTGTGTTTTTTTTTTTTGTTGTTTCTTTTTTTAGAGATGGGGAGCGACCCATCAGGCAAGGGTCGCTCCCCTGGGGGGGCAAATTGTATTTAAACCATTTCTGCCCCCCTGGGGGCAGATTGGCCAATTTTAGGTCAATCTGCCCCCAAGGGGGCAGAAACCACTAGGCACCGGGGATTTGTTTTTTGGCGCCAATGTCACGCAGGGGGAGCGACCCCGTCGGCAAGGGTCGCTCCCGGGGGGGGTGGGTGTTGGGGGTGCAAATTTATTTTAGGCCATTTATGCCCCCCCGGGGGACAGATCGGCCTATTATTAGGCCGAACTGCCCCCGGGGGGTGGGCAGAACACTCTAGGCGCCAGGGCAATTTTTTTTTTGTGTTTTTTTTTTTTGTTGTTTCTTTTTTTAGAGATGGGGAGTGACCCATCAGGCAAGGGTCGCTCCCCTGGGGGGGCAAATTGTATTTAGACCATTTCTGCCCCCCTGGGGGCAGATTGGCCAATTTTAGGTCAATCTGCCCCCAAGGGGGCAGAAACCACTAGGCACCGGGGATTTGTTTTTTGGCGCCAATGTCACGCAGGGGGAGCGACCCCGTAGGCAAGGGTCGCTCCCGGGGGGGGGGTGGGTGTTGGGGGGGCAAATTTATTTTAGGCCATTTCTGCCCCCCCCCCCCTGGGGCCGGCTGAGCTACAGGCCAAACACCACAGGTAGGCACCTTGCAAAAAACACCTCTGTTTTCTGTGAAAAAATATGTTGTGTCCACGTTGTGTTTTGGGCCATTTCCTTTTGTGGGCGCTAGGCCTACCCACAGAAGTGATGTACCATTTTTATCGAGAGACTTAGGGGAACGCTGGGTGGAAGGAAATTTGTGGCTCCTCTCAGATTCCAGAACTTTCTGTCACCGAAATGAGAGGAAAAAGTGTTTTTTGGGCCAAATTTTGATGTTTGCAAAGGATTCTGGGTAACATAACCTGGTCAGAGCCCCGCAAGTCACCCCATCTTGGATTCCCCTGGGTTTCTAGTTTTTAAAAATGCACTGGTTTGCTAAGTTTCCTCAGGTGTCGGCTGAGCTACAGGCCAAAATCCACAGGTAGGCACTGCTTTTTATAAAAAAATGTGATGTGTCCACGTTGTGTTTTGGGCCCTTTCCTTTCGTGGGCGCTAGTCCTACCCACACAAGTGAGGTATCATTTTTATCGGGAGGCTTGGGTGAACGCTGGGTAGAAGGAAATTTGTGGCTCCTCTCAGATTCCAGAACTTTCTGCCACAGAAATGTGAGTAACATGTGTATTTTTAGCCAAATTTTGAGGTTTGCAAAGGATTCTGGGTAACAGAACCTGGTCCGAGCCCCGCAAGTCACCCCTCCTTGGATTCCCCTAGGTCTCTAGTTTTCAGAAATGCACAGGTTTGGTAGGTTTCCCTAGGTGCCGGCTGAGCTAGAGGCCAAAATCTACAGGTAGGCACTTCGCAAAAAACACCTCTGTTTTTTTCCAAAATTTAGGATGTGTCCACGTTGCGCTTTGGGGTGTTTCCTGTCGCCGGCGCTAGGCCTACCCACGCAAGTGAGGTATCATTTTTATCGGGAGACTTGGGGGAATGCTGGGTGGAAGGAAATTTGTAGCTCCTCTCAGATTCCAGAACTTTCTGCCACAGAAATGTGAGGGACATGTGTTTTTTTAGCCAAATTTTGAGGTTTGCAAAGGATTCTGGGTAACAGAACCTGGTCCGAGCCCCGCAAGTCACCCCTCCTTGGATTCCCCTAGGTCTCTAGTTTTCAGAAATGCACAGGTTTGGTAGGTTTCCCTAGGTGCCGGCTGAGCTAGAGGCCAAAATCTACAGGTAGGCACTTCGCAAAAAACACTTCTGTTTTTTTCCAAAATTTAGGATGTGTCCACGTTGCGCTTTGGGGTGTTTCCTGTCGCCGGCGCTAGGCCTACCCACGCAAGTGAGGTATCATTTTTATCGGGAGACTTGGGGGAACGCTGGGTGGAAGGAAATTTGTGGCTCCTCTCAGATTCCAGAACTTTCTGCCACAGAAATGTGAGTAACATGTGTATTTTTAGCCAAATTTTGAGGTTTGCAAAGGATTCTGGGTAACAGAACCTGGTCCGAGCCCCGCAAGTCACCCCTCCTTGGATTCCCCTAGGTCTCTAGTTTTCAGAAATGCACAGGTTTGGTAGGTTTCCCTAGGTGCCGGCTGAGCTAGAGGCCAAAATCTACAGGTAGGCACTTCGCAAAAAACACCTCTGTTTTTTTCCAAAATTTAGGATGTGTCCACGTTGCGCTTTGGGGTGTTTCCTGTCGCCGGCGCTAGGCCTACCCACGCAAGTGAGGTATCATTTTTATCGGGAGACTTGGGGGAACGCTGGGTGGAAGGAAATTTGTAGCTCCTCTCAGATTCCAGAACTTTCTGCCACAGAAATGTGAGGGACATGTGTTTTTTTAGCCAAATTTTGAGGTTTGCAAAGGATTCTGGGTAACAGAACCTGGTCCGAGCCCCGCAAGTCACCCCTCCTTGGATTCCCCTAGGTCTCTAGTTTTCAGAAATGCACAGGTTTGGTAGGTTTCCCTAGGTGCCGGCTGAGCTAGAGGCCAAAATCTACAGGTAGGCACTTCGCAAAAAACACCTCTGTTTTTTTCCAAAATTTAGGATGTGTCCACGTTGCGCTTTGGGGTGTTTCCTGTCGCCGGCGCTAGGCCTACCCACGCAAATGAGGTATCATTTTTATCGGGAGACTTGGGGGAACGCTGGGTGGAAGGAAATTTGTAGCTCCTCTCAGATTCCAGAACTTTCTGCCACAGAAATGTGAGGGACATGTGTTTTTTTTGCCAAATTTTGAGGTTTGCAAAGGATTCTGGGTAACAGAACCTGGTCCGAGCCACACAAGTCACCCCTCCTTGGATTCCCCTAGGTCTCTAGTTTTCAGAAATGTACAGGTTTGGTAGGTTTCCCTAGGTGGCGGCTGAGCTAGAGGCCAAAATCTCCAGGTAGTCACTTTGCTAAAAACAGCTCTGTTTTCTGTGATGTGTCCACGTTGTGTTTTGGGGCATATCCTGTCGCGGGCGCTAGGCCTACCCACACAAGTGAGGTATCATTTTTATCGGGAGACGTGGGGGAACGCTGGGTGGAAGGAAATTTGTGGCTCCTCTCAGATTCCAGAACTTTCTGCCACAGAAATGTGAGGAACATGTGTTTTTTTAGCCAAATTTTGAGGTTTGCAAAGGATTCTGGGTAACAGAACCTGGTCCGAGCCACACAAGTCACCCCTCCTTGGATTCCCCTAGGTCTCTAGTTTTCAGAAATGCACAGGTTTCGTAGGTTTCCCTAGGTGCCGGCTGAGCTAGAGGCCAAAATCTACAGGTAGTCACTTTGCTAAAAACAGCTCTGTTTTCTATGATATGTCCACGTTGTGTTTTGGGGCATATCCTGTCGCGGGCGCTAGGCCTACCCACACAAGTGAGGTATCATTTTTATCGGGAGACGTGGGGGAACGCTGGGTGGAAGGAAATTTGTGGCTCCTCTCAGATTCCAGAACTTTCTGCCACAGAAATGTGAGGAACATGTGTTTTTTTAGCCAAATTTTGAGATTTGCAAAGGATTCTGGGTAACAGAACCTGGTCCGAGCCCCGCAAGTCACCCCTCCTTGGATTCCCCTAGGTCTCTAGTTTTCAGAAATGCACAGGTTTGGTAGGTTTCCCTAGGTGGCGGCTGAGCTAGAGGCCAAAATCTACAGGTAGTCACTTTGCTAAAAACAGCTCTGTTTTCTGTGATATGTCCACGTTGTATTTTGGGGCATATCCTGTCGCGGGCGCTAGGCCTACCCACACAAGTGAGGTATAATTTTTATCGGGAGACGTGGGGGAACGCTGGGTGGAAGGAAATTTGTGGCTCCTCTCAGATTCCAGAACTTTCTGCCACAGAAATGTGAGGAACATGTGTTTTTTTAGCCAAATTTTGAGGTTTGCAAAGGATTCTGGGTAACAGAACCTGGTCCGAGCCCCGCAAGTCACCCCTCCTTGGATTCCCCTAGGTCTCTAGTTTTCAGAAATGCACAGGTTTGGTAGGTTTCCCTAGGTGGCGGCTGAGCTAGAGGCCAAAATCTACAGGTAGTCACTTTGCTAAAAACAGCTCTGTTTTCTGTGATATGTCCACGTTGTGTTTTGGGGCATATCCTGTCGCGGGCGCTAGGCCTACCCACACAAGTGAGGTATCATTTTTATCGGGAGACGTGGAGGAACGCTGGGTGGAAGGAAATTTGTGGCTCCTCTCAGATTCCAGAACTTTCTGCCACAGAAATGTGAGGAACATGTGTTTTTTTAGCCAAATTTTGAGATTTGCAAAGGATTCTGGGTAACAGAACCTGGTCCGAGCCCCGCAAGTCACCCCTCCTTGGATTCCCCTAGGTCTCTAGTTTTCAGAAATGCACAGGTTTGGTAGGTTTCCCTAGGTGGCGGCTGAGCTAGAGGCCAAAATCTACAGGTAGTCACTTTGCTAAAAACAGCTCTGTTTTCTGTGATATGTCCACGTTGTGTTTTGGGGCATATCCTGTCGCGGGCGCTAGGCCTACCCACACAAGTGAGGTATCATTTTTATCGGGAGACGTGGAGGAACGCTGGGTGGAAGGAAATTTGTGGCTCCTCTCAGATTCCAGAACTTTCTGCCACAGAAATGTGAGGAACATGTGTTTTTTTAGCCAAATTTTGAGATTTGCAAAGGATTCTGGGTAACAGAACCTGGTCCGAGCCCCGCAAGTCACCCCTCCTTGGATTCCCCTAGGTCTCTAGTTTTCAGAAATGCACAGGTTTGGTAGGTTTTCCTAGGTGGCGGCTGAGCTAGAGGCCAAAATCTACAGGTAGTCACTTTGCTAAAAACAGCTCTGTTTTCTGTGATATGTCCACGTTGTGTTTTGGGGCATATCCTGTCGCGGGTGCTAGGCCTACCCACACAAGTGAGGTACCATTTTTATCGGAAGACTTGGGGGAACATAGATTAGCAAAACAAGTACTATTGCCCCTTGTCTTTCTCTACATTTTTTCCTTCCAAATATAGGAGTGTGTGTAAAAAAGACATCTATTTGAGAAATTCCCTGTAATTCACGTGCTACTATGGTCACCCCGGAATTCAGAGATGTGCAAATAACCACTGCTCCTCAACACCTTATCTTGTGCCCTTTTTGGAAATGCAAAGGTTTCCTTGATAGCAATTTTTTACTCCTTATATTTCAGCAAATGAATTGCTGTATACCCGGTATAGAATGAAAACGCACTGCAGGGTGCAGCTCATTTATTGGCTCTGGGTTCCTCGGGTTCTTGATGAACCTACAAACCCTATATATCCCCGCAACCAGAGGAGTCCAGCAGACGTAACGGTATATTGCTTTCGATAATCTGACATTGCAGGGAAAAGTTACAGAGTAAAACGTAGAGAAAAATTGATGGTTTTTTCACCTCAATTTCAATATTTTTCTTTTTCAGCTGTTATTTTCTGTAGGAAACCCTTGTAGGATCTACACAAATGACCCCTTGCTGAATTCAGAATTTTGTCTACTTTTCAGAAATGTTTAGGTTTCTGGGATCCAGCATTGGTTTCATGACCATTCCTGTCACTGACTGGAAGGAGGCTGAAAGCACAAAAAATTGCACAAATGGGGTATGCCCCAGTAAAATGCCAAAATTGTGTTGAAAAATTGGGTTTTCTGATTCAAGTCTGCCTGTTCCTGAAAGCTGGGAAGCTGCTGAGTTTAGCACCGCAAACCCTTTGTTGATGCCATTTTCAGGGGAAAAACCACAAGCCTTCTTCTTCAGCCACTTTTTCCAATTCTTTTGAAAAAAACGAAATTTTCACTGTATTTTGGCCAATTTCTTGGCCTCCTTCAGGGGAACACACAAAGTCTGGGTACCTCTAGAATCCCTAGGATGTTGGAAAAAAAGGACGCAAATTTGGCTTGGTTACCTTATGTGGACAAAAAGTTATGAGGGCCTAAGCGCGAACTGCCCCAAATAGGCAAAAAAAGGCCTGGCACAGGAGGGGGAAAAGGCCTGGCAGCGAAGGGGTTAAGTCCCACATTTATATTTTGACGCTAGACCCGTCTATGTCAAAATATATGAGTTAGAGTCATTTTTGGAAAGAGCCAACCCACCTTGCACCGAACTGCGACAAGGATATTCAAGGTGGTCGTTCCCTTCCTAAAAATGACACAAGCCCCTTAGCGCCATATGTACCTCCTGACGCTAAAATGACGTACACCTAGGAGGTGGAGCCACAAAATGATGCTAAGGCCGATTAGCACAACATTTTATCGCCTGGTCAGACCAGGCGTTAAAGTGCTGTTAGTCCCATTTCCATGAGGAAACACCATGGAATAGGCACATAGGTGCCCACCCTAACCCCCATCATCACCACCTCCCACACCACAGGGACACTACTGGTGGAGGGATCCCATCCCAGTTTACATGTATGTGTGTTGTGCGCCACTGGGGGCCTCTTACATGGGCCCCGCGTGGCAGGCCCTGGTTGTGTTGGGGGTAGTCCTGGGGACACTAGTCCCCTGTGTTGGGCATTGGGGTTGGGGTAATGACTCCTGTCTATGCTTAGACAGGATTCATGTTTTGGCTGCTTGTGCCTCCAAAAATGATGCTAGGCTAGTGCATTTTCTCCACATGGTACTACAATCCCAAGTGCCCTTCTACTCATATAAGTTCCTCTGGTCTTGGATCTGAAATATTGGATGGTGCCTTTAGAGCTGCAGGGAAGGTACTTTCACGTACAGATCATGCAGGCCCACCGGAAGTACCTGTGTTTTGTGGTGCATTTAACTCCCTTTCTATTCACTGTCCTTACTTTTGGACTCGCATCAGCCCCACAGGTGTGTATGAAAGTCTTGTAGGTGGTTACTGCCATTCTTCATAGGTCTAGAGAGTGCCTGTTGCTTACCTAGACAATTGGCTTTTGAAGGAGGATTCACTTCA
Source organism: Pleurodeles waltl (assembly GCF_031143425.1). Classification (NCBI taxonomy): domain Eukaryota; kingdom Metazoa; phylum Chordata; class Amphibia; order Caudata; family Salamandridae; genus Pleurodeles; species Pleurodeles waltl. Next base: position 715,898,056 of record NC_090446.1, read on the forward strand.
ATTAGTCTAGGACCATATGCATGACACAATGTTAATGGTATTAAACCTGGGGTTCTTCATCAATGAGTCCAAATCACATTTCTCACTCACACAAAGGCTATCCTCTATTGGAGGCCACCTTGGACATGTTTGCTTTGAAAGCTAGCCTTTTCACCCCACCACAGGACTTTAACCCTCAGGGCCAAGTCGATCCAAATGTAAACAGACAGCACAACATTGTTTTGAAGTTCTGCAACAAGCAGAGTGGCATATACTCTTACATTGTCTGGAGACGCTTGAGACTGTTGTGCTGGCTACAATTCCGCTGAATTCCCTGATGGTGAGCCTCTTTATGGAAGTACTTTGACACCAAAGTTGACAAACTCAGCAGGCATTGTCGTACAGACCACAAGTGGCATCTTTGCCTAGGGCTTATCAGAAAATTGTTGTCTTTTGGTTGGGTGCCCTTTATGGATCTCTTCACACTATCAAAAAAGCTAATTGTACATCTTTTTGCACTCTTCAGTTTCCACTTTGAAGGTCTCTGCGGGATGTGTTCTGACTTCATTAGGGATTTACACCTTATATGCACATTTTTGCCATCGTCTCGGACCTTATATTTTCTGAGGAAAATTGTGATCAAGTGCAGATAAATTTTGGTGACCACAGATATTTCAGATTTCTTTCTTGTCGAATTGGTTCTTCAAACATGTACATCTTTTACTCTTTTTAATATAAAAAGTGTTGTCATCCTTACATGTAGTGTGGTTCATTATGTTTTCAGTAAATGTTGCTCCTCCACATCCATTCATAGGAGTAGGAGGAGAGATTTTGCGGATTGGATCCCCTGAGTGCCATTAGATGCTATATGGATATGGCTAAGGTGTTTTGTATTGATGATCAGCTCTTCTTTAGGGTTCCCTATGCAAAGAGAAAGGAAAAGTGGCCAAGAAGCAGACCTTATCCCAAAGGACATTACTCTGAGTAAAATTGTGTTATGCCTTGGCCATAAAGGAGCCTCCTGAGACTCATTCAAGTAGGGCAAAGGCAGTGACCATGGCTGTAGCTGGGGGTATTCCTCTCTTGCACGCCTCTGAAGCGACTACATGGGCTTGTATCCATACATTTAGGTGGCACTGCTTTATCAATTCTCAAGTCAGCAAGACTCCATTTTACCTGTTTGGTCCTCCATGACTTTTTTGGTATAGGCCCACACTTCAGAACCATCTCCTATGAGTTAGGGGCTGCTTCAATACTGAATAAAAAGAAAGGAATCAGTAGGTAGAACTACCTATCAGAAAAGTAAGTCATTTACCGCTGGAAGTGCTCATTCTGATGGATACTCTGTCTACCAAGAAATCCCTTACTGCCCACTCACCACTCTATTCTGTGGAGTGGGCATTCAGGAATAATAAGGATTCAAGTTAGATTTGCTTGCTCCTGGCTACTACTTCAGTCTTGTCAGACAAACACCTTATCTGAAGACATGGAAAAAAAGGAGGAAACACATGTTCAATGTTGGAGCCTATAGGCAGCTTTGTCTCATCATGTCCGATGTAGGATGTAGCTGTGAAGAAAGCTGATGGTGATAATTACCAGCATTCAGGTGCTATTGCAAGATTTTTCCAGATCCTGCATAGTGCCTGGGTAGATTCAAAAGGTGAGGTATCTATGGGTAGATAAAGAAAGAACTTTACCAAAGATAAGAAACTTAGGGCTACATGTAGGAAGCTTAAAAATTGCGAGTCGGAAATAGCAACTCAATGCGAATCGCTATTTTCGACTTGCAAAACGGGAACTAAGAAAAAATCGCAATTCCATTTTGCGAGTCGGTGCCGAGTCGCATTGCAATTTGCGAAATCGCGAATTGCAATTTCCTAAATTGCACATGGGTGTGTCACAGAGTTGCAAATTGCGACTGTCGCAATTAGCGAACGGGTGCAAAAGAAAAGAGAAAACACACTTCCTGGTGCTGGTTGATGACATCAGAACCTGGAAGTACCCCCCCATGGAACAGGGAGGAGTCTAGAAAGCACAGACAGCAGAGGGACACCCAGCTGAGAGGAACAACTGCAGCCATGGCAACTCAAACTAAGGAGGCAACCACTGCATGGAGGAAAAGAAAGCTCAAATTCTCTGATAAGGAGTTGGAGGTCCTGACTGAGGAGTGTTGCCTACACCATGAGGTCCTGTTTGGCAAGGCAGCAAGAAGTGTCCCTGACACACAAAAAAAGAAGATTTGGCTGGACCTACAGAGCAAGATCAATGCAATAGGAGTCAGCCATCGCACCATCGAGGAGGTTTGCAAAAGGTGGTACGACCTCAGGTCCAGAACCAATGAAAGGATGGCAGAGCGGATGAAGGAGGTGCACGAAACAGGTGGAGGACCATCCACAGTACCACCTCCTACAGCTATAGAGAGCATGGTGGAGACCAGGCTGTCGTAGGAATTGGGGACCTGGACAGTTCAGCACCTGGAACCTCCAAAAGTAAGTTGCAAATCTCACTTATTTATACCACTCAAGGCATCATGCACACAACCACAGTCCACAAAAGCATGCATCATCCAATTTTGTTCCATGCCTATATTGCAACCTCAAGGACAGTAGTCCAACAGTTTAGGAATATTTATTTTGATACACCACACATCAGAGAGGCACTGGCAGTGTACCCCCTGTGTCCCACAGGTCTCCCTCAAGTATCCACCGAATACCCTATTGTGGAGGGAGATGACGATGCCACCATGACAGCAAACGAGGCAGTCACCATATCTGCAGGGGAGTGCAGTACCACACAGATTGTCCACCATGCACGTGGCCACCTAAGAGACCTGACACCGGGGCCACAGATGGGTGTGAGTCGGCCACTGTGAACAACTGGGTCTGGGCATAGATGGCGTCGTCGAACACAGAATGCAGGTCAGGAGGATGTCAAAACTGAACAATTCCTTGGACTAGAGGCATCCCTACTGAGCAGTCACCACCTGCAAAATAAACAAGTGCGGATGATGAACCGGAACCTGCATAGACTGCTACAGACCCTCACACAGGGATTTGCCAATGTTGAATCACAATTTTCCAACATGAATACCAATATGGTAAACCTCACCACCGCCATCAATGATCTGTGTAGGGAAATGGTTGTGGATCGGGGCCATGCAAGGCGCAGAGAGCGCAAATCTGCTGCATGTTTGGACCGGCTTAGTCTGTCCATTGGCCACCTAGCCACCACAACTACCTGCCTGTCAAGGCGCACTTTCACGCTACAGGTGGAACTAGGCTATTTTGACGGAGATGTGGCAAGGGGACTAGGGCGCATCACTGCTGCAGTAGACCTCATACATACCTCCCAGGCAGAAAGAGGTATTGGTGACACCCCTCAGGACAGTGAGGACATCTCAAGCGTAAGCATTGTTTCTGCCTCAGATGCCTGCATCCGACGTAGTAGCAGTGCCAGCAAGACATCAGGGGACCAACCAGGCACAGGCCATGGTGGACATAGCCGTAGGAGGGTGTGATGTTGTCTACCTGGGTTTAGCCTGAGGCACATGATATTAATGTGTCAGACTTTGTTACATTTTACTTCTTTACTGCTAGCTAAAACGCCAACATTTGAATACACTCCTGACATTAAAGGACATTTTTTTTTGTACAACCTGGCTATGTGTTTCTTACATTTGTGAGTGCTGTAACGGTTGTCAGGTACCTGCCAAAGTAGTGAGTTGCAATGTGGTCGATCTCCGTCTGCCCCCCAGTGAGATGCTACCACCCCCAGGCTGTCATTGCGGTGGCTCTTGCTCCTCATCATCCAAATCTGTGTCATCTATGGTAAACTGTAAACTTTAAACTGTAAACTTTGCACTTGTATAGCGCACTACTCACCCGCTAGGGTCTCAAGGCGCTGTACTCATACCGTTATGGAACCCCTCTTGGCTTTTCCCTGTGAGGTGCCCACTCCTGGGCACCCCCCGGGTGAAGCCAGGCATCCAAGCGCTGTTGGGGCCATTGTGGAGATTAAGCAAGCTATTGCCCAGAGTTGCAGAGTGGGACCCATTAATTAGATTAGGCACTGAGGCGAGAATTATCTGGTCCAAGGGAATTGAGCCCAAGACCTGCCGAAGCGGGACTTGAACCCTGGCCTTGAGCCAGATCTCTGCTTCAGGGTCTGCCGCTCTAACCATTGTGCCACACTTCTCCATGGTGAGATGTAGCCCACGTCTGGTTGCTATGTTGTGTAGGATGGCACATGTCGAGTCTCTGGGGCATACTGGGGTGCACCTCCACGTTTGTGCAGGCATCGAAAACGTGACTTTAACATGCCAAAGGTCCTCTTAATGACGGTTCTGGTTCGCTGATGTCCAATGTTGCAGCGCCTCTCATTCTGATTGGCAGGTGTTAGGTATGGGGTGAGTATCCATGGCCTCAGAGCATATGCTCTGTCACCTGTGGAACAAAACAGCAGATATGAGCATGGCTTCACATGGTTATGCAGTGACATGTATTTCTGACATTGTTGTCTACAACAAAGTACCTAATAAATATTCTTCACCAAACTCCCCACGTTCTAGGCATTGGTGTATCCCACTGTGCCTGAATATGTACGCATCATGTGTGCTCCCTGGAAATTTTGCCACTATATCAGTTATGACATTATGGGCATCACATACCACCTGGAGTTTGAGTGAGTGAGTACATTTCCTATTGCGGAACACATATTCCAGATTTGCAGGTGGGCAAATGGGTATGTGTGTCCCGTCCACACACCCTATTACATGGGGAAAGTTTGCAATTCCGTAGAAGTCCAATTTGGTGTTGTGTATTTCCTCCTCATTCCTGGGTAGGTATATGTATCTGGACATGTGTGTGAGTATGGCATCTAAGAACCGTCTAAACAATTGTGACAGGGCACTTTGGGACACCCCACCAGCAACTGCAAGCACCCCCTGGTAGCTACCCAAGGCCAAGAGGTGCAGTGAGCACAGCAATTGCACATGTGTGGGGATGGAGCAGCTGCGCAAGGTTTGGAGTTCTAGCTGAGGTTTCAGCAGTTCAATAATCTCTAAGATAACTGGGCAGCTCAGTCTGTATTTGTCATATATTTCCTCCTCAGTTTGTTGAAATGTGGTCTGCCTGGTTCTGTATATCCTCTCCTGTCTCCGCCTCCTCTTCCTCCTCTGCTGGGCAGCCTGGACTCGCCTCCTCCATGCAATCACGTAGAGTGCAGCCATTTTGAGTAACCCAGATGCCTTCTGGGTCTGCTTTTATACTTTGGTTCTGGTTACCACCTTTATGGAATCAGTGCTAATCTGGGTGTGCAAAATGGGCGACTATTCGCAATTTGCGACTGCCTTGTACATGCGGTTTGCGACTCGCAAATTGAGATTTCTTAATTGCGAGTCGCAATCACGAGTCGCAAATTTTTGCAATTCGGTAATTGGTAGCATCGCTATTTGGGACTCCGAAATGGCATTGGAACATACCATTTTGCTTTTTGCACGGTCGCAAATAGCGCTGCGACCAATATGCGAGCCGCAAAACGTACATACATGTAGCCCTTATTCTCCTAACTGCATGCCCACTTGGGTGATCATATATTTTATACAGAGGACTAGAAGTGTTTCCTAATTAAAATATTGAAAATCATAAACGTAAGTATGTAGAATTATTAGAATGCAAAATTAGAGCCATTTCAAATAGCCTGCTCACTCCTCATAAAGATCGTGCCTGTCTGGTTTGGTCAGACAATACTATACACACACATACTTATAGATTTTCAGATTTTCTCTCCAACTCCATACAAAAAACTGACCTTGCATTGTTTGCCACTTCCTCCGCACCAGACTTCTCTCTTTCACAGCAAGCAGCTTTAAAAGCCTTCCAATTTAATTTTGCCCGTAATAAGTTTTGATAGAGCTGAGAGCTGTTCCTTTCACCCGTTCTGCTTCTTGCCTTCTTTATTTCAGCTTCTCAAAGGGTAGTAGAGCTGAGCATCATTAAACCCCAATCATGCTCCTTAAACCAAGGTGCTGCAAAACTGGGGCATGGTCGCCAAGTCAACTATGTATTGGGCTAGTGTGTGGGGTGCAAAACTAAAGTATACCACTCAAAGAGGGGTAATCTAGCTACCCCTTTGCAAACAGTGCTGTTTGTGGGTGGTTGGCTTGGAGACCTAGGAACTCTCTCTCCCTACACCGTGCTGCTGACCCGCTCATTTGTGCAGTCGGTGAGCATAGCACCCAAATAAAAACAAATTGACGGACTCTCATTGCAGTTTGTCATTTTGTCTTCGATCTCCCCTTGCAAGTAAGCATATTAGCACTACCCTAACACCCACTATGTACCAGGCTCCACTGAAATTGTTGTGTATTGAACTTGGCGTAGTGGAACTAAAGTCCCCTGGTTGTGGCTGCTCTTGCTTGAAAGCTTCAATAAAAAATTATGTTTCTAATGGATATTCCTTCCTGCAAATTAATTTGTGCATCATCCGGAGTGTCATGTGGCACTGTTTGGCTTCATGCGTTGATTCACGAGACTCCAGAGTCTGGTACAATGTGATATATACTGATATCAGTTCCATTTTGTCTACACCATACACCTATACGGGCTGATTTAGAGTTTCTGCCAAACTCTCAGTCTGCTCGCACAATTTAGAGGTGGCCAGACCACGAGGTTTACGCCAACGGAGTAAAATTTACTCCGACAGTGTAAACCTTCCTCCAACAGCCTAAGGGAGTAGGGGCGGTTGGAGGTAAGCCATTTGACCCTCCGTCCTGTTTAGAGCGGGTGGTAGAATGGATTCTTTTACTGTCTGTCACTGTGAGATTTGCTCTGCAGTGCAGAACAGTAAAAAAGACAAATGACCCACACCATGGGAGAAAATGTCCTTGGTGTGGTTATTGTTCGTTTTTTTTCTCAAAACCAAACTTCTGCTATTGAAATTTATTTTTGAAAAATAAAAAAAACTTTAGAAACGTTTGATGGCTGACCATCATGTTTGAAGTGTTAATCTTTTCCTACATTGACATCGACACCATGACGGTGGATTCTGCCAATTTCAGTCTATGGAGATGACTGCAGACTGGAAGACATGTCTAAGGCCCTCATTATGAACATAGTGGTCCGTTCCGCACCGCCGGCGGTGGCGGTAGAAACCGCCAACAGAGGAGCGGCCAGGACCGCCAAATAATGAACCAAACGAAATACACGCATCCCGCACACCACCCACCGCCAGTGAAGGAGTCCCGCTGATGACGGCAGAGTCCGCCCACAGGCCGTCGGAAAGGCCCAACCCGCCCATCAAATTATTAACGACCATTCCGCTGCCAGTTCCGGTGCGGGAACCACCACCACACAAAGTCAGGCAGAAAAGAAGCAAAAAGAAGGAAACACTCACCGGAGTTCCACAAAACGTGCAACGGCAGCCATGGACATAGAGCTGCAGATCATGCTAGCCTTGCTCCTTTCCATATATCTACACGACCGAGACCGCCGACGAAGACGATGACGGTAAGTACCGCAACCTCCAACACAAGGGAGGAAAGGGCAAAGTTGCATACCCACCCACTCCACCCACCCCGCAACGCCCCCCCAACCCTTCCCAGCAGCACAAGTCAGACACCCACAGTGGGACGTACCCGACCGAGGCCACTGCAACTTGGCCATAGTACATACAATAGCCCTATACCCATAAATAACTTAAATAAACACCAGGGTGGAACTGCGTGCAGCCCAAACACAGGTCCACACGGAAATTTTATTATGTAGCTCAGTGAGCTAAATGGTGCCAACAGGGCCAATGGCTAGTCCATCAAAAGTAATTAGTCCTTGGCCACAATTGGCCACACCTGACTCCCACAAGTGCTGGGTACTCCACTGAACGGGGCACCATATGGGGATCCAGGCACCTCACGGAAGAGGGGGTGGGGTGGGGATTTACGACGGGGGTGGGCTTCTCCTTTGAAGTGGGTGGGGGCTGTTTGGCTCGGGCGGAGCAGGATGCCTTAGGCTCTGAGCAGGCCTTCTTCTTCACCGGAGAAGGGGCATGGAAATCGGAAGGCTGGACCGGGGCGGGATGCAATGTGGAAGGAGCGTAAAGGGCAAGGAGGTGGGCACGTTTCGGGACAAGACGGGGTGGGCCAGTGGGTTCAAACAGTTCTGCACGGGAGAGGAAAAGTTTTTGGGGAGCAATTGGGGTGGGCGTGGATGAGGGCCTGGGAGTGGAGGAAGAGGGAGTTGATGTATGGGGTGTACGTGTGCATGTAGTGGGTGCAGGTGACTGCTCAGTATGCTGTGGTGTGGTGGATGTCTGATGGGTGGGTGTCTTGGTGCGCTTGAGTGTTTTGGGAGGTGGACAGTGGGAGAAGACAGACAGCTAGTGTGGATGTATGTTGGGTGAGTGTCTACAAGTCCGGTGAGTGTGCTGCATGTGTCAACTACACTGGAGGTGGTGAGTGCAGGTGTGGTGTATGGGGTGCATGTATGGCTGTCTTCTATTGTGGTGAGTGCAGGAAGAGGAGCAGTAACAGTGAGTGAAGGTGCAGTGCATGAGGGTGTGGATGTAGAGGTGACAGACAGGGAGGCGGAAGAGGAGGGCACACTGGGGGAAGTGGACGTTGTTGTGTGTGCAGGTGTCTGTTGGCTGTGTGAATGATTGTGGTGGGAGGTGTGGTGCTTGTGTTTGGAAGTGTGCTTCTTGTGTGTTGATGTGCCTGTAAGCGGGTCTGATTGTGTTCTTTGGACAGGTGAAGGGAGTGGGGTGCTGGAAGGGGTAGAGGAGATTGGAGATAGGCATTGGTCTGCTGCACCTCAGAAGCCAGACCCTGGATGGCATTGACGATGGTTGTCTGCCCTACAGAGATGGTTCTCAGGAGGTCAATAGCCTCCTCTGTGAGGGCAGCAGGGCTGACTGTGGCAGGAGAGGAGGTGCCTGGGGCAAAGGCGACATCCACCTTCCTGGGTGGGCGGCCAAGGGCAACTCGGTGGGGAGCAGAAGGGAGGGCGCTGATGGTATGGGGAGTGGCGGAAGATGTTACGATAGTGGTGTGTGCACTAGGGTCCGCCACCGCCAGAGGACCCCCATCGGAGGAGGTCTCAGAGTCACTACCTCCTGTGGTAGTAGCCTCCCCCGTGGAAGTCCCCTCGCCCTCCCACCCACTGGTCCCTTGGGCATCCATTGTCTCTGCCTCGGAGGATCCATGGGCTGCTGCCTCCCCATTTGCCAGTGCTTCAGCTCCCTCGTCTGATGTTGATGCTGTACCAGACAAACACAAGAGAACAGGGATGGGGAGAAAAAACAGGAGAGACACTTGTAAGTAGCTAAATGCTGATACACAATGGCCAGACATACACCTACCCAGCAGACACACCTAACAGGCAGCACCGTGCACTAGGCCCAGGGCCCTGGTCCTGACTACTAAGCAGTATACTGACCTACACCCATATCCTGAAATTGTATTGGAGCTCAGGTAGGTGAAACCTGACAGAACACACCCCTACACCCTTTGGGGAGCAGACAGTAGCTGGTCACCAGTCAAAATCCCTGCTCTAAGCACCATGAGCCCTATTGCACACACACTCATCCTTCCAGGCTGAAGTATGGGCTGTGAGTACTCACCCCCTTGTGACTGCTGTGCAGCCTTCAAGCGCCCATCCAGGTCTGGGTACGCCACCGCCAGGATCCTTCGCATGAGGGGGGTCAGTGCCCGACAGGCACCCCTTCCACGTTGGGAGGACTTCCCAGCTGGGCCTCAGTGATCTTCCGCACCCAGCACCGCAGGTCCTCCCACCTCTTTCGACAGTTGGTGCTCCGCCGGTTGTAGACCCCCAGGGTCCATACCTCCTGGGCGATGGCATGCCAATGTGCCCTCTTCTGGTGGGCGCTGACCTAGTAGGGTGACACAGAAATGGAACACAGAGGTCAGGCACCTGCACGATGGCAACAGCTGGCAGATTGTCATGCATAGGACAGGCAGTACTCCCAGACATGCAGGACAGTGGCACGCAGCATTCCATGCACCAAGCCCCACCCTGGCTCACAGGAGCACACATCTGTGCAATCCACTCCATCCATCACTCACACAGTGCCCCCCAAATCCGGACTCACCTGTACCTCTGGCCGTCCGTAGAGTCTGCCGTACAGGGGCAGGACCCCTTCCACCAGTTTCTCCAGTTCTTCCTGGGTGAAGGCCAGGGCCCTTTCCCCTGCACCACGTGGAACATCCATAGCCAGAGGCAGGCCACAGCAGTACACAGAGTGGAGTACTTGTCCGCACAGGATCAGGGAGTCAAGTGATTAAACAATGACGAACGCGCGTACGTTCTGCGGCGGTATGCACCGTCACCGCCGGCGGCGATCATGATACGCCAGGCTTCCCCATTGGCATCTATGTTATCCAATGAAGGTGTGAACAGCGTTCAACACCGACGTACGCTGTGACGTCAACCGCTAGCGGTATTAGTTCACTTTCACAACGAAGGGGCAGAACTACAGTGGGCAGACATTTTGCCATCACCTTTGCATCTTTAAATTCATAATACTCACAATGCTGGGCCTACTAGCCATATGAAGCACCTAGGCCTCTATCCATTGAGTATATAATCACACATGATTTACTCCGTTCCCTCCTAGTGATGTACATGTACATCTGTCAGGTTGCAGTTATTGTACAGACACTACTATGAAGAATGCACTGCATGTATGTAGCAAATAGGCCAGTGTATGCGTGCACATTACTCCTTTTTCTTACTTCTCATAGGTATCGACCCTTGTGGCGAGGAAGGGCACCATCAGTGTACAGACCACTTGTGGATATGGGGACCATGGTGGAGCATCAGATCATAATCACCTACAGACTCACACGTGCAACTATTCAGGACCTATGTACATTCCTGGATCCTGCACTGACTCCCGGAAATTGTAATCAGCATGCCATTCCAACTGAGGTGCAGGTGCTCTCCGCACTCCATTTTCTGGCCACAGGATCTTTTCAAGTGACATTGGGCATGGTTGTTGGTTTCTCACAGCCAATGTTCAGCCAGGTACTGACAAGATTTCTGAATGCATTTGTATGACATCTGCAATCCTATGTGCGATTCCCCCAAAGTGCTGACCTCCCTGCCATCAAATCTGACTTCTATGCCTTTGCAAACATTCCCCATGTCATAGGTGCCATCGATGGCACCCACATAGCTATCATTCCCCCAAGAGTGAGTGAACAGGTGTACAGAACCAGGAAGAACTTTCACTCCATGAACATCCAATTGGTATGTACTGCAGACCAGTACATATCCCATGTGAATGCCATGTTTCTGGGATCTGTCCATGATTCATTTGTTTTGAGGAACAGTAGTGTGCCACAGAAGATGGAACAACTACAAGAGGACAGAGGGTGGATCATAGGTACGTTTGCCTGTCACTAACTGACAAATTGCAAAAAACCAGCCTGTCTGACTAAGGACATTCCAATGACGACTCTGTATTGGCCATTTCTCTAGGTGATTCTGGCTTTCCAAACTTGCGTTGGCTCTTGACACCAGTGAGGAATCCCAGGACGGAGGCAGAGAGGAAATACAATAAGGCCCATGGACGTACTAGGAGGGTGATAGAGCGTACTATTGGTCTCCTGAAGGCTAGATTCCGGTGCCTGCATATCTCTGGGGGTTCCCTGGCCTATGGGCCTGATAAGGTGTGTAGAATAGTGGTGGCCTGCTGCATGTTGCACAACGTGGCAGTGAGACATTCAATCCCCCTTTTGGAGGTGGAGGGTGCTATAGGTCCTGATCAGTTACCTCAAATAGGTGAGGAGAGTGATGGTGAGGATGAGGAAGGTGAAGATGTCAATTCCAGGAACCAACTGATAAAACTCTACTTCCAATAACTGTGTGGGACTTCAGCCTGTAAATGTGGTTAATGACTAATACTGTAAGTGTGCCATGTCATCTAGGGGGAATTGGTCACGATGGGCGAGACATGGACCTCTTCAGCATGGTACTGACAGACAATATATGCATTCCCTCCTTGCCTATTTTGAAACACACATTACCACCCCCATGCACAAATTGACAATAAAGTTGTTCCCTGCCAGTTGCATCCATACTCCACTTTGTTCAACATTGAAGACAGGGGACAGTGTTACAGGTGGGATATGTTGTTTATTGGTGGGATACAGTGAAATGTGCTGTGTACAGTGATGGAAGTCCTAATGGTTGGGTGTCCTCAAAACCGACTTGGTGGCAGGCCTGTTTGATGTCATAGGTGGGTCCTATTTGTAGTTTAGTACTTTATTTAGCCCTCAACTAAGTGTAGTTGGTGAATGAGTGGGATGGTTGCGTGGCAGTAGTAGCAGTGTCAATTGTTGGAGTGGGGCTTGTTCTTCGCTGGGTTTCCAGTGCCATATCTTGGCCTGAGACTACGTTTGGGCACCTGCTGTGGAGCTTCATGGGGTGGCATGGTTGGGCCTTGTGATTCCTGGGAGGGTATTTCCTGTGCTGTTTCAGCTGCTTGGGTCATCTGTTGCTGGTTGTCCAGGGCTGTTGTGGGGGCCTCTTGTCTGGTGTGGGAGTCTGAGTGTTTGTTGACCAACTGCAGCAGTGCTCCAGCAATGGTGGCCATTGTGGCATTGTGTTCTTTCCACTGCTCCATGGCCTGTTGGTGTTGTTTCAGCTGCATCCTCTGACTTTGCTCCAGGGTGGATACAATCTGTACTAAATGGTTGGTAAGGTCCCACCATAAAAGTATAGTTTTTCAGCCGTTAGTTGCAATAGTTCAATAGTAGAAAAGGCAAGAAAGGAATCTCTTGTGTCCAATTAAACACAAATTTATTGGAGAGAAGTGGTTGATTCCAAAGTTGAGTTTCAAAGTCCAACGGAGTTTCAGCCGACACGTGTTTCGCCCCACATGGCGTATGCACCAGGGCTTTCTCAAGGCTGTAAAGAAGAAATGGTATAAGGCTCGGGATTGAGCTCAGTATAAATGAGAGCGACACCGAAAGGGTGAGCACCCTAAGTGTGTGAAAAAGGGTCATGCATCGCATTTGCTGTGCTCTCTTAAAAGGAGGTGAGTACCCCCTATATAGGGGTCACTATGAGGAAAAGGTAGCACCATCTATTCGTGAGATGTAGGTCCTTGCATAATAGTGTGGAGAGTACACTGTGAGTCCTAGAGAGTATTACAGAAGTGTAACTTGAAAAGAACATTAAAAAGAAATATATATTGGTATTCGATATTTTAGTTAGGAATTATCAGTCGTGTAGGTTTATGCTGCCACTAAACTACGTGATATTACTAATTAATTGTCATGCAAATGAGAAGTTAAAGGAGAAGAATAACAGTGTATGTAAATTAGAATTTAGAGCTTAGCAAGTAAAAGTTACATACCACATTATTTGAGAGCATATTTCTTCAGGCTAATTGCCACAGTTATTATAAAGAATCTGTGCATGAAATATATGACAGACATCTGAATTGTGTGACATTTACTCTACAAACAATTCAAAATAAGCGATGTTATCGGAATGATGGCAAATGTATGCCCATTATGTTAAACCATAGCATCACAAAAAGTCCCAAAATTATTAGCGCATTCCAAAATTGCACATTATTGTGTTCAGTTCATAATCAGGAAAGAGATTCAATATTTCAATTGGTATGGCAAATTAGACCTAACTTTGGGAGAGTCTAGGAGGGTGAGTATGCCTTTTGAGGGGCAATATTATCGGCCGGTAACTTGTACAAATTATGAGCAGAGCAAACAGTCTAACAGGCCCCCTTTAAGCGTTTAAATTGTGGGTCAATAAAGGTGGCTAAGTCCTTACCTATATCATTAGGAACAAGCAGTGTTTACGATTCCGATGCGTCCTTCGCCTCTTCTCGGGGGACGCGCTGGGAAAACACTCCATATTTATTAGCGGTAGTCCTTCTTCAGTGTTAAGGGCACGAACACTGAAGAAGGACTGAGGAACAGTTAAACTAAATCGGATGATGGCGTCGCCTTTGAAAGCAATAACGCGGCGGCGCCATTATGAAAGAGAAAAAGGCGTCCTATTTGTTACTACGAGCAGCCAAGTGGAAGCGAAAGATTATTAACAGAAAATATTATAAAACGAAAAATTATTAATTGAACTTCAAGCTAGGGGTGTGAATACTACCTAATTAATGTAGAAAAAGAGAAATAGAAAAATAAATAAAATGAAGATTAAATATTAGAAATTAATAATTGATAGATAGATAACAGAAAAACTAAGAAACAGATGTCTTGGTATTACTATGTCTAATACAGAAAGTTACTATGTTAACACCACTAGGCTATTCCCAGGAGATAGTTCCTCCCTATGAAAGGGCAAATTAAAAAGAAGGCTAGGCAGGGTATAAAGCGAAACAAAAGAAAAGGAAAAGATAAAGAGCTCGTCCGGCTCTTCACATCAGCCATTAATGCCACTCATCGTCTTTGTTTGGCCATAATTAACAGTATCATAATGAATGATCATCCGGCTTTCCTCTTGACGTAGACGCAGGGGTAGGTTACCCCCCCCCTTGTAGACTTTGTGATGCGTCGAAGACCACAAAAAGTAAAAATGCACTCGTAGGGATGACATTCATTGAAATGTTCCACAAGGGGTGCCTTGACTTCTGATTTTTGAATGTTACGAAAGTGTTCTTGAATCCTAGTTTTAAGAGGACGGATGGTACTTCCAATGTAAACTTGTTGACAGGGACACCATATTATGTAAATAATGTTGGTACTTTCACAGTTAATGAAGTCTTTGATCTGGAAGTCCTTGCCTTTGATGGCTATTATTGTGGATTTGTTAAGACCTAATTTGCAGATGGAACATTTGGTACAGGTATAAAAACCTTTAGGTTTTGGAAAAAAGGTCTGGATGGTGTTGGTTGGAAAAATGAAGGGCACAGTTTGTCCCTGAGGTTAGGGGCTCGGCGGAAGCCTATTTGTGGGTGATTGGTAATGTATTTATTGATGGAAGAATTGTTATGTAATAAGTACCAATGTTATTGCAGATATTTCCGAATGAGATGATAACCATTATGAATTCTGTAATCAGACAAATGACTGTATCCTGTTTGGTCCGATGTATTGTGTTAATCATCTTGTTCCGGTCCATGTTGCCTAGCTTGTCTTTTGTTGAGTTCAAGGTTGTCTTGTTATACCCCCTAACCATGAGTCTCTCCGTTATTTGGGTGTAGGTGTTTTGATAATCAAGAGGGTTAGTACAGTTCAATCTGGCTCGTCTGTACTCGCCTTGCGGAATGTCCCCCCCACCATCTCTCTCACTCAACCGAAGTGACATCTCTGTTCAGGACTTGGAAGACATTAGACTTCTATGTAATCTGTCCAATACTAACGAATCGGACCTCTCACTCCCTTCAGTGGCAAATGACTTAGACTTGGAAATCAACCAATATCACCCTTCTGATCTCCGACCGAAATCCACCTTTACCCCCATTCTCCCAGCAGGGAACTCTATAGATCTCTTCTCAACAGCAGTAATGAGAGATTTTGACAGAGAATACACATGTTACTGTAGTAGACGTAAATATTTACCTTCAAATATCAACCGAAAACAAGTAACAGCTCTTGTGAAACTTCGGAATAATCCCAATATCACCATCAAGGAAGCTGACAAAGGAGGGAATATAGTCATTCTTAACACTACTTACTACCTCAAGGAGGCATATCGACAACTTCAAGACTCAAAGTGCTATAAACGACTTACTTATAATCCAACAGCAGAAAAACAACAGAAATTATCAGATCTACTTGACTATTGGCACTCTCGCCAAATCATTTCTAACAAAGAAAAAACAACTCTTTTTCTGCCTCATCCTACAATTCCTACTCTTTACCTCTTACCCAAAATTCACAAAAAAGACCTCCCACCTAAAGGTAGACCAATCATATCTGGTATAAACTCTATATGCTCTAAACTGGGCACCTTAATTGATCGCGTACTACAACCTTTTATGACTAACTCCTTCGTCAGAGACAAAAAAACACAATAATCCAAAAATTACAAAATATCGATTGCCAACCGGACTACTTTCTTGTTACCATTGATATAGTCAGTCTTTACACCTCTATCAAACACCATGATGGCTTAGAAGCAGTTAGAAAAAGCCTTTCGGCCAAACCAGTGACATTTACAACACACAACCTAATGATACTGGAAATGTTGAAGTTTTGTTTAGAAAACAAGTATTTTTTATTTGATGGTCACTATTACTTGCAACTACAAGGGACGGCAATGGGGGCCAAATTTGCACCACCGTACGCCTGTATTCTAATGGGCGTGGTCGAACAAGATTGGCTCTGGAATGACAGAAATGAACACTTTTCCCAACATATTATTTATTGGGGACGGTATATAGATGACATTTTGCTGATTTGGAAAGGCCAGAAGGCCTTACTTATACAATTTTTGAAGTCATTAGTACCCAATAAATGGGGTATTGACATTACATAGCACATCTCCAACTCGGAGGTGGAATACTTAGGTCTTCTGGTTTTTGTAGACAATGACAAACTACAGACTCAATTTTTTTTTAAAAAGACAGCGGCCAATTAAATTCTGCATGCAACCAGCTGCCATCCTCCGAGTACTATCAAGAACATTCCGCAAGGCGAGTACAGACGAGCCAGATTGAACTGTACTAATCCTCTTGATTATCAAAACACCTACACCCAAATAACGGAGAGACTTATGGTTAGGGGGTATAACAAGACAACCTTGAACTCAACAAAAGACAAGCTATGCAACGTGGACCGGAACAAAATATTTAACACAATACATCGGCCCAAACAGGATACAGTAATTCGTCTGATTACAGAATTTAATTATGGTCATCATCTCATTCGGAAATATCTGCAAAAACATTGGTACTTATTACATAACAATTCTTCCATCAATAAATACATTACCAATCACCCACAAATAGGCTTCCGCCGAGCCCCTAACCTCAGGGACAAACTGTGCCCTTCATTTTTCCAACCAACACCATCCAGACCTTTTTTTCCAAAACCTAAAGGTTTTTATACCTGTACCAAATGTTCCATCTGCAAATTAGGTCTTAACAAATCCACAATAATAACCATCAAAGGCAAGGACTTTGAGATCAAAGACTTCATTAACTGTGAACGTACCAACATTATTTACATAATATGGTGTCCCTGTCAACAAGTTTGCATTGGAAGTACCATCCGTTCTCTTAAAACTAGGATTCAAGAACACTTTCGTAATATTCAAAAATCAGAAGTCAAGGCACCCCTTGTGGATCATTTCAATGAATGTCATCCCTACGAGCGCATTTTTACTTTTTGTGGTCTTCGACGCATCACAATGTCTACAAGGGGGGGTAACCTACCCCTGCGTCTACGTCAAGAGGAAAGCCGGATGATCATTCATTATGATACTGTTAATTATGGCCTAAACAAAGACCATGAGTGGCATTATTGGCTGATGTGAAGAGCCGGACGAGCTCTTTATCTTTTCCTTTTCTTTTGTTTCGCTTTATACCCTGCCTAGCCTTCTTTTTAATTTGCCCTTTCATAGGGAGGAACTATCTCCTGGGAATAGCCTAGTGGTGTTAACATAGTAACTTTCTGTATGAGACATAGTAATACCAAGACATCTGTTTCTTAGTTTTTCTGTTATCTCTCTATCAATTATTAATTTCTAATATTTAATCTTCATTTTATTTATTTTTCTATTTCTCTTTTTCTACATTAATTAGGTAGTATTCACACCCCCAGCTTGCAGTTCAATTAATCATTTTTCGTTTTATAATATTTTCTGTTAATAATCTTTCGCTTCCACTTGGCTCCTCGTAGTAACAAACAGGACGCCTTTTTCTCTTTCATAATGGCACCGCCGCGTTATTGCTTTCAACGGCGACGCCATCATCCGATTTAGTTTAACTGTTCCTCAGTCCTTCTTCAGTGTTCATGCACTTAACACTGAAGAAGGACTACCGCTAATAAAGATGGGAGTGTTTTCCCGGCGCATCCCCCGAGAAGAGGCAAGGGACGCGTCGCAATCGTAAACACTGCTTGTTCCTAATGATATAGGTAAGGACTTAGCCACCTTTATTGACCGACAATTTAAACGCTTAAAGGGGGCCTGTTAGACTGTTTGCTCTACTCATAATTTGTACAAGTTACCGGCCGATAATATTGCCCCTCAAAAGGCATACTCACCCTCCTAGACTCTCCCAAAGCTAGGGGTGATTTGCCATACCAATTGAAATTCTGAATCTCTTTCCTGATTATGAACTGAACACAATAATGTGCAATTTTGGAACGCGTTAATAATTTTGGGACTTTTTGTGATGCTGTTGTTTAACATAATGGGCATGCATTTGCCATCATTCGGATAACATCGCTTATTTTGAATTGTTTGTAGAGTAAATGTCACACAATTCAGATGTCTGTCATATATTTCATGCACAGATTCTTTATAATAACTGTGGCAATTAGCCTGAAGAACTATGCTCTAAAATAACGTGGTATATAACTTTTACTTGCTAAGCTCTAAATTCTAATTTACATACACTGTTATTCTTCTCCTTTAATTTCTCATTTGCATGACAATTAATTAGTAATATCACGTAGTTTAGTGGCAGCATAAACCTACACGACTGATAATTCCTAACTAAAATATTGAATACCGATATATATTTCTTTTTAATGTTCTTTTCAAGTTACACTTCTGTAATACTCTCTAGGACTCACAGTGTACTCTCCACACTATTATGCAAGGACCTATATCTCACGAATAGATGGTGCTACCTTTTCCTCATAGTGACCCCTATATAGGGGGTACTCACCTCCTTTTAAGAGAGCAGAGCAAATGCGATGCATGACCCTTTTTCACACACTTAGGGTACTCACCCTTTCGGTGTCACTCTCATTTATACTGAGCTCTATCCCAAGCCTTATACCATTTCTTCTTTACAGCCTTGAGAAAGCCCTGGTGCATACGCCATGTGGGGCGAAACACGTGTTGGCTGAAACTCCATTGGACTTTGAAACTCAACTTCGGAATCCACCACTTCTCTCCAATAAAAACGTGTTGAATTGGACACAAGAGATTCCTTTCTTGCCTTTTCTACTACTGAACTATTGCAACTAATGGCTGAAAAACTATACTTTTATAGTGGGACCTTACCAACCATTTAGTAGCGTTTCTCATCATAGGAGGACTTGGATCCATGTCCTCCAGTCTAAGCTCCCACAGTCCAGGTGAACAGGCATTCTATATAGGAAGTTAATCCGTCTGGACCCTTCTCCTTTGGATGGATACAATCTGTGCCAACCTGTCTTGGGGATGTTGGTAGGCCCCCAATACCTCTGCAATGATGTCCTGGGCTGCTGCATCTATCCGGTGCCCTACCCACTGACCCACTGTAGCACTTGACCTTGCCCTGGTCCCCTGTGCCTGTGTCCCCTGCGCAGGTCTTGACGTGCCACTGGCCCTCGTCTTCCTGCATGTTGGGGGTGGGAGACTATGGCCTCTGTAGCTGTGTTCCACCTGTTTGTGCCCTGGGTCCACTGGTGTGGGTAGGCCTCCCCTGGCCTGCTCGTCTTGACTGGGTGTTAGGGGTGACAGTGTTTTCCTGGGTGGGGCTGCTGCATAGTGAGCATCCAGGGCTGTGGGAGGGGCCTGCCTGCTCATCAGTGTCCAGGGATCCTTCACCAGTGTCCTGTGATGTGCCTCTGTCTCCCCGGAGTGCTGTGGCACTCCTTGTCCCCTACATTCGGGTTGCATGGGTGGTGGTGCCTTTTTGGGGACACAGAAATGTATGTTACATATGCATGAGGGTTTGAGGTGTACTGAACTGTGCAATTTTGTGCTGGTGTGCCTTTCAGTGGCCTTCTAGGGTGCCTTTGTGAGGTGGGCATTGCATTTAGTGGCAGTGGTGGGGTTACATTGTGGTTGGGGTTATTATTCCATTGTGGGTACGTGCAGGGGTGGGTGGCTGTGCACAGCGGGAGTGATGTGGGCCTGGTAGTGAGTTGTGGGTGATGCAGGGTGGTGGATGTGGTGGGTAATGGCTGGGTGGGGTGTGGGTCTAGGTGGGTGTGGGTGGGGTGGGGTGGTGCATGCATTACAGGTATGGTGTATATGGGGTAATTGTAGATGACTTACCCGAGTCCATTCCTCCAGTGAGTCCAGTGAGTCCCTCTGGGTGCAGGATGGCGAGTACCTTCTCCTCCCAGTCTGTATAGTCGGGTGGTGTTGGTGGCGGTCCTCCCCAAGTCTTCTGCACTGCAGTGTGGTGCCTGGATGCCATGGCCCGGACCTTCCCCTGCAGGTCGTTCTATCTCTTGCGGATGTCGTCCCGGGTGCGTGGATGGTGTCCCACTGCATTCACCCTGTTCACAATGGTCTCCCACAGCTCCATTTTCTGGGCGATGGGTGTGTGCTGCACCTCGGACCCGAATATTTGTGGCTCCACTTTTAAGATCTCGTCCACCATGGTCCTTAGCTCCATTTCGGTGAAGTGTGGATTTTTGGGGGGGGAGATGGTGAGGGTGGTGGATGGCGCCAGACTGGGGACGGGGTTTGGGTGCTCCTGTGTGGGTCGATATGCGTGTCCTGTCTGCTGGCGTTCTCTGTCTGGCTCTGGTGCTCTCTGTCTTCTGGTCCTGGTTTCGTTGCAAGGGATTGTGGGGTGTGTCTTGGGGTGTTTTATGGTGTTCTGGATGTGTGTCAGGTGTGTGGGTGCTAAGCCTAGCCAATGTGTGCACTGGTTGCTGTTGGGCCCACTTGCCGCTCGTGGCGGTCGCAGCCACCAATGGTCGTCCGGCATCCACTGTCCGCCGAGGTGATTTGTGCATCATTATTTGGAGGGCGGGATGTGGGTGTGCTTGGCGGTGGCGGGGTGGGGTGGGCTGGGATTCCCGCCGACAGGGTCCTGGCGGGGAGTGGTCTGGGAATTTTTGGCAGGTTGGGTTTTTCGATCATTATATGGCGGGTTTCCATTCGCCGCCGCCGGCGAGATTCTGTTCACCGCCGCCAGGGCGGTCAGCAGTCTTTCCCGCCATGTTCATAATGACCGCCTAAATTTGGATGGCAGAGTAAAGGCAGGGTGGCGAACATTAAGTCCTCCACCACCCTATGTGCCTCCGACCCCAAACCTTAAATCATGCCCTCCAAAATAAGGGTCACACGGTTTTTGTTTTTGCACATTTTCCTCCAAGGTCCTCAGGCTTGAAGAATAGCACAGAATGTCAGTGATGGACCCTAATTTGTAGTCTCTTTGGTGCTGGGAAAGTCTTACAAAATGGATGAGCATTCTTCTTTGATGCATTAAAAGAACAGGAGGTGGGAGTGTTTATAGCTTTTGTAAAAGCTAAATTAAGATCTCCATTAAAAGGAAGATTGTCGGAGAAAACAAGTAAGAATCACACAAAGTCAGCATCCTCCTTTCACTGGATGTTTAGGGAAAACAAACAAAGAATGTCTAAAGAGTGATTAAATACTTCCTCTATCCTGATCTCAGAAAAGCTCAGCCCAAGCAGTAGAGGTGTTTTCCTCCCTATGGGGCCATCCTAAACAGGTTCAGGCAATAGATGCATGTTAGACTTTTCATCCTTGGCGTGGTCTCCCTTAACTTTTTGCCTCTGTTCCCCAGGTTGTTGATGTGTGCTGGACTCTGATTTTATTGTTTTTGTTACTCTGGGCACTTTACCACTGCTAACCAGTGCTAAAGTGCAAGTGCTCCTGTTTAAAATATGTACGTAATTAGTTCTCCATGATTGGCATATTTGTTTTACTGTTAAGTCCCTAGTAAAGTGCACTAGAGGTGCCCAGGGCCTGTAAATCAAATGCTACTAGTGGGCCTGCAGCACTGGTTGTGCCACCCACATAAGTAGCTCTGTAATCATGTCTCAGACCTGCCACTGCAGTGTCTGTGTGTGTATTTTTACACTGTAAATTCGACTTGGCAAGTGTACCCACTTGCCAGGCCTAAACCTTCCCTTTTCTTACATATAAGGCACCCCTAAGGTAGGCCCTAGGTAGCCCCAAGGGCAGGGTGCAGTGTATGGATAAGGTAGGACATATAGTAATGTGGTTTACATGTCCTGACAGTGAAATACTGCCAATTTCGTTTTTCACTGTTGCAAAGCATGTCTCTCTCATAGGATAATATGGGGGCTACCTTTAAATATGATTAAAGTGCAGATTCCCCTAGAGGGTAGATGGAGATTTGGAGTTTGGGGTCCCTGAACTCACAATTTAAAAATACATCTTTTAGTAAAGTTGATTTTAAGATTGTGCGTTTGAAAATGCCACTTTTAGAAAGTGAGCATTTTCTTGCTTAAACCATTCTGTGACTCTGCCGTGTTTGTGGATTCCCTGTCTGAGTCAGTTTGACAGTTGGGTTGTTTTTCACCTCACACCAGACAGTGACACAAAGGGGGCTGGGGTGTAACCTGCAATTCCTGATTAGCCATCTCTGCTAGGAGGGAGGGGTGGGGTGGTCACTCTCATCTGAAAGGACTGTGCCTGCCTCTGACAATGCCGGCTCCAACCCCCTGCTGTGTGTCTGATGACTTGCCTGGGCAAGGCAGGATTTCACAAGTAGGTGTGAGTCCCCTTTGAAGAAAGGTGACTTCAAAGACTAAAATGGGTATAAGAAGGGCACCCAAATCTACAGACTTTAGAAACACTTCTGGAACCAAGAGGAACCTCTGCCTGGAGAAGATCTGATAGCTGAGGAAGAAGTGCTGCCCTGCCTGTGACTGTGCTTTGTGGAGCTTTCCTGCAGTGCTGCTTCTGCCAGAGTAAGAGGGCAAAGACTGGACTTTGTGTACCTTCCATCTTGTGAAGAAATCTCCAAGGGCTTGAGTTAGAGCTTGCCTCCTGTTGTTTGAAGTCTCAGGGACAGCAAAGACTTCTCTCTGCCAGCACCTGGGGTCTCTGGAGAGACTCCTGCCCCGACAAGTGGTGCCCTATCCAGTCCCTGGGCCCTTGAAAGGAAAGCTGGTGGAATCCAAGGAAATCGACTTCGGACCGACGCCGCTGCTGAATCCGGTAACGCCGCCTGCACCTGACGCCGTGACCTTCGCTGGAACGCGACTCTCTTCGCAGGCCCGACGCCGCAGCAGCCCCGCTGAAGTTCGCGACTCTGTGGAAGTCGCCGCACCACGTCGTGACCGACGCCGCTCGAAGTGCACGGATTCAACGTTTCGCACAGACGCCGCGATTCCCGAGTTCGCGCATCGGCTTGTTTTCACTCTTCACCAAAGGTACTGTACTTGGGGGTCTACACGACTCCATGTCCGGCACCAATGGTGTTGGCTTGTTGGGAACGACTCCGTCACGACGCCGTGTTAACATTTCATTGAAGCATTTTTGTTTCTAAGTGCTATTTTTGAGTTTAATCTTTAAAAATTCCTAACTTGACTTGTGTATGTCGGATTTTTGTTGTTTTGGTCTTGTTTTGTTTAGATAAATATTTCCTATTTTTCTAAACCGGTGTTGTGTCATTTTGTAGTGTTTTCATTAAGTTACTGTGTGTGTTGGTACAAATACTTTACACCTAGCACTCTGAGGTTAAGCCTACTGCTCTGCCAAGCTACCAAGGGGGTAAGCAGGGGTTAGCTGAGGGTGATTCTCTTTTACCCTGACTAGAGTGAGCGTCCTTGCTTGAACAGGGGGTAACCTGACTGTCAACCAAAGACCCCATTTCTAACAATGCAGTATTCTGGTATGCACCTTGGCTCATGCAGAATCTAGGTGTATCAGCTGCCCTCAGAGCAGTGAAGACAATGGAAGCCTTGATTCATTCCTGGTCTACCAAAGTGCTATATTTGTCTCTATTGAAGCCATCCAACAAGACACCATTAATAGCTAAATGCTGTTGCAGTGGATTAGAAACTGCCTGGAACGAGGGCAGTACTCAAGAAGAGCCTCAAAGACGTCCATGGCTCACTTAATGTTGAATGACTTGATAATACAGACAGTAAGAGAAATGGCCTGTAACTAACTTGAAGAGAAAGACGTATGTCATATGAAGATGGGGAATAATGTGGCACATTTCAAGATTCCATCGTATGTTTGCTTCTGGCTCAGAAGCTTTCTGCTTTGCGGGTGCTTACTCTGGCAGAAATTATGAAGATTATGCCAGTGAGGCTGAGAATTGGCTCCCTCACAAATATTTGGATGAAGGGTTGCTACTGGGTTAGGAAGATCTGAGTGGCTTTGGTACCTCCCCTGAGTAGGATTTCCCCATACTAAATACCACTGCATTGCCGGCAGACCAACTGTGTTACTTTGCAGAAGTGACAGTGTCTTCTGAGCGGCATTCAGCTCGACTCCGAACAACAAAAGTGAAATGTTTGTAATGGGGATTTTATCTGGAAAACAAACATTTTGAGGCACCCACACTGCTATCAAATCCTAATTGCTGCCTCTGGAATTTTTTAAGGGTGGAATCAAGACTAAGGGGGTCATTCTGACCTCGGCGGTAAAAGGCGCCTACCGCCGGTCAGAAATCCTCCATAATCCCGCCGCGGTCGCGGAAACCCGCCACGGTCATTCTGACCCGCAGAAGGCAAACCTCCGAAAATCCGACCGCCACAACAGACCGCCAGACCAGCGGTCGGCGGAAAGGTGGAGGTGACAAAACCTCCACCGTCACGCCAACAGAAATACGCCCATGCCATTACGACCCACGAATCCACGCGGCGGTCATTCAAACGCGGTATTCCATTGGCGGGACACACCGCCGCGGTCAGAATACACACAAACGAACAAAACTCTGCCACATTGGACGATTTGAATCCCACACACCTGATACACATACACACACCACTCCCACACACACAATACAATATAAAACACACACCCACATCACCCACAAACCCCTACGCTAAAAAATTCGTAACGAAGGCAAGAGCGAGACACCAGCATCCAAAAAATAACAGCCACAGCCACTCAACACCATCACCCACACACTATCCACACACAAAACAACACACACCACCACACTCAACTCACTTAAATACACATACTCCACCCCACACATCATACACACCACCCCATGGCACCCCAAAGACAACCCCGCTTCACAGACGAAGAACTCAGGGTCATGGTGGAGGAAATCGTTCGGGTAGAGCCCCAGCTGTTCGGCACACAGATACAATACACCAGCATTGCCCGGAGGACGGAGCTATGGCAGAGGATTGTCGACAGGGTGAACGCAGTGGGACAGCACCCCAGAAATCGGGAAGACATCAGGAAGCGATGGAACGACCTACGGGGGAAGGTGCGTTCCATGGTATCCAGGCACAACATCGCCGTGCAGAAGACTGGCGGAGGACCCCCACCTCAACCCCCACAATTCACATCATGGGAGGAGGAAGTCTTGAACATCCTGCATCCTGACGGCCTCGCAGGAGTCGGCGGAGGAATGGATACTGGTAAGTTGAAGCTTCAATACTGCTTCCCCCCCACCTGCATGCCAAATCAGACCCCAACCCTCACCCCCATCCTCGAACCCCACCCTCACCCCCACCCCCATCCTCACCCCCACCCTCACCCCCACCACCATCCTCACCCCCACCACCATCCTCACCCCCACCCCCAGCACACCTATTCCCCGCCAATGTCTCACCATCACAACCCACACATCCCAAAACCTAGGCCTGCATGCGTCCACTAAGCATGGACACCCATCACCAAAGCATGCCCAATGCATATACACATCCCCCCCACAAGCCACCCTCACCAAAGCCCCCACACACGAATGCCAGCACTTGGGGACACGAGAACCCACAGATACACCCATATGCCACACATTGAAACTATAACCATACCTCTATACCCCTGCAGGACCCGACCGTCAACACACCGCGGCGGAGGGGCCAGAATTATCCACACCCCCCACCCAAGAGGCCGTCAGCGATGACAGCAGCTCTGTCGACCTGGACACCGATGACCAGCCCGGACCATCGGGGACCTCTGGACAGTCGGTTCCCCTCACACAGGCCCAGGCCACTACAGACCCTAACCCCTTTGGGAACACCAGCACAGCTCCCACCCAGCGGGCCCATGCCTCTGTCTCCAGGGCGCGTCAATCTGCGGTGTGTCTACCACTACAGGGCACCCAGGATAACCCACCACCCCAACAACAACAGGGACCTGGGGGCAGTGGTAGTGGGCACACCGGCCAGGGGGCAGAGGCCCAGGGAAACAGGGGAACTCGGAGGGCAGCTGTGCGACAGGGGGGGGAGGAGAGGCCCAGGGAACCCACTCTCCACGAGGTCCTCACCACCATCATGGGAGCATACAACCGCTCCCAGGAGACGATGGCGACGGTACTGGCCCGGTTCCAGGAGATCCAGGCACTGCAGGAGGAACACTATCGGGGGTACAGGGAGGACATCAGAGCCATCAACACCACCCTGGTTACCATGGTAGGGCTGCTGCAGGACCTCGTAAACACCAGGGCGGACACTGAACAACACCCAAGGGCCCCTGCCACTAGCCTGGACCAAGAACAGCCAACCACCTCCGCCGGCGCTAGTGGACAGGAGGCCCCCGCACAGCAGCAGCCCACCAGACCCCCACCTCGTGCAGGAGAAGAACCACCCCGCAAGAAGGCCCTGAGATCTCGCAAGAAGACAGAGTAGGATGTCAAGACCCCCGCCAGCAATGGATACCACCTGATGTCATCCCACTGTCCCACATTGTCACCCTGTCCATCCTTGAACTGCCCATGCTCCATCTCTCCACAGGCCTCTGGACAATGCACCTGTGTGACTGTTACTCTGGACTCTACCATGGACATTCCTTCACCATAGCCCCCACCCACTTGAAACCACCCATCCCATTTTGAGCACTTCAATAAACACCTATTTTGCACCAAAATATCTGGAGTCTGGCTGTGATTTCAATAGATTGTAATTGACATGACAGTGCAAATATGTCCTTGTACATGGTGAAGTCAACAAACAGCTGCCACAAAGCTGTAGTCCATGGGGAAACGAAGCACAGGACTCGTAGTGGGGACCCCAGATCTGAAATAGGGAGGGAAAAGCCAAAACTCAGTCATCATACACTGGGGCAAATAGACAGGCAGCAGAGATGCTGGAGAGTAGTTAACATTTACTAAATTATCTTTGAAATGTTACCTGTGTCCTATTGGAAGTACTGTTCAATGATTCTGTCCCTGTTGTCTGTTTCAGCCCCGTCGTCTTCCTCCTCGTCACTCTCCTCAGGTTCCACCGCTGCCACAACACCACCGTCTCGACCATCCTCCTGCAGGAAACGCACCTGGCGGCGCAAAGCCAGGTTGTGAAGCATGCAGCAGGCCACGATGATGTGACACACCTTCTTAGGTGAGTACATTAGGGATCCACCTGTCATATGCAGGCACCTAAACCTGGCCTTTAGGAGGCCAAAGGTGCGTTCGATCACCCTCCTAGTACGCCCATGGGCCTCATTGTACCGTTCCTCTGCCCTGGTCCGGGGATTCCTTACTGGGGTCAGTAGCCACGACAGGTTGGGGTACCCAGAGTCCCCCACTAGCCATACACGGTGTCTCTGTAGCTGTTCCATCACGTAAGGGATGCTGCTATTCCTTAGGATGTAGGCGTCATGCACTGACCCTGGGAATTTGGCATTTACATGCGAGATGTACTGGTCAGCCAAACACACCACCTGGATGTTCATTGAATGGTAATTTTTTCTGTTCCTGTACACCTGCTCCCTGTCTCTTGGGGGAACCAAAGCCACATGGGTCCCATCAATGGCACCAATTACGTTGGGAATATGTCCAAGGGTGTAGAAATCACCCTTCACTGTAGCCAATTCGCCCACCTCAGGGAAAATGATGTAGCTCCTCACGGATTTCATCAGGGCAGACAACACTCTGGATAACACCTTCGAAAACATGGGCTGAGACATCCCAGAAGCAATTCCCACGGTTGTCTGAAATGACCCACTTGCCAAGAAATGGAGTACTGACATGACCTGCACCAGAGGGGGAATCCCTGTGGGTTGGCGGATGGGGGACATCAGGTCGGGCTCCAGCTGGGCACACAGTTCATGGATAGTGGCACGGTTAAGACGGTAGGTCAGGATAATGTGGCGTTCTTCCATTGTCGACAGGTCCACCAGCGGTCGGTACACGGGAGGATTCATCCGTCTCCTCGCCCAACCCAGCGGACGGTGCCTAGGAAGGACAACATGGAGCACACAGTCAAGCAACCCACAGGTACGTACTCACAGCTAGCACAGTATACGATTCTCTATGCAGTGAATGGCGTGTCTGAGTGGCTATGCAAGGCCTAGGCCTGTGTGACGCAGTTGAAATTGAGCCATGTGGGCCCTGGAAATGGCGGCTGCCTGACCTGTGAAGTGTGACAATGGGATGTGAGGTCAATGCGCTGGCGTGGCACACCGCGGCGGGCGGCGGGCGAAGACCGCGGCGCAAAGCCGCATTGGTTAACATTGAAGCCTATGGGTTTCAGGAGCCAATGGCGAAGGGCGCCGGCGGTGGCGGGACGCACCGCCGCGGTACGCACCACCGCGGACGTGACCGCCATTTTCTATCTACTTATCCACTTGCGACTTGAACTTTCACAGGAGAGGACCTATACTGCAAGTGTTGCTGTGACCTCGGTCTGGAAGGGACAATGGCTGCTGCACCTGGGGAAAGGGCCCCTGCCTTCACTGGAGAGGAGTTGGAGAAACTCGTGGATGGGGTCCTCCCCCAGTATGCGCTACTCTACGGTCCTCCAGACCAACAAGTGAGTTTAATTCAATCTGGATTTGGGGACACTGGCTGGCTTGGGGGCCTGGCGGGGGGCCTGGCGGGGATGGGGGGCATGTTGGGCCTGGCGGGGGGCATGGCGGGGGGCCTGGCGGGGATGGGGGGCATGTTGGGCCTGGCGGGGGGCCTGGCGGGGATGGGTGCATGTTGGGCCTGGCGGGGGGCATGGCGGGGGGCCTGGCGGGGATGGGGGGCATGTTGGGCCTGGCGGGGGGCCTGGCGGGGATGGGGGGCATGTTGGGCCTGGCGGGGGGCATGGCGGGGGGCCTGGCGGGGATGGGGGGCATGTTGGGCCTGGCGGGGGCATGGCGGGGGGCCTGGCGGGGATGGGGGGCGTTGGGCCACTGGAAAGGAAAATGCTGACAAACTTGAACGTGGTATTTCTCCCTCCCTGTACGTGTCACATAGGTCCGCGCCCATGAGAAGATCGGGATTTGGCGTGCCATCGCCAAGGAAGTCCGGACCCTGGGGGTCCACCATCGACGGGGCACCCACTGCCGCAAGAGGTGGGAGGACATCCGCCGCGGGACCAAGAAGACCGCCGAGTCTCTGCTGGGGATGGCCTCCCAACGTAGGCGGGGTGCCTGCCGTCAACTGAGCCCCCTGATGTTCCGGATCCTGGCGGTGGCCTACCCTGATTTGGATGGGCGCGTGAGGGCAGCACAGCAGACACAAGGGGGTGAGTACAAGCATTATCTACTCTGTTGTCGCGCAGTGGAGGTGTCTGGGTGGGGGAGGAGGGCTGGGGGTCCCCCTAGGCCAGGGCGATATCTGTAGGCTGGGCACCCCCGTAAGCCCCTGTGTCCCCAGCCACCACCCTCAGTAGTTTGTCAGTACAGCCATCCCTGGGCCGTGTCATCCATGGGTGCAGTTGTCAACTCTAGGCGTGTAGGGCATGTTCCACGGAATGCGTAGCGGACCCCAAGTGCGCAACTTTGTGCAGGGGGCATATGTGTCTGTCATGTCCGCTAACTGTACCGGAGATCCATGTACTCAATATCCCTTTATTTCTCTCTCCCCCCCCCTTTTTGTTTGTCTTTCTGTGCTTGTGTGCATCAGCATCATCAGGCGGAGGAGAAGTGGCATCGGGGCAGGAGGGAGCTGCATCTCACATGGCCCAGGAGGGCCATGCCACAGAGTCAGACTGGACCAGTGAGACGGAGGGCGAGGGGAGCTCCACGACGGGGACGACTGGACCCTGCAGCGACACGGACACGTCCTCGGAAGGGGGCTCCCTTGCGGGGGTGGCACCATCCGTGCCCCCCGCCATTACAGGTACAGCCGCCACCCAGCGCACCATCTCCGCCCTCCCAGCAGCCCCTCAGCGTTCGCCCCGTGCCCGCTCTGCCAGGAAGCCGGGCATCTCCTTCGCCCCAGGCACCTCAGGCCCTGCCCCTGTTACCCCCGCTGCCCTCAGTGAGGAGGTCATTGACCTCCTCCGAACGCTCATTGTTGGGCAGACTACCCTTTTGAATGCCATCCAGGGGGTGGAGAGGGAGGTTCATCGCAGCAATGCGTACCTGGAGGGCATTCATTCGGGTCAGGCTGCCCATCAGCGATCGTTCCAGGCTCTGGCCTCAGCACTGACGGCAGCCATTGTCCCTGTCTCCTGCCTGCCTCTACTAACTCCCTCCTCCCAGTCTCCTGTTCCTCTGCCTGTCCCACCCACACCATCAGACCAGCCTGCACACACCTCAACACCCAAGAGAAGCTCATCCAAACATAAGCACCACAGATCACGCAGACATTCACACACGCAACATTCCGATGCAGACATGCCAACAGTCACTACCACCTCTGTGACCCCCACCTCCTCGTCTCCCTCCTCCCTCCCTGTGACGTCTACACTCACACCTCCATTCACCTCACCATCAGCCAGTGTTTCCATCACCAGCACACCCTCCACTCCAGTCCGCACACGTGCAGTCACCACCCCCACTGCCATTTACACGTCCCCTGTGTCCTCTCCCACTGTGTCTGTCACCCCCTCTTCCACACCACACAAACGCAGCCACCCACCCACCCAACAGCCATCCACCTCACGACAGCCTATCCCTCCTGCACCTGCACCCAAAGACAGCAAACGTGACTCACCTACAACCACATCCTCTCCCTCCACTCCCATTCCCACTGTACCTACCACTCTCCATTGTCCCAAGAAGCTCTTCCTCGCCACTACTAACTTCTTTCCTGACCCTGAGCCCCCCCCTCCTTCTCGTCGGGGTAAGAAGAGCACCTCAGCCACCACCAGCCCTGCAGCCCCCTTGACAAGGGTGCAGGGGTATTGGAGCCCGCCAGCCCGCATGTCTGGATCTTCGCCCAGCAGCAAGGGGACAGCCAGCCCACCCCCTGGGAAGAGGAGCAGAAGGCGGAAGGGGCGCCGCAGGAGCCCGCCTTCTACATCCCCCCCGGACACCACCCAGAGACAGTCACCAGCCACAGCTCCAAAGGGAGGAAAGGGCCACAGGCCCACGACTAAGGAGGGCAAGGGCAGCAAGTCGGAGAGGTCAGGCAGCAGGCCTGCTGCCCAGGAGGAGCCCACAACCCCCATACCCGCTGCCCCGGGAGGAACCGGCACAGCTGCCCCGGGAGAGCCCACCACCCCCATAGCCGCTGCCCAGGGAGGACCCAGCCCAGCTGGCCAGGAGGGCCCCACCACCCACAGCCCAGGTGGGCAGTGAAGGAGCACCATCC
The DNA here is from genome assembly GCF_031143425.1 of Pleurodeles waltl. NCBI lineage: Eukaryota > Metazoa > Chordata > Amphibia > Caudata > Salamandridae > Pleurodeles > Pleurodeles waltl. The sequence continues at coordinate 715,929,523 of NC_090446.1, forward strand.
CCGCTGCCCAGGAGGGCACCACCAGGCAATGAGCAGTTGGCCATAGACCGTCCGCCATCTCCAGAACCGCTGAACTGGGCCCCGCCGTCTCAAGAACCGCTCCGCTGGGCCCCGCCGTCTCAAGCACCGCTGAACTGGGCCCCGCCGTCTCAAGAACCGCTCCGCTGGGCCCCGCCGTCTCAAGCACTGCTGAACTGGGCCCTTCAAGGCAAGGAGCGCTGAACTGGGCCCCGCCGTCTCAAGCACCGCTCCGCTGGGCCCCGCCGTCTCAAGAACCGCTCCGCTGGGCCCCGCCGTCTCAAGCACCGCTGAACTGGGCCCCGCCGTCTCAAGAACCGCTCCGCTGGGCCCCGCTGTCTCAAGAACCGCTCCGCTGGGCCCCGCCGTCTCAAGCACCGCTGAACTGGGCCCCGCCGTCTCAAGCACCGCTCCGCTGGGCCCCGCCGTCTCAAAAAACGCTCCGCTGGGCCCCGCCGTCTCAAGCACCGCTGAACTGGGCCCTTCAAGGCAAGGAGCGCTGAACTGGGCCCCGCCGTCTCAAGCACCGCTCCGCTGGGCCCCGCCGTCTCAAGAACCGCTCCGCTGGGCCCCGCCGTCTCAAGCACCGCTGAACTGGGCCCCGCCGTCTCAAGAACCGCTCCGCTGGGCCCCGCCGTCTCAAGAACCGCTCCACTGGGCCCCGCCGTCTCAAGCACCGCTCCGCTGGGCCCCGCCGTCTCAAGAACCGCTCCGCTGGGCCCCGCCGTCTCAAGCACCGCTGAACTGGGCCCTTCAAGGCAAGGAGCGCTGAACTGGGCCCCGCCGTCTCAAGCACCGCTCCGCTGGGCCCCGCCGTCTCAAGAACCGCTCCGCTGGGCCCCGCCATCTCAAGCACCGCTGAACTGGGCCCCGCCGTCTCAAGAACCGCTCCGCTGGGCCCCGCCGTCTCAAGAACCGCTCCGCTGGGCCCCGCCGTCTCAAGCACCGCTGAACTGGGCCCTTCAAGGCAAGGAGCGCTGAACTGGGCCCCGTCGTCTCAGGAACCGCTGAACTGGGCCCTTCAAGGCAAGGAGCGCTGAACTGGGCCCCGCCGTCTCAGGAACCGCTGAACTGGGCCCTTCAAGGCAAGAACCGCTGGCCCTTTGGCAGACGTGGCAGGGCAGGATCTATCTCGGGCAGGGCTGCAGGATGTCCTCTGGCCAACTTGCCTCCTCCAGTGGCAGTGGGGTCTGTTATGGACTGTATGGACCGTGGCTTTGCACTCCCCAGGATGGCCCAGTGGGCAGGCCACCCACTGTATGGACTGTATGGACTGTGGCTTTGCTCTCCCCAGGATGGCCCAGTGGGCAGGCCACCCACTGTATGGACTGTATGGACTGTGGCTTTGCTCTCCCCAGGATGGCCCAGTGGGCAGGCCACCCACTGTATGGACTGTATGGACTGTGGCTTTGCTCTCCCCAGGATGGCCCAGTGGGCAGGCCACCCACTGTATGGACTGTATGGACTGTGGCTTTGCTCTCCCCAGGATGGCCCAGTGGGCAGGCCACCCACTGTATGGACTGTATGGACTGTGGCTTTGCTCTCCCCAGGATGGCCCAGTGGGCGGGCCACCCACTGTATGGACTGTATGGACTGTGGCTTTGCTCTCCCCAGGATGGGCCAGTGGTCATGGAGTCCCCTCGTGGATCTGGCGTCGTGTACTCAAGTGGCTGAGGTGCCCCCCCTTCCCTTCCCCCTGAGGTGCCTGTCCGATTTTCTTGCTGATGCCCCTGCAGTGTTCTCTCCGTGGAGTTCTTGTCGTGGGACTGGGCCTTGCCCCTTTGCACAGGAACCCTGTGATCCACGGACAGTGGTTGGACTACATTTAGTAGCTGTATATATTTTGTATATAGTTTATTTATTTATTGCGATTACTGGTGTCCATATTTCAATATATCTGCCCGTTTATGATCTCTTCTTTTGGTCTTTGCATTATTTCGGAGGGGGGTGGTTTGTGGGTTGTGACAGTGATCTGTGGGAATGCATTGATGTGTGTGTTGTAGTGGGTGTGGGTGGGTGGGTGTGTGCCGGTAATCTTTTCCCTCCCCTGTGTCGTAGGTGCAGTACTCACCGATGTCTTCCGCGCCGCCGGGCGTGCTCCTGGTATATGAGCAGGAATAGGAGTGCGGGGATGACCTGCAACTCTGGTTCCATGCTGCCGGAATCTCGCGTGGAGTGCGTAGAGGTGAGCGTTTTCCCGTTCGTAGTCTGTTTCCGCCGTGTTCTTATCGGCGGTGCTCCCGCCCCGGAAAAGGTGGCAGATTGGTGGGTCGTAATAGGGTGGGCGGTACATTGTCTGCCGCCTGGCTGTTGGCGGGAACCGCCGCGCTGTTTGTTTGTACCGCTGTGGCGGGCGGAGTGTTAAGTTGGCGGGCTGTGTTGGCGGTTCCCGCCAGGGTCAGAATTGCATATTTTAGACCGCTGGCCTGTTGGCGGCTTGGCCGCCGCTTTATCACCGACCGCCAGGGTCAGAATGAGGGCCTAAATGTTCCTGACCTGGGGATGGGGTGGCAGTTAAATGGGCTTAAACATCTAGGATAAGAATTGCTGAGATCCTTATCAAAACCTTCATATTTAACATTAACAAGATCCTTCAGGGGTGAGAACCTTGATCTCATTCTGGGCCTCACTCTGCTGTGACAATGGGAGGAATAGGTCCAAAAAATGATGCTACTCTGCTTACACATCTATCAGGTAATTTTCTGCTGTTTCGCCCAAAACATCTCTGATGAGTGGGATCGATTAATCTCTTCCTTTATCTGGCACTCCTACAAGAAGGGTGGTCTAGCACTCCCACAATTTGAAAGCTACTATCTTGCCATGGAGCTTCAAAACTTGGTATCCTGGTTTGATGTGAATCCCAATAACCCAAGCTACTTCATGGTAGTTTTGGTCATGGGGAGCTTGATCATTGTTTCATGCTACATCTAGGTAAGGTTGCATCACTGCCTCACTCAGCAGTCTGGCAATGGATGACAGGCAGGTTTCTAAAGAGCAGTCCATTTCAGAGAGCTCTTTCTATTTGGAGGTAACCAGGATTAAATGATATGATACATGAAGCATATAGGATGGGATAGATTAGAGGCAATAGCAAGCTGCTAGGCGACTGATATACAGAGGACCAAAACAATATTCGATGAGGTTAGGGAGATGGTTTGGAGGCCCGGTGAGCCCGTTTTTAGTTTTTCACTAGGTTGGCAAAGAAACTGAGAGCACTGTGGCCAACTTTTCCTGGCAGACACCTTGAATTCAAGATGTTAGATATATAAGTGGGATTAATAGAAGGAGGTTGGCCAATGTATTCCATCTGTGCAGGACTCCACATAGAACGACCAATAGATGTCCTGGAAATTAATGAGAAATTGAACTTGGACCTTACCTACGTCATACCTTATCAGCAATAGGAAAATGTGATGGAATATATCCATTAAAGCTGCTCCCTGGCTCATTCAGTGAAAATGTCTTCATAGGGTTTGATTTACACATTGGATTATCCATAATATTTATCTGCAGCATTCAGATGGCTGTCCTAGTCTGCTGGTCGAGAGAAACATTATGATTAGTTGATTGCAAAGGAGCGGCCCACTGGTTAAAAGATGGAAGAAGGAGACTGTCTCTAGTTTGAACCAATGCAAAGTTGGAGAAGGATGTCATGGACGGAGTGGAGATGCTATGAATAACGAGAGACCTGAGGATGTTAAGGTTTTTTTATTTAGCAGAAAGTAGTGAAGCTGAAAAGGGGATTCATGTCCTAATTTTGTTCTTCATATAGCGTGAGATTAAAATCACATAATAAATTACTAAGGATGACGTTTCTCGAATATAAGTTGCTATGTTGACCATGTTGCTATGTTGACCAAATGTACATGACACCTCACAAAGATAATCAGATATGGGATGATATTACCAAAGTCTATCTCAGCAGATGTTTCCACAATTTTTCCCTCCAACCTATGCCTGCTCAGGACCATCAACTTTAAACAAAATATCTCAGACTGGAAAACCTAATGAAGTAACCAGCTAAGTATACTATAATCAAAAGAGATACCATAAAGGGATGTGCAGTGCTGCTAAAAGCTTCCAGCTTCCAACTGAATGATCATAACCTGCCCGCCTCACTCTCACAGCTCTTTAATAATCGCACTGCTAAGTGCTACCTCCTATAACATGATAGCTGCTGGTCATCACTTACGACATGGAAACATTTCCTACATAAAATCAAAACAAAGGCACTGCACTTCAACAACAATCCATACATGGTGTAGCATGCTACTAATGCAGTTAAGCACTTTACAGCCGCACAAAGGTGTCATAAGGGCTATATAAATGTTGCAATACCACACATATTCACGACTTACTGAAGTAACACAAAATGTACTGTTCAAATTCAGTATCTGTTTATTGAGAAAAGAATAAAAATGTTTAAACAAAAAAAATCAATAAGTGGAACATCTTTTGATTTTCAGTGGAACTTTGGCTGGCACAGTTAAATTAGTCTGTGAAAAGCCTCAAACTATTCCTGCTATTGTAAGCTATGGCGATAAGAATTATAGACCTGCTCCTTTAGATCAAACATTTCTGCCTGTACATCTAATAGTTGGGAGGTTCAGCCATCATTGCATAGGCTGTGTTAGAAAACTTTCCTTACTGTGCCTCCTGACATGGAATTTAAAAAAATAGACTCTGGGTATGAAGAGTGTTTTTTCTGGGAGGCTAGGATTGGGATTCTGCAATTAAGGATGCCACGGGGTCCTTTCCTCGGGATCTGCATGTTGCTGAACAAAAGACCCACCTCCCGGCGTCACCAACTCAGAAAGTTATTATAGCACAGAGTTATGGTGAAGCCAGTCGGGGGGGAAGGGAATTAGGGAAGGGAACAGCGGGGAGAGCGATCTGAAAAGGAAAGGTTAGAGCAATATGCATTTACTCAATCATAGAAAACGTAAATCATTTAGAGACTCTTGACTAAATGTGTCTCCGAGATATCAGGTGGAGATCTCTTCTGAAATGCAGGCGAAGCCCCTTGTAAAACACGACCTCAGATTCAAGAGATGGCACGAACATTGAACTATGATTTTACACAGAATATCAATCCTGTAATATTTATGTATTCACAACATAAACCTTTGATCATGACTTATGAAAAAAACATATTTAAGTCTTTGAGATTTTCTATCTTAAGTTATTCAAAGAACAATGAAAACTTTGATTGGTTCATCTCCAAAATACTTTCACATTCATAATAATAAATGTCAAAAAGGTTTTATTCATTAAAACCTAAAGCGCCTTACTTAATAACACCAAGAAGCGCTTTTATTCAAGTAGTCCAAATCACTTAGATCATTGTGCCAAGAACCTTTTCCTTCTGTGAATTCAAGCGCTTTATATCTGGGTACTGAAGCGCCTGAATTATCATGCCCAGAGCGCTTTACGTCTGAGAACTGAAGCGCTTGGAATTACTGAGTCTCTTGTGTATTGAATGAATTACATGTGCACAAAGCACATTATCTCTGTGAACTGAAACGCTTTGAATTACTGAGCCAAAAGAGCACTTTACATCTGTGAACGGAAACACCTTGAATTAGGTGTGCACAAAGCGCATTATCTATGTGAACTGAAACGCTTTGAATCACTGAGTCAAAAGAGTGCTTAACATCTGTAAACGGAAACACCATGAATTACATGTGCACAAAGCGCGTTATCTCAGTGAACTGAAACGCTTTGAATCACTGAGCCAAAAGAGCGCTTTACATATTTGAACGGAAACACCATGAATTACATGTGCACAAAGCACGTTATCTCTTGGAAGTAATAACTTCCTCCAAACTTGAATTCAGCAAGGCCTTACCGCTACGAGTACGATCTACTTGTTTTTGGATGCACCATGGACTTTGGTTAGACGATACTCTGCCATTCAGAAACTCTGGACGTTTCCAGAGAAACCTCCACGAGGTCTGGCTGCATCGAAGTCATCAAAATGGTGCGCTACGTGCTTGGGTGTGGCTGGGCTTTATAGGCCTGCAACACCCCAAGATGGCCGCTGCATCTAAAAACATGGGAAATGTAGTCCCTTCATAGGATAGCACTGATAAGTGCATCTTGTCCACCAATGCCCTGAACCTGCAGCTACGTAAGCTTTGCCACAGGGCAGACAATGCTGATGGCCATTCTTGGAACAAGCGGGGATGACGAGTGGTGCGCATGAAGCGCCGCAGAGTTGCACAGCGGAATTTCAGGCGAGACCTGGACCGCGTCTGGCCTTATTCCTGACACAGGACTTTAGGCTTTCCTGCTGGGCTGCGTTGGACACTAGAGTACGGCCTGTCCAGAACTCTGCAACAGATTCCATATTAACTTCCTGCTATGTTTGGTTGTTTCTTGCATGATCAACGAATTGGCATAAATTTACTTTCAAAATTCTATAATCTCAAATTTTACAGCAAGATAAAACTAGACAGCATTAGTCATGTAAACTAAATGAGGAGATATTTCTGTACGCATGCCGATTTGGCCCAGCCCTAACTTCCCTAATATCATCAATAACCAGATCTTGAATCACTGTCCAGAAACAGGTATTGTTAGATTGGAATATCTGACTGGCCTGCCTAGATTGGCGAATTTTGCTGCCAGACAACATCTTCACTATGGAATTCCTAAGACCGAATTTTATTTGATACTAAAGAGACATTCATCAATTACCTCTCCACTTCCGGAAAACATGATGAAATCTGTATGTTTTTGGGTCCAAATCTATTATGGATTTTGCTTGATAGCTACTGAACCAAGTGAATGGTAATCCCCAAATCCACTGTAATAAGTGGACTAGGCATCTTGGTTCTCCTGGTTCAGCAGAAAAATAACTACTTCTCCGATTTGTATTTACTTTCATGATGTTGACAAAGTTGATATTGTGGAGTTGATGTTTTTGTAGAGAGATATTTTGTCACTCTACAGTGTGACATACAACTGCCTTAGAAGGTTATTAAATTGAGGAGCCCAGAAAATTCGAAATGTAGTGTAGCAAACCAAGTGCTAAAATGATCCACATGCTGGCTCCTTGCCCAATGCTCAAGTCTTTTTGGTAAAGTGTCTTTAGTATACTGAGTGATGCATGTCACTGTGCTACTCAAACCTGAGTCTAATATCCACTTTCAAGGTGCTAAGCCAGAGGAAGGTACCCCTTTATTTTCCTAGCATTAGTAATCGCCTACCTGACTCAGAACAGGAGTTGGCATGCAGTCATGCCTCCCAACACAGACGGCATCGAATCCTTATGTAATAAGGCTTTGCTCTATAAGGTTTAGAACATACATAGAGAGCTAGAGTACCCAAACACCATAAATCGCTACGCTAATCTGTTTACTGATTGGCACCCACTTGTCTACAGACACCCTTGAATACCCTAATGTTGACATGACCTGACTTCCATTAAAATGATTGGTGTTTTGGGTAGAAGCCAAAATCGTTGCAAGAACCCTAGCAATATCCTCCCTCCTCCGACTGATCCAATTTAAATATTTTCACATGTTTTATTACTACCTGGTGCGCTTGGGGAGAATGGTCTGCTTTTCCTACCCCTGCTGTCAGGGTTGCAAAGTGGCTTTGGGCACGTCCATACATAAGGTTTTGCAATGTCTGAAAACAGCCAGATTCTGGCAGGCAATTAAGAGCACAGTGGGGGTGTGGTAGGTCGCCAGATTAATTTAGAAGCAAAAATGATACTGTTGGGAATAGAATTACAGATGAACAGGGAGGCCCATGGTACACTAGAACTCTTGTTGGTATGCGCTGGTTGATAACTAAAAGAGATATCACCAAATTATGGCAGCACCTGAGTAAATGCACGCGATAGATTGATTTTTGTGCCACAACTGAAGAAAATATGTATCGAGCCAGAGATTGACAAAAAACACTCACCAATATTTGCAGACGATGGTGGGACTATTCATTGAGTGTCACGTGATGTATGAAAACTGTGGCTAATGTTTTATACTATATTGCCCCTCCAACTGGAACGTACACTTTATTACGCCTAATTTGTTCTGTAGATTGCATTGTAAGATTTACACACAGATGGTATTCTGTACTGTAATTGTGGTTATAAGTTAAAAACGAACTAGGGGCCATATGTACAAACACATTTTCCCATAGACACAGAATGGGTAAAACCCTTTGCTACATCTGGCCCTAAAAGAGTTAATTAAAAAAATGGCTGGTATTTGCCATAAATCGTAGATTGGCCGCCATCTTAACGGAAGTGGAACACCACCTGTCGTGTGTGCGCGCTGCGGTGCTGACACATTAGCACTTCTGAAACATCTCGAGTAATTATGTTCGCTCATCATCTGTTGCGGATATTAATGCCAATATTCTTGCATGGATTGTCTAAATCCTTCCTGAAGTCAGCAGCAGGGAAGCAGATTGAACAATTTAACATAAAGCACATGCAATATGACAACTGTGTGGAGAGATAATGAGCAGAGGCCTCTGGCTCTAATATTGAGAAGGCCTATCTGGTTAGGTTTTAGATGGCAGGTTTCTGGATTATTTCACTTCTGTGATGCACAATGTCCATAGCACATTCTTGAGCAGCTCAATAATTGCCTATTTCCTTATGACATCACTAACATGTTCATATTTCCAAACGATTCACTTGCAGTGTGCAAATCACGTCAAAACAAAATAATTAGAAAAAGGAAATGCCGTTCATAGTAGGAACCCGTGTATTTTTATTGCCCAGAATATAAGAATTTACGTGGCCACACTGGATTTTTTCGTTTTAAATACTCCCCACTGAAATTTTTAGGTGGCATTTTAAATGCCATTTATGTGTCTTTCTTTTTAGATTCTGTATAGTCTGAATATGAGTAACTGTTAGTGCTGTGTTTTGTTTTTATTGTTTTAAACTATTTATGAAAGCTGATATTCTGACTGCTATTGCGCACTATGATTAATTCATGTACTTTTATGGCTATTTTGTATTTGCCAAATAAAGTTTATAAACCGAAACCGACTGTATTACCAAAACGTTGTAGTTAAAACAAAAATAAAACAGGCTAATACGCTTGCATCACATCTTCTTTTGTAGTAGGGAATGGAACAAACTGTATGTGCACCTGCATAAAACTGGACACAGCAGATTCAATAATATTGTTGCTGTGTTTATAGAATCAGAAGAGGTGCACAATTTCCCGAATATGTTTATGTAATCAGAAGAGGTGCACAATCTCCCAAAGATGTTGATATAATCAGAAAGGGAGTGCAATCTCCAAATAATCTATGAGAGAAAATGTTCATATTGCAGAAGAGTTCTGACGCCAGAACGCACCTGAATAAGAAAATGGCATCACTACCTATTCGTCATTACAAGCAAGTAGTTATGTGCTGGCACATCAGTGTTTGCTGTTGCTGGTGTGAGGGGCTCCCACCAGCCCCCACACCAACCTCGTGCACGTGAGGAGAGTGCTTCTCCTCGAGTATGGCCGTGCACTGCTCGGTGACTTCTAATAGCTTTGTCAGGTACAGATGGGGAATTCCGATTGCACCTAAAACAGTAACAGGTACGAACTCGCTCGAATTCTGCAATGGAGGGCCACTTCTAAATAATAACATTGAAATATTTTCGAAGGGAAACAATACCTTTATTTTCGCTATTCCGATTTTGAGCAGACTTCAGGACAATATGATTAATGGTTGGTGGACAACTGCATTTTTAGGGTCAAGCCTGCGTTGCATGCGCTCGCGCATGCGTTTCGCAGGGAGACTCTTTTGTATTTATAAAAGGGCTCGGAGCCCTGTCAACTTCACATCAGTGTTTTTTATTGGTTGGTGGGCCTCCCTAATAAAATCTGTTTGCTTTCATTAGTCGAAGGCACCAATAGTCATGCCTTTTCCGGTACTAGCCCTCCTCCAGCGCAGGGACCAAGTACAGAAAACATGCGAGGCTCGCTGTTTTCCATCGGGCTCGTGGACTTTTTTTCCTCTAATTTACGAGCCTGATGTCGCTTGGCAGAAGTCGAGCGCTTTAAGTACTTGATTTCACTTTTTCGGGTTATGTACATAAATGCACTTTTGCCCGATAGGTGAAAAGTCGGGTTAGGAGTTTACAACGCGATCAGCTCTAACATGAGCAAACGCGAGACCCGATGCATTGTAAATGCTTGTTAGGTTTCTTGTTCGAAATTCCAGTAGGCCAGTGGTGTCTATCCGATCCGGTTGCTTTCATCTGCGCTTTTGGGGTCCTGATTTAAGATGCGTCTTGCATCTGGTTATTGGTGTATACACGTGTGGTTTATTTAAATGCTTCAATTACCCTTGTGCTTTATTGTCTGGAACGTTAAAGGTCATCACCCAAAACACAATATGACGAAGCCGAATCCGAACAAACTATTCGTAACTGGACGGTTGCTCTGGAGTCTTGTTCTCCGCCAGGGTTATTGAGGAGTCACAAAGCTCATTGCTGCCACCAGGTGGTGCTAAAACACAAAAAAATACAGAGGTCGCCAATGACTCGTTTGTGTTTACACAGTAAAGTCCAAGGGCTGGCTCTCATTAAATTCAGTCCTGGAAACGGGAAAAAAACAATACCCAGGGATGGATCAAATAATAGAATTAAAAAAAATTTACAGGACTACTAGAATTTTTTTGATTTTATGTCAGGACTGGAGGCTTCAGATTATGCTAGTTTAAACCTGAGCCATAACACCAGAAGCAACATTCACAATAGGTTTATGATGAAACAATTTAAAAGTAGAAACTGACGACCAATCTGCTGCCCTCCTAATATCTCCTAACTTTGATCCTGAGGCAAAAGCTTTCAAAGCAATCACTCCTCTCACAGAATGTGTCTAAAAAAATAGACATATCTACCCCAGCCTCTTGCAACAGCCACCTGACCCATCTTGACAGAGTAGCTGAAGAGACAGGACCAAAACGTTTTTGAAGTGAAATTAACAACTGCTCAGAATGATCTCTGTAAAATTCACAGGTAATGTCTTTGTATACCCTTATGCATTGCACCACACACGATTTAGCATTATCTCTGAAACTGGGATAACTAATGCATTTTGAATTTGAGCGTTTAGAAAAGAGAAAGGAAATCCTGGTTGGGGTAAAAACTCTACCTTGCATGTCCAGAGCATTGACATCTGACACTCTCCGACAGGAGATCAAGCAAAGCAAGATGGTCAGTTTCACTGATAATTGCTTTCTTGAAAGGTCTTCATTAGACGTCCAGACTTGTAAGACCACATTCATATCCCAGAGAGATGATTTCGGGAGAGGCACTCGTATCATATGCACACATTGCAGGAGTTTACAAATTAAAGGATGCTCCCCAATTGTCTTACAGTCAATGTGAGGGAGTTTGGCCGGAATGGCCAACCTAAAATAGTTGATTGTTCTGTAGGCTAAACCTTGCGATGCTAAATGAGACAAAAAATTGGCAATCATTTGCACCAATGCCCCCAAGGGTTCCACACCCACCTCACTGCACCAATCCTACCATCACTTCCAGGCAGAGGTGTATCTCTTATGTGTACTAGGCATCAGGGACTTTAGAGAGAAAGAATCTAGTGTAATCTGAAAATTCTGAGATTTGCTCAAGTCCCCAGAAATCCTCCATGCCATGAAAGACAATTGTTCCTCTGGAATTAGAGGATGTGGATGTCCCTTTGGAACTAACAATAGATCCTATGATGGCAGGATCTGCATTGAAGGAGCACAACACCGATCTAATGCCACCGGAAACTACGATTGAGCTCTCCAGAATGGGATTACTAGAACCAGCTCTGCCATTTGACAACAAGCCTGGAAGAGAACTCTGTGAATCACGGAAAAGAGGGAAAACGCATAGCTCAGTACCCCCATCCAAGACTGTAGGAAGGCATCCGAACTGGTCGCTAATTGATCCGGTCTCCAGCTGGAAAACCACACAAGGTGGGTATTCAGCCGAGATGCAAATAGGTCACCAAGTACGAACCCCAAAGGTGATCCAGAAACTGGAATACTTGGGGATGTAGTTGACAATCGCTGGTGTCCCTGAGATACAGAGATTTCCAGTCTGCCACTACATTCACCCTGCCCGGAATACATTCCGTTGTTACTGAAATCTGATGCTGCAGGCAGAAATGCCAAAAGTCTTTCGCAATTTCAGCTAGCATCCGAGATCGAGTTCCCCCAATTTTGTTGATGTACCTTACGGCTGAAATGTTGTCCATCCTCAGGAGAATACAATGTTTCGTCTTGACCGGGTATAGAGTTTTCACTGCAAAAGAACCCACCAAAAGTTCCAGACAATTGATATGGAACTGAAGTTACTCCGGGGACCACCACCCCCGTTTCCAATTGACCGCATCTGGCCCCTCAGGCCCATCTTCTGGTGTCTGAATCTATGACTACTTCTGGAATTGAAGCAAAAAAGCACCCTGCCATTCCAGGCATCCAAATGAGTCAGCCACCATTGAAGCTCCGTTCTGGCTTCCTGCGACAAAACAATTAGTTCTGAGTAGGAGAGACCTCTGTGGAGATGCAGAATCTTCAACCTCTGCAAAGTCCAATAATGTAAGGGACCTGGGAATATGGCCTGGATAGACAAAGCTAGGAGGCCCACCAACTGGGCATGAACCCTCAATTAAATCTTAGGAGCAGACAATGCTTTCTTCAACTCTTTCTTGATAGCCAGTCGCTTGGTCAGGGGAAGTTTGGTTTGGGATAAGACCGAATCAGTCCTGGAACCCAGGAAGTCCATACTCTTGAGACAGAACCAACTGGGATTTTGTTTAGTTGATTATGAGCCTCAGATCCTGAAGCAGTTGAATCGTCCAGGAAAGATGAAGAAGAACCAGAAGTTTTTCTTAAGCTGTGATGACGATATTGTCTAGATAAACAGACAAACACCTTTCTCCCAGAGCCATTGCATTACTGGATGCATGATCTTGGTGAAACACCAAGGGGCAGAGGAGAGACCGAATGGGAGGATTAAGAATTCGTAGCACCTGTCTCGCCAAAAGAATTGAAGGAACCGGCGATGAGGAGCAAAAATAGGAATGGTCAGATAGGCATTGTTGAGGTACAGACGCATCATCCAATCCCCCTCTTGTAAAAGGTCTTGGAGGAGGTGAATGCCTTCCATCTTGAATTGTCTGTAGACAATACAAGAGATGAACTGGCATAGATTGAGCACCAATCGAGAGCCCTCTCCCTTCTTTTGAACCAGAAAGATCATGCTTATGAATCCCCTGGGATGGGGTTGTGCAAGGACAATGGCTCCTTTCTGAAGAAGTGCTGCTACTTTGTGATCTATAAAAACACTCTCTTGATGGGAGAAAAATGAGAGGAGGGGGAGGCAACGTTTGTTAGGGAGTTGAATAAGATTCAAGGTGATAACCTGTTATTGTCTCTAAGGCCATGCATCTTGCGTAATCAGTAACCAATTTTGTGCAAACAAACTCACTCTGCCCCCCCAATACAACCTCCCCAGAAGGAATAAGTGTTACCTGATTTGAGAGGAGCTCTGGTAGTATTGTCTCCTCAGTGAGACCCTCTGGAGTTACAGCCTCTGTATCCTCTGCCCCAAGATGGGTAGAGATAAAATGTCCTTGGTAAGCAGAGTTCCCACTGCCTCTGTAATATGGTGGGGAGGTCTGGGGCAACCACAGGCCGATGCCCGACCACTGTAGCTTCTAGCCCTGTGAAAAAGGCCACTAATAAAAACTTTCTTGATCGAAGTTTGGGCTTTATTTAAAGCCGAAAAGGTGGCTACATATTTGGCAAGGTCTTTTACGAATTTGTTGCCAAATAAGAGTCCATTAGCCGATAGCCCTGCATCAGAGAGAGCCATTTCTGCCAATTTGGGGTCAATGTGCATCAATAAAGATTTTTGACTTTCGGTAGACATGGATCCCCACGCCATATATACAAAGTGGCGCAATGCATGTATTGCGCCACTTTGTAACCCTTTGTGCCACATTATGCATGCTCCATGCATAATGTATGCAAAGGGGACCGAACCGGCACAACGAGGTCCGCAAAAATGGCGCAATGAAATCTACAAGATTTAATTGCACCTTTTTTGGTGTCATTTTTAATGCCTGCCGAAAGCAGGCGTTAAAAGGACCCACTCATTGTAATCAATGGGCCTCCTTGCACTTTGTTTCACTACTGTCAACATTTTTGAAGCTAGTGGAGCAAAGCGCCACAATAGCGCCAAAAATGTTGATGCTATTGTTCCTAATACTGCAATGGTGTGCCATATCATAAATATGGCGTACACATGGTGGTGTTAGGAGGTGCACAGGGGGGGCACAAGAAAAGTGGTGCTGCAATGGATGAAGCACCACTTTTCTTAATTTTGACCCTAGATGCAAAAAACAAAGCCACTTTAAAGTGTCAAGCACCTTCTGCTCTGTTGCTGTTTGGATATGCACACCACAAAATGAAACATTATTTGAACAACATCTCATCAACCGGTGATTTGTACTCAGGGTCAATGGAATTATGCGGCAGGGGAGGGCAAAGTTATGCAGCAGATTTAAGTAAATTATGCAGCAAGAAAAGCAGAATAGATGGGTAAAACCCAAATACAGCATGAAGCAACAGGAAGTTGACCAGTCATCCTTGGGAAAGGGCCTTCCACTGCACAGCAACGTGTCATTGGGTTTTTGGTAAATTTTGAACCGTTTGAGCTAGAAATATTTTTTGTTAACATCTGCAGATTATGTAGCAGATGATGGATTATGTGGCAAATGTGTCAAATCTTTAATTATGCAATAAATGCTGTGGCTGCGCGATCACCTAATTCCAGTGGCTCTGATTAAACTATGCCCACATTAGAACTACAGCAGAAATGTCCTTGAGAATGCAACATTTCGAATTTGAGGAAAGTTTAATTCACAACAAATGCTCTTTCATTAAAATCCCAGGCTATGTCACAGTGTTCTGTGCTCTCCAAAGGCTATGGGGAGAGAAAACACGCAGGGGGACTTGGCGGGAGGGGGGATGAGCAGGAGCAAGCTGAACAGAGCAGCATCTCTGTCAACAACAAAAATGTGACTTCGTAAAATGTAGCACAACTAAATCACATTATTAAATACACTTCTAAATATCATATTAAACGTGTTCTAAGTGCAATGTTACTACTGCGTCATTTGCGTCTCAAATCCATCCTAGAAATCATTCCTGCCCATGCCCCCAAACAATATATGCTCCACATGTACGTTATGGCGAGAGGGCCTCGTGGAAATCACTAGTCACTTCTCCAAAGGTCTTCCAGAATGGCTGCTTTCAGAAATGTGCGGTATCGCCCAGGGTCAGACTGGGAGAGAAAATATAAGTGGGCACCAATATAAAAGTGGCCCCAAATTTGCAAATCAGATATCTATAAAAGTGGCCAATATTTGCAAATCTTGCCAGTTTTGAGCTTGTGAAGTAAAGCTATACAGGTTTCTTGCATAGTGTAAAAAAACTTTGCATGCTGCAGGCAATGTTTATGGTAATCATGGAAATCAACAGTAAAACACTCCCATCATACTATAAAACAGGCCTACAAAAAGCCAACAAACTGGCCCACACACTGACTGACCTGTCAACCCAGCCCATCAGGCCCTGTCAGATTGCTATATAGGCCAGTCAGGTCCTGTGTTCGCCACTGTATCTGGAACCCCATAGTCCTTTGAAAAGTTTCCACGAGTGACATATGCCAATATTGTTGCACGTCACGGTTCGACGCAAGGCTACATGCATGTTGGTGCGACGACCACCCTTTGTATGAGAAGTGCATGTAATCTGGTTCAGACCTCTCGCTCAGAAAGAACAACCCCAACTGACGATTTTCTAAAACATGGAGAAATGCGCATAAGTAAATATTTACGAACATCTTTCTAAATCATCCCCGGGTAATGGCAGCTTTTATTTACTCCTGACGTAAGGCGCATTTCAACCAGCACCTCTTTGTGAATAATTTCATTTTTTTATTGTGGAAACTTCTTGCTCCAGCTGGAAATGAAAAGCACCATCGTATTATTTCCTGTAGGTTTGTATCTATGCTTTGTTCTTCTCCACAAACGACGCAGTCACAAGACTGAGGTCGTGCATCGACTCTGCGCTATCAATGGTGTTTTTGTTGCTAATGGATGCATTTGATGTACATCACGTCAGTCACATACACACACGCATCCGTTTGCTTCTCCCCGCCCCCTCGTTTTGTGAATGTAATCACTTCCCTGGCCCACAGCAGCAGGGACCTCCTGTGCTTCGAGGGTCCATGCCCCAGGGGGAGCATGTTGTAGCCCACATGCAAGGCTCTCTGACGACTCTCCGTGTCACCCACACCCGGGGCTCGATCCACATGCAGCCTTCTGTGTGAAACAGCAGTAGCCATTTAACGAGGCCTGCTGCCTGCCCCACCCAGGCATGACTATTATGAAAGAATTTTGGAGCAGGAAAACCGGAGGCGCGCACAATGCATCCATTGATAAGCATTCCCTGAGAACCTGCGTGTTTTGGTTTCCACATGAATGTGTGGCTGGGAGTAAAAACAGAGGTCTGCCTATCCCGGCTTCCCAAAGAATTACTGTTCGAAGAGAACTTGTGTTTTGGGCAATGCCTGCCAGTTAGTTGTCCCCTGCCGTTCTGAGGCCTAGGAGAAAAAAGCGTTATTAATGGCAACAGAAAATAAAAATGAGTTAGTGATCAGGTGAGATAATAGAACAAACCCAGATTTGAAGGTACTTGCTTTAAGTATTGCTTCCTGTAGGATGGGGAAGCATTATGAAGGTGAAAATATTCTGTAAACAGAGAAGGCTTGCAAACCTGGATGCTCCACGAAGTGTTGGCACCACGGTTCCCCCCAGACAATAATTGGATGCGGAAGCAGCTGGTACAGCCTCAGCTTGCATCCGAAGGCGGTATCCTTCCATTCTGAGGTGGGGCCAGCTGAGGTCACCCACCAGCTGTCCACCTGGCACCCCAAGGCCTCATTTCCACATGGGCCTGTACGCTTGCTGGCGGAGCGCGGGGTACGTGTTGCGTATTGCTGCTGCCAAGTCACGGGTATCTTTGACAACATTCCCTTAAGCCTACTAGTGAAATTCTCACGCATTGTGTGTGTTTGGCACGGATACTCTTTTTAGCACCATTGGTGCCCATATGGACAGTGCTAGACAAACTCTTAGGTAAATGCTCAGGCCCGTATTTATACTTTTTAGCTCTGCATTTGACGCAAAAGTGGCGCAAACTTACAAAATACAATTGTATATTATGAGTTTGCGCGGCTTTTGAGTTAAAACATGACGCAAATACGGCGCTAAAAAGTATAAATACGGGCCTCAGTGTATAAGAGCACCTCCGGGTCTAGGCAGTGTATTTTGTAAGTTTCCTTCGCTTTTGCGTCAGAAAACTACACAAATGCGGCGCTAAAAAAGTATAAATAAGGGCCTGAGTCTTTTACATCTATTTAGAAAGAAGCACTTTCAAGACCCACAGAGCAAAGATAACAAAGACTAGAGTTACATTGTTTTATGTACATATGTTTGTCATAAAACTTTTGGGAGGATCCCAACGGAGACAATATTAGCGGGTGGAATCCTTGCATGCAAATTTACTGTTACTGTTGTTAATCTAAACCAGTACCCTGCAATCAATCACAAGTTAATCCTCATGAAAACGGGAATTATCGTGAGGAACTAAATTTAAAAAATCTTCAAAGGATTGCCTCAGAACACCAGATGGAGCATCACCCAAGCGTTCATCATCAGCAGGCTGGGTTACTGCTACACTCTACGCCAGAATCTCCAGACAACTCCGGACCATCCAGAATACCTCTGCAAGACTCATACTCGACCTCCGATGCCACACCCGCATCACACCACACTGCTGGAATTTCACTGGCTCACTATTCACAAGAGCAGCCAATTCAAACTTCTCACACACACATACAAAGCCCTATAGGACCAGAATACCTCAGCAGCCGCATACACTTTCACCAGCCCACAAGACACCTACCTTTTGGCTCACTCGCGCACATTCCCCGCATCCGCAAAAGCAAAACTAGAGGTCCCTCATTCTCCTACATCGCATCCAAGACATCGAACAACCTCCCTCAACACATCAGATCCTCCTCCTCACTTCTTGAGATCAGCAAGAAGCTGAAGACCTGACTCTTCATATAAGCACCTTGAGGATCACAAACCTACACCTCTGCATAAGCGCCTGGATACCCTGTGCCATGATTAGTGCGCTATAAAAAATCAATATATCGTAACATTTATTGATCATAAAACCACAAGGAATTGCAACTTTGTTGGGTTTCATGCATATGTTTACCACCTGCTGTATGCTTCTGTATGAGGTTGGAGTGCGGGAGAGGGGAGGGAAGGGAAAGGTGAGTTCTGACAGAAAAAAACTCATGCAGCCAAAATCTCATGCAATTTTTCCAGGTGAAATTATCACCTGGAAAAATCAGATACAGTGTCCCCACACTGGAAAATCAAGAGCAAGAACACTGGCCCACTCAGAATCAGGCAGAGCGGAATGCCATATAGCATTTCTGCTCCTCATGACTCATAATCCAGGCCTTAGACTGCCATGACATTGATTATATTTCTGAAGGCATCAATATTTGTGTATGTGAGTGCACCTGGGAAGCAGCTGCAGTCGTGGCTTCCCAGGAGTCCTCGCGGAATTCTGAGTGAATTCTGAGTGAATTACAAGAAAATTTCAAAATTACTAGAAAAGTAGGATGAACCCTACTGAAACAAATTTGTGACTTTGTGAATGGCTATAAGAAATCTCTTCATATCCACAAAACAACTCCAATAAATAAATGAGTGTAAGATTCAAATCAGCTTCAGTCTTAGACTCCAAAGACATGCTGGCTTCTTTCTTTGCAAAACTGTAACCATGATTCACAGCACTCTGCCTGAATGGTTCGCCTGGTCATTAACTTTCAGAGCTCAAGACCTGCTGGGGACTGGACCAGTGGTGGCTGGTAGCCTAAACATTTGGTGGGGCAACCAATCAAATAGTTAGGATTCCAGCCGCCTGTGGGAGGGAGGGAAACTGCATAAATAAAAATGCACTTACCTCCGCTGGCTCGCCACTTTTGGTCTTGTGCAGTCCCTCGGTGCTCTGAGTGCAGCAATTGAAGTCTCCACACCAATCTAGATGCTGCTCTCATGCTGCTGATATTGTTAAGGGCATGAGAGCAGTACCAGGATTGGCTGGAGCATGCTGCCTTGACGCTTCAGTAGGCACTGGGGGCCTGTGCCTACTCTCTACTGTCTCAGACAGCTGAGTGGCGAGGTTTACACTGCGCATGTCAGGCTGGCTGTCGCAAGACGTCCGGACAAAATGACATGTGCATTGTAAACTGGTGGAGTGAGCATCACTCCCGTACTGCCAGTCAGCAGCTGTGACCCACCCCAAAATACGGCACAGCTGGGGAAAGACAAAAATAAAATGGTAATAAACTTATTTTATCACCATTTTATTTTTCACCTTTTTGGCAGCGCTGGCAGCAGGGGGGGTGGCACTCCTTTGCCCTAAGTGAGTGGCCGCCGCTGGACTAGACCTGATCCCTCAAGCCCTTAGGCTTAAATACTCTTTCCCAGGATTGACACCTCTTCTTCTCCACCTCTAAAGTCGTTTGCTTGCTAGTGCTTTGTGTGTCATAGTCGTTAAAGGCAGCATAGGAGCCCCCCACTTTAACCACCAGTGGTACTGTGGACAAGCTCTCAGTGGTACAAGAGTTAGTGAGTGAGTGGATGCTCTGGTCCATCCTGAACAACCCACTGGTTCAACCCGTCTTTCATCACAACAGTAGCTGAGAAAATAACATGCTTCCTCTCCCAACTTGGGCCAGGGGCAACCAAACCTTAAGCAACCCTCCATCCTTTTCTCCAAGCGCAGTGGAGCTTCTCTCTTGATAGGTTGATGCCATTGCTTCTCACATTATACCTTTCAAATGTACACAGACTACATATAATATCACACATGCTCCTATATGTTGGATGTCTAAAACCATGTATGATCACAGAGCTTTTTTTCTTCTTTCATCTCTACTGAGAGGAATGGAATTGGGTGGGGAATAAATAGAGAAGCCTCCTAAACCTGCATGCTTCTGTTTGTCAGAGCATTAATTATATCCACATCAGTTCCCGCATTTCCTTTGTCACATAATGCCCCAGCTATTAAGAAAATACAGTAAAGGCCTTGCATAAAGGTTATCAATGTGATTTTAGTGCAACTCATGAATGCTTAATCTTTCATTAGTTGCAATGGAAGCTCTTATTCGGGGGGCTCATCTTAGTGGTGCTATGCAGATTCTCCACACATTGGCCAACAAACAGTGGCAGATGAATTTGGACTGGCCAATATGTGAAAGACATGTACAGCATACATTGTCAGAGGGGGGCAGTTCTTTAACCCCTCTATATGCATTATGTAAGCACAGTAGCGGGCGGTAATTTTAGGAGGGAGGGGGGCGGGCGGGAAGCACTCTCACAGGCATTCATTCGCATACGCATGCACATCCATTCACAACATTCATCAACATTCAAACATACCCGCATGCACCAAACATTCATTTAAAAAACACAGACACACTTACCTTCAGCTCAGAGGTCCCAGGAGGGTTGGGACTGCTGCCTTCCCTAGGGAAGGCAGCAGTCCCAACATCGTCACAGAATTGGATGGGGTCAGTGAGACGTCTAACCCCGCCCCAGTCTGTGATGAGGTTTCACTGATTGACACTCGCCCTGGCCGCTTCAGGGCTTAAACCTGAAGCGCCCAGGTCGGAGTCAATGGGTGACGCTTCCCCTCCTCACTGAGGGGGAGGGCCTCGAGGCACCTTTGCTGAGCCGAGGAGGTCACTCCCATAGGAGCTGTAACCTCTTCAGCCCAGCAAAGTTCAGCTCAGGCAGCCAGACGTCTGTGCAAATTGTGCATGTCTCGACCCAAGCTGCCTGAGCTGAACATGAAGAGTGTCTATCAGGCTGACCTTTGCTCAGCCTGATAGACACTGTTTATGAGGGGCAAAAGGTGGGGGGGGTGGTTCCTCCGCCCTATAGGACGGGCACAGCTGTGTAAGCACCTGCAGGATAGCAAAAGCTGCCTCTAGCCAGTCATAGCAATGGCACTCTGCAAATAAAAAAGGACACACATGTTACGTGTCATTGATAAAAATATAAGTCAACGCACCATTTGGGGTAGCAGCAGAAATTCTGCTCTGCAATTGAGTTGGAGGCTGATGGGAGGAGCCCTCAGCTTTGGGCACCAAGATTCTCCCAGCCCTGGGGTCCAGGATGTGGCATCCACGTCCTCAGCACTATAGCGGAAGTCTGGAGGATGTAAAAGCCCCGTCTTCCACACTGAAGAGGTTAAAACTGTTTTACTGAAAAGCAACATCTTCCGAGACAAAACAATAACTGCAGCCCCACTGCCCCAGTTTTTTTTATAGTAGGGAGATTTACTGCAGAATCAAGGCTCCCAAAAAGAGGTGAATATTGTCAGTCAGTTGTATTGCCCACAGCTGCTGCTTTTGTGACCTACTAGAAGGGATGTAAATTGTTATGGAGAGCCAGGGAAGTATTCTGAATAAGTGCTGTTTCTTGAGTGTGCCCGTGTTCGAAGAAGTGAGACATGGCAATGGAAGATAAGGTCTGTTCTGTGGGTAGAGAGGTGCATGATTGGAGGTATCCTATAAATGAAAAGTTGTGATGACAAAGCATTGGAGAAAAGCAAGAGTCCAGCTAAACTGGACAGAAGAAGGTGAAGATGGTCTTAGATGTCTGACTGGTGCGATGGTCATACCAGGGCAGGGAGGTTTGCGTTGCCTGAGGGCCAGAGATGGGCCTGTGGGAAATTGCAAGCCTGGGTTCAAATGACTGAAGGAAATGCACATGCTAACTGCACCCTATGTAGTAAGCAATTCCTATTGTATGTGAGGGCCAGAGAAGAATATCACCCAAGTCAATGCAAGTTTGTCACTTCAACAAAATGCAGTAGAGACCTACTAAACGGGAAGAAATATCCATCCACACATGCTCTCATAGACATTGTGGTTAGATTGGAGAGCAGACCCAGGATCAATGCTAATTGGGCACGGAACTGGACAATAGCCAGGAAAACAACCAGAAACCTGCTTCAGGACGTGGATGCAAATAGCCATGTTTTAACCACTCTCTTGAATAAAACGCTAGCTTTGATTTATCAGATACATGAAGGTTTGAGTTTCATAGTTTGTCCGGTTGAAGGGAGGAAGATAATCCTCCCAGATAAGTCTTAGAAAAAACGGGGAGCTTCAGTCTTCAGAGACCATGACATGGTAGCAGTGCTACTTTCATTGCAGGAATATTGGTCTTATTCTGTGGAAAGCATGAAAGGCACCACACAGGGCCCTGAAGAAGATGCTGACCTAGGAATAATGTGAAGCGGTTCTACTGGCAGTGATAAGGAATCACAGCAGCATGTATGGAGCAGGAATCTTGTAGCGGAGTTTGGCATCTTTAGAATTCAAAGCAAGTTATACGCAAATTTATCCTTTGCACCATCAAGATGAGACAGTACAAAGGAGATGGTGGCTTGAACCTGTGGAGGTAATCCTAGGTAACGAAATATAAGTATGCAGAGCCGTGGAACATGCAATTCGATTTTGCAACTACAGACTCCAGTAGTGCCAGTGTCGGTAGCTGTGCAGGAGGATGACTCTGATGTTTTGTATCAGTTGCAAGGAGGCAGAGAGAGAACACAATTTAATGGGCAAGTAAGGAAACATTTCTAAATGTGGCCGGTACCACATGTCATCCATTTGTTGACTACGACTTGTTGATTGTAATGTTTTAAAAGTTTAGACCGTAAGCAAAGCAGGAAAGGTTCTCACACAAGAAGAAGAAGCCCCTCGTTCTGGAGCCCAAGGCATGTCACAATTAAAAGGTAGTAAAGTAGAGAGAAGCAAATAAATAATTTCTACTATTTCCTGGTCGTAATTCTCACATCTGACCACTTCTTTTCTGTATCGAGGGAGTTCTGGCATTATTACTTTCCACAGGCAAACCATGGCCATATCATACTCCATGGAAAAACAGTATTTGCATTATGGTACTGCTCTAAACTCTTACTTATGACATTTCAGCCTTGATAAAGTCCATGTGACAAAACACGTGGTGGCTGCTGCATTTTGAAGAATTAATCAAAACCCATATTGACGACTGAAACTAAAGCAGTACTTCATGACAATGAGCAAGATTGTCTGACTGGGACTTGTGACACTCTTGGAGAATGTGCTGTGGGATCCTTTGTTTGTTATTGATTTTGAAATTATAAGAGCGACATTTTTGTACCCAAGTATGTGCTCAGGTCTCGTGCTAGTTCTGTTCCACCATTTGTGCTCGGGAGCAAGGGTTGCCATCTGCCACGACTCTTTGAGTGGTGTACACCTTCTAGGTGCTTATAGTCTAAGCAGAAATATCTTCTCCAAACCCACAGCTCCTGTAGGATGAAGTATATAGAAAATGTGTTTCCATCGACGCTACAAAACTCTTGAATTCTTTCCCACTTTCGATTCGCAGCTAACTCTCTTTACTGAATTTTCGCAACGTTTTAAAATCGTTCTATTTCATTTGAAACAGCTATTTGCAGTTTATAGATCTCCTTTGTCTGGCAACAGAAATATATCGTTTTAAAAAACTGCTGAGGTGTACCTTGCCCTGTGAAACAAATACCCTAATGCTAATCCTAACCTGCAGATTGTGTAGGTTTCAGACACGGCCGTCGAGGGCCACACGCTTTAGCAGCTGCAGCGGGGGGTTGGGTCATTTATGGGCCTCTTCTGTCAGGAAGAAAGAAACATGGATTAATAGAAAAGGGAAAGACGGATGTGGGACAAGCCTGCTTGAGGACGACAAACCGTGTTACCTCTTATGTCACAGGAGTGGCATTAGAGATAGCAGACAGCTACTCAGGAGATTAGATGATTAGATTTCCCGGGTCAGTGGAGGAGAGCTAGCTGGGAATTATGTAGCAATTCCCAGGTAGAGTCCATCCAGGAGCCGTGGCTGAGTGTCACTCCCCATTACAAGTGAGGCAGATCTATCCTGCAACAAAACATGTAGAGAGGCCAACCCCAGAGAAGATATGGTAGTGGTGGCTGATTGTCACCTGGAGACCGCGAGTAAGGTCCATGCGGGAGCAGTAGATTGGGACAGGCGTACTGGGCCGTTAATATGGAGACTCAGGTCCCATTTAGGCCCTTTCAGTGTACTGGTCAAACTGCTCAAGCAATAGAGGTGAAGACTCCGATGGTTCTGAACTTCCTAACATTTGACAAAAGACATTTGGCAATAGTCTTGCATTGGATAGCTGGGCTGGAAAATCAGCTTGAAAATCAGTATTGGCAGCCCAACCCTAAATGGTGCACGTTTTTCCTGCACATTGCAGCTGGTAGACCTGTGGCACATGGGCCGCCACTATGTTGTTTAGAAGAAGCTCTTGTCAGTAACTATATGATCCCGGTCACTGTCAATAAGGTGTGCCCTCCCTTCCCCAAGGGGTTTAGGTGCATCATGTGGCGATACAATAACCATAGATGATTGTTACATAGGGGGGACATCTTCCCTCAGACACGATCACCTGTTTACTTCAGCGAAGCCAAGCAAAAACTCAGAACAACATAATCTAAAGTAGCAGGCACGTGAAAATAGCAGGCATGTGAACCCTCTGATGAGTCAAAGCTGTGACTAAACTGCGTTCAGATCGCTCCAGCAAGTGCATTTTCCCCCGTTATCTTACTACTGTTATACCACAGAGTTTGCATCGTTCACTAGGGCCCAGATTTACTAACACTTTGCGCCAGGTTTGCGTTACTTTTGTAAAGCAAACCCAGTGCAAAGTGCTGTGGTGGAAATTACTTTTCAACGGCGATCAAGATTTGAGTTGGAGAGTTGGCCTACTTCGCTGAACTTTGCGACCAGGGCGCACTGTTCTATTCTCTGCTTTTCAGGCAACGCATCCAACACGTTGGCGGCTGCGCTACATCAAGTGAAAAGTTAGTAAATCTGCCCCAAGATCTCCACAGCAGGGACCTTAAACCATGTGTTATTTTGAAATGCAGCCCATTTGCGACAATTAAGTAAGCCAGAAGAGATCTACTGCCTCCTTTATCTTAGTTATCAATTTCTTTAGGGCAGCGATTTAAAAAAAAAAATGTATGCCTTCACTGTCAGGGCTGCTCCTCTTGGCTCGCCTGTCGTTACTCTGCCCCCTTTCTGATGCTACCACGTCACGCCGAATGTGTGGGATTCTATGTCACGAACGGAGGCTTCGGATTATGCTATCTTTTTCTTTACTATCAAACACAGCAGCCAATAAAAACATGACAAAATTTCCCATGAGATCAACACAGCCTCCATATGACCCACCAACCAGGGCCTACCATATACTATATAGCCCTTCACAGAAATAGTCCGATCTCTTTCTTTGCTGCTTACAGAGAGCTAAGTACATTTCAATTAATTCAAAGTTTGTCTTGTACATACAATTGTCGAAATGCGGAGTGGCTTATTGCCTTCATGCGCCTGCCAAAACTTTAATAGTTCGGGTATATGCTCGTGAAAGCACAGTTTTCCTCTATTTTGATACAGCGTGCCGTCTTAATTCAATTACTGGTGGGCCAGTGAGGAGTGGATTGGGGGGAGGCAGCGTGACCCCGTCACACAGTCCTCTTTCTGCTGTGGGACTTGTGCATGCGCACAGCACTGCTTGGGGCTCTTTGTGCACGTGCAATCCCTCGACAGCTGAAAACATAGGTTTCGCCGCTTGCCTCCCTTGTTATGCCCGAAGAGCCTGCTATAATAACAAAGAGCTTTGCTCCAGGTTTTTTTGTGCTCCCTCCTTAGGTTTTTTCCTGTTTATCTTCTAGTCCCCAGCAAGGGCCTTTTTGTAAGTGCCCTGTTAGCACCTGGGTCCCCCCAAAAATAATTAAAGTGCAATTACATATTGGACCTCTACTTGATTTATAAGAAATAGTTTGCACCTTCAAATGGCACAACAATTCACAGATAATGATCAATATGGGGAATATTCTACAGATC
Organism: Pleurodeles waltl; assembly: GCF_031143425.1. Classification (NCBI taxonomy): domain Eukaryota; kingdom Metazoa; phylum Chordata; class Amphibia; order Caudata; family Salamandridae; genus Pleurodeles; species Pleurodeles waltl. The sequence goes on from NC_090446.1 coordinate 715,955,625, forward strand.
AGCATACGGATGAGGGCCTAGTGGAAGCTTTAGACTTCCATGTTCAGGATTCAGTTAACAAAGCACCAGTTAAAGCTGTGTGCCCTTTTGCGCAACTTGGCTTTAGGTGCTTTGGGGCAGGCTTGCGGTCCCCACCCCTGTAGCGATTAATATAAATGAGCCTAGCCAGCCTAACGCAGACCCTTTTGAGCAGACCATTGAATCAGTCCTAAAGGATCATAATTATGGCTCTTCTCTGAGTCAGGAGGCCTCCTTCTCCTTTTAGACCTCCCAACAGATGGCAGATGAATCCACCTTTCCGAGTCAGGTGAGAACACAGCTTCCAAAAAACCAAAGGACAAACGTAAGCGCAAATTGCGCCATAGTGATAGCTCACCTTCCCCTCCGCCTAGCAAGAATTTGCAGTTTAACTTGGATAACATTGTGCATTCTCAGTCCACGGATTAGACCCCATGTCAAGCAGTGGCATTGTATGTTCAGTCACGTCTTTGAAAGGGATTTGAAAAAGACATTCGCAATACGTTGCGGTTGGAATGCCCTCACCCTTCGCTATCAGGGAAAGTGGCGAACACCGCCTAATTAGATCTTCACATGGTTACATTCCTTAAGAAATATGCAAAGGATCCCAAAAAAGGAATAGACAGGCCATAGCGCAGATGCCAGGATAAGTTATTGGACTTATCATGACCCCTCACAAAAATCCTGGAATTAGCAATCCAAGCCAAAGATGCGCAAGAACCCATCGACCCTGACGTCCCTTTGGAGTGGGTTCAAAGGGCTCTATGCTTGTTAGGAAATGCCAATTAAGGCCACCTTATCACCGTCTTAGCATAAAACAAATGATGCTAAATCGGCATTAACGTAGAGCGAGTGGCTCTTAAATCTGCCCCTTAAATCACATGCCATATTTTGAATTGCCTAAAATGTTTTATCTCTGATCATGCCACAGTGGAACTATGGTATTTTCTAAATATGTATGATAAAACTGTGTATAGGAACTCCTGGTTTTGGGGCTGAGTCAGAGACTTTCCCTTTGCTACTAGAGATGCTATTGGTTTCTCTTATGATTCTGACAGAGAGCTTTGCTTTTCTGCCAAAGACTCTGTCCATTGACTTTTCCTAAACCTTTTGAGATGATGCCTGATCTTTTTATGATTTTGCTATACGTTTGAGACTTAGAATGATTCTGGTTTTTGATTATGTACTCCACATGTATGTCATTTAACATTTATTATGTACTGCTTGATTTTTAATATTTTATAATGAAACCACTTAACTTTTCTCTGATCTAGAACTCAGTTATTGAGTGGTCCCAGTGAGTTATGATCTTAATTCTGGGAAATTAATGTTAGGCCTGATGTTGAGCAGGGTGTTTTTTAGCTAAAGATAAAGGATGATGGAGCGGAACTTCTAGAAGTACATTTTGGGGTGATCTAAATTTGTGGGTGTAACTGAATTTGGGTTTTGGGTTCTGCTCCCACAGGGCAGTGACCCCAGTAGCCACCTCAAGCCTACACAGTAATAAACGCAAGAAAGGCCACTAAACTGAGGATAGGTTATGCTCAGTTGAAAGGAGGAAAATACTTTCTGCAGAAAAATATCATGTGAGGATCCCACAAAGAGCAGGAGAAATAGAGTGTAGAAAGGAACACATTAAAAAAACAGCACAGCAGTCCAGGAATAACATGACAGCACTAGCACAGAGTGGGCCTGTAACAGGCTGCAAATGACGACGAGAACTCTGACTTCGTTGCAATGAACAGATCTTCTTCGCTTTCATATGTACCTAAAAAAAGAGAAAATCACTTAGAGGACCAAAAAGTAAACATCAGTTTTGATGGACTGGTAAAAAAACTAAAAAAAGAATATTAGAAGCCATCTTGGATTGGTCATGTTGGGAGAAAGGGACTTCAGGCCTGGCTTGACTTTAAACAAAAGTAGAGCTTTCGGGAATGTTGTGAGAACTCTAATGCTGCCTTATGTTTCCAAGGTAAAGTTCAATAATGAGGCGCGATACACAGCACCATACCTAGGGGCCGGACAGGCATAGGTGAGAGGAAGCTGCCTTGGCGCCCAGAACAGCATGGGAAGCAAATGGCACGGAGATAAGCGCAAAGACCAGATGTAAGGTAAGTCTGCACCTTCTCGGATGGCAATATGTTGTATATACATCAGCAACAACACATGATTCTGAATACTAAGAACAGTCATGGCTCCTGATTTGAAGTGTGAAAAATTACTAATTTTTTGTCATACTCCCACAATTTATGGGTTTCTGGATTTACTGACTTTAGAACTAGGTGCACTTTACCACTGCTAAACAGTAGTGAAATAAACTGTGCATCAACTCAAAAATGTGCTGTACATGTTTAACTTCCCCATTAGTCCTTTGCAACTGGTGCCGTGAGTACGCCTACAGCATCAAAATTAAAATGTCATATGTGGGCTGGAGTGTGTATTCACACTACCGATATGTGTGACAAAAGTATGATTCTGCCAGTAGCACCACTCTGGCAAGGCTGCAGGGTAAATGCACTACAGTGACACTTGGCACAGAAAAAAAACTTTGACATGTACGGAAAAGCTATTCTTATATATTCCTAAGTCACCCTGAAAGAATGCATTATAGGTCCACACTTAGGGTGCTAATATATAAAAAAAAAGGGCACATTACATATTGAGGTTAGTGTGCCCTCACAGTGAAATAAAACCCAAAAGCTAGTTCCCCATATAGGCCAGGATAGGCTTGTTAGGCTAGGTAGGATTAAAATCTTTATTTTCCACAGCTGCTAGGAAAGAGGCTAGTAGTTTACTTTAAATATATTTCCTTCTTAGTTTAAAATCTGGCTTTATAGTAAAGACAGACTTTTGATAACTTAAGCAGAAGAGGACATTTTTTTTTAAATGTTCATTAGGTTGCATGAGCCAGAACTGACTTAAAAACGCATCCTTGACTGGCAGAGTTGACAACTGACCTAATGGACAATGGCTTACCTCTGGGCCCAGGAAAGGCCATTGAGTGTTAGTCACTGAACACCTGGCAGGGACTAGCTATCAGGGAGTGGACAGGAGCAGTGGCCGAACAAAGAGCAGCTTTAGCACTGCCCTTTTTGACTTGGAGATGCCAGGTAGAGCTTCTCCTTTTCATTCCCTTGATTATGCTAGACACAAGGCGGCATATTTATGAGTGGTTTGCACCATGCAATGTGGTACATGCGTGGCGCAAACCACTAAGTCATGTTTTTGAAGCTACACCAAGCCACTTTGCATGGCTTCAAAAATATGGAGTAAGGCAAGGCAGTGCAAATTGCTGTGTTGCCTTACTCTGTGCAAGGGAGGCATATCATGGGTGTTGTGTGGGCGTTGATGCATTTCTAGATTTTCCAAACCTAGTAAACCTGGGAATGCACAAAAAAGATACACCTCCCCAGAAGAGGCATAACATGGAGAACTGTTTTTTTTTCTCCTTGTTCCTTCCTTTTTTATGTGCGCTGCATTCTGCAGTACACATGCAAAGAGGAAAAACCTTGCATGACTGTTTTTGTGCGGGAAGGTATCCTACATGCAACCGTGCAGCCATGGTGCAAGGGTGCCTTCGTTGGCGCTAGGCTGCCAAAAGAGCCCCAGCACAGGAGGAAAGGACAGGAATGCGCCCTATTGGATAAATACAGCGCATCCTTGCACTTTCCCTGTGATGCAGGGCAGCACTGCAAGGTGACTTGCTGTGCTGCCCTGCGTCACATAACCCATAAATATGGGCCAAGGTCCCTAGTCACAGTATGAGATGAAACCAGTTCTGCCACGTATCACACTTCCAGAGCTGGATGATACAGAGAGTCAGTGACTCCGGCTCGGAAGACAGTGGTTTGCCACTGGGCCCAGGAAAGGCCAATGGGTGTTAGTTGCTGGCTACTTAGAAGGGATTCGCTACCTTAGCTACCTGAGAATGGACAGGAACAGTTGGCAGAACAAACGGCAAATTTTGCCTTGCCTCTTTTGACTTGAAGGTGCCAAAGAGGGCTCCTTCTATTCATCCCCTGACCCTTCTAGTAAGTTAGGCTCCAGTCACAGTAGGAGAGAAAACCAGTTTTTACTCTATCAAGTAGGGGAGTGACCCAGAAGTTGTAGACAGGCCTGCTTGGTGGCAGCTAAGTCCCTTCACATTGAAATGGGAGTAAATCATACTATTCCAAAGTCCAGCACTTTCCCTAAGACAAGTAATTGTAATGACTTGCGTGGTAAAGGAATGCATTGTAGAGATGCATTTGTGGTTCAGGCCCCGTGCTTAAGGCAGGCATGGTAATGCCTGCATTGTTCCGACACACAACCATTGCACAGGATACATCTGGCACCTTTATCACCACCTCTGCAGAACATTTATGGACCTTGGAAGACTTCATTTGAAGAAGGCCCTGCTGGAAAAATAATCCTGACATCTGACTCCTGCGTCTGTCCCCTGCTGGAAAAACAGGACTCATACAAGGACCCCTGAATTTTACTGGCTTTCAGGAACAGTATCTACTATCCAAGGGTCAAGTGGTTGGCCTTTTCTATACCTGCTTCAGGAACACAAAAACAGGAGGACGCCCAAGAGGACCTAGGTGACTAAAGAGGACTAAAATTTGCAAGAGACCTAAATGGAGAGAGACGTGGGGCCCACAAGACTGCCCTGAGAAGTTTGGAGCTGCCAGACTGAACAGAAGAGGCTTTCCCAGCAATTGAAGACTAAGGTCCTGTTGTATATGTTGGCTGAAAAAGGTTCTATGCTGCACGGCGATGGAGTACACTTCCCACCAAAATAATGTTCTACCTGCCCAATTTAAATGCGGGCAGACTTTGGTGTAACCATGGTGGAGACTACTCCATCTTTGCCATGGGTACACCCATCCAATGGCCTGACAGAGTAAGGACCTTCGGAGGTTGAGCCGTACGCATACTCATCTAATTTAAATGGGCAGACATACAGGTCAGTTTTCACCGCTTGTAACCACCAGGAAAACCCTGGCAGTAAAGGGGCAGTAAAATATGGGACATAACTCCCATGATGAGGGGGGCATTGTTTTTTTTTTCTTTTCAAAAACAAAATCCTGCTTTGGGGTTAGGTTTAAAAAACAAATTCTACCTTTTCCATATGGCTTCATCATGTTTGATGGAGCAGTAAGGCAAAGTTACAATGAATTTATATGAATTGCCTTGATGGTGGTTCCTGTCAATGCATTAAGGCCCATATTTATATTTTTTTAGCGCCGCATTTGCACCGCTTTTTGACGCAAAAACGGTGCAAACTTACAAAATACAATTGGATTTTGCACATTTGCGCCATTTTTGCATCAAAAAATGACGCAAATGCGTCACTAAAAAAGTATAAATATGGGCCTTAATGTCCACTGGCCTGATGGTCATTTATAAATTTGGAAGTCACAACCTCTGCCAGGGTGATGGTGTAAAACACTCCATCACTCTGGTGGAGGACAGCTCGACCACCAACAAATAAATTGGGCTCTAAATCTGAAGGTATAATCCTTTTACTGGAACAACCTGCTTAGTCTCTCTTTCCTCTGTTCCATTGCTGTCAACCTGAAATCACACATAAATACCGGTCCACCGCAAATTGTTGTTTTTCCATTGTGCTTGACCTCTTTACAGGTGCCTTGTGCCTTACATTTTAAAAATCCATAGCTCTGGTTTGCCTTCGCCTATTTCCATGATGTTCTTTGAGGAGTGCCTGCTGCTTGTTCTACAGCTATGGTGGGTTGAGCAGAGATTTTCTCAGAACTGTGTTTTGACATAGACAGAGTGGGTTTATTGAGTTGGTAGGGGTGTACCCTCTCCCAAATTAATTACCCAATTTCTGACAATCAGCAACTGCCCATGAGATCAGAGGAAAGTATAGCCGCAATTGAAAGACTATTGAACCTTAGTTTGTGTCAGAATTCAGGCTAGGTGCAGGCAGACAACGAAGCATCAGGCTCACAGGTGTTGAAAACTATTAACAGTGGGTCATTCGAAACCGATGAGAATGGGAACCCTAGATTTCTAACAGCAAAATTAGTCACTCATCTCCTGGTTGTAGGGCTGCTTCCAGGTTAACAGTGGTACAGCTTTATTTAAGACCACACATGACTTCTAGACTTTGCCTAGCAACGAGTTGTTATCTGAATTGGCTTTCCTCTTTCATACTAGTTTCTTCCTCATGTTTGTTGTCTTCTTCATTCTCAGTTCCTTTGGTTTCCCAGTTAGTTACTTTCTCAGGCCAGTCCTACATTTTGTGTGCTTCTGTTCTCCCCTTTTTTGTAGATTCTGTCACATTTGTTCACAGTAGCTGGATTTCAGGTCATCTCATGGCCAGCAGCGGCTCCTCCGCTATGGCCGAGGAGCGTTGCCCACTGCCAGCAGCTGCAAAACTTTTAAAAATAAAACGATAATAAACAATATTTATTATGGTTTTATTTTGAATGGGACTGGACCAAGGGGGATGACAGGGATGGAGGGGGAGTGGTGTTCACTCCTCTCAGTGCGCATCTGTGCTTGGCCAGCCATCCCAGGATGGCCAAACACACATGCGCACTCTCTCCAAACCGGCACTGTGTTGCCGGGTTTGAGACAGCAGGCCCAGGCTCCCAGTCTGCTTAGGAGAGCAAAGCCATGGTTCTCAGGCCAATCCTGCCCCCAGCATGAGATGCATTAGGAATGGCCGCAGGGAAGGCCGGCAGACTGTGGCTGGGAGCCTGCAGTCCAGCAGAGACCTGAGGTGCGGCGAGGATGAGGTTAAAGTTTTTTAAAATTATGATTTCTTTGTTTTGTTCACCCTCCCCCTGACACATTGCCCCGCTGTAAGCCACAACTGCTCATGGCTCAGCAAAGTAACACCCACTGCTAAAAACAGTAAGCTCTGTAAAACTATATGTAGTCAACCTATTGTTCACTGTCTTCCACCTCGTTCAGATCTTTCAGTCTCCGCAACATCAAAATGGTGCTGCGTCGTCCCCTGACTTAAACAATTCCATGCCAATAGCGAACTGCAGTCAGCTGTTTCTCTCTTTCACATTCCGCTTTCTTGTTTTTGCCCGGATTCCTACAATTGGTTTTAGCAGGTCTGCATCTCCAGAACCTGACAGTAAGGCCTAGTGAAATCTACTTTCCCTTGTTTCTCTCTAGCACAAATAAAATTCCCCTACATTGCATCTTATCACATTTATTTTTGATTTTATTTTTTGCAGGGGAAGAAGGAGAGGTGACCAGAAGCTCTCCCAGACCATGCAGACATCTGTGAGGCCATAAGAACACGATGCAGCAACTCAAATGAAGGGGAATAAGGTTTGCATGGTACACGTAGTGGGTGTACAGTGTCCCAGACCATCTCTAATACTGGTTTCTCCTGTCTAATATATCATTGTCTGCAGATGATACTTAGGTTGAATGCTGCCAATCAGTTAAAATACACCTTAGAGCAAGCATGACCTCCTTATGATAACTTGTGCATAATGTTGGTCAAATGCCAAGCCACATAGTGTGGTCTTCCCGTGCCCGCAATGTGCACACATTACTGATTTTTGGTGAATGCCTAAGACTGGGCATGCCCTTCTGATGCTGATGAGGGTATGTGGGCAGGTACATCTCAGTGTAGCTGGTGTTTAGTTGTTACATTGCATCTTCCCATATAGTGGATAACTGAACATTGACATGCATAAAGTCAGTGAGTAACCGGAGAGAAAGCTGGGATGAGGACAGTTAATACCTCGCAGTGTAGTATTCTTAAAAGAGGTGAGTTTTAACTTTTTCCTGAATTGGAGCAGCTTTAGGACTGTCCTGTTGCATACAGGGATGTTGTTTCAGATCTTGAGTTTATAAATAGTGAAGCACGTAGTTGTTGCATAGAAGTTTGACACCTCTTGCTGTGTAGGGAATCACAGGGTGCTTGACACCTAGTGATCATTTTGGTTAATTACTCCAATCATTAAACTATAAAGAGGATTGCATAATAATTACACATGACATGCAAATTACTTGCCCCATGTAAATGTGAATTGCTGTATCCAAGTGACTCTGATAGTTCTCCTGCTTTATCAGTTCCATTGTAAACCTGGCTTTCTGACAACTGAGGACATGCTGACCACAGTCGAAACCATCTTCTTTCATTGCCAGAGCAACACAGAAAGGGCATTGAACCCCCCCTTCTGCCCCCGGGTAAATGCAGATCATGGGAGAGATGGGCTATGACAGATAAATATGGTGCAGCCATAGTGGCGGGCCAGATTTCATGCCAGTCTGAATGGGCTGGTCAGCACTTGCTCAATGGCTGACCTCTAAAAGGAGATGAAGACCTGATTAGTACAGGAGTGCCATTATGCTAAGCTCTCCCATTTAATGGAAAGTGAGCTAGGAACATTATTGAATGTCGTGTTAGAGGTATAGTGAGCCTATGAGCTTTAATATCCCAGGGCAGCACACTTGGAAGCCATGTTTGTAGTAATGGCTGCAGAGACCTGTCTCTAGGAACTGAATTGTGTTGCACAAACTATGTAGCAGTTAAGACAAAGGAAAACTGTGCAAAACATGAAACAAGATTTTGGAAATTGCAGCTGTGACCTCCCTCATGAGGGCGCTTGCCTAGTTAAGAGATGCAGATGTTCAGCGTTCAGGAAAATTTATGGGGCATATTTACACAGAAGTGGTACAATGCAGCGTTGCACCAAAAATGGCAGTGCCGATCTGCATCACTCCTGAAAGGCAAGGATGTGCCGAATTTACACAAATACTGCGCACCCCTGTGCTTCCCCTAAAGCTGGCACTAAATTTAGTTGCCAGTGCCAACACAGGCATCCTTGCACCATAGTGCAAGGGTGTCTGTGTTAAAAGGAATGATTGTTTGTGTGCAGGAAGGTGTCCCTCCCTGCACATAAACAATATACAATGGTGATTTGTTACTTCTATGTGTGTTGATGAATGCAGCACACATAGAAGCAGCAAATCATCATTATTGAAGGATTGTTTATGTGCAGGAAGGAACACCTTCCTGCACATAAAAGATCATTCATGGCGTTTTGCTCTTTCTATGTGTGCTGCAGAATTCAGCACACATAGAAAAAGCAAACACGAGGAGAAATAAAAGTATTTGTCCTCGTTGCGCCATGCTAACGCCACCCCTGGGGTGGCATTAGTTTTTGGTGCTGCCACAGATTTACAAATGCTTGTAAATCTGTGGCAGCATCAAAAAGCAATGGGTGTTGTGGAGGAACGCCTACAGAAACACCCATTACACTCTCCTCTGCCACAGAAAACTGCGTCGGAGGGTCCCATATTTACAAGGTGGTGTTAAGCCACAAAAAGTGACTTAGCTCTGCCTTGTAAATATGATGCAGTGCACAGCACCAATGGAGCATCGCAAAAAGTGATGCACTGGTGGCGCTAGGGAATATGCCCCCTAGAGTTCTAGGACTGAGGTGGTCAACATATTGAAAGATAAATTATAGTCACTCACCATACGATTATCAAGTGTAACAGTGCAAATCAACTGTAGAAGCTGATCACATTATCCTTCACTCATCTACAAATGAAGTTAAAATTAGTATCATATCTATCTTGGATAGTTTCTAATGGAAACAAAAACTCATTTTAGGATGAAGCACTGAAAGACAGATTATGTAGAACAAGTAAGTACCTAGTATTCCAATAGTTATAGGGAGTCTCATCTGTCCATTCAAATGAGGTTAATAAATCACTCTGAATCCATCTTCATTGAAAGATTAAATATTTATGAAGTTGGTACAAATGGATTTAAACCACCAATCAGCCCAGTCAAACCCGACCGAAACTTCATCTGGGTTTTTACAAGGTCCTTTGAATATGAGTCTTCTTGGATACCTGTCATTACTCAGATTTTGGTCCCAAATCTTTACTCACTGTGTGGCAATAACCATCAATGGGTAAAGTCCCATCTTACACACACATCATCCAGCATAGCATGGAGAGCATCTCCACATCCTAAAAGGAGTGTTTGCTTGCATATGTTTGGGGCTTGTGGTGGCTAAGGCTCTGGATCAGGTTGCACCTGTTATTTAAATGTCATTACTGTGCAAGTGTGACTTCAACAACCTGGCTACTGTCAACAGTTTCAAATGGAGTAGACACCGAATATGACAAATACGAAATTTAGGTCAATGAAAAAGTAGATCAGATAGAGCTGCAGATAACATATTGATAGACTATTGATCTGTCAGGACTCGTCTTAAAACATATCGATGGGCCATTGCTCTGTCAGGACTCATTACGTTAATAGGTTTTCCATTTTCTTATGGTGCCTAGACCATTTTATTAGATTATTGGAGGTAATCAGGTTTGCTAGTTTTCTTGCATTGAGGCAAATCCTGAGGGAGAAGAGAGGTCGTTTGTAGTGCTCCCAACAGATACATATACAATGGGGTGTGTATCTTAACATTCCCATACTTGAATGTTGAGGTTCAAAATGATAAGGTGGCATGGAAATCATATGGACAACAGAAGACGGATTTTAACTAAATAGCGCATTCTAAGATTGTACCTATTCTCTCACTCCATTTTTTCACTTCTAGGTTAACTTAGAGTTATCAGCAGTAAGTAGCAGTTTACTCAGTGCTATGGTGCCTGGCCACACAGTGAGTTGTGAAGGTGCTTGGTTCCATTCAGTTCTCCCCAACGTTTGTTTCCAAACATTTTGAGCCTAATTAAGACCGCTTGGGTTGCGGTGGCAGTCCAACCGCTTTGGTGGTGGTCTGACTGCCACATTACGACTGTGGCGGTTGTGCCACGGTCTGACCACCAGCACCGCAAGTTTCCCTCCAGAGGAGGGGCTGGCGGTGCTGACGGTTCTAATTTGCTAAAGCAGCGCCGCATTCAGCGCCACCCTGGGGATTATGACCCCCTTCTCCGCCAGTGTTTACATGGCAGTAGCACTGCCATGTAAAGGGTGGAGAGATGGGGTGCAGGGGACCCTAGGGGTGCCCCTGCACTGCCCATGCCAAGGCCAGCCCTGTTGCGCAATTCACAATGAACTGCGCGACTGGTGTTGGTGCAACCTACGCTCTGCAACTTTGCCTCCGGCTCAATTATGAGCTGGCGTCAATGTTGTAGATTGTTCCCCGCTGAACCAGCGGGGAACTCGTAATGGGGAGTGTAGGATGGCGGCTGTACAGGCAGCAACCTGACCGCAGGAATTTGGCAGACTGCCTTTTCCATCCGCCAAACTCAAAATGACTCCCTTTGCGTCTGCTTCCTTTGTTTTCTATTTTGGGATCCACCCTTTGTTTCTGGTCCTAACTAAAGTGTGGATCTGCTTCTTTAGCTTTACACTAAGCTTTTGTTCTGATTAGATTTCTGGAAACCTCTGCAAAATAATCATAGCCGTGGATCTTTTCTTCTCCTAATGGTCAAATAAGAGTTTAAACTTTGGTATTGAAAAAGGGTTGGGTGCTGCAACATCTATGGACACTGTAACACGTGTTAGACTACTTTTATATGTAATAGCATATCTGGGGGCTCAAGTGCCTTCTTGCATAATTTCTATATTTCACTTTGGTTTACTCTTAGAGAGCTGCTACCATTTCCCTTTGTAACGAGCTGCAGGGGAGGTTTTTAGGATTGCACCTGCGAGTCTCTGTTGTGTACAGTAAAGGGCTTGGAGCCGCCTGTCGTTTACCATTTGTTGTTTTGCTTGGCTCTCTTCTTTACAGCCTCGTAATTTGTCACTAAAGGCCAGGCATTATTTCCATTCCTCTGTGTGGAGCAGGGATCAAGCACTGATGGATACAACTTAATCAGGCCCGTCTGCTGCTCCCGATGAGATTGAGGTACTATTTTGTTCTTTTTAACTTCTAGTGCCCTGTGAAGGCTTGTGACTGTCAAAAACGTGTCAAGCAGGACAAACAAAATTGCAAAATTGTATTTTTTTACAGCGAATTTTCTTTTATTTTTTCCAAGTTGTCTTTCTCACTTTGCATTCATGTTTTCTTTGGTTTTTGCTCGTGGGGGCTGTTCTCAAAATATAACAATTACCATGTTCTAAATATTGCAAAGCAACATTGTTTTTTTATTATGTGCAATTTTTGAAATGTTGCTTTAACACATAATCGTGCAGTACACCCCAATTCACCCTACTCTAATCCGCCCCACTACAATCCACCTCACCCCACACCAGTCGACCCCACCCCAATCGAATCCTCCCAACCCACCTCAATCTAATCTGCCCCACTCAAGTTCGCCTAACTCCAATTCAAAACAACCTACACCACTCTAAAACAACCTGCCGCACTCCAATCCAAAACTACCTGCCCCACTCCAATCCAGTCCGAAACAATATGCCCCACTCTAATCCAAAATGATATGCCTCAGTCCCATCTATCCGGTTATATGACAGAACAATGCAGGTAAAAACATTACATGCCTTTACAATGTATTTTTTACCCCGCATTTATTTTAGCACGCATATGCTTTTATCTTGCATGCCATTACCAACCATTATTAGTGTAACTAAGGTATGTATTAGTAAGGTAAGTTTGAATATATATGTTTATATTTGATTTTTATCTTTTTGGCAGAGACCCTCCAAACCCCCATACTTACCTTAAATGTGTGGTAAAGGAATGTGTGGTAAAGGCCTATATGTGGTAAAAACTTGCATGGAAATCAATGTGTGGTAAATGCTCTGCGGTGTAAAAATAACATTGTAAATACTGTTTCCCATCCATCCCACTCCAATCCAAAACAATCTGGCCCACTTTATTCCAAAACAAACTGACGGACTCCAATCTGCCTCACTGCAATCCAAAACAATCTGCCCCACTCCAGTCTGCCTCACTCCCTCTACTCCACTTCAATCCAAAACAATATGCCCCACTTCAATCCACCCCACTCCAATCTACCCCCTTCAATCCACTCCAATCTGCCCCATTCGATTCCGCCCCACTCCAATCAGCCCCACTTAAATCCAAAAAACTCTTCCGCACTCCGCTCCACTCCACTCTGCCCCACTCCAATCCAAAACAATATTTCCCACTCCAATCCAATCCACCTCCTCCCAATCCAATACACACCACTCCATCCCAATTCATTCCACTCCAATCCACCCACTGCCATCCAATCCACCCCACACCAACCCAATCCACCCCACTCCAATCCAAACCACCCCATTCCAATCCACCTTAATACAATCTGCCCCACTCTAGTTGAAAACAATCTGCCCCACTCCAATCCAGAACAATCTGTCCCACTCCAAAATGCCCCACTCCAGTCCAAACAGTCAATCTGCCCATTTCCAACCTGCCACACTCTAACCTGCCTCACTCCAACCTGCCCTAATCCAATCCCAAACAACCCACTCCATTCCATAACAATCTGCCCACTCCAATTTGCCCCATTCTAATCCAATCCACCTCACACCATCCTAATTAACCCCACTACAATACACCCCACTCCAATCCAATACACCTCACACCAATCCAATACACCCCACCACAATCCAGTCCAATCCATCCCACTCTAGTCCAATCCACCCCACTCCAATCCAACCCACCCTACTCCAATACAACCCACTCCACTCCAATCCAATCCACTCAATCCACCCACTCCAGCCCCCACTCCGATAAAGTCCACCGCTACCCAATCCATCTCACTAGAATCCAAACCACCCACACCACACCACCCCAATCCATCCCACTTCAATCCAGTCCACTTTAATGCATCCCATCCCAGTCCAATCCAGTCCACCTTTATCCACCCTATTCCAATCCAGTCCACCCCTCTCCAATTAATCCACCCTACACCAATCCAATCCGTCCCCACTCCAATTCACCCCACTCCATTCCAATCCAACCTAATCCAATCCACCTCACTCCAGTCTGAGCCATCACAATCTATTCCAATCCACCCCATCCCAATCCAATCCACCCTACTCTACTCCAATCCACCCTACTCTTCCACAATCTAATCCTCCCCATCCCAGTTCAGTCCACCACCCTCCAATCCAATTCTTCAGCCTACCCCACTAGAATCCATCCCACTCCAATCAAATCCACCCAATCGAATCCACCTCATGCCAATCCAATCCACCCCACTCCAATCCACCCCGCCCAGTTAAATTCACCCCATCCCAATCTACCCCACCTCAATGCAATCCACCCCTCTCCAATAACCCAATCCAATCAAACACACCTCACCCCAATCCACCCCACTGCAATCCAATCTATCCCACTGCAGCCCACCACACCCCAATCCAATCATCCCACCCGATTTCAATCCACCCCACTCCAATCCAATCCACCCCATTCCAATCCACCCCACTCACTCTAATCCAGCACACTCTATTCCAATCCACCCCACTCTAACTCAATTCAATCCCACACCCCAGTTCAGTCCACCCCAATCTAATCAATCCATCCAAACCACCCCACTCCAATCCACCTCACTCCAATCCAATTGACTCAATCCAGTTCACCACACTCCAACCCAGCAAATCCAATCCATCCCACTCCAATCCAACTGACTCCAGTCCAATCTAATTCACCCCCCTTCAATACACCCCAATCCAATCTACCCCACCCACGCCCTATCACTTCAATCCAAACCACCCCTGCCAATCCAAATCTAATCCACCCCAATCCAATGCACCTCACCCCATTTCAGTCAACCCCACTCCAATCCAATTCACACCACTCCACACCAATCCAGTCCAATCCACCCCACTACCGCAATCCACTCCAACCCCTTTCATCCAATTCCACCCCAATTTGCCAGTGACCTCTACTCCGCTCTACGGCACTCTACTCCACCTACTCCATTCGATGACACTCCAACAAATCCACTCTTCGACACTCTACTCCCCCACCCCACTCTGACACTCCACACCACTAACATTTAGTCATGATGGACAGCAGCCACACTGGTGTGCAGCATGGAAAAACACATTGCCAAAACGAATAGCTCTTGTGTAGGTGAGACCTATTAACTTTGCCAATGCTTGTTGGATTTGGCATTGCTGCCTAGTGCTGAGACGCCCAAGCCTTTTCAAACACTGCATAACAGTATGTGCAGTGTACAGTGGAATTTACAAATTTGCTTCATAATTGCTGGGAAAGAACCTTAAATTGATTTGATCAAAAGAAATTCAGTTTGTCAACGACAAATACGTGTAGCGTTTTGAGACAACGAAAAGAACACAGCATAGCCTTGCCATCTTCTTCAGCTTACATGCCCAAGCCGTTATGTTTAAATCTCAATGTATTGCTATATCATGCGTTTGTGGGACATATCAATCCTTTCTTCTTCCTGACAAAAGTAAAGTACTGGTATGTCCAAGTGCCGATGGGAACCTAATCAACATATCAGTGCATTAAGCAAAGGTTTCCTACGGACACCTATTTGACCAAAAGTGATGCAAAAGTGAGTGGCCTCACCTTCCATATGGCCAAAAATATTGGGACGTTTTTTGAATGAATGTAATCCTGACTGATGTTTCAGATAACTTCAATTTAGTACTGGACGTTGCCCAGCCATGAACGGGTGACTAGTTTTTGTTATTTTATACTTTACACTGGGAGGCTGAGTGGGCCAGTGAAAAGTTAAAGGTTGTATCGCCTCACCACGAGCGTCTGTCTTAAGGCAAAATAAAGTTCCCACTCATTGACTACTTTGAAGGAGACAGAAATGTCATTTGTCTTGTTTAATGAATAAAGACCAAGCCTCCGAGAAGGTGTATCTCGTAAGTTGTGAGAACGGCTCATGCCGTGATGTTTCCCACATTCATCCACGTTTTGACACATGAAGGAACAGCACACTTTTTTAAAGTGTTAATCTGTTTTTCGTGTTCCGGCTGCAATGCAACTTCTGGTTTCTTTTTCACGGCTGTGGGAATCCTCTTTGTTAGAGCTTCCTGGTGCTGATGCAAGCCCCTGAGCCTTGGCTTCCCCGTGTTTCCGCGGTTGCCATGTTGTGCAGAGAGTGGGGCTCCTCAGTTCCTCTTGCTGGTGGTGATGACCGGTTCACTGCCAAAAGTGTGTTCACCAGCACGGTATGCGCTGGGACGACATGACCGCAAATGGCCTGAGTGGTATCAGTGCAAAAAGCTACAGACTGGGGTTTTTCAGAAAAATTGCGAAAATGTAAGAATTCGTTTCTGTGTTTTTCCAAATGGTTTGGCAGATCTACTGAAATTAGGTTATTATTTCACCACAATCGCATTTTTTTGTTATTACTCACATCAGCCCCCCTGCAGTTTAATCCTGTATTGCAATCTGCAATGAAATAATAGCTGGAAATTAGATCCGTCCTGGAGAACGCGAGTGGGTCTACTGAAAAATAAACATATGACTCAAGCGACTGTGGCAGACTGCTCCACTCTGAAGGCCAAGAAAAGGTTTGGCAGTTGCAGTTGTAAGACTTTATCAGCGATTTTACTTGATGTTGCGTTCTTTCCCTTGTTTATTTAGATGGTATACCAGAGTGTATGAGAGTACTGGACATGTAAACTGAGCATGACTTTTGGGCAACGGCCCAATGAAAATATGAGCCAAATCTTCTCTCTTTCTTCAAGCTATTTGACGTCCATGTGCTTTTCAACTAAGGATACAAGCTATAAACAAGAACTGATTGGAAATAACAAATTATGCATGGAAAGGGTGGTCAAGGCCAGCTCAGCATCAATTGACCTCACTACACTCAACTTAAAGTTTTGTGGCAAAAGTAATGTCTTTAAGACAAGCCTATGACTCCAGTGGTAATCTTTGAGGCTAGTGCATAAAAAATGATGGTAGGTCCACGGTGTATAGCACGTATTCCTTCTAGAAGGTATGGCCAGGTTTTTCAAAAGGATCCCCCTGAATACATGCAGCATTCAGAGTGTTTCACACCTTACTGGTGTATGCCACCTGGTACAGTAAAGCCTCAATTAAACATAAGGAGCCCTATTCACAAAGTTAAATTTGAATTTTCCTTTTTACGTCTGTAGGGAATTCTCAAAGGGATTCCTGGTAGACACAAGCCCATTTTCATGAGGAGCTCTTCATCACAACAGCATGGCTATCAGCACCTGTAAATTGCACTCTAAGGGGCATATATATACTCAGTTTGCGCCGAATGTGCGTAAAAATTTTTGACGCACATTCAGTGCAAACCGTGCTCCATATTTAAACTTTGACACCCGAGCCCGCGGACGTAAAAATTCCTCCGTGTGCGTCATTTTTTGGATGCAGAATACTGCCTTGCGTTAATGACATGCAAGGTAAGCGTTCCCGCCCAAAAAATGACTTTCAGTCCTGTGCGCCTTATTTATACGCACAGGAAGGAGCAGGCCTTAAAAGACGGCACACAGCCTGATGTGTGCTGTTTTTTAACGCCTGGGTGAGGGCAGGCGTTAAGGGACCTGTGGGCTCACTTCCATGGTCTCAGACCTTGGAAGGAGTCCAGAGGTGCCCTTCCCTGCCCCCAGGGACACCCCCTGCCACCCTCGCCCACCCCTGGAGGACACCCATGGATGAGGGGACCCATCCCAGGTAAGTACAGGTAAGTTGAGGTAAGTATTTAAAAAAATAAAAAAAAGTGGCATAGGGAGGCCTACTTTAGGCCCCCCTACATGCCACTGTGCCCAAGGACCATACCCAGGGGACAGGAATCCCCTGGGCATGGCCATTGGGCAAGGGGGCATGACTCCTGTCTTTGCTAAGACAGGAGTCATTTCAATGGGGGTTGTGCGTAAAAAAATGGCACAAGTCCGGTTTGAGGCATGATTTTTGCCTCAAACCTGACTTGCACAATTTTTTGACGCACAACCCCCATTTTTCCCTACGCCGGCGCTGCCTGGTTTGAGTCATTTTTTTTTACTCTTGCCAGTCCACAAGCGCCGGCTTACGTAATTCCTTAAATAAGGCACCCGCATGGGGCGTAGGAATGGCGTTAGGCGGCGGTAAAAAAATGTACGCAAACCAGCGCTGGTTGGTGTCAAAAAGTATAAATATGGGCCTAAGGGTGAGAAAATTGGCATTTCAAGCCATGGTTTGCCTTGCAAGATACTGACCTCCCACAAACAAAGATATTTATCAGGATTCACAAGCTAATCTCATTCCCCTTTCTATCCTGGAAAAGCCCAGATGTACTCCAATCTAGAACTGATTTAAATCCTTTCCAAGGGTTGAAAGTAAATGGTTAGGCCTCAGATTTGGAGAGAGGTGGAGTAAAAGCAAAAAATATGTGTTAGCTCAGGGGAGCCTATTCCCCCTGTGTGAAATCTTCTGCTATGGCAAATGATGCACAGCGGGAACAAGACCCCTCTGGGATTGTCACATGACCTTCCCAGAAATAAACCTGAAGACCTATGCCTGGCCTAGCAGTCATTGTCTATTTTTGGGAATGCTTGTGAGTTCCAGAAATTAGTAAATCTACACTCACGCGTAGGTGTAAATCATTAAGAGAAGAGTGTCTATTTTCTTTGTGAATGAGAAACACTATTGAGAGGATTACTCTTGTAACACCTGAGACCCACTCAACTAAGGTCACATCCTACTATGCCTGGAACGGCTACTTACACATTCTATCCAATGTCTTCAAATGTGCCAATCTATCACAGGGGGAAACAGTTGCAATTGCAAAGAAAGGGCCTAGGTATCTCTGTGTATATACTCTTTCTATACTAATTGTACTAGACACAAGAAAATGTCTTCTTGAAATTCCAAACTCAAAATATTTGTAGTTTCTTGATCCTGTTATTTCAAGTTTCTGAGTTTATTTTTCTGTAGGGTGGCAGGGATTACAAACATAAGAATTCTTATTCTAAATGTTATCTGTCTCTGGATAATGGAACAAAGACGTGTTGGTGGAGAATGAATAAGTTAAAGTTTGCCCGTATGAAGTTCATCAAAATAAAATATTTTGCCATATTTTTGTAAAAACGTAATGCAAATCCAAAACAAGCTACAACCTATGTACGTAGTAGAAAACATACACTGGGGATTGATGACACATATATTAAAATTAGGCACCAAGATCAGTGTTTTGAGTCTTTTGATAGCACTTATTGCACTCTTACTTTATTGGTTTTGAGCTCATTGGCCATAGCATGGGTACTCACAAAGATTTTCCCAGGGGGGAACAAGTATGATCTATGGTGTAACTGAGGGCCATCTTGATGCCAGCAGAGTAGGAGTTGGGGGAGAAAGGTGGACCTAGGGGAAGTGAAGTATGTACATGGTGTGCACAGTGAGTTATAGAGTTATTTTGAGGGTTTAATTCCAAACTGCCCTCTGAATTTAGCCCTTAGTGTCTAGAAGATTCATATATTTGACCATACTGTGTTACGCTGTATTGGAGTTCCTATCCCCTATCACGCTGGGGTAAGCCTTACTCTGTTTGTTATCACTATCTTTGGACAGTCAGATGTTCAAAGGAAGTAACTTTATAACTGAATTGTAATGAAATAGAATCTTAGGGTTCACAATCCCCTCATGCCTATACGCCCTCTTGTGCTATACAGAATCATTGCCAAAGAACCCCCTCCCCCCCAACACATTGTGCACTTCACTGAGATGGACACAACACCAAACCTCGACCTCCACATATGGGAAAGCAAGAAAGTCTTTGCCGTGTCGCTAGGAGACATGAAGTTTACAACTTTGACTTTGCCAAAATATGCTGGTTGTGAACTCTGTATTTAAAATCTGGCCAGGTTTCACAACACAGTAACATTTCTGTGGTGAGAGTAGACCCTGAGTCTCAGCATCAAAACCACTCATACCTCTGTTGCTGTGTAACAAGCTAGATGGAAACTATTGAACCAGGTAACATTTTTGTTATTTATCTCTGTCTCTCGTGGCAAATTGTGGGTAATCACTTTCTGAACTTATTTCTCAGCTCCTTTTTTTAACAAAGATAGGAAAAACATAAATGTAACTGAACACGGGTAGTAAGTATGTTATCAGAAAACAGGACTGTAACCCAGCAATCATTTTATTTTATCCCTGGGGAGAGGACACCCAGTCTCATAGTCCACTCACTAAAATATGGTGTAGTGAGAATGTTATGAGCCTTGATACAAAACGTCCTGCACTGTAGTGTGCTCCTGTTTCACCAAGTTGTTTGATTTTTTTAAAAACATATTTTATTGAACTTTATCAATAGCATTAAAGGCACATTGGGAGCTCTGACTGTGGCATATAATTTCTTTGTTACAGTTGTTTCTGTCTAATCAATGGCAGTGTCTCATATCTAGGACACAGGGTTACCATACTCTCAATACAATAATTAAAACATGCCCGTAAGTGTGGGCCATATTTGTATAAGTACACTGTTAATGTTTCCCCTCTCTGCATGTGGCCCCACAGTGCAGGTCCTCCCATTTCGAGTGCCCTCCTACCCTCAACCCACCCTTCCCCCTTCTGCCCCATACTGCCTCAATCAGCCAATATGTGCCTGGTGTCTTTTGCTGTGTCAGGTGTCTCTGGGTGAGTTCTGTCCTCTCTCCCCTGAACTCCCTCTCAACAAGTGGGTGTTGGATGATGGGGAAGTACCTGTCAGGTACATGAGGTAATCATCGTCTCATGAACCTCAAAGGGATGGTGCTGAAGTGTTTTGTCCAAATTCTCCAGGATTCACACCAGGGTACTCCAAGCCTGTGCCCTCTCCATCAACCCCTGGCCACACCTGGCTTCTCGGTTTCTCACCATCTCCTCCCCCGTCACCGACCTCAGCACCTCCTGTCTCCAGGTTGCGCTCTGGGGACCCCGCATCGCTTTACAATTGCTTGTTATCTCTCTCTTATCCAGTAGAAGTGCTAAGTCCTGGAACTGCTTGGTCTGTTTAGCTGAGCTGTGTGGAAAAACGGCTGAGCAAACAATGTCCGGAATCATAGGGGACTTCACGGTCGATGACCTCTGTTAACGTGTTAACAACGAAGTCCCAGAATTCACTCAAAGCTGGACACATCCGGAACATGTGAAAGAACTCTGCCCGCCCCCTCGCCACAGCGTAGACATCTGGCCTCCATCAGGCCAAAATGTCTCTGAAGCCTGCCTGGTGTCAAAAGGCTCTATGTGGGAGCTGAGAAAGTAGTGCAACAGACCTAACCTCTCCATCTGCATTGAAGGGCAAGCCCTTCTTTGGCGTCTAGTTGGGTCTCCTGCAACAGAACTATATGGATCCCTCTTCTAGTGAGAAGCGAGAATACTTTATGTCGCTCGGTCATTGAATGCATCCCCCTGATGTTCCATGTTAGTACCTTAAAATCCAGTATGGTAGCCATCAGAAGTGTAATGTGGGTGTGCAGGTAGTTGCAGGGGTTCCAGTCCCATCTCTAGGGGTGCCTCCTCACAGCAAGTCTGGTGTGTAGCAGGCATAGGCACCATAAAACAGTCCTCTCTTTAACTAAAATAAACTCTTCCCAACTCCCAATTCCCAGGAGAAGCGGTGTGATCCATTCGTCCATACTATCAAACAACCAATAATCAAACATGTTCATGCCTACTAACGCTCAGGCTAAAGTTTGCAGGGGTGATAGTTCAGGCAGTCTGCAACGCTTGGCTCCAGGCATCTCAGGCACCCATCCGACCTCCAATGGCACATATCATAAACAAAACATTAGTGATCTATCCATAGGGAATATCTATTGCATTAACAACAACGGGCGAGGTGGGAACAGAGTTTTCCTTCTACCCCAGCGTTTCATGGCAAGTGCCAGTTGTGGCGCTAGAATAGTCTGCTAGATGAGCTTGTCAGCAGTTCGTGGGGTGACCACCAGGAGAATCACACTGGAGGGTATTGAGGCAAAAGACTCACTGTCAGAATCATATCTCTCTTCGCTCCCTCCCTGAGATGGGGACACAGGGCCAGGTGATGGCCCACCCAGGGAGGTGACCACAGCAACTATCTTCCAATGCTCTCTCTGCACTTCCTCTTCAGTAGGAGGTCTAGCCAGTGCAGACAGTCTCCTTCGGTGAGAGCGTAATCGGCGCCTCCTCTTCTGTGTTCGAAGGGTAGGTTGCTCAGGCATGGACTAGGCTGCCGCTCTGTTCAGGACCATGCATCCTGGGGTTAGAAAAAAACTGCACCCCGTCGGAGTAACCACTCTGATTCGTGTAAGAACATAACAAGGAGAAAAGAAATAAGGGCAGTAAGGGTGAGAGGCGCCGCACTTCCAGGCAGTAAACAGATAGTTAAGATAAATTGAATATGAGTAAAGTCTGGTGCAAATCGGCCAGGTGCCTTACTGCCCGGTAGGCACCAATTGGGTACTAGGAGTACCCTAGAACGACAATGGGAAAAAACGGCCACAGCACACAGAGAGTAATGTCCAACAATTAAACCAGCAAAGATATTGTTGGTGTGGTACTGTAGGTTCGGAGAGGAATTGTGTTGAAATGAGTCTCAAATCCGGTTTGTAGATGTTGTCTTTATTTGTAGATGCTTAGAAAGCATTAAATCATCGTGTAGATACAGCCAACACGTGTTTCGTCACACAGGTGACTTTATCAAGGCTGTAATACAGTAATGACAACAAGTATTGGATACATATCTGTGTATTGTACTCCAGTGTAAAAACCAGAGAACGTAACTATTAGGTGCGAGTTTGTGTAGGTGAGCAATAGAAAAACACGGCTATAAAGGTGAGTAGTGACGGGAACCCAATTAGGCAACATGAAAATACTAAGTAAAACCCCGTGGTAATGTGAAAAATGTCTAAAAGACATAAGTATTTAGAAAGTTAAAATTGTAGGCACTATGTAGTGCTGTGTGCACGCAATAGGTATGCAAAGTGGTAGAATATTGCAAGAATAAGAGAAAGCAGGGAGATAAAGACAGTATAGACAACACAAAAAGGGGGGAGATAAGGCTAGGTGCATGAAAAAGCTAGAAGGAGTACTGAGGTAGGTGTGACCCGAAGGGCATAGTTGAAGGGTAAAGTAATTACCTGGGGCCGTTGGTTTTAGAGTAGGTAAGTGGTGGTGTATGGTGACGAAGTATCTCTGTACTTAATGAATAGGGCTGTAAAAAAGTTAATGTAATGAGACAAAGAGAGAAAAAGTAATGGAATAGACGGAGGGGATAGGTAATAGTGTGTAACAGGACAGTTGGACAAAAGCGTAGAGAAAGAAAAAAGAAAAGAAAATAATGGAAAGTAAACTAAGCAAGTCCGGAGGAGAGATTGGTGGAAAAAGTTAGTTAGGAGAGAAAAGAAAAGCTATATATAAAGATATGACATTAAAATGGTTAATGAGAACATACCTGAGTTGGATGGTACAGAAATGTAATTAGAATGGCTGCGCCAAGCAGCTACAGGTACGTAGGTAAGAAGCTTGTTTGGTAATGAAGATTGGGGAGGCCCTGATAAGCCTGAAAAGTAACCTAGAATTTATAGCAGGGAAGAAAAAGTAGAGTATAATGAAAGGGCAGGATGAATGGCACCAGAAGACTAGAAATGGAGATAACTATAAAAGAGAAGGTAATGGGGAAAGTGGAGTGTTACCGTAAGCGTAAAACGAATATGGAGTGAAGGCCTTGTACAGCCGGCATGTATAAAAGGTACACAGCGAATGCTCAAACGGTTAGATAAAGGTAATTAAGTTGAGAGAAAAGTGTGCCAAAGGTTAACTTGCGACTAGTTTGAATAAAACCGAGTCGGGGCGCGCGGTGATACCATGCTGGGCATGTGGCCCCAAAATTAGATACACCAAGTTTTAGAAAAATAGAGAAAGTCCGAATCATGGTCGGTGGCAGTTGAGGGATCAGAAAATGAGTAATGGTATGAAACCGAACGTACGAGATGGTAATTGCGGTATGAAAACCGCTGTGTACACATTTAAGAGGCAAGTAATAATTTGGAAAAGTCATAATGATAATAGATGGATTACTGGCGGTGAGGCTAACGCAGCGAGATAAGTGGTGGGGCGAGTTGAAAACTTACCAGTAAGAAGCGAAGCGGTGAGCACTCCAGTATTCGTACGAGCGTGTATTGTACTGCGAGGAGAGTAACTGCCTGGTTAAGTAGAGGGTGGCCATGTAGTGGATATAAAAGAGGGACTAGTCTAAAAAGGCTAAGACGTCGACCAACGTGGGTGTAGCAGGGCTATGAAGGTTAAGACGGCGGCCATCTTGAGTAGGACTCCGAGATGGCGTGCAATAATGATAGTAGGAAAAAGCAAAGGCAGAAAAGTAATAAGTAAGGATGTCACAAAAGATAAAATTGGTGCTAGGTACCGAGAGAGTACCTAGATGGCCAGTAGGAAAGGTGGAATCAAGACTTATGGAACGTGATAACGTAAGGGTGTCTGCAGATATTGCAATGCAGGGACAACAGGAGGCGTAAGAAGAGATGTGTATGAGCCATTAGCATGTGTTATATTGAGAGGATAAAACCAACAACGTAATACATATGGGTGCACTGTACCATCGTGATGGCAAGTAGAACATATACAGGTGAAGACCGTGACGTGCAGTAAAAGGAGTAACAGTTGACACATTTGTAAATGAACATAAGCGCATTGATGGGATAAACAGTAGTTCACAGTATTAGTAGAATTAGGCAACAATGGGTTAAGTACAAGCGTTAATAAATTAGTATACAGGTAAACGTGCATTGCTGGGATAAACAATGGTTAACAGTCTTATTGAGGTTAGAAAATATTATTATGTACAATGTTGATGCGCATTGATGGGATAAACAGTAGTTCACAGTATTAGTAGAATTAGGCAACAATGGGTTAAGTACAAGCGTTAATAAATTAGTATACAGGTGAACGTGCATTGCTGGGATAAACAATGGTTAACAGTCTTATTGAGGTTAGAAAATATTATTATGTACAATGTGGCAGACAAGGGGAATGGCGACTTATGCGAGAAAGAAGTGAAGTTCACGGTCCGTGTTCAGGCCTAGTTCTACTGCGCGCAGTTTAATGATCCATTTGGATTCACATCTACGTAGATCTCTGGTTCTGTCTCCCCATCTCGGCGAATTAGGGACCTGAGTGATGCCATGGAATTTAAGGCTCAGATGTGAATCCAAATGGATCATTAAACTGCGCGCAGTAGAACTAGGTCTGAACACGGACCGTGAACTTCACTTCTTTCTCGCATAAGTCACCGTTCCCCTTGTATTTTCTAACCTCAATAAGACTGTTAACCATTGTTTATCCCAGCAATGCACGTTCACCTGTATACTAATTTATTAACGCTTGTACTTAACCCATTGTTGCCTAATTCTACTAATACTGTGAACTACTGTTTATCCCATCAATGCGCATCAACATTGTACATAATAATATTTTCTAACCTCAATAAGACTGTTAACCATTGTTTATCCCAGCAATGCACGTTTACCTGTATACTAATTTATTAACGCTTGTACTTAACCCATTGTTGCCTAATTCTACTAATACTGTGAACTACTGTTTATCCCATCAATGCGCTTATGTTCATTTACAAATGTGTCAACTGTTACTCCTTTTACTGCACGTCACGGTCTTCACCTGTATATGTTCTACTTGCCATCACGATGGTACAGTGCACCCATATGTATTACGTTGTTGGTTTTATCCTCTCAATATAACACATGCTAATGGCTCATACACATCTCTTCTTACGCCTCCTGTTGTCCCTGCATTGCAATATCTGCAGACACCCTTACGTTATCACGTTCCATAAGTCTTGATTCCACCTTTCCTACTGGCCATCTAGGTACTCTCTCGGTACCTAGCACCAATTTTATCTTTTGTGACATCCTTACTTATTACTTTTCTGCCTTTGCTTTTTCCTACTATCATTATTGCACGCCATCTCGGAGTCCTACTCAAGATGGCCGCCGTCTTAACCTTCATAGCCCTGCTACACCCACGTTGGTCGACGTCTTAGCCTTTTTAGACTAGTCCCTCTTTTATATCCACTACATGGCCACCCTCTACTTAACCAGGCAGTTACTCTCCTCGCAGTACAATACACGCTCGTACGAATACTGGAGTGCTCACCGCTTCGCTTCTTACTGGTAAGTTTTCAACTCGCCCCACCACTTATCTCGCTGCGTTAGCCTCACCGCCAGTAATCCATCTATTATCATTATGACTTTTCCAAATTATTACTTGCCTCTTAAATGTGTACACAGCGGTTTTCATACCGCAATTACCATCTCGTACGTTCGGTTTCATACCATTACTCATTTTCTGATCCCTCAACTGCCACCGACCATGATTCGGACTTTCTCTATTTTTCTAAAACTTGGTGTATCTAATTTTGGGGCCACATGCCCAGCATGGTATCACCGCGCGCCCCGACTCGGTTTTATTCAAACTAGTCGCAAGTTAACCTTTGGCGCACTTTTCTCTCAACTTAATTACCTTTATCTAACCGTTTGAGCATTCGCTGTGTACCTTTTATACATGCCGGCTGTACAAGGCCTTCACTCCATATTCGTTTTACGCTTACGGTAACACTCCACTTTCCCCATTACCTTCTCTTTTATAGTTATCTCCATTTCTAGTCTTCTGGTGCCATTCATCCTGCCCTTTCATTATACTCTACTTTTTCTTCCCTGCTATAAATTCTAGGTTACTTTTCAGGCTTATCAGGGCCTCCCCAATCTTCATTACCAAACAAGCTTCTTACCTACGTACCTGTAGCTGCTTGGCGCAGCCATTCTAATTACATTTCTGTACCATCCAACTCAGGTATGTTCTCATTAACCATTTTAATGTCATATCTTTATATATAGCTTTTCTTTTCTCTCCTAACTAACTTTTTCCACCAATCTCTCCTCCGGACTTGCTTAGTTTACTTTCCATTATTTTCTTTTCTTTTTTCTTTCTCTACGCTTTTGTCCAACTGTCCTGTTACACACTATTACCTATCCCCTCCGTCTATTCCATTACTTTTTCTCTCTTTGTCTCATTACATTAACTTTTTTACAGCCCTATTCATTAAGTACAGAGATACTTCGTCACCATACACCACCACTTACCTACTCTAAAACCAACGGCCCCAGGTAATTACTTTACCCTTCAACTATGCCCTTCGGGTCACACCTACCTCAGTACTCCTTCTAGCTTTTTCATGCACCTAGCCTTATCTCCCCCCTTTTTGTGTTGTCTATACTGTCTTTATCTCCCTGCTTTCTCTTATTCTTGCAATATTCTACCACTTTGCATACCTATTGCGTGCACACAGCACTACATAGTGCCTACAATTTTAACTTTCTAAATACTTATGTCTTTTAGACATTTTTCACATTACCACGGGGTTTTACTTAGTATTTTCATGTTGCCTAATTGGGTTCCCGTCACTACTCACCTTTATAGCCGTGTTTTTCTATTGCTCACCTACACAAACTCGCACCTAATAGTTACGTTCTCTGGTTTTTACACTGGAGTACAATACACAGATATGTATCCAATACTTGTTGTCATTACTGTATTACAGCCTTGATAAAGTCACCTGTGTGACGAAACACGTGTTGGCTGTATCTACACGATGATTTAATGCTTTCTAAGCATCTACAAATAAAGACAACATCTACAAACCGGATTTGAGACTCATTTCAACACAATTCCTCTCCGAACCTACAGTACCACACCAACAATATCTTTGCTGGTTTAATTGTTGGACATTACTCTCTGTGTGCTGTGGCCGTTTTTTCCCACTCTGATTCGTGTAGCGAACTGCATGGAATACGCTATCGCCAGTTCCCGAAGTTTCTTCTTCACTTCAGTGAATGCAGACCTTTGGCGCTGCACCTCTCTGGAAAAATCTGGGAATACTGACACTTTATTGTTCTCCACCACAAGATTTCCTCATAGTCGAGCCTGCTGGAGAATGTAATCTCAATCCTTAAAGTGAAGTAACAACACCACCACCGGCATCGGTGGAGCGCTTGGGGGAAATGACTGAGCCGGTACCCTGTGGGTACGCTCCAATGCACAGAAGGAGGATAGGCCCTCCGTGGCCACTTCACGCCTGAGCCAATCTTTCATGTAGCGCACCATGTCTGAGCCCTTGATTTTTTTTCAGGGAGTCCCACCACTCTGATATTATTGCGGCATGCCCTGTTCTCCGCGTCCTCCGCTCTGCTCTCTAGAGCTGTGAGGGGAGATTCAACTAAGTCCATGTGACCACCCTCCATTGCCACTGCAGGGGTTGTCTCAGATAGTTCTCTCTCAGTCGCAGCTACCATCTCTGCTAAGAGACTGTGGTTGTCATGCAAAAGACCCAAATCAATGCTTAGTGTGTCAATTTTGACCTCGAGGGCCTCTCTGGATGCCGCTATGACCTGTAGTATGTCTTGGAGTGTGAGGGTCGAGGGCGCTGTCACCATCATCGTTGGCGGCGTTTGCTCTGAGCAACTGCCAGCGGCCCCTGGGTGCTGGGAGCCCCCAAGGTCCCAGCCTCTTTTTTTCAGGGCCTTGCCCATGGCGCGCTCCTGAGTCGCCCACAGCTAGATCCTGGGCACCTTAGATCTTTCTGGTTTGCAGTTAGTCCAGCAGGCAGCCCCAAGTTCCAACGGGTTTCCTAGTGGTTAGTTGTCTCTGAGGTAGAAGAGGGTGGGCCAGGTCTTCTAATATTTAGCACGTGTGAGAAGCGATTTGCAATTTCACGTGTCCGGGCCCTACCGGCACAGTCTTGTGGTGCAGTCCGCTAGAGGCCGGGCTCACCTCCCCAAGTGGTCATGAAGTAAAGGAGCAAGCTGTGAAGCCAAGGTGTTTTGTGCCACTTGGCAGGGATTCCCAATCTCCTTCACTCCCACCTTCTGCGAATGCTATTTCAGCTCTCGTCTTGGGATATCTGCAGATGGGTAAATTGACTAAATGTGTGAGATCCGCGGAGCGGTCCCGGTGGCCACCGCACTGCTTGACAGTCACTGCATATCAGGCCCCACCCAGGTGTAAGCTGGCTCCCCCCCCCCACCTCTGACACCGCCATGCGATCTTCGTCTCCAACGAACGGGGGATCTGTTTGATGATCGAAGGATCTATCTGCGTCGCTCTGCAGGTTATCATTCACTCCCCGCGGGTCCGCCACCGCCTCACTGTTCACCCACCTACAGCAGGCCCAGCACTGGCCCAGCGCTAATCAGCCACAGATCAGGGAGCTGCAACGCCGCCAGCCCAGCCGCCGTGGTTGTGGCCCGACTCTTCCGGGGCCAAGAGTCCAGCATCCATCAGCCTGTGTGCCCTACTCCGCATCTGTTCTGGGCTCCCAGCGCTAGTCCAAGCATTTGCGCAGGGCAAGCAATTTCTATGTCCTCGCAGCCCCCAGGGCATCCATGCGCCAGTTGCTAGGTTGGGTGGCTCTGCGAATGCTCGATTCCTCCAGGGCCAAAGGCAGGGCGCCCTACCATCTACGCATTTGGCCCCACATCAGCCTAGGTCCTCGGGTGCCAATTCAGTCCTCCAGGGCATGCCACTTCCCCGGTACGACGTTGGTTTCCCTGTGGTGCTGAGAGTTACCTAAGCGCCGGCCGCCAGTTTAGGCTATCAAGCGGCCGTGGCCCGGGTCCCAGATGAACTGATTAGCAGTGTTTCCCAGGCGCCGGCAACTGTCGAGGAGGCCCTCTTTGAAGGCGGAGGGGTCAAGGAGGTAGCCCCCTCTCTCCTCTAAGCGGCAGGATTGGCAGGACATGGTCGAACGGGGCCAAGAGCACCGGCACTGTGGATCCCTCTGTCTCACTCCATTCGCTGACTTGCCACACCCCCACCAAATTGTTTGATGATAGTCAAATCATATGCGTACTCTGCCCTTGACCCTTTAATTGCCAATATGTGATAAAACCTCTGAAGGCTCGATCGAAGCTCAAAGCTGATGACTGACTCTGATTCAGCTTGAGGTTCTCTGGAGCCTCGAGCCAAAATGTACTAAACCTTCATGTGAATTCTATCTGCCATCCATGCTCTACCATCATTTGCCAAGAATAAAAGATAAAGCAATAACATTTGATTGAAAACGAGAGAGGGAAAGAGATAACCATCTACTGGATGGATTGCACAATGTGAAACCTGAAAGTCTAGGATCAATACCATTGGTGGCTGCTGTGAAACAAAAGTGGTGGGGCAGCACAGGGGGAAGAGGAGGGCAACGCAGGGGGAGGAAAATAAAAAAGCACTTACCTGTCGGCCACCGCCTCGGTGTCTTCTGCATGTCTTCTCGCGAATCCTAGTAGTCTATGCACGGCTCCCAGTCCCATATGCCAATCCAGATGGTGCTCTCATGCTGGTAATACTGTTTACCAGCATGAGAGCTGCTCTGCGATTGGCCTAAGCGGCTGTTTTGATGCTCAGTTGGGGCCTGGGAGCCTGTGATTGGACTCCAGCCGGGTGTGCACCACAGCTCAGGTGGACAGATCTAAGTGCACATTCCGGTTTGGCCATCCTAAAACGGCAGGCCAACCAACATGCACACTTGCAGCAGTGCCCACCACTCCTCGCTCTGCTGCAGCTGCTGTCCATCAGAATAGCCCAGCCCTTGACTCGACTCAGCAAGGAAAAATAAAATGATGATAATCCTTTTATTTTTGATGTTTTCACTGCTGAGGCGACACTCCTCTGCCTTCGTGTGGGAGCAGCTGCTGATCAATACTGGTTTCGACACTTGATCAACCTGTGCAGTCCTAGGCAATTGTTTTATTTCACTTTATCTCCATTTCGTTTGTTATCACATTTGAGAGGATTTGAAATGCTTAGGTTCATGACGTGCAGGCAGTGTACACAATATTCCCTTGTGTTGGATTCAGTAAACTATAATGTTGTTCAAGTGTAACAACAATCTTGGCCACCCATAGGGTGCATATGACAAATCAGTTGCCTCTTGGTTCACTAATCACTCCGATGTCAGCGGTGGGAGGTCTGACATTTTTCCAAGTTCATATTTAAAAACGATCACTTCTAATAATTGGCTCTCAATGCAGTGATATAATATGCTGTACTCATGTAAAATGCGTCTGCGTGTTAATGAAATACACTTTTTCGAATTTTGAAGTGTCATTATTATTTTTGTACACGATTGTTGCAAAACGTCATTAAAGATTAAGGTGTTCCTAAAGGTCAGTGGTGCAGGACGTCTTTTTTTGCTTCTTTTCCTTAGTTCAGTTAACATGTAAACAAATTATTGCTGTTTGCTTAGCATCTTTCAGAACGTTAGCGCTCAATCAAGTACACAGCGCTGCTGTTTACCCGGGATCTTCATGGAACTGTCAGGAGGGCCTTAAGCGGCTTGCAGCCCATATTTTGAATATAACTGCTCTATAGTTAGTCTCTTACTTAAATTTTACATGGAATACTGAATGTGCTGTATCAAAGTAATTTTGTAAACGCTAAAAATGATCACTCAATTGAAAGTGGGTTTTGTTATCAACCTCAGAAGGATGAGTGGTACTACCGGAGATTTATCCAACGAATCCATCACTCCACTGGAGGCTTTATTACAAAAGTGTACTGGGAGGTGCCCCATTTTTTTATCCCATGCTATATTGTGCTGAAGTGATGACGTGACCTTTTCGTGCACTGAATTAGGAATGGTTAAAAAATATACAAAAAGGGGAGAAGGGAGGGCCAGAACCTTGGAGCACTTTAGCAAGAAAGTAATAAAAACACCACTGAGTGCATTGTATGTAATAAAGCACAATATATCCTACCTATATGCAGAGTGTCAATATAGGTTCTCCTGAGTGTGCAGATACAGGTGCCACAGACCAGGAGCGAAAGTGAATAGTTCCCAATAGAAAGTGCTCAGGAGACCAAGAGAGCAACAGAAAGTTGTTAGTTGCATGCCCTTGACTTTGTTGATAGATGCAGGCAAGCAGTCCAAGGCTTAATTCAAGAAAGGAATACGGGTTGAGTCTAGGTCAGGGATCTTCAACGGGTAGCTCGGGAGAAACGGGTAGATCACCAATACCATCGAAGTAGCTCTCTGAAGTGCAGCCCAGCATACTACTTAATTCAGAGAGTTTAGACATATTGAAGAAACCATTGGTACACACCTCTGTATCCTTGGAGTGATCACCATTCAAACGAATGGTGGGGCCATACATGCACACATTTACCGTGACCTTTTGGGGTACCTTCAACATGGCCACCTGTATCTACACCCAATTTAGCAAAGCCACATGGCGATTAATCACTTTGCAAGCCCCACTCAATCAGTGAGACAATATGCATGAAACCTGGACTAGAAAAGAAGGGCCAGCAATAGCCAGAGTGCAGAGAGGGACTACTAGAGACAGAGTGGAAGTTTGTGAAAACTGTATGTTAATAGCCCTGTACTCAAGGGGAGCAGAGGTTGATCTGTGAGTGGAGACAGATGACAGTCTTCTTTCTTTCAGACAGTGGGAATGGTTTGTACACATATGTATACATATTTTCTTAAACCTTTAACTGCTAAGACTTCTCCACCCCCAATTCCTGAGCTCTTTTATTTTTTTATATTTGGGGTGCTTTGCGCTTAGACCTTCATAATTGTTTCTCACATTAGATATCCATGGCAACTTCGCATCCATTTTTTCCAACATCCTGCGGATTCTCAAGGTACCCAGGGCTTGAGGATTTCCCTGGTGGGCACGGAGAACATAGCCAAAATATAGTTAACATTTTAGGTTTCTGGGGAAAAATGGGAAATAACTGCTGTACAAAAGAGCGTATTGTTGTTTCCCTAAAAATTGCATCAATGAAAGGTTTGCTGTGCTTCGATCGCCATACCCCGAGCTTTTAGTAACAAGCAAATTTGTATCAAAAAACATATTTTACCACAGTTTTTGCATTTGAGTAAGAGGTAGTCCATTTTTCTAATTTGTGTACTTTTCACCTATTGGCAGTTTGTGGTGGAAACAGGTGAAAAACCCATGGTTAATCATAGAAAGCTATGCATTTCTGAAAAGTAGACACCGTTTTGAATTAAGCAAGGGCTCATTTGAATAGATACCTCAATATATTTCTAAAGAAACTAATGGTTGAAATAAAAAAATAATGAAAATAAGTGGAAAAAATGCCAATTCGTGAGAATGTTTTCATCTGAAATGTTTTGCCTCTATGGTCACATTCCAAAATCAATAGACCTTAATGTTCATCTGACCCTCCTGGTCACAAGGATATACAGGGTTTGTAGCTTTTCCAAACATATGCAATACATAGAGCCAACAAGTAAGCTGCAGCTCATAATGATTTTTCAGCAAGTATTGCCCACAAAGCAATTCATATGATAAAGTGTAATAAATGAAAAATTGGTATGAAGGAATCCTATGCATTTCTGAAATGCAAACAGGCTTACTGAGTTTAGATGCAGGGGTTATTTGTACAACTCTGAATTTGGGGTTACTCATATTTTCTTATGATTCAGTAGGCATTTTGCAAAATGTGTTCTTCCTTGCATACTGGCTTACATTTGGAAGCCAAAAATGTAGAGAAATCCAATTGGTAACAGCAAAGGCTCTAGTATTTTGTGTTCTGCCATGTCTCCTGATACATATGGTACAAAAAAAAAAAACAGGACCTGGGCACATCACATTTCGCCCAGCAAAATCAACACTGTTTTTTTACAAATGTGGGTAGCAGCCCTAGCCTAGCCACAACCCAGAAAAACTTACCAAACCCAAACATTTCTGAAAACTATGCACCCAGTAGAGTTCAAGGTGGTGTCACTTGCTTTGATCCCACAATGTTTTCCTGCCCATGAGGTCTCCTTTGGCTAAGAACACACATTTTCCTGGTATTTCTGTGAAAGAAAGTTCTGAAATTTCCTACACATGGTGGTATATTTACAAGGATTCTGTGCCATGTTTGCTTCACACAAGTGACACAAGTCGACGCAAAATCTTTTTTTATCTATCTACTTTCCAGCACTGCTGTTCATTACTGAGCGCCAAGAGGGAGTTCGATGGATGGTGCATGGGTGTTCCCATGCAACCACCCAAGATTGTTAACGCAAAACCTTATTTACTAAAAAGAATTAGACAGGGCTTTGCGTCACAAATAGCACTCATTCCAGCTAGGCGCTACCCCAGAGAAATGCTTTTATTACTCCTTTCTTTTATGACTTTGCATGTGTGCTGCACTGTACAGCACATGTACAAAGTGGGCAACGTTTTAAAGTTAGTCTAAGCATAGCATTTCGTACTGGAAGGCTATCCTCCCAGTACAAAACCTATGCAAGACTCAAGCAGGCAGCCTTACACTATGGTGTAAAACTGTGTGTGTGGGACACGGCAGCAAATTTCTGCACTGGCGCTGAGGAGAGGGGAGGAGAGTGCCATAGATCTGTAAATATGGCTTTCTCATGCTCTCTCTTTCCCATGCAGCCCAGCATTTGTGGCTGCTGCACTGCACTGTGTGACAGTTTAGTAAATCTGGGCCTTAATATTTCTACACTTGTCTCAGTGAAAACAGTACCCAGCTTGTGTGGGAGGACCAGCACCCACCACAGGAAAGGCCCCAGAACACAAAAAAGACAGGTCAAATTTTTCCAATCAAAATTGACCCTTTTGGGCAATATGGTCAGCTGTAGATTTTAGGACCAAACTCCGTCATATCCAGGAAAACCTACCAAACCCAAACATTTCTGAAAAGTAAACACCAAAGGGAGTCGAAGGTGGTGTGACGTTCGTAGATCCCACAACATTCTCTTACCGAGAAGGCTTGGCAAACCTCAAACTGGCTAAAACACACACATTTTCCTCATATTACTGTGAGAAAAATTTCTGGAATCAGCACAGATCCACAAAATTCCTACCACCCAGTGTTTCCACACTTATCCTGATAAGTTATCTTAATTATGTGGTTCGACCTAGCACCAGTGATACAACTGGCCCCAAAACGCAACATGGAGACATCAGTATTTCCTGTCAAACAATGACTTGATTTGGCGATGGGGATAGCTGCAATACTTAGGCCTGAATTCAGACACTTCTCAAGAAAACCCACCAAATGCAAACATTTTTGAAAACTAGCCACCTGGGTAAGTCTAGGGTCGTGTATTATGCATAAATCCCATGACATCGTACCCACAATGTCTTGCGAATCTGAAACATTGCCTAAATTCACACATTTTCTTCACATGTCTGAGATGTAAATGCCCAGAATCTGCAGGGATTGACAACATTCCTACCACACAATGTTCCCACACTTGTCCTGATGCAAATGCTACCCCACTTGTGTGACTGAGCCTAGTGCTTGCGATAGGAACCACTCATACCATGGACAATGGAAGTCCTTTATGAGGACTCCTATTGTCCCTGGTTTGATTAGTTATGTAAAACTAAAAAATGTATCTCTGGTGGAAGTGGGCTTTTGTCACCCCAGGAAGCAAACTGGAGCAACCTTTCTATCTGAACCCCTGGGGGACAGAAAGACTCTGTTGCTCTCTTTGATGTAGGGTTATAGCCAAATACCAGGGTAGGATGTCCTCACCCCTTTTTTGCCCCATTGTAAAATCGCTGGTGCCTATTGGCTTTTCTGTCTCATCCTCCCCCCGCCTCAGGGCCAGATTAAGGATGAGCCTTCTTAGATTGCCCACAGGGGGTGCAGAAACACTTTATCAGCCTTTCTGATTTAGGGGCATTACCCAATGTCAAGGTGGACCACCCCTCATTTTGCACCATTTCAAACTTGGTGGTGTCTAGTTGGCTTACTTGCACAGGCTTAGGGGCACACAGACTATGTTGCCCCTTTTTGAGTTAGGGGCATGGCCCTGGGCTAGGGTGGACCTCACCCACTCATTCCAAAAATATTGGCCTAAAAATCACAGATGTTTAGTCGGCTTTCTATCCCACTGGGGAGGACAGGGGATGATTGGATAGAAACCACTAATCTGCCTCCCTGGGATAACAAAAGTCTGCATTGTCCCCATCAGGTTGTGGGCATGATCCTATGCGAGTGGGTGGGTGTGACATGGTCTTATACCAGGGTGAACCGCCACCAAGCCTTTTGATTTCAATCCCTTTTGTCTAGTGATCTTTAGACCCTCCTGAAGGTGGATTAGGATTAGTGGCCTTTTTCACAGGGCTGGAAGCTACAGTGATCCAGTTTCTGGATCACCTTTGGGGTTCGTGCTTGGTGACCTATTTGCATCTCGGCTGAATACCCACCTTGTGTGGTTTTCCATCTGGATACCTTTCACCCACTTCCCCTTAGGTTGGGGGTTATTCTACCCAAGGGATTGCTCCTCCTCACCAAAATAAGCCCCTAGTGTCTAGTGGGCTACCCAACCCCCTCCTCTGGGGAGGGGCACATTGGGGGCAAGCCTCCCAATCTGCCCCCTAAAAGAAGGAGCAGAAAGACTGTTTCAAAAAGCAAATGTATGCACCCCAGTACCGAATAAAAGTGAAAGCAGACCATTCTATTAGTGCAATCTACTTTCACGTTTGTATTGCTCTGACGTCAGTATGCTATACACACTGAAGTTACAGCAAAGCCAAAGGAAATCAAGCATTTATACACAGATGCATTTTTGTCAGTACTGAGGACGACCTGTTCACGTCCTCCCCTCTACAGAGATAGTGCTGAAGACATCAACTAGTCATCCTCAGCACTTAACAGATTAAATATTTCTGACTCCAAGTGTTCACATATGAGCGCTATTATATAACTGTGTATGTGGCTGGCATAGTGTCCTGTCCTTCCTTGAAAAAAAAGTCTCTCCTTGGAATCCATTCCTGGTGTCAGTGAACACCACATTTATATCGTTCCTCCAATATAAGGGATTCTTCTCTGACACAAACATGATTATTGCTGACATAATGTTTGCGCTGGCATAATAATGATAAATCTTGATATATGTTGAGCATCTTTGGAGTAAGTGTGGTATAATGGCAGCTATCTTTGCCTAATTCAACCCAGTGCTTAAAAAGGAAAAAAATAAGTGCAGGTATTCACCTAAAGGAGCGGTGGAAGGGGGGGGAGTTTGGAACGGGCATAAGGGCGGTGCTAAAGGTGGAACAAGGGGCAAGGCTAGGTTTTTGACTTTGCCAAGCTTTGTATGCAAAAAATCTGCAAGCAGTGTTAGAATGTCGGATGTATCTGTCCATAAGTTATCACACTAATAACCATTTATGTAGCACTTACTAATAAGGGTTTATTACCAACCAAAGTAACCCTTTTTTACCAACCTCAAACTAAGGAAAGATTGAGGGAAAAACAGTGAAGGTCTAAGTATATGCCTTGATTCCCACAGGTCCTTGATGCGGGGTCGTAACTCACTAAACTACATTACAAGGGGGTTAACTTGTGACCTGCAGGGAAAGCAAGGATCTATGCAACAAAAACAGCAGTTAACTGAGCTATCTACATAAGAAATACAAATCTGTGATCTACATGTGGCGCTTTCCAGTTGGCACAATGATCCTCTATGCAATGTTATGGCGAGTTGAAAGTTTGATTAAAATGTATAGAGAAGGTTCTAGCAAGTGCGTTAATTACCAGAGTTACCCTTTTTATTGCTACTTATGGTGCCCTGAGCTTCCTTACTTAAGAGAAAGGCCCCAGCTTCCTGTTTCTCCCAATCAGTGAATGTGCAGCGGCAAAAAAGTGAGCAATTCATTGGACACTCTTTTCATTCTCAGCACTAGTGGGTGTTTCTATCAAACCTAGAAACCAGATTTGCTTTCCAAGGGGCATAATTTGAATAAATTTAGTGAGCAGCATATGCTCTGTCTCTCGCTGCAACTAGATGAGAAATGTTGACACAGAGACGATGGCAATACAGCCTTTCAACATTCCATTTTATGTGGTTAAAAAGGAGCGGTGGACGGAGTCAACGTAATGCAGATGTGATTTCAGAAAGAATATTCAACATTCCATTTTATGTGATTAAAAAGGAGTGGTGGACGGAGGCAACATACTGCAGATGTAATATCAGAAAGAATAAGGTATCTCCTGGGGTGATCTGACTGCACTCTGTGTGGTTAAAATGCACACCACGACCTTTAGAACAGCACACATGATCATAAAACTTCTGTTCAATTATTCAAACTGCTTTATAAGCTTTTTTGATGTTACTTTGCAGCACTTATGGTGAATCCATGTGTGTTAACTTAGATAATAGTTTATATTAAATGCCTCATATACCTATTATAGTAACTGTCAAATGCGTTCTTGTATTGTCAATTGTTGATGAAATAAATATTAAAACGATAAGGAATAGACTTTCATGTCATGTTTTAAACGGCAAGAAAGTCTTTCTGAATCGAACTTTGACTATTGATCTGAAGTCCTGGTCAGGTGATGGGACTTATTACAAACTGAATATGTTTTCTGTAGTTGCACCAAAATAACTTGTACCAATGACCACCTTGAAGCACAAAAAAGATGAAAAAAGTTTGTTTTCCAGCTTTTGGTGTCCATTATCAGTGCGCAATAAATTGCAACTATGAATGTGAATTGCACGCACATACCTAACCATGCATTATATTTTTTGGCTTTTGATAAAAACACAGCACTGTATATCCGTGTTCAAAGACCACATCACATTTTTCAATAGTCTTAACTGCTCTTCTATTCCAGGTCGACAAAATGGGGGTTTGCAAGATTAGTAACAAGATCCCATATTATTTGCACATGCAATAGGCAATTCAGTTGTGATGTGATGATTAGAGATGACATAAGTAAACGTAAACTTTTTGTTCTGTTCTTGGCATATTGACACTACCCTGAACAATGCGTCCCACACACCCCACCCATTAGGTTTACAGGCACCACACTGCTCCCACTGTGTAAGATCAAAGGATAGACTGATCACCCTGCAGCCCCCCCCAACGCCGATTACTTCCAGAGTAGCACACTCTGGCCCATATTTATACTTTTTTAGCGCCACATTTGCGCTGAAACTTGCACTGTGATTACATCCAAGCAGTGCGGGTTGAAGGTGCTGCTAAAGTGTGAGTTGATTGATGAAAACAGTGCTGCCTACATCCAAGCCAGGTCCCCAGGAATACTGGTACTTTCCTTGCTTGAGGAAAAGGGCCAGTGCTCGAGGGGAAAAAATAAAAAAGTGCAGGTGCTCAGAACTGGTGAGTACTGGCCCATTTAAAGCACTGATTGTACACATATATCACCTGATTGCGTCCATTCCTGAAATGATGAAGCCCATGGCTGGCACAACTAGGGCCCTGCCATAATGGTGGACATGCCTGGAATGGTGTAGGCAAGTCTAGTATTACAGTGGGCATCCCTGGCATTGTTAACACCTAGGACAAGGGGCAGAATCTGACAAGGAGATGCATTAGTACCAGGGAGGCCACAAGCTAATGTTTGAAGACCATGCTTAAAAACTGATTTTAACTCAAAATGAAAAGTTAATTTTTCATAGGAAACATGCATTTGAGCAACTGATATTGTGACATACATCTGGTTGGTCACTACTAACGATCTCTGTTGTCTTTATGTGGTTGTATCTGATGTGGTCACTACTGCAACAATGGTCAAAGACATTGGTAGCTCGGGACTATTTTAATTAATCTGAAATAGCTGACATTATAGAAAAGGTAGGAGACCCCTGGTCTAGATCCATTGTACCACAGTCACCACTATAACAATAAGGTATTAGTGTCCAACCAATGGTTGTTGGAATACAATATTTTTAATATGATTTCAGATGCATAAAACATATATGCAATACAAATATAAACACACAAAAAACAGTAAAAAAAGACAATACTAAATCTAATACTCTGATATTACAAAGAATCAATAGCATCACAACGGGAACGGTAATCTCATATGAGTTTAGTGAGAAGCAGTGAGAGCAGATGTAAACACAATAGAGCACTGAAACCAGGACTCCTGTGTAAACTCAATACAGTTTTTGTGATCAGTGCTAATGTGCGGTAAAATCTATTGTTTGCAAAACTCGTAGTATATCTAGTATATCAAAGAACACTCGTTAGGCTAGTCAGCTATCCAGCAAACTGATGAGTGAACAGTGTTCTGGACTGCTACACAAGGCATGTCAACACAGAGCTAGGAAATGGACAAAAATGACAACATTTAGTGCAAAAACAGGTGTGCTTACCACACTAAGAAACCACTTGTTTGCTTGCAGTTGCAGTGGTCCATCTCTCATGCAGCCCTCTTCATTTCATGGTGCGGGGATAAAGGCACTCTGTCACTATTTGTGAACACCCACAATCTTCACGGTTGTATCTCCAACACCCCACCTCTCTCAAAGGGCGTAGCTGGTGGGGGTGGGATGTTTGAGGTGTGACACCCCCCAATCAAAAGCATTCTTAGCTTGAGAGTTGGTTCTCGGCCCCTAAGTTGGGTCTTCTATGCCTTTGTTGTTTTTTCTCGCCAATCTCGTTTGACTAAAAGGTTTTAACTTTTTAATACTTTTTTTAAATTAGGAACTTAGACAGGGGCCCACCTAATGCAAATCAGCATTCAACCTGTTCCTCATGGAAACAGAGTATCCCAAACCTCAGTAATCCCTCCACCCTTCAGCATATTGTTTTTTAAATGGGAAATGTATGAATCACACCCTCTTAATCTCACTGACAAAGTCTACGCACCTGCCTCTCTTTCATGGTGACAGGAGCAGTGGGCTCAGTGTCTCTTCAGTCTCAGCAATCATTGGGCTTTGTTGGGGCTTCAAGACAGGGCAAGTTCAGCATCAGCTGAGGAGCCAAGCATAGCTTCAGCAGGACCACAGCCTTAGTGTAGTAAGGAGAAAGGGAGAAGCATGCTGGATCCATAATCTAGATCCACTTCAGCATCAATGATCCGCATACGGCTAAATCTAGAAAACTATCAGAGAGCTACATCTTCGCAAATTAGCCGAAGCCATGATGCCACTCAGTGACATGGCACAATTGCACATTTAAAAGTTGAGCCAACCGGGATCGTGTTTCCCTCACTAAAAAGAAGTTTCGGATGGCAGGAGTCTCTGTGCGCTTGCAGGGATTACGGAGAAACCGTCAAGCACCTTCTCTGATGGGAGACTAAGGGCCAGGTTTACGAAAAAGTGGCACAGTGCAGGGCAGCAAGTCACTTTGCTGCACTGTGTCACTTGGAAAGGGCAGGAAAGTGCCGTATTTATGGAATACAGTGCATTCTTGTCCTTTCCTTCTGCTCTGGTGCACAATGGGCTGCCTAGCGCCAACATAGGGACCGTTGAACCATGGTGCAAGGGTGCCTGTGTGGCATGCAGGATTGTTTTTGTGCAGAAAGGGGCACCTTCCTGCACAAAAACAATCCTGGGAGGCTTTTTCCTCTTTCTATGTGTGCTGCAGAATGCAGCAGAAAAAAGAACTAATGAGGAGAAATAAAGATATTTCTCCTTGTTGCACCTCACTTGGGATGGTGTAAGGTTTTGGCACATCCTCAGGTTTACCCGATTTGATAAATCAGGAGATGCAACAAAATCCAACACCCTTGGAACGCCTCCCTTGTGCAGAGTAAAGCAAAGCAGCGATTTCAGCTGCCTTCCCTTACTCCATATGTAGGAGACCATTCAAAGCCACGCAAAGTGGCTTTGTGTGGCCTCATAGATTTAGTTGAAAGGAATGTGCTGCCATTCTGTCACAATAAGTGACACAATGGTGGCTAAAGGGGTCATAAGTATGCCCCTAAGTGTATCACCTCCAGGCCAGCAAAGCCAAAGGAAGAGCACCAGGAAGAAGAAGTGGGATTTGTGGTTGCCCAGTACTGGCACCACTCATCCTCCATTCTGCAACGCCATTATTACCTTATGCCAAATGTTTGTGATCATTTATATATGACCCTAACTTAGACATAGTTCTATTTCTTGTAAATACCTTCATTATAATTAATACACAGTAATGTTCGTGTAGAGTTATGCCAGCAATGATTGTGTATAATATTTGAAACTATTATGATTAGTTAAAAAGGTAAATAAGCCCCCTTCTGGCACAAGCCCCTGAATTTGATTTTGTCTGGTGGAGTAGTAGACAGCCCCCCATAAAGTGCACATCAGTCGCTACCAGCCAAGGCTCGGTTCAAGGGGGTTAATGTGGCTACTCCTTTAGGATAACAAGTGGCGAGTGCATTGGGGGGATCTCTCCTCTCAGGATTCACCCAAGTGGCGTGCCTGATGTCACCAATTTGCAGTCTGATGTTCCCTGGGGATTAAGGTACCTCATATTGTTGCCAAAACGAAAAAATCAGAAAGTAAGGGAGGACTTAGGGCAAAGGGGACACCAGCTGCACAGGCTATCAGCCACCTTTGTGCTTAGACATAGTATGCATCCTGCCTGACACTGCAGTGGTGATGCCATCTGCACTCCCATGTGCATATTGCTGTGTTGTGGATTATCCCACCTGCCGCTCCTTATTCGACATATCCATATTATCAGGTTTAATTTGTCACCTTTTGTACTGCACAGAATTTCTGGTGGGTAGTGTTATGTTCAGGCCTAGCCGCCACATAAAGTCCTCAGGTGTGCCAATCCATTGAGGAGGATTTTGACGGGGAAGAGGGTGATAGCAGGATCGGGGCCTGTGAGGCCTTTGAAGAGGTCTTAGGTGGAAGTTCTCCTCTGGAATATTTATTAAAGAGAAGCACCGGTTATTCCAAGAGTGCCATTTGCGGTACAAACTGATCTGTGGATGGGCACCCTCAATATACCCTACTTAGCTACCTGTTACTGTGGATCGTACTCGGTTTTTACGATCTTCCTCCTTACGTGAAGTAGTAAGGGGCTTGGTGAGGTACATGATTGAGTGAGGCAATGGAAGAGCAACGAGGGTGTCTGAAGAATGACTCTGAATCGAAGGAATTTGCCTTCCCTCAGTAGAATGCCGAATACATGCTCTGTGTCACAGAAGATGCCCAGCATGTGACCAAGCAGGAATAAACCACGACTAACCACACACAGAAGCACCAGCCCTTCTTTAAGAACATACATTTGTCCTGTAAATAAAATCGCAAATGCAACCTTCCACCCATTTCTATGTGGTGAATGATCTCGCAGCATTTTACTTCCATGCAATTAGCAATTAAGCTGTAGAAATAAAATGGTAAATTATAGATATCGTTAAGATACACGGAATAGAAATTAAGGTATTTCCACTTAAGCCTGTTATAAGTAATTAACACTACAAAAACAAACCCCGTGGAACAGAGATAAAAAGTAATTGTAAGTCTTTTATGTAATTTCTAAAAACAAATATTGCAATTGAGACGCATGGAAATGCATTTCAAAACTATGACTTTATAATAGCACAAAACGTCAATAGAAAGCATTGCATTTCGTCTATAATTTTGATTCGTTTTTCTAATTTGTATTTTAAAACATTACCCTGCAAACCTGAATTTTATCACAATTGCCCCTGCCAGCAAGGTTTTCAATGCCACACACAACTGCGAACTTAAATCTGGGCTACTGTCAACATCCCTCCTTCCAACCCTCGGACAACTCTCTTGCTCTCATTCATATCTGCACCTGCCTATCAGACCAAATGTCAGCACTGAATCTTTATTTCACTGTGCCCGCTTAATGGTTCCCTGTTGTTCTCTTGGATCTCCCAGAAGAAAGGTGCTGCAGAAACAAAGTCAAATAAGTTCTCTGAGACCTTGGGAACTCTTAGGGATTTGGACAATCCTTTTACCAAGTATTGATGTTGTCCCTGGAACCACCCAGACACTGCTTGGAGCTCGCTGAATACCAAGATCCTCCTCTTTAGGCTATGACTCACAGTGATAGCGGGGACGAATACTCAAGGTGTAATCCTGGTGTATGGGGCGGGACTAGACTCACACCGATAGAGGGGCAGAGTACTCAAGGTGTAATCCTGGTGGGTGGGGCGGGACTAGACTCACAGCAATAGTGAGGCCGAGTACTCGAGGTGTAATCCTGGTGGGTGGGGCGGGGCTAGATTCACAACAGCAGCGGAGTCGAGTAGACAAGGTGTAATCCTGGTGAAGGTTGAAAAGCTGGATGCTCAGATGCAGAGTGAAGTTGAATGATGACAAGTAATCTATCTATCTATGTATCTATGTATCTATGTATCTATGTATCTATGTATCTATCTATCTATCTATCTAGCTATTTATTATGACATGTTTATTCAATTAGGAAATTCTGCTTTGCTGTTTTGTACAACTGTTGCTGCTGTATTCCACTGTATGCACAACCGCACACTAGGAGTCTTTCTTGGCTGTGGTTTCTTGGTTGGTTGGTTTCTTGGCTGTGGTTGTGAAGAGCAGTGTTTGGCGTGGCTTGACATATAGGTTTTGCTCTCTTTAGGAACATTAGCAGCCATAATCCAGGAGTACAGAGCTATTTTTGAACAATAGTCTCTGAAGTGATGCCACATCAGTGATTCAGTAGGGCAGCACTGGAATACCACCGAGGCCAAATGGCAAGGCCCACAGCTTTGTAGCTCACACAAAATGGGGCAGACAGACGAAGGTGAAAGGAAACCACATCAAACAACCCAGAGAGCAACTGTGGCTCACCCTGAATGCTGCAGGAGCTCTTCCATCTTGATAGACGGATAACCCTTGCTAAGCCTGGTTTCAGAGCAGGCAGCAACA
Source organism: Pleurodeles waltl (assembly GCF_031143425.1). Lineage (NCBI taxonomy): Eukaryota > Metazoa > Chordata > Amphibia > Caudata > Salamandridae > Pleurodeles > Pleurodeles waltl. The sequence goes on from NC_090446.1 coordinate 716,000,085, forward strand.
CGATCGAAAAGTAAACACGGATCCGACAGCCATATTTGCTTTTTCCAGTTTCCATTCCTTGTCCTTCCTTCCATTAGCTCCTCAGCAACAAATTAAAGGTTGTTATGGGGTGAAGTGTGGGGCACAGAATAAGTCATGTTATACCACTGGGACGTTAAAGGGTGTGTGCTACAACTTCCACTACTTCTAGCATTTTTGCGAATCAGTCTCTCTGAAATCATACACCTTGTGCAATTTTCAGAATTGCTTACATTATCTTAAAAAATTAAAACCTGAAAAAACGAGCTAATCTTTTCTTTTTTAGGTAGGCTCCTTCAAGCATGCAGCAAAGATGCTCGAGGACTCCACATCAACTCACTGGAAGCGTCTTCAGGTCCTGCACCCAGGATCTGCAACTCAGTTTACTCAGGTTTAAAACTTGCTGTCGACAAGGCCCAACTAGTAGACAAAAGCTGCCATGGAAATGGCTTAATACCAGCCTTATATCGCACCAACCCAGGCCACCAAGTGAGGAAAGCTTGTGCCTTTGTTCAACACCTGAGGTGGAATGGAGTCTCCCCCCAAGATTTGTCTGTTTTGAATCCACAGCACAGTGTTACTAGTAAACTAGCTGAAAGGCTTCCAAAAACACCACGTTTACAGACTCATGCCACGCTCCTGCATTAGTGCCTTTGCATTTTGCCTCTTAAACATCTGCGATTCTAACACCTTTTGCGTAGCTTCTTCCAATGAGGTAAGTCGGTGCTTTCCATGGTGGCTTTACCGACCCTCTTTCTTTCGACATTATTGTGGTTCTCTCGGTCTTTAGAGAACACGCGCTCTAAAGCTGTCAGGTCTGGTAACACTACAAAATATATATATATATATATATAAAATAGCGCTTCCAGGACGCCGTCCCAAATCATGAGGACAGCACCGCTCGTGCCATGAACTGGTGAGTGTATTGGGCTGGAGAAAATGTTCCCTTACCGGGCCGGCTTTCGGAACCCAGCAGTGGTGAGTTAGGATTCTAGCTCTCATGCAAGACAGCGGGCTTTTTGCAGATCTGATTTCACAGTTTGTCCTATTGGCTTTTGCTGTTTTTTCACTAGTCTGTGATCTTTTTTTCGGTATTGATGTTGCTTCCCCTGATTGCCCTTTTAGCCGTGAAAGGTGCCTTTTTAATCTCACAAAGCAGCTTTACTGCTTTAACGGTCCCCCACCCCCGCCTCCCGCGTCATTATTCAGGTGGACTATTTATTTAACCTTTGGATTTTTGACATGGCCCGTGAGAATTTTTTTCCCATTAGTCCATCAATACTTTATAGCATGCTGATCTACAATAGTGGGAGGCGCAAAGAGAAGAGACCTTTTAGGAATTAAAATAGATATTGCGTCGTGCAGGGCAATAGAAACCAGCAGCAAGAGTACCCTTTGTCTTACTTCGCCGCACAATAAATGATGCTCTAAGAAACGGAAGCAGTGGCGCCATAGGAATGAATGTAGTAGTAAAAGACGACCAAAGGACACTCAGGCCCATATTTATACTTTTTTAGCGCCGCATTTGCGTCATTTTTTTGGCGCAAAAGCAGCGCAAACTTGCAAAATACAATTGAATTTTGTATGTTTGCACCGAAAGTGGCGCTAAAAAAGTATAAATATGGGCCCCACTATCATTGGCTTGGCTTGAATTCATCAATGCTTTCCGCTCCCTTGCCAGACACTCCTGCATCTCTCATGGGGTAGTGGGTCTTGGCACAGGTCCGCATTTTTGCACATCATAAACTAATCGCATTCATGTTTGATCATTTGGCACACGGTGGTGGTTTGTTATTTTTTGATATGTGAGTACAAGGATTTAGTGACAGGGCCCATTTTTGGAAGACTGGCAAAGGAATGTTGGCCCATATTTAAGAAAAAGTGGCTCATCTGCTATGCGCCACTTTTCCTGCACTCCCTACTGGCACCTAACGACACCAAGGTATTTAGCACAATAGCATCAACATTTTTTACGCTATTGTGGCACTTTGCTACAAAAGCATCACAAATATTTATGCTAGTGCAGCAAAGTGCAAGGAGGCACATAAATTACCACGGGAGCATCATTTTAATACCTGCTCTGTGCAGGTGTTATAAATGAAGCCAAAAATCGTGCAGTGAAATCTTCTTGCAGGCCTACTAGCACAGGCATAATGTGGTGCAAGTGGTTATTAAATGGTGCAATGCATGCATTGCACCACTTTGTAAATATGGCGTGGCAGAAAAGACACTTTAGCACTGCCTAAGTGTAAAACAAAATGGCGCTATGGTGGCGCTAAGGTGGCATTAGGGGCTCTTAATTATGCCCCATTATGTTATGTTATGTCATATTATGTTATGTTATGTTATGTCATGCAGATTTGTAGACCGAGCGCATTATTACCCAGGAGGGCATCCTGGTGCTGAACAAGTGTGACCCTAGCCAGACCTAGGGCATAATGGGACTATTCAAAAAGGCCGGTTTTCAGCTTCTTGCAGAATTCAAAAACTGAGGAGGAGGCTCTTATGTGTAGTGGTAGGTAATTCCATGCTTTAGGAGTAATGTAGGAGAAAGCTTGACCACTCAATGTGGTTTTCCGAATGCATAGGATATTTGCTAATAGGAGTCTGGAAAAGTAAAGGTGTTTGGAAGATTTGTGAAAGCTGATGCAATTATTTATGGATGAGGGGCCAGTGTTATGTAGTGCTATGAAAGTGTGGATTAGGGATTTAAATTGTGCTCTTTTGTGTATGAAGAGCCAGTGGAGTTCCGTCAGATGAGGTGTGATGTGAGTGTGGCATGGGAGGTTGAAAGTGACCTTGTGGTACTCTCCTTGCACTAAGAACACAAACGTGAATTAGACGTCCCCATCAGCCAACTAGCAATACCAGAGGCCACTGTCACTATGCCAATGAGCAAAATGCCTGGCCCTAATGGAGTATCCTTAGCATTCCTCAAGAAATAGGAGTCACTAGCTATCCCTCATTTGTTGCCACTCATCAAGGGTGCTCTCCAAATAGAGTCCAAAACCAGATAGACCGCCAACCAAATGCTCCTCTTGTCACCTGATTTCATTAATTAACACAGAAATAACACTTCTGGCTAAAGTCATAACAAATAGACTGATCAAGGTAGTATAGTCAGTTGTCCACAGTAACTAGAATGGCTTCATGAAAGGTCTAAGTATATATCATTGTCTATTACATCTTCCCTTGGCCCAAGTCAGAGCAAATAACTTAGTGGACCCTCTGCCTTAGGCCTGGTGGACTTTGAAAGAGTTTTTGGGACAATGCACTGACCTTTCATTCTTCAAGCCTCCAAAAAATGAACCTTGTCCCGCATATTTTATCTATATTAAAATCCTGTACATAATCCCATGGACCCAGGTCAGGGTTAGAAGGGTAAAGTATTCCCTCTTGCAAATCATAAGGGCATTTGGCAAGAATGCCCGCTTTCCCCACTACTCTTTGTAATGGTTATAGACTAACTGGTGGAATAGATGTGGATCAGTTGCGATTCCCTAGTGGGGTTCCACTGGTGAGAAGGTTATGAAGATAGAGTATCATTATATGTTGCCAAATATATTTATGTGTACGGACAGCAGAACAGTTGATGCTAAGACTAATGGAAATCCTTCAGGTATTTGGGGATGCCGCTGGTCTCTGGGTAAAGTGAGAAATATCGACATATCTCCCTGGCAAAGAATGACCACCCAGAATGGCCAAGTCATACAAGACTTTGTCAAGCTGGTGAAACTCTTTATATTCTTGAGGCTGAACATCTCCAAGGACCCCTCAACAATGCTGGGATGTGGATATAGCTCCACTCTTCCAGAGTACAAAGGCAGGCTTGGTTTACGTGCAGAGTGAGTACAGATGCCCTATTTCAAATTATCTCACTAAAACCTACAACCAAGCCTTCTTGAGTATTTCACAGAGAATTTGGAACTCACTGCCCCTCTGAAATCAGATTCAACCTCTCAATTGCATCATTCAAAAAATAAGTTAAAGGGCTATAGATGAAGACATTTCTGCTCTAGAACCCAAGAACTCTACTCGAGCCCTGATTTGGTGCAGCGTTTACACCCATTTTTATTACTCACATAGTATGATCTTGTTTGTTTATTTGTCATCTTGGACCTTGAGGTGGTCTTTTCCTTCACTTTGGCACCTGCTATATCCTGCACCGTAATTGAGTAGGCTATTGCTTGCTTTACCTGTTTCTTTTCACCTGACCGTTTAAAAATCGCTCTGACACCCTCAAGGGCCATGTTCACACTATATATATATACATTTTCATTACCTGTTTGTTTTGCTAATAACGTTGGTGCCGTTTGATGAATCTTCATGAAATTGGTCACTTTAACTGCTGTCTGTACAGTTTCAGGGTGATCTGGCAAGTGGGGGCCAAGAAAAAGGGGGGGTCAAAACGCTTTTTCTCCATTCCATTAAGATTTTGAACAGCAATAGCCCCCAAACCACTGGACAGAACTACACCAAATTTTGCAGAAAGGTAGCTCTTAGTCCAGAAAGAGGCCTTTTTTGTTATTTGGTGTAATCTGTTCAGTAGTTTTAGAGAAATTAAAGAAAATCCAAACCCGCCCGATCTTGTGCTGACATCTGATTGGCTGTCAACACTTCAACAAGGAAGTTTGGCAGCCATGTTGGCACTCTGCTTCAGTCAAGTCCTAGAAAAAAGAATTAAAAACATGAAAGGGGCCAGTGTTAGCTCTGGTGCGGGGGTCCCAGAGAGTCCCACTAAGAGCTCAAAAGTATTTTTCTAAAATTGTCACTACGGATCTGGCGAAAAAAAAAGTGTGGACTACCGCTCTTGCTTTATATACAGCCCCCAGGTGGACCAGATCCTGGGTGCATTGTCTTCTTAATGTGGGGGGGGCTGCCTGGCCCCCTGCCGCCCCAGGGACCACCATGGGGCTACAAAAATCATGTTCGAGGGGGGCCACAGGCCCCCTGCAGTCCCGGGGACACCAACCTCCGAGTGGCTTTACAGTAATATGATGTGGGGCCACGCAGCACCCCCACAGTCCCTGGGACCACTCCCTCCCCAAGGCTTTTCAGAAATATGATGCAGTGGGGGCAGCGCGCCCCACCTGCTGCCCCAGGGACTATCACCTCCCCAGGGCTATGCTAGTTGGAGGAGGGCCACATGGCTCCCCTTGTGGAGACACTGAACGCCCCAGGGCTGGCTCATGCTATTTCTCGGGGTGCCCACCCCTGGAACATAGCTGTTTGCTTTTGTTTGGTGGGAGCTGACAGCTCCCACCAAGCAAAAGAAAACAAACTCAGCTTCATGCAAGAAAGCAGAGTTTTCATCTGTCTTCCCTGCACACAAATATGCATGCAGGGAAGACAGATGAAAACATTGTGCCCACAAGCAGGGAGCTGCTATTTAAAGACCTATATAAAGACCCTAGCTATTTAAAGACCCTAGCTAAGCGGGCACCTAGGTAAACCTAGCCAACCTGTACATTTTAAAAAACTAGATGCCTAGGATTATCCAGGGTGGTCTGATTTGCGCGGCTCTCATCACATTTTTTTACCCAGAATCCCTTGCAAACCTTAAACTTTGACAAAAAACACATCTTCCTCACATTTCTGGGAAGGAAAGTTCTGGACACTGTGGGGAGCCACAAACTTCCTTCCACCCAGCATTCCCCCAAGTCTCCTGATAAAATGGTACCTCACTTGTGTGGTTAGACTAGTGCTGATGACAGGAAACGACCCAAAACACAACATGTATTGGACCCTCTTTTTTCCGAAGTGGGTATCTCTAGAATTTGGACCCTAGCTCAGCCAGCACCTAGAGAAACCCAGCCAACTTGTACATTTTCTAAAACTAGACACATAGACACATACGGGAATCCATGATGGTGTGACTTGCGTGGATCCCGTTAGGTTTCCTTGCCCGCAACACCCTGCAATCCTCAAACTTTTCCTGAAATCATGAATTTTCCTTACATTTCTGTGATGGAAACCTCTGGAATCTGTAGGATACCACCAAATTCCTACCACCCGGCATTGTCCCACCCCTGCCAATGACAACGCTGCCCCACTTGTGTGGCTGGGCCCAGTGCTGCGACAGGAGGGATCAAACCAAGAACAATGTGAGAGCTTGCGTGGAGACTTCTATTTTCCTTGGTTGGATTTGTTCCTGTCTCTGGCACTGGGCCCAGCTACACAAGTGGGGAGACTTTTTATCGGCACAGGTGGGGCAATGCTGGGTGGTAGGATTTTTGGGGATTCCTGCAGGCTCTGGACTTTTCCACCACAGAAATGTAAGGAAAACGAGTGACTTCAGGCAAAGTTGGAGGTTTTCAGGGCATTGTGAGTAAGAAAATGTGGTGGGGTGCATTTGAAGCACACCACCCTGGACTTCCCCAGATGTCTACTTTTTAGAACTGACTGGGTCTGATAGGATTTTGCAGGTAGCAGCCTCCCCAAGCCCAACAAGTGCAGCTGTTCACCAATGCAAATGGGACAATATTGGGAGTTAGCCAAGCTCTGGTGGCCCCTACATGAAATCAACACCCAAAAGAGTCAAACCTACTTTTGATTGCTATTGAGATGAGGTGCTGTAGTCAGCGGTGGGGCAGAAAGACTGTGCCCATTTTGGGGTGTGTGGCATTGCCATGCCCATTCTTGGCAGCCCCACCCCTAATAGTCCCTGGTGAGTAGTAGGCTTTCTGCCCCCCCCCAACTACCTGATTATCTTAGCCTTAGCTACAATAACCCAAGAAGTACAGGACTGAAACAACTCAGAATTGTCACATCGCTGCAGTTGTAAGTTAGCTTTCTCTTGACCACTATAACCTTGGGAAGGTGTGGATTGTTCCTTGCCTGGACGTGAGCCAGCCTGCCTTTTGGGCAGGTGGAACTGACATATGGCAGTGGGACTGGATGTGTGGGAGCCATTTGATGCCTTGCTGACTTACCTCCTTTTTGGCTGTTATGAGGGCTTCCATTTTATCCTTTCCCCTGCTGATTGCTAGTTACTTTGCGGTGCCGAATAATCAGGAGCTATGTGCTGGAAGTCTGACAGCCCCCTGTCTGCTCTGTTTTCTGTATCATCTGTGAGACTGTGATAGAATTGTCAAGTGGAGCTTTCCCCTCATGACATGGGAAAACTGGGATCTATTTCCACCCAGCTCCCACCACTGTGGCATGGCTGTGTGCTACATACGGACTCGTCCGGGATGGCGCTGGACAGGCAGAACTGGAAAGGGAGTGTCACAGTTACTGAGCACCCATGATAGATATGAACAAATTTTACAGGTGGCCCAGAATTCTCATTTGCTCTTGATATGAAAATCAAAGCAGTGGCCCTCGATGTAGGGCTACTCAGGGCTGACAAATGGAAACTAGTAGACAGAGCCTGGGCTGTAGAGAATCCTGTTTTCTGGCCATGTGTCCCCCAGTGGATGAGCAGCAAGCTAGAGTCTGTTACCTAGAGCACCTTATAGAGGATGTGTAAGGTTGATGACCCCGGAATAATAGTAGAATAGTTGGGCTGCTAAGATAGCAAGGGTCCTATTATAAAGCTGTCTCTTAAAGACTGACTATTCCAAACTGCAGCCCCTAAAGTACTGTCAAGTCTTTAGATGGTTGAGTGGACCAATAGGCTACCTGTGCCGCCTTTCATCCCACGTCATTCAAATCCAATCATAGCCAGACTCCTGAGCTGAGCAGGAGGAATCAGACCACATACTGTAGAAAACTAGGCAAAAAGCCAAAAGTGATCATTTTCTTGGATTACGCCTGGAAGTACAGCACAAATGCCATTCTTTTCTGGAGGTGAAATAAAGGTTGAGGGGACTCAATTTGAAGTACACGATTCTGTCTGCAGCCAAGCAGAAAGGACTGGCAGGCATTCAGTCCCTTTTCTTCACGGAGGCAGAAGTAGTGTGGGACTAAGATAAGGCCTGATCTGGCACCGTTAGAGAATTAATCCACCAATGACATGATGGTGTCACACCAAGATGGGAAAGGCTGTGGTGGAACCTGTGTCACCTCCATATCTCAGCAAGTGCTAGCGCAAGGCAGGGCTGTTGTGGCAGCGATATCAGCAATCAGCAGGGACCTCAGATTGCCATGGTGCTTTGATTTCACCTTCATCACAGTCTGATGGAGACTCCAAGGACTCTCCATTGCTTGAAGTGCCTGGCCCATCAGTAGCTCTGATTACAGCTCCTTACAATAGCTACGTTGCATTAGTAAGGGGCATGGTGAAACACCTAATAATGTGGCAACTGCCTGGGGTGGGAGAGACAGGGATGAGAGTGCTTTGTCTGCTTTTACATGTGAGATGGCCCCCATCACCATTCGTTCCTTCTAACTTACTCTTGAATGCTCAATTTAATTTGGATTGTTAATTCTCTTATTTAGCTGCTTGAGGTTCCCCCATTGCATGAGTAGGAAGTAGCCTCCCACAACAATTGTCAAACATTTGTCAGGGGTTGCTGTGCATATATTCTTGAACCTGTGTGTAATGTATGGTTCTGTTTGTTTCTATTTTTTTAATTTCTAGGCTGGCTATTTTTAAATGCTGACTATTTTTAAAACCTGCCCTGGGATGGGTGTTTTATTATGACTTTGTTAGGTATCGGTGGTGATGGTTTCCCATGTTTACACCTCCACGAGTGATACAAGGGTTCTCTGGATTTCTCTTTTAACATAGCCTGTTGGGGTAGGGCAGGCCTGGACAAATGACACCAGGTATTAGTGTATTTCCAGACACACAATGCCCTACTCCAATGTTTTTTTCCAACTATTTTAGTTTTTCATGGAAATTGCCATCACAAGAGGTGAAGTAAAGCATAGAAAGCAGAAACAAATCTTACACACATTAGTCCACAACATGGTCCACATGGTAGAATCTTGCACTTGACATATATAATCAACCATGGGTAGAGACAACCATGTTGCAGATCAGAAAGGGAGCATAAACCAACAACACACTCCTGGAAAAGAGAAAAACCTAAACGTCCTCTGCCCCTCCCACCACCGAAGCCCAGACCCACAGAGATATGTGCCCTCTCTGAGGCCCACATGACCACCCCCCTAACTGTCGAGTTCCCCTATGTTGGAAATGTGTGTCGACTGTCAAACTATCCAGGAGCTGAGGACATGGTCCCAGCTGTATGATCCTGTATGTAGCCCAGCATTACAAGATTTTGTAGTATTGCTTTGGGCACCCTCTGGCAAGGTAATTGGGCCAATACACCCATCAAGCCCCAGCCTCCAGGTCTCCAACAAGGGGGCAGACGGCTCCTTCCAGGCCTTAGCGATGTCCCGTTTAGCCACTGTGAGTCACGGCCATAACAGAGCACAACAGAAGCGACTGCTATCGACATCATCGAACAGGTGGAGAATTATGAATGGGGTGGATCTCGGCAGAGACACGCCCAGCACCCTCTCCAGGCACTCAAAAATGCAGGGCTAAAAAGGAATAAGGTCGGGGAAGCCCCACACAGTGTGTAAGTCTCCCATGGCCTCTAAACATTGCAAAGTCTGCTGAGGCAATGAGTCCCCGCTTCCATAGCCAGTCTCTATTGTAATACACTCTATGCAAGTATTTAGGTTGAATGAGGCGAAAGTGGGAAACAATTGCTTCCTCTTGTGGGGATGCCAGTGCCTCCCTTCAGTCATTGTCCTCTGGTTGACTGAGGTTGTGTTCCCACGTCTCTCAAAGAGATGGAAAGGCGTCCTTCGTGCTAGTTACCAATGAGCGATAGATCACTGTTGTTTTGTGTTCCTTGATGTTAGTCAATTCGATTTTGCCCTCCAAAGGGCTGTATTCCGGGATTTCCCCTGCCTGATGTATGTATTAAGTAAGTGCGTGGCAAAGCTGTTGGCATTTAAAGGACTGGGACTTGTGGCACTGGTACTCGTCCTGGAGGGAAGCAAAGGATTTCATTGTGTTTCGATCAAGAACATCTCTCAATCTAGAGATGCCAATCAGGTCCCAACAGTGGAAACCCTGTAGTTTTGCCACTTAGCAAAGGGCGGTGCCCCTCCACAAGGGGGTCTCTCCCTGTGAGGTGCCTGTCCCATCCTATTGCCTTCCTCATCGCCACCCATTGTCTCCAACAACACACGAGTTGCCGGAGGGAGGTTCCTGGGAATCAGGCCTCTGTACAGCAGGCATAATAGAAGACAGGAACCGAGCACCAAACCCTCACCATTACCTCCCACATCCTGTAGCCTAGGGCCTTGGGAAGAAGAAAGTAATTCAGACGGGAGAAAGTCCTATGAGCCTGGAGTAGAAGGTGTACTCTGTCTCGGTGGGATGACGGAAATGCCAGGTGTTGAGGAGCCCCATGTTGGTCACAAAGTGCACCAAAGAAGTCCCCAAACCAGAGGTTGACATCCCTCCAGATGACCGGTCCAACTGGGTTGGCACAAGGCAATTTGGTGACCACAGCCTTAAGGATTTGTCGGAAGGCATCGGTGAGAGGGGGCGGTATATATACGTTGAGGAGGAAAAAGAGGTTGCCATCAAGGAGTCCTGAGATCACTACATAACGCCCCTATGCATCTGTCCAGGTCCATAAATTATAATAAGGAGCATATTTTTTTAGGAAAATTAATCTCAGGGTACGAATATATCCTGGAATGCAAAACTCCCCTCCCTCCAAGGCACAGTCTTTTTCTCTAACACCAGCATATCATTGGCAATACCAGATGCATTAGTCCAAAATCCCAGCAGAGGCAGTCGCAGGTGTGCTTGGTACCCAGCGGAGGTATCAGATAAAGCTGTCTCGTATCTTATTCTGGGACTGGGACTGAGAAGGAAGGAGGCCACTCCACAGGGCCTCCGTGTGGGGGCGTTGTCTACCATTTGACCTTGACGAGACCGTGGTTGCTGATGTTGAGGCCACAGCCTTCTCCTTTCGGGGTGGGCAGCCCAGTCCAGGGGGGCAGAACCCCCCCAACTCCTTCTTTTCTTGCTCCGGGAAACATCCTTTTTTACGACTTTTTTTTTCCGAAAGTCGTGGTTAACGAAAGCGCAACAACGCTTTTTTTAACCACGACTCCGTTTTTTTGTGCCTTAACTACGTATGTTCTGAACAACGAACATGCGTGGTTAAGGTACAAAGAAGGGAGTTGGCGAAGGTAAGTGGTGGGTTTAGGTTTTGGGGAGTGGGTGGGGGGTCAGGGGGTTTTAGGTTTTAGGGTGGGGTTGGGGGGGGGGGGGGGGTTTGTTTTTGTTTTGGGGAGTGGGTGGGGGGTCAGGGGGTTTTAGGTTTTGGGGTGGGGTTGTGGGGGTGGGGCGTTTTTGGTTTTGGGGAGTGGGTGGGGGGTCAGGGGGTTTTAGGTTTTGGGGTGGGGTTGGGGCGTTTTTAGGTTTTGGGGTGGGGTTGGGGGGGTGGGGTGAGGGATGTAGGGTGAATGGTGCCTATTGCTAATGATTTTATCAGGAATGCCTTTACAACAAAATATCTTTGTTAAGGTATTCGTGGTAAAATCATTAGTAGTAGCAACGAGGTCGGTGTTCCGACCTCGTTGTTAAGGCAGTAGTTGTTTTTGAAGTCGTTGTTTCATCGTACAATCCTTGCTCCAGATGAGGCCTCTCCTCCACCCAGTCCGATGCCATCTGAGGTGTGTCGAAAAATAGAAACTTTCCATTGAAGATCACCTTGAGGCACGCTGGCAAGAGCAGCATGTATTGTATTTTCATGGCACAGAGTTTCTGTTTTAACCCCGGAAAGGAATGGCACTGTTTTTGAACCCAAAGACTATAGTCAGGGAAAATCATCACCTGATCCAAGTTGCAGAGTATGACATCTTGAGAATGAGCCACTTGCAGAATGGCATCGTGGTCAGCATAGTTCAGAAGGTGCATGATGATGGGCCTCAGCAGAACCCCGGGCAGAAGCTGCAATGACAGCAATCTTTGGGCCCTTTCCACAATGAAGCCCCGAGAGTCAGCATCCGAGGGCGCTCAGGTCTAAAGCCAGGAGGCAACGAAGTTAGTTGCATCCGGGCCCACCTCTTCTTCCGGGACTCCCATGATGCGGATATTATTTCTCTTGGAACAGACCTCATCCTCATCCTCCACTCATGCCTCCCGCAGGGCCACTGCTTGGCGCAAAGATGTCACCACAACTGACAGGATAGGAGGAGCCCTCAGCAGTGGAAAGGTGGCCCTCATGATCAGCCACTTTCTCTGCCACGTTGCATAGTTCTTGACACATCAAGGATAGATCGACTCTGAGTTCTCCAATTTTCCCCTCCGTTGATGTTTGAAAATCAATGATGGCTTGCAGTATTGGTGAGTTATCAGTGGCCGGAGGGCCCCTCACTGGGGCCCCCCAGGTGAAGACTAGGCCTCCGTTCTGGTTGGTGAATCTCTCAATCTTGCCCTGCCCTGAGGGCAGTAAAGGCTGATCCCTGACCATTTTGTTTTAGTTCCTCAACTGGGCCAGACGCAGCCTGCAGGGAAGAGGGGGTACTCCTGAGCAGCTCAGGCTCTGCATAACAGAAATGCCAGTGCTAGCTGTTCTATAGGCGGAGGGCAGGCTAAGGCCGCAGCGAGGCTTGGAGTCTCCAACACACTCTACTATACCTCCACTATGTGTACAACTGCCCCCAAGTCCAGAGAGTGAAGGCTCTCGGGCTGCCTCCACGCCATAGTCATTCAGCATCTGCAGGGGGCAACGAGGAGCAGCACCGGGCCGCTGAGCAGGTACAAGTCAACAAGCAGGCGCGCCAGCTCCAGCCCATAGGACACCATACCTGAGGATGGAGTTTGGTGTTTGGATGCCCTCAGGGGGCAAAAGGAAGCACTGCAACATGCAAGGCCAGCTCATCCATTCATTCTGTTAATGCGGCCCAAAGAGACAACAACATGCCACTGGTCCCATCACAAACTGCCCAACGCTAGAGGAGGGGGAGCACGGGGAGAAGGGAGTTCCTCGTGAGTTCTTCCCACGATGGTCTTTGGAGCCCCCAACCTCCGTCACTGCCACTGCCAGAACCACTGCGTACGCTCACCTGCCACCTTGATGGCGTCCTGAAGTTCCGATTCCTCCTTTTTGCTACACGTGTGCATCAGTCAGCCTCCCCGGCCCTTCAGTGCAGTTCTGGGAGGCCGGCGACCAGCACTAGCACAGACCTCAGGGCGGCCCGCCAGAAAGACCCTCCTGGGGCAGCCAAAGTACCTAACACAGCCTTGGCAGATGCTTCCTGCCTGCGAGGTAGTTGGCGCTTCTCCTGCTTTTGGTGGCACGGTCCTCGCTTTGGAGAGCATCAAACCCCTGTGTGACTCCACGGCCCCATGGCAGATCGGAAAGAGAGAGCGCCAAATCAAGGGGAGATTCCCGATCGGTATGGATGAGGTGGCCGGGGATAGCTCAGTTAAGCTGCCATGTTCCAGTGTCATACCATGCCCTCTCCACCAATTCACACAACGTTTGAGGAACTTAAACTGTCAAGAAAGGGAAAAGGACAATTGTTCCCAGTGCTTAATTTGTACACTAGAAGGTGCCGGTGCTCAAAGCCCTCCTCTTAAAAACACGGGTGCTGCTATTAAATGTACGAACATGGAATACTGAGGCAGCGTAATCCCGCTGCCATCTCAGGCCTCTTCAATCCATATAAAGCCACTCCCTGCCCCTTCAGCTCACTCTAGCAGCTTTCTCTCATCGTGACGCTTTTTCGTTTTTCTCTTCCTCCGTCTTTCCCATATGTCTCTTTTGCTCGCAGCAAGTGCTTGAGGCAGAAGAATAAGCCCCGGCCCTCAAAAATAAGTGCTGGTGCTCAGCACCGGAAACAACAAGCACAAATTAAGCACTGATTGATCCACATTACTTATTTTTCATATGCCAGTGGAGCTCTTATTTGGGTGAGAACTGATGTGCCATTTGAGATTATGTCCATACAGTTGAAAAGGTGTAGATATGTTGTGGAAGGGCATTTCGACGGGATCCACTGATGCTTATTTATATGTATGCCGCCAGTGTCAAACCTATGAGTTTTCTCTGTGACCCTGGCACTTTCCGGAAAACAGGATACAACAGGGCTGTGATGTGGGGTGGTGCTTTGTGTGACACACTATGCCCTTGGAGGGTCATTCCCATTGCTGTTGATGACGCCAGAGCCAAATTCACAGACTGGTTGATTCACTGGAGTTTGTCGGGTGTGTGGTAGGAGACCCCCCCCCCCCTCATTACCATGAATACATCTTTACTCGCCAGTGTAAGGGGACAGAACTCAATAAGTTTCTGATTTCTATTGTAATGTGCCATTTATTAACAAATGCTGAATATCTGGAGAAAACACTCAGATTACAGCCCTCAGTTGGTGTCCATGGAGTGAAGAAAAGAGCTGACAATTATACTTTCTATTCAGTATTTTAAGAGTACATATGTGTACAATGTGCCTCTATTTTTCATCCTGCACTGATGAGCAGTTGGAGGATTCCCATAACTCTTCTAGGTAAACTGTGTGCACCTGGAGCATACTAGGCAGTCTATCGGCCGTGTGAAGGCTATTTTTCGCAGCAAGTTCCGGGACAAATTCCCCAAACACGTTTAGGCAGCACTTTTCCCTGCTCTGAACTATTTTGGAGGTTGCAATAGGTAAAATAAGTGCAGGTGAGATCACCGTATCACAGTGTGACTGACATTTTGTATAGCGGCCACATAGAATTGGGGATTTATATGTATATGCCTTTAGCCCCCCCCCCCTTCCCCGCACCAAATATGACCTTTACTTGGCAGCCATTTTGGAAAGGCATCCCCCTCCACGTTTCATCCCCATGCACATTCTCAGATATTGTGCTGGAGACACTCTGTTAGTTCTGCTCGCCTAGGGAATAAGGCACCAAAGGGTTGTGAGAGTTGCAGGGAATATACAACAAGCGAATACAGCAGCACAGATAAAGCAGCATGCAGTGTTCTGCAAGGAAGTGAGAATTATGTAATAATTGCTGTCACATTTGTGTCCACTTTTTTCCTCAGGCTGTGTGTTCATCAAGGAATATTACTTCTTCATACACATACCACAAAACGTGATGTTATCTCTATTCACCCTGCTTAACTACGTGGTATTTCACTGTGTCCATATCGTATCCCAGACTATTTTCTTTTTAACGATTACGATTTTAACTTAGACAACTGCCCTTGCTCACCAAACCTTTTCTCACGTTTGGTAGCCATGATGGCCAATGTGTTGCTGCGACCGTACTTGCTGCAAACCCCTGGAGAACCCCCAAGAAACGGGGATGTGATTGGAGGCAGAAGAAGAATGAAGTTGGTGATAGAGAAAAGAGGCATGAGAATCACTGTTAAAGGTTTGTTTGTTGAAGTAATTTGGAGAAGTCAAAGAAAAGCCTCAATTTTGGCAAAGTTTTTTATAGGTGTGCAACGAGAGGCATTTTTCGAACCGGGTGCAGGGTTTTAATGGGGCATGGTCAATTTAATGACTGGAGGGGAAAAAGAAGATGTTTTGGCATTAATCCTATTGTGGATGATGGCAGGAGGAAACGCAAAGAGTTATAAAGATATGCCATCAAAATGGAGTGGAAGGATATTGCAGGTACAGTAGACTTGTTTGCTTAGTTTACTACTTTAGGCCACGAGTTAGCAACCAGACTAAGGTAATAAAGGAAGTTAATAAGGGCCCATGTGAGGAAAACAGAACTATTTCGGGAGCTTGAAATCAATCGGACTTGAGAAAAATTGTTTGGTGGATGTGAGAACTTGTGGGATTCAGGCTATGCTATTACAAAAAGATAAGAATAAGAAATTAATAGTATGTCAATCAAGAACTTTTCGTGAGTGGGAACACAAATATTTGGTAACTGAGTGAAAACTCCTGGCTTATGTATAAGCAGCTGAACATTATTAAATGTTTTTGCGAAGAGCACATTTTGCAATACATGCCGACCAAAACCCAATGATAAATATGCTAGCTCCTGGTGGTAAGTAGGGTACTAAGAGGTTGTCTGCAACATTGCAGGCATTCCAATATAAGATGGAGTATGTTCGGGACAAGATCAGTGCTCATGCTCACTGCATTTTTCAGATGCCGCTGACGAGTGTGAAATGGAGAGTTTGAGAACCAGTGTGAAGTAACTTACACTCTGGAGAATGTTGCTGAGCGGGAGTGCAGAGAACTCTGAAGATACCTAAAAAGCTAAAGGCCGATGAGATGAAGTTAGAGATTATGATCCTAGTTGTGATGGGTTTTATTAAGACTGGTGAGAGAAACGAGAAAAAATAAGTGGGAAAATTAAATCTTTCTTTAAAAATGAAGAAGATTTATTGGTTGAAGGAGGAATCTTGACAATGGGTAACCAAAGCTGCTCATCTTAAAGGCTGAAAATAAAATGTATAGGTTTGTGTCACAAGGGACATTAAAGCATGTCCAGAACTAAAAAAGGGTACATGAGTTAAATTGGTGGCATGATGGATTGCAATGGTGGCGGCCATCTTAGATCCAGAGTATAAACTCCTCATGTTTCAGAGAATTCCTTGTTACGCAATCAGGATACTTAGTTGCTGCTAGCAGAACCTTGTTGCCATAAGATTGGAACTCATTATACTAGCATTTGGAGTTGATTATAGCTTGTAGGACTCAGAGAAGTATTTTAGATAACACATTAGACTAAGAATTTGAACTTTTATTTGCACATTATTACAGAAGTCATTCTTCCAAGGATTACAAACTATATTGTATTTGTATACAAGAGGAGTTAAGGAACCATCAACGTGAAGAGACTTATGTTTCATGTTTGTTTTATGTTGAGAAGGCACTTTTTGTTGAAATTGAGTAACATATGAATCTCCTATCACACCAAAGGCTTCATATCTGAAGTGGCAGAAAAAATGCGGTGGTTTCCAAGGATTGTGAGAGATTGCTGGCCCCACATCTTATGACAATGTAATCAGACTGAGGACTTCAGTCACCCATAAATACCCTTCTAGCATACTGTAAGCCATGAGCCCAAATCAAGCATATGACCCGTGTATTCTTTTAACGAGAACAAAAATTTGTTGCAGAAATATTCTAATGACTCCTTTGTTGTTGGTTTTAGTACATTGGTATACAAAATATTCTTGGAGTCATTTATCGGAAGCCAAGTCCACCTCACCTTTATTAGTAGCAAGGCCCCCTTTCAAGCCCTCAGTAGAATTTCAGGCATTGAACCCCTGTCCCCTATCAGTTAATGATGGGGTGTATGTCAAGGTTTGTAATTGTCCAACAGCCCCTTTTTTCCATGCTTTGCTTGAGTCACTGTATAACATTGTTGTCTTTCTTTTGGATTTGGTAAAGAGTTACTGAGAGGAATAGGAAGGGTGGAGTGGTGGAACAGATGGTCTTTTCCTCTGGTCTCTTTCTCCTAAGACCCTCAGAACCCTCAGAACATGAGGATGAGCAACATTTGTTTGATGAAGCAGATACTGATTGTGTTAAATTGTAAATTGTTCTGAGATGCCCCTGTCTTCTGTCAAGGCTTCTCTGGTATCTGGCAACCAACGTTTTGGATTTTTTTACTTCAATGCTTTTTATTCTTCGACAACAGAGACAATTTCTTCCTTCTGATCCCCAATTATCTGCAATAAATCGTGATGGGACTGGTGTATCTCAAGGTCTGTACAATCACCACCACTTGAAATGGGCATTTCAGCAGCCTAAGGTCATCTATTTCTTCCTCTAATCTGCTTCTTTGTTGTAGCTTTTCTTGAGGATGTCCTATATGCGGTCTCCAGGTTGAGGTAATAATGAGTGGAATACTGGAGAAACCTTTTTGGACTGCTAAGCCACTTTTTGTGTTCGCAATTAACTTGAGGTAAATGCTAGTCCTTATGTAGGTGGGATAAAGACTCATAAAGTGGGAAATTGTCACCAACTTTCGGCAATGCTAGAGACAGTGAAACTGGCCCTCTGTTGTCCTGCACCAAAGACGTAGGTCTTTGTAGTCCTGTACTGAAGAGGTAGGTCTTTGTAGCCCCATAAACCACTTGAGAATACCACGTTGGTCTTGAGTAGTTTATATAGTTTGAACATGCAAGAGACTGCATGTTGACTTGTAAGGAGAAGTTGAGGTGGCATTCTTCTGTTTGCTTTTAGTCAGATGTCTTAATCCTGATTTACCCTTTAGACTGCCCCCTGCATATCCATCAGTTGCCCTACCAAATGTTGCATGATTTCATGTTATAGGCCAGCACAGAATTTAAAGCTTAACAGTGTGGGCATTGCAAGGACAGGGTAACAGAAAGAAATTGCCAACACTGGGAAAACGGAAGATAGGGAACATGGGGAAAAGTACACCCCCTTCTCACACTGGTCACCTATAATCTACTCAAAAGGTATTCATAGAAGATTAAGGGCCATATTTATACTTTTCGACGCACAACTGCGCCAACGCAGTTGTGCGTCAAAAAATCTAACGCCGGCTAACGCCACTCTGAAGCGCCATGCGGGCGCCGTATTTATTCAATGACGTTAGCCGGCGTTAGCCGGCGGAGCTGCCTGGTGTGCGTGAAAAAAAATGACGTACACCAGGCAGCGCCGGCGTAGGGGAATATGGAGCTTGGGCGCCCAAAAATGGGGCAAGTCATGCTGAGGCAAAATTTTAGCCTCAACCCAATTTGCGCAATTTTTTTGACTCCCAACCCCCATTGAAATGACTCCTGTCTTAGCAAAGACAGGAGTCATGCCCCCTTGCCCAATGGCCATGCCCAGGGAACTTCTGTCTCCTGGGCATGGTCATTGGGCATAGTGGCATGTAGGGGGGCACAAATCAGGCCCCCCTATGCCACAAAAAAAAAAAAAAAAAAAATTACTTACCTGAACTTACCTTAAGTTCCCTAGGATGGGTCCCGCCATCCTTAGGCGTCCTCCTGGGGTGGGCAAGGGTGACAGGGGGGGTCCCTGGGGGCATGGGAGGGCACCTCTGGGCTCCTTCCGAGCCCACAGGTCCCTTAACGCCTGCCCTGACCAGGCGCTAAAAAACGACGCTAAAACGGCTGGACGTCATTTTTATTGACCCGCCCACTCCCGGGCGTCATTTTTGCCCGGGAGTGTAAATACGGCGCACATGCCTCGGAGTCAATTTTTTAGACGGGAACGCCTACCTTGCATATCATTAACGCAAAGTAGGTGTCCACGCTAAAAAATGACGCAAACTCCATGGACTTTGGAGCTAGACGCGTCTAACGCCAGAGTATAAATATGGAGTTCGTTTTGAGTCGAATTTGCGTAAAAAAAAACGACGCTAATCCGGCGCAAACGGAGTATAAATATGGCCCTAAGGTTGACAACTCTACCTAACTCAGGCTTTGCTTAGTAGACAATACAATATATCAATTTTGGACTGAAAAAAGGAAAAGACAATACAATACAGGTTGCACCCTTGCTTCTAAATGAAGAGGAGCTTCACAAATGCCACACTCAAGACCCTTAGTCGACTCCTTGGCCAGTCCTCAATACTAGAGCAGCACTGAAGACATGGTATTGCAGGAACCTTGCAGCGTTACCTGCGCTATGCCTTCTATTTTCAGACTCTTGTGAGGCTGGGCATGAACCAAGGATGATGGGAGTCAACGGGACACCAGGAGACATACTGCTTAGGCAGCAATGGAGGGTACATGCACATGCACACTCTGCTACACTGTGCACTGCTCCCAGCCTCTTCTGTTGCTCCTCCAAAGCACAATCATTTGTGCTAATAAATGTGATCGAATAGCGAATGGAGTGAGGTTCCTTCTTTTCCCCTAATTTTCAGGTCTTCACTTTTTCCTGGCCAACAACTTTATTGATCTTCTCAGCACTGAAATTATGGATATTAGGACCACCAGGACATTGTTTTTCAACATTATTAGTGGCGTCAACTTTGTTGACGTTTAATTTTCCTCTCCAAGCTCAGGGAAGCTCTTCGGTATTGGTGGAATTACTTCCTTAATGGCCTTTCACTTGTCTAATCCTGTTTTCTATCACAAACTTTCTTATATTTTATCATACACATACTGTATTATGAGGTTAGCAGTGTTCATATAATGCATTAGATTCATCATATCAGTTTCGAACATCCATTGTATATATAGAGTATCAAGAATAAGAAACAGTCCTGTTACATGCAATAAAATAACCGTAAATTCCCCCATCCACCTTCCCCTCCTGAAGTAACTGGGATGTATCACCTATTAACTGATCAATATTAGTATTTTGGGGGTTACGAGCATGCAAATCATCTTGTAGCATGTGGACCTTATAGGGGTGTGCGGCTAATTCAGTGTGGGAGGTACATGGCATTTCAAGGGTGTGTGCCGGCACCAGTGAGACTGAAATTAAATCAGGCTCAGGTGTGAATACAAGCTTAACCATCGCTCACAAGAGGTCCCAAGCCTTGGGATACCCCAGCAGTGGTTCGCGGTTGCTGGGCCCTTGTATGTTCAGTTATCCCTCTGCCTCACCTTAGGATTCCTGAGCTTTAAATCTCTCTAGCAGTATGTCCCATTCCATTGAAATGGGTGTCTTACGCAGGCCTCTCCATTCTTCTCACCATATTGCTTCATTCTCCACTTGACCCCTGTGTGATACCTCTGCGGGCCATGCATTCACCATAGGGGTAAGTGGGGATTTCCAGTGTTTCATAATTAACCTTTCCACCAGCAATAGTGCTGGATTTGTAAAGTGTGTAACTACCTTTAGGCATTTGGGCCGGTGACATAAAGCGAGTCCTGTTATAGTAATGAGACTGCTGGATTTGGGCGGCAGCACCACCAAGCGCAGGAGTCTAAAGTGCTCATTACTCCTTTGGCGGTGTAAGCAGAAGACACCCGTCTGTGTGTGGGCCAAAAGACCTCCAGTGTCAGCGGTCGTGAGTCACAAACTGCAGACCGGACAAAATAAGACTAAAGTCCGACACCGTCTGCCTGACCGAGGGCCGGAGAGAGGCAGTTCCACCGCCAGTACCGTCATGCTGGCAACATCCTGCCCTCCAAATTATGACCCACAAATCAGCACAGTGGTCTTCGCACGGCTGTAATCCATTGGTGGTCCGAACTGCTGCGGTCAAAAACTCAACTCCACCAGAAGACAACACCACATTGGAGAGTACAAATACCCCACACATGACATACATACACACACCACACACACCTGATCACTGCACTATAAAACACCCCCCCACACATACCCACAACCCCTTGCATCCTGAATTAACCACAGAGAAACGGAAGAAAGCATAAATAGAAGACACTGCATTTGGATACCATAGGCACCACCACACCTAACACACAGCACACATGACACAGCTGCACCCCTGCACACAACAAACACGTTGCCACTGCACACAGCCACCACATACCACAAGCACACCGAACCACACAACCCGCCTCACTAAACAGCACACCTTGCACTCCTGCACATTAGACACCCCACTACCCACAACACTTCCACCATTTCACAACAGAAACACCTACGATTCACAGACGAGGAGTTGAGGGTCATGGTAGATGAAATCGTCAGAGTGGAGCCACAATTGTTTGGAGCACAGGTCCAGCATACATCGATAGCCAGGAAAATGGAGTTACGGCAGAGAATCATCGACAGGGTGAACTCAGTGGGAAACCATCCACACACAAGGGAGGTTCTCAGGAAGAGGTGGAACGACTTACAGGGGAAGGTCTGGTCCATGGCCGCAAGACACCAGATAGCCATCAACAAGACTGGCGGTGAACCCCCACCTCCTCCCCAGAGTTAACATTGTGGGAGGCAGAGGTCTTGGCCGTCCTGTACCCAGGGGCGATGACTGGAATACCAGGAAGACTGGACTCTAGTAAGTCAACAACACTCCCCAGTCACCATTTCCTCCTGCACAGCAAGTACCCCCACCACCATTAGACTCCCTCACTGTAGCTTTATGTGCACCAATCCACCCTGAAGCCAATACCCTCCCTTGCATGCCACACCTCCCCACTACCACTAATCCCACATAGGCCCGCCAAGTGCATGGATATCTCCCTCTGTAGCAAGTGCTACAGCTACCACAAGGCAACACTCCCTTCCCTTGTATAACTGCTGATTCCACTCCACATTAGGACACTTGCACGTATAACCATCTCACCCACTTCACCGACAGGATACTTGGACTGCTCACTAGTAAATTGCAATGACAGCATTGATGACCACAACATACTGTACTACAAGCACACAACATCACTATCCATCAGCCCTTAAACATTGCCAGTGGTCAAGCAGCTGTCATTGCCATCACTGGAAAGCATGTCAAGGCAATGATTGCAAGCAACCATGTGAACAAGAAGTACATTTCAACAATGTAACACACTTCCTCTCTATACACCAGTGTCTTTACTACTGCCACCCAGTAGAGGATGCCAGGGACAAACAGTCAACTTCTGGAAGTAGGCCTAATTGAGGACTACAACTCTAGATGCCTGGAAGAGGACGCCTCACCTGGTCCATCAGGGATGATTGGTTAGTCTAAAACTACCAGCCTCACCCTGCCCACATCGGAGTCCCCTACCTCTGTGGCTACTACAGCACAGGTAACCCCGCCCCCCCAAACCAGTGCCCCAGGGATAGATCAATCAATAGTGTGCCCCATAGTACAGGGACCTGAGTCGACCCCTAACATCCAAAACGATAAAGGTCCTGGTGTCAATGGGAATGGGCACACTTTGCCAGGATCACAGGCACAGGGGGCAAGGGGCAGTGGGAGGGCAACTGTGGATCAAGGGATGAAGTACCAACGGGACATGACTGGCTAGGAGGCCATCTCCAGAGTCCTGGGAGCACACCAGCAATCCCAGGACACGATGTGTCAAATACTGACAACCTTGCAGGAGAACCAGAGGCTGCAGAGGGAATACCACCAGGAGGCCATGCAGCAGTGGCAGGCACACAGTGCCACCATGGCCTCCATTTGTGGGGTGCTAACAGAACTCACCAGCATTCTGCGTGCATCCTCCACCTATCAGCAGGCCCCTACTAGTAGCCAATCCACACCTCTGCCATCTACATCTGCCACAGACCATGCAATGGAGGCCCAGCCAGAGGACCCACAGTCTATGAGCACCCCTGCCACTGCAGTTGAGGATCCCCCATGCAATGAGGTCATCCATCCAGGCATCCTGCAGGACTTGAGCCCAAGACCTAAAGCACCACCAGGAAGTAAACTCTCTCCTGAACAGTCTCTCTTGTGCGCCACTGAGACACCCAGTTGAATGTCCACTGCTAAACCTCCATTTCCCCTTGGAGAATTTACCTGTGAAACCAACAGCTGGGCCACATACTCTGGTGCTTTAAAATCTCATGACCCCACTCCTCAGCAAACACACGTTGAATCACAATAAACACATTTCAGCACAGTCATGGCGTATGTGTCATCATTGTTACAGTACAATTTAATGTGAAAGTTGTAACTAGGTGTCAGTAAGTCTTACAGATGGACGGTTGTGGCAGGAATGTCCAGCAGGTTGGTCATGACATCCTTTGTGTATTGTAATCCTCTGCCAAGGGTGCCAATAGTTGTGTCAGAAAGCAGAGTGTAACCACACATCTGACCTGAAGATAGAACAAGATATGTAAAGCTTCAATTATGTGTCCCATGTTGCCTATACAATACACATACAGGACATAATGCAATCTACAGGAATCATGTTGCTGTGGGGAGGTCACCACAGATCTACAAGGTAGGCCTGTAGGTCACACACATGCAGAGTAAAAGTACCATTCCTCATAGCTAACATCACCTATCTTGCAATGTCTAATACAGGTTGGTACCAGACAACAGCTTTGGGAACAGTGTGTATGGGTAGCTGGACTGTCATTTGATAGGATTAGGCCAGACCATACACGTCCAAACTGTAGTCTTGAAACCATGCACCATCGGGAACTCTATGCTGAAGTCATGCCATTCCAACAGCAAGTACCACATGGCTTTGGCACTATAGCAGTTACACCTCCCCTGAAGGTAAGACAGCATCCCATCAAAATGCTTAACACAGACAGATGGATGTAGTGCACTCAATTCCCTCTGATGCTACACACAAGGAGGGACAATGTCACTAGGCAGACAGAGTTAGAGGTCTCATTAACTTTAGACCACACATTCCTGGTATTCAGTGGAAGAATTGCCAAATCAACTCAGTCCTAGAGTCAGCTGCATCCTCCTCGTCAGTTCCAGAGTAATCAGCCTAGGCCACTGGTCTAGCTGCCACCTCGTCCTCATCCAGCAGTGGAATGTGTCTTCTCAGGGCAAGATTGTGTAGCATGCAACATGCTACAATGATTTGGCAGACTTTCTGTGGTCTGTAATGTAGGTCACCACCGGACACATGTAGGCAGCAGAATCTTGCTTTCAGTAGCCCAAATGTCTCCTCGATTACACACCTCATTCGGCTGCGAGCCTCATTGTAACTGTCCTCCCCATCTGTTGTAGGGTACCTCACTGGTGACAGAAGCCAGGGCAGGTTGGAGTAGCCGGAGTCACCTGTGTGCGCAAAGGCACAATTCATTAGGGAACTACAAGAGGCATGGAGTTGACTGTAAAGTGAAGTAGCATAGACGTCAGACATGGACTGTGGTACACTCACCAGTGAGCCAGGCCCGCTCTCTCTGTAGTTGTGACATCATTTGTGGGACACTGCTGTTCCTCAAGATGTAAGAATCAGGTACAGATCCTGGAAACTTTGCTGTCACATGGGATATGTATTGATTGGCAAGACACACCACCTGCACATTGATCAAGTAGTGATTCTTCCTGTTCCTGTAGACTTGCTCATTGGCCCTGGGAGGAACTAAAGCGATGTGAGTGCCATCAATAGCCCCTATTACATGTGGAACGTGTGCAATGTCATAAAAGGTTGACTTCACAGTGTACAGATCAGCACGTTGTGGGAACCTGATGTAGCTGTTCAAGTGCTTGAGTAATGCATTCAGTACATCATGTAACACTAAACTGAACATCGTCTGTGACATTCCTGCAGCCGGTCCCACTGTCACCTGAAAAGATCCTGGGGGGAGGCAATGCAGGACAGATAACATCTGTACTGTTGGTGGGGTGGCATGTGGATTACGTATGGCTGGCAGGAGATCCGGCTCCAACTGGGTACACAGTTCCCTGATGGTCTGACGGGTCACGCGATACGTCTGTATTATGTGTCTTTTTTCCATGGTAGCAAGGTTGACTAGGGGCCTGTAGACCTGTGCATTTCTCAATCTCCCCATTGGACGGTATCTAGGCATAGGACAGAACACATTTCAGAACATCTATTGAACTAAAGTACATCATGGAAGTGGTAAACAGGACAAGTCATGTAAGGTATTTGAAACCTGACAGAGGGAAACAGTTATTCACAGTGTACACAACTGCAACATCCTGGCTGTCAATTCCATTGCTATACTTGTCACAAGGGATCTCTACAGAGATGGAAGCCAGACATAGTAAATTCGCCCCTAAGTTGGATACAGTTATCAAACGTCCACACATTGGAAAGATTATACATCAGACATTTTGGCAGGTGACACACACATTGTCGAGATGGGCCACTCACCTGAAAAGCAGGATGTCTGCAGGGGCAATGGTATGCCCCCCGACCTACTGGAACACCTCTCGGCACTTCCTGGTGGACACAGAAACCCCGGTAGGTGTCCCAAAAGAAAAGGGGGAGTGGAAGAGAAAGAGGCAAAACACTGCCAATCTTGCAAGTCCAGCCAGGCACCCTGTACCTTCGGGGGGGCAGGTCGTTGTTGACAGAGTGATAGTAGAATTAGTGCACTCAACTTCCTTGAAACTGAATCTCTCTTTCTGATATGGACACGGCAACGGTAGAAGAACACCAGGATGTTCCAGCACTTTTCTTGGATAATAATAACTGAAGGCACAATTACTAACACTGCATTACCAAAAACCCAAACTGAGTACCATAACAATAAGTACTGTGACACTAGGGCTGGCTTCATAGAGATTCACTGTTGCACACTACAATTAGAACTGTGGTTGCACTTATCATGCACAAGAAAAACAAACAAGGGCATTCATTATATCACATATAACTTTCCTGCATGCATAGGGTTAAACTAAAAGGAACAAAAAAAATCCAAGAAATACAAATGTCCACTCTGGGTTTGAACAGTTAGGGTGGCACAGTTTGGTTTGGTTTCACTGTGTGTGTGAAAAATCCTTCAAAAGCAAATTCCTCAAACCTGAAGCACAGGCATGAATGACACAATTTAAATCCAAGAGTTATGCTATTAGATAAATAAAAGTCATGTAAATGCTCTTTTAAAATTGGACTGTCACTTTTGGTAGTACTCAAACTCAAGCAGATTTCCTGAAGCACATTTCATTTAGGCAAGTAACTACAATAAAAATGTAGAATATTCAGAAATGCATTTGTCTCTTCAGGATAAGCACTCCGCCAAAATACGAGGTCTGAAATACACCAGCTGTTCTAGGCAAGCGCGGTGCTCAAAGAACAAACTCCCTGGAGAATACTATTCACTTAGCTGCAGTCATTTCCGGAGTGCTGGAGGAATGCCTGGTGTCAGCTGGTACAGGAACAAAGAAAAGAATTGCCTCAAAAGTTGTGAATACGAGGATTACAGCAGGGGCTGGACTGCTAAATCAGATGCTGAGATCAGGAAGCAACGCAAAGCCAAGCAGGGAGGCATGCTTCACTCTGCTATTTATAGCCAATCGGGAAGGCATTTGAGTTTCCACATGTGGATGAGTTACCACACCCAATGTCTACACCTGCTCACATTAGCAAACAAGCATTGGTAAAACAAGCATTGATAAAACCAATTGTGTAACACAGCACATTATGTTTACTTAGAAACCTGAAGGTTTAACCAAGTACAGAGATATGATTTAACCTTAATTCCTGGGGATGCTGACAGATAACGCAGGAGGCACCTTGGGGATTCCTGGCACACATCACTAGTGAGTACACATGATTTGATATCGTACATCCAGGAACTAGTGATTAACTTCATGCTATGACGCACTAGAATGACATAGAAAACTTTAAAATATGTAAAATGGCAGCCGCTTGTCCTGCATGCAGAGGACAGATGGAAATGACCTCATTCCGCTGGCGTTAGTTGTCATGGCGGGAGGCGATCGGAACTGTCGTGCAACTCCTCATTAGTGAACATTGATCTCAATGGGAAACTGGAGACAATGATGATCACTGCCGGCGGTGATAGTACCGACCGCCACGGCCATTACCACCATTTTCTATAGCCTAGCTCACTTGACTCCTGACACTCGAGCAAGCAAGACCTCCACTGTGTGAGCTGCTGTGTTCCTTATCTGGAAGCCACAATGGCATGTCCTACAGGAGACAGGGCCCCAGCCTCCACCACAGAGGAACTGGAGAAACTGGTGGAAGGGGTCCTACCCCTGTATGGACAGTTGTATGGGCCTCCAGATAAACAGGTCACTACAATGTGGTATACTTTTCAGCTCCGGTGGTGTTTGACGGCGAAAGTGCGTGAATAGAGAATATCTCCTTTTGTCTGTGTCTCCCATGCAGGTCAGCGGCAATCAGAAAAAGGATTTATGGAGAGCCATCACCAAGCAATTGCAGTCCCTGGGGGTCCATAGCCGGCCGAGCACCCACTGCAGAAAGCAGTGAGAGGACCTGAGACGCTGGGCCCGGAAGATCGCAGAGGCCCAGCTGGGGACGTCCTCCCAATGAGGGAAGGGTGCCCATCGGGCCCTGACCCCTCTAATGGCCCGCATATTGGTGGTGGCCTACCCGGAGATAGATGGGAGCTTGGAAGCAGCACAGCAGCCACAAGGGGGTGAGCACAGACTACTGTATGGGCTTCTATTTTGTCAGTTGGATTACGCAGTTACTAATGAGGTGTGTGTACATTAGATAAGATCACCTGGCTATTACTTCCACTGTTTAGAATGGTGTGAGTTAGCTTTTGAACACCATGCAAGTAGTGATATGTTGGTGCTATACCTCCTTGTCCTGTTACGTTTAGACACACTCCTATGTTGAGTGATTTCCAAACATTATATCCCTATCCCTATCCCTGAGTCTGCTTTAGGTAGCCAATGTCATCTAGTTAGGGCTGATATTGGGTAAAAAGTCCTGTGAGGAGGGAATGTCTACTGTGAAATCATTGCATTCTAAATGCCCCAGGTGAACCCTCCATAGGGGTGAAACATATGTCGGCTGTCAGTCCTTTCATCTAAAAATATCCACAACTTTTGACTGTAATGAAGATCAATAAAGGCTCTCAATCGTTTCATCTCAAATATTCCATGACCTTTATTTATTATGAGCAATAAATTATTCTGGAACTCCAGACTATTGGATCATATGTCAAAAAGACTAAATTTGAATTGAAATAACTTAAAGACACTTAGGGGGTCATTCTGACCCTGGCGGTCCATGACCGCCATGGCGGAGGGCAGCGGAAGCACCGCCAACAGGCTGGCGGTGCTTCCTGGGCGATTCTGAGTGCGGCGGTAAAGCCGCGGTCAGAAAAGGGGAGCCGGCAGTTTCCCGCTGGTTTCCCGCTGGCCCAGGGAATCCGCCATGGCGGCACTGCTTGCAGCACCGCCATGGGGATTCCAAACCCCTTCCCGCCAGCCTGTTTCTGGCGGTGCCCACCGCCAGAACCAGGATGGCGGGAACAGGTGCCGTGGGGCCCCTGGGGGCCCCTGCACTGCCCATGCCACTGGCATGGGCAGTGCAGGGGCCCCCTAACAGGGCCCCACAAAGATTTTCACTGTCTGCTTTGCAGACAGTGAAAATCGCGACAGGTGCCACTGCACCCGTCGCACCCCTGCAACTGCGCCGGCTCCATTCGGAGCCGGCTTCATTGTTGAAGGGGCTTTCCCGCTGGGCCGGCCGGCGGTCTTCTGGCGGTCGCCCGCCGGCCCAGCGGGAAAGCCGGAAAGGCCGCCGCAGTCTTTTGACCGCGGAGCGGTCTTTCGGCGGGGACCGCTTGGCGGGCGGCGACCGCCGACCGCCGCGGTCAGAATGACCGCCTTAGTGGGTTTTCAACTCTCTATAGCTTCAAGACTTTTGACTAGGGCAACAACTGGCACATACCCCATCTGATTACCCACAATATATTTGAAAAGGGCATTCAAATAGGTAGAGAGAATTGGGCCATGGAAACTTGATACCTGAAAATGTCAGTTTGATAGGTATATGTTGGTAGTTTGTACCTCTGTAGAACAACTGATGGTCAGACGGCAGCATGTCCCACCTAGTAATTTTTTGGGAATTAGAAGGTGACTGCTTGCATATTGGGTTATGTCTTCATGATCAATATTTGGGGACAATGTTTCATAGCTATCCCTTACCACGCCAGGAGAGGAGTAGATTACTTGTTGGTATGTGTACTAGATGGGTAGGTATTGACCCATTCCTCCCTTTCTTTCTCTCACACCCTCTCTCCCTGTCCTCTTCTATACTTGTGTGCATCAGCATCATCAGGTGAAGAAGAAGAGGCACCAGTGAATGGGGAAGCAGCAGCCCACGGGAGCCAGAAGCCAGAGTTCACCGATGCCAAAGGGACCAGTGGGACAAAGGGCGAGGGAGCACCATGGTGCAGACCGGTACAGCAACATAATCTTTGGATTCCTCTTCCGATGGAAGGTCCCTGTCAGTGGCGGGCCCATCCCAGCACCATCCTTGGAGCCGCCCCCCTTACCAGCACCTACCTCCCTGTAGCTCCCCAACGAGTTGCCCGTGCCCGCTCACCCAGACGGTGGGCATATCCTTTGCTGCAGGCACCTCTGCCCCTGCCCCCGTCAGTCGTGCTGCCCTCAATGAGGTGGCTATCGATCTCCTGAGGTCCATCTCTGTGGTGCAGTCAACCATCATGAATGCCATTCAGGGGCTGGCATCCCAGATGCAACAAAGTAATGCCTACCTGAAAGGTACTCACGGTGCCTTGGCTGGCCTACAGACATAATTTCAGGTGCTGGCCTCCTCCTTGTTGGCAGCCGGTGTCCCTTCATCTTCCATCCCCCCTCCTACTCCCTGTGCCCATTCCACCACCCCTCACCCATCCAGAGCACACATACAGACCAGCATTCACCCACTACAACAGACAGGGTACACAAAGACAAACACAGGCACCACAGGACACACCACAAGCACGCACACAGTCAACACACACCTGCAGACATGACAACAGCCACTCCATATACTGTCTCCCCACCACCTCCCCATCACAGTCACATCACCACTCACACCTGCCATCACTACACCAACACTCCCTGATCCTGCCACCAGCCCTGTCATACCCACAGACACAAAAGCAGACCCGCAGACATCCACCCCACACACATCCGCATTCACCACAACCATCATGACTACATGCAGCACATCCACCTTACTTGCAACCACCACCCCAACATACACTCACACATCTTGCATTTCATCTCAATGCATCTATTCCCCTCCTAAAAAACATAAACGCCCTCACCCACGCACCCAACATACACTCACCACACACAAGCACACATTGCACACATCTGTATCCAGGTGCAGCACACAACACCTCCTACAACCACTCCCTCTATCTCCACTCCTAAACCTTTTACCCGTGACCACCCCACGTACCTAAAAAAGTTTTCCTTGTCAGTCTTGACCTGTTCCCTGCTTCTGTTGCACCCTGTGATGCCCCTAAGTGCCATGTCTCCCTGCCTCAAACCAGACCTTCCACCTCCCAGTCCTCCAATGCCCCTCCCCCTGCAAAGAAACCACCCCCTCCAAAGCCCAAGGTCCCTACTCCTACCCCAAAATCCAAACCCCCTTCCCCACAATACAAATCAAAGCCTAAACCCTCCCCCCTCCCACACCTAAACCCAAGGACCCCGCTTCCAAGTACACCCACCCACCACTGGCCCCCTCACTCCTGAGGTGCCTGCCTGCCCATTGCTGCCCCTGCCATGTGGAGGCCAATTTGCAGTCAAGAGTCAAGTTGGGGTATGTGACTTTGCCCAATGTGCCTGGGGCACATCAGGCATTTGGACTGGCCAGTAAGCCTCATCTGTATATAGTTTTATATATTTATAATAGTTTTAATACATCTGCCCACATAGCTGTGGATGTCAAGTTTGGGAAATTGTCTTGGATTTCCTTCAGCATGGTTGAGTTATAGCTGCGTACTTTTATGTGTGTGTTGTATGTGTATGGGATGTATCTATGTTGCTGCATGCGCTGGGTTGATGATTTGTGCCATGTGCTTGTTGTGATGTGTTGTTATGGTTGTGTGTGGCATTTTTTGGTAGTGGTGTGTGTGTCCATTTGTACAGTGATGCATCTGTGATGTCTTTTGTATGTTGGTTGGACGTGGCGTGTCACCTGAGGCCTTGTTTGGATGTCTGTACTATTTATATGATTGTATGTTGTTGCTACGTATTGCTGCCAGTATGTGTTGGGTGGAGTTGTTCGATGTGTCTTTCTGACTATGTGTTTGTGTGTTTGTGATGTTGTTGTTGTGTGATTGTTGGGGGTTGTGTATGGCTGTGTTTGACATTGGCTGTGGTGTGCGTGTGCGGTGTGCTGAGTGAATGGCACGTGTCTGTTGGCTGTGGTGAATATAGTTTGCGTATCCGTTTGTGTAGTTAGTGTGTGCGTGTGTGTCTGTAGATGTGTGTGTTGATACAGGCATTTGTGTGTGTGTGTGACTGTCACTTTAAGTGCCGGGTGTGTGTGTTGTGTGTGGGTGTGTAATACTGCCCTTCCCTCCAGTGTGTGCTAAGTGGAGTACTTACGATTGTTGTCTTCGTCATCGTCGCTGGTCCTGGTGGTGTATGGCGAGATACAGCAGTGGGAAGACTTCCAGTTCAGTTTCCATGGCAGTAGCGGACGCGTCTGTGTAGCTGGAAGTGAGTGTCTCCTTTTATACTACCAGGTTCCACCAGGCTTTTCGTGGCAGTCGTACCGCCCTGGAAATCCTGTAGGTCTGCTGACTTGTAATATGATGAGCAGTGTATTATCCCCCAGTGGCATTGAGATAGCTACCACCGTCAGCCGCGGTCCAACCGCACTGGCGGTACTGGGGGTGACATGGCTGTGTTGCGGTTGGATAACCACTGCGGTCATAATATGGCGGTCTGCACCGCCAGCCTGGCGGCAGTGCGACCGCCACTGCATGTGTGGCGATCCGGTGACCGGCAAACTCATAAAGAGGGCATAAGTTTGATCCTGCACTGTGTGACAAAAACACTTCCGGCCAGCTAGCAGCACCTCACCAGAACCTAAGGGTAAAGGTGATTTGTGGCAGTCCTTTGCATGACATTTTTGATTTCTCAGCAAAACCGTGGTGGAACAGATCTTACCGCTTTCTCTCAGTCACACATGTCTCATACAGGCAAAGACAAACAGAAGCAGGACTAGGTTAAATAAATTTTATTGATTCAGCTGCGTTCTACGTAAATAGGTGTGTATTGAGACTATGAGGATGATAAAACATAATAAAAGCAGAACAATGACTAGAAAAGTGAAACATAGGAGAAGTCGCACTATTCTGTTACAGTAATGATTCTAGAATCCATACCGGCACTACTATTATCCTGTACAAGAACATTGCAGTATAAACCCTAATCTGCCCATCAGGCCCCCCGGAAGGAACCCATCCCCCATTCCTGTGGTTGTAGGTAAAAAAGAAGTCTGTTGGTCTACTGCATGTCCTCCCACATATGGGCAGAGGCGAAATATCTCGGTAGAAACTGCAAAGTCGGGATGCAGCATTTGATGGCAATAGCTTGAATTCCCCTCTAACATAAAGACTGCAGTGAGGTGTTCTATAATGAAACGTCAGATGTTCTTAGAAACTGCCCTGACGTGACAACACATATATTTTGGTGTATAAGAGTTTGGGACATGAGGAACGCTTTCTACCAGCAATAACTAATAAGCGTATCATAGTCAGCCTTGGAAAAAGCACAGAGTAAATATGTTGTGCAAGTAAAGAATAATAAAAGTCTGTGCGAAAGGGCAACTGATAAAAACAGTTTCCACTAAATGAAGCCTTTGCTAAAATAATAAAAAT
The DNA here is from genome assembly GCF_031143425.1 of Pleurodeles waltl. Lineage (NCBI taxonomy): Eukaryota > Metazoa > Chordata > Amphibia > Caudata > Salamandridae > Pleurodeles > Pleurodeles waltl. The sequence continues at coordinate 716,033,115 of NC_090446.1, forward strand.
GAATAAAATGTCATGTAGATAGAAGAAAGTGAACAAGCTGCAGACCTAAGCTACAAAAGGCTAAAATAATGTGCTTGTATGCTTAGCTAAAGCAACCTTACGACACTGGTGTGTCCCATTGTCCCATTAGGTCCAGCGCCTCAGAGATTCCCCTCCAGTAACTGGACACCAGAGGGCAAGTCCACAACATGTGCATTAGATCAGCGTCTCCAGCTTTAGGGCTCGAAAAATCATAAAATCCACTTGACCACTCGCATTCCCATTGGTGAGTCTTATTTGATCAGGTCAGCTATTTTTAATACTTAGTCAACCCTTCTGGCAAGTTGACAATGAACAGGTGTTCTGTTCCCTTGAAAAGTGGAGGGGCAATAAAAGATGCCTTTAAATCTTGTTCTTATGTCACATTTGCTCTTCACTGACAGAGGTCAAAAGTCAGGTTTTCTTACAATCAATTTTCCTTCTGACTGCAGAGTTCCAGGACTTTGTAAGGTGAACTGTGTGACCTGCTTCTTAGAATGTAAAATAAAAGGATATAGGGTGTCACGTTTTTCCTAACACACAACATTTAAATAACTAAGTCAACTGTGCAAACATTTCAAAACATATTTCAGTAGTTGTGAAAGCCCTTTTTTATATTTCTGTGTGATAAAAAAAAATATTTTAATAGGATGAAAGCAAATCAGAATACTTTAATGTGTTGATGTGCAAAGGGTATGTTTTTATCAGTAAAGCTGCAAGTTAGTGGAGAGGTTTTTAGACATTTCTTGGAAAGTTACTTTGCGTAGATAACAATATGTTACCATATCATGGTTTAGTAATATATTTATTCCAATTGCGTGTTTAAACAAACTGAGGAACACTCCTGCCCTGATGGCAATGTTGTTAGTAAACTAAAAGAAGTCCTGTGGTATGCAGGCTAGCCGTCATGTGTATGTGGGCTTGATTCTTGTGATGTGTGCAGCTAACATTAGTCTACTTATTCAAACAAAAGAGTTTTTTTTGTACTGCAGAAATGCTGAGCTCACATATTTGAAGGTGCAATCATATGTGAGATTGAAGAAAAAGGCAACTCTGTAAATTATTTGCCTAGTATCACACAATTTGAGACCCGTTTATGGGTCAAGTACATCACAGTTAGGTTGAGTAGATTATTTAAATTACTCTATCTGCAGGTCTAGTAAAATGTTTATGATTTTTCGAGTCCTGGGCTTGACAATGAGGATCCCCGGATGACGTAGGCAACAACTGTTCTAAGCCTGTGTTACGCTGGCTATCAATGTTTGTAGCTCAAGGAGACAATAGAGCAGTGCTACTCTTGACTTCAGCACTTACAGGGGTGGCACCTCTGCTACCAGTAGGCTGTAGCTTGATTGCGGCAAAGTTACTATGGGGTGTTATTTACACACCTGAAGGCAGTTTACTTCACTCGGTACAGGTCTACCCTCAGCTATGATATTAATTTGCAGGGGAAAGGCTACAATGGTTTCAGTGACATTATAATGTGTGGTTAATTTGATCTATTTTTTGACACCATATAGCATAAATCTTTACCACCAAGGAAAGGATAAGGCGCAGCGCCTCTATGATGACCTTGCCATTAGCCAAGGAGTTTTATTGTGCTTAAAGCTAAGTTGTTACCTGAAACACAAAAATGTGATTTAAAATAGAGCTTCAAGTTCTGCATTTGAGATACAAGCACAACCATCAAGAGCCAGATGTCCTTCCTTGTGGGTAGCTCCATCTTCTGCTTCATAGTTATCACCAAGGGAAGCATTCAATATGAGGACGTTTTCAATTCCCTCACTCTCTCCCAATTCATTCTTCAACAGTTTATCAAGTTGGTCAAAGCCCAATTCAAAGGTAATAGGGTTTAATTCAGCATTGTGGACCATAGTCTCTCCTTTCTGGGGTTTTTCATTGTTAGTATGCTGTGTTATATTTTAGGAGATTCAGGGTTGGCTGGAAGAGCAAGAGGAGGTAGAGAAATCCCGGCAGACAAATTTGCTGACTGCTGCATTCCTGTGAGCAGAGTTGGACACACACTGGAGGAAGGAGAGCCAGACTCTTCAGTACAGTTTAAAGGGTGCCTTTGATTTAGGAGAGGTCACTGTAAAGGAACCTGGGCACATCTCTGGAAGGAGATTGGGCTGATAAGAGCATCATAAGGATTGGGACTGGTGCCCTAAGGTAACCTTTTGATGTAGATATCACTATAGCTGGCATCCAGCTGTGAACCTCTGGTCCATATGCCTCCAACCTTTCCTATAATGAAAGCTACTTCTGATCATTGGAATCTATCACAAGCTACTGCCTAATATAGGGATTTGATAAATATACACAGAGGCCAAATAACTTCTACACAGTGAGCATGCAGTATTAATGTAAAGGAGCTATAATGCAAAAGGTTTACATTTGGGATCTCTAAGGATCAGTTTTGTCCTTTTGCTCTTGAGACAGCGAAGGAGAGGGTAATGGAAAATAAGAAAGAGACAGAGAATGTGGGAGGAAAAAGGCGAGGGAGAGAGAAAGAGACAAAGAAAGAAATGAATGACAGCATGAGAGAAAAGGGCAAAAGAGAAAGAAAGAAAAATAAGAAACAAGAAACGGAGAAAGAAAAGAAAAAGAAGAACAAATGAAAGGAGAGAAAAATGAGGAAAAACTAAATAGAGAAATTATCCAGAGAATCAATGGAGATGAAAGAGGAAAGAGAAAATCAGAAGAAAACAAAAGAGGAAGAAAAAAGAAAGAAACAGTGAAAGGAATGAATGAAAGGAGTGGAACAACAAAAGAATGACAAAGGAAATAGTAGAAAAAGAAAGAACAGCATAAAAAAATAGAAAGCAAGAGAAAACTAGAGAACAAGAAAAGGATAAAACAGAAGGAAAGGTAAAAATTAGAGAAATCGAAAAAAAGAAGAAAAAAGAAACAGAAATGGGAGATATGGAGAAAGGACAGTAGTGGAGGAAGAAAAGAGAAACTACATGTAAAACTTACAAAAGGTAAATGCAACAAGAGAAATGCAAGGAATAACATAATGAAATAGGAAGAGAAAGAATATAAGACAAAGAAAGGAAGGGAAGAACAATGGCAAAGCAGAGAAAGAAAGAAAAGAAAGCACAAGGAGGTATGGGAGGGAAATAAAAAAAGAGTGGAGGAAGTAAAATAATTGGAGAAAGGAGAAAGAAAGAAAGCAAAGGAAAAAATAATGAATATAGAAAAAGAAATAATTTTTGGGAGAAAGAAGGAGAGCAAAGATTTAGAAAAAAGAAAAATAGAAAAAAGAGGAGAAATAAAGACACTTAAAGAAGAAGAAAAAAAAAAAAGAAAGAAAGAAAGAAAGGGAGAAATGGAAAAGAGAAAGGCCTTTCGTGTAAAGAGCATGAGATTTATGCTTGGGGTGAAGCACTACCCAAATACTGAGTATTTAAAGCTGAGACGGCGGATGGGGATGATGTCTTGCCAGTCAAAGCAGTCCCGGGACTGAACTAGGGACACTAATACTACTGATTTGGGAGTTTCGGATGCAGGCAGGAGGCCTCTTAAAAGTGCCAGAGGATGTGGAGGCATTGAGGGCCACTACTTGCCAGGTCTGCCAAGTAAAGGGTGTCATCTGCATATAAGGCTATGCGGTCTTTGTATTCCTCTCTCCACCTCCAGCCACACAGTTGAGAGCTGTGGTGGATAAGGTGAGCTAGCAGTTTGATTGCTAATAAAAAAAGGATGGGAGGCAGCCCTGTTGAGTTCCTCACTTTATGGTGAAGGCATCTGAGAGGGTACCGTTAATCTGGACATGTGCCATGGTGTTAGAGTAAAGGGCCTGGACCAGTCAACGAAATTGGGGACCCACTCCTATCCACCGTAATACCATCTGTAGATACTACCTGTTCCACAATATCAAACCTCTTCTCAAAGTCTATGAAAAGCAAGGCTAGGTCAGGAGGCAGGAGATGACGGTGAGCCAGAGCCACATGGAGGCATCAGATGCAGGGCCTTGTGTTGCAGGTCGGCAAAGATTTTGAAATTGGGCAGTAGGCAGCACAAGATGAGGAGGGAGGATGTGGCTTTAGAATTACCACAATCGTGGCTGTGTCCACTTCTGCTGGAAAGGCACCTATCCGGCCAACCTCGTCATAAAGGGACAGAAGCTGAGTGGTCAGGACATCCCAGAAGGCAGTGTCATATTTTGCAGGAAAGCTATCAGGGCTAGGAGTTTTCCCTGAGGCCATTGCTGATAAAGCCATATCTATCTCTGAGGCTGTGAAAGGTTTGTTTAGCATCTGAACCTCCACCTGAGACAGCTGAGGGAGAGATATATTGTGGAGGAAGTGGGTGGAGTAGCTTGAGTCCACTTTAGGGGAGTTCGCTTATAGTCTTTAATAGTAGTGGGCAAAGGTCTTAGTCACATCCTAGAGAGTAAGCAATGTAGTGCCCCAATCATCTATGATTTCAGGTATAATTCTGGACATCTGTTGATGGGAATGCCAGCCAGTACAACAGTTTCCTGTTTTTATTGCCCCATCCATAGACTTTGGCTGTAATGGCACACCATAGGTGTTTAGCAGGTTCAATGGATTGGAGATTTATTTCCTCTTGTAAGAGATTCACTCAACTGGATATGTTGCTTCTCGGGTCAAGTGTGCAAGTGTTTTTAAGGCAGAGGGCTCGGGCCTCTATTTGGGTGATATGCAGTGAGCGGGCTCACTCATGGGCTCGGACATATCCCCTTTTAAAACCCCGAATGGTCTCTTTGCTGTTAGCCCAGAGGGTGCCCGCAGAGGGAAATGACCCTTAATTGGTGCAAAAGTAGGACTGAAGCTCGGTGTGTAGGGCCCGAACACAGGATTTGTCCTGTAGGTGCCATTTGTTAAGATGTGACATGGCCCCATGTCCATTCAAGGGGGACCGAGGTGAAGGATAAGTGGAGCATGGTCAGATATTCCTCAAGGGAGAATGTCAACATGAGTAACTGCACGACAATCACAAGCGGGCATGAGGGTAAAATCGATGCAGGAGCGAGTGTGGTGGGATGCTGAAGTTTGAGTGAATTGCAAGCGCCCTGGGTGTCAGATCCTCCATATGTGTAATATGTCATTTACTTTTAATCTTTTTTCAAATATTGTATTGTGCCATGTTATTTCTTTTGTATGTTTCACGCGCAAGGTTCCGATGGAACCCTTGCTTCATTGGTTGCTTCTCTTCGTTCTGGAGTGCTAGCAGCTCGGTCTCGAGTTGACCGTTACGACAGGACGGAGAGGCAGCTATGTGCGTGGGTCCCTTTATTATGAATAAACTCTCCTGCACGCAATTTTAAATGCGTTCCTTTGTTATTTGACAACCTCCCTGCTACATATTTGGTACCAGGAGTGGGGTCAAGAAAGAGCTACTTTATAGAAGGGACCCATCGGTGAGATGCTTCTTATTTGTGTCAGTTCTGGTGCTGTTCCGTTTCCTGACTCGGTGCTACATTGGTGACCTGTTCCTTGTTGGTGTCAGTTTTGGCGCTGTTCCGTTTCCTGGCATTTGGGAGCTGATAATGGTTGCTGTGCTCACTTCGGTTGTTCTGCTTCCTGGAAAGAAGTTATTTGAAACTGATTGGCTGCACGTGGAGGTGTGAGTAGGAGGGACATATATATATATATATATATATTATTTTTTTTTGCCTCGATTGGATTGGCCTTAGATGTTACGCTTCAGTTAGGCCCGTAGTTGCCTTGGAAACTGATTACGATCCTTCGCGCTCTTCAAGCGCTGCGCAGCTGAAATTTTTTATAAAAAAAGGTTGCCTTGGTGACGGTTTCCTATTCTACGAGTTCTACGTGGCAGCGATTCTAAGGTTGGCTTAGCAACGGATACACAACTATTCTACGAGTTCTACGTGGCAGTGATTTTTGGTTACCTTAACAATGGACACACATTTTTTCATTTTTTCAAAATGACGTTGCCTTGTTTATGCTCGTCCTGGTAGTGTCATTTAAAGACGGATTCTTCGTTTTTGTGTATTTTTCTACATCGCATTAAATTCACTTGTACTTTGCTGTAAATTTCCTGTTTCTTTAAAAGAAAAATATTTTGTGTATTTTCCAAAATTTTAATATGGCATCAAGTCATGATATTGTACAACCACCAGTTTTTTTACAGAAAGCAGTTAAACCTGACATTAAATGGGCGGAATGGATTCGTATTTTTGAAAACTATTTGGCAGCCATTGACGCTATGGAATTTTCTCCTAATAGGAAGAAGGCATTATTATTTAATCATCTAGGAATTGCAGCTCAAAGAATATTCGACAACTTACCAGCCATTTCATCTCCGGGTGGAGGTGATGTACTATGGAACTGCTATATTGAAGCAAAGGAACGTATGGCAAAGCATTATTCTGGAGACTCAGATGTATTACTTGAAAGATTTAATTTTGCTATGCGCAAACAAATGAGTGATGAGTCAACTGAGGAGTATATAGCAAACTTAAGAGTTTTAGAAGCTAAATGTGAATTTGGTCCAAATACTGATGTTTATATTCGGGATCAGTTTGTGTTTCAGTGCTTACACATAAAGATTCAAGAAAGACTTTTGTCACGTTGTAACCCAACTTTGGAAGAAGTTATGGTTTTAGCTAAAGGGATTGAAAGGTCCATAAATACTTCCAAAGTTTTAGCTATTCAGAACAGCACTGTTGATCTTATTAGTGAGAAAGAAACTGTTTGTACCATTCATAACAAACTGAGCAAACAGCGAAAGATAAGAATGTCTAAATTTTCAAAACAGTGTTTCCGTTGTGGCTCAAAATTTCATATTGGTAATGACACTTCTTGTCCGGCACATGGTAAGAAATGTAATAATTGTTGTAAAATGGGACATTTTCAAATAGTCTGTCAGTCACAACCCTCAAACAGAGGCTTTTATAGCAAAGTCAAAATCAACAGTGTTGACGTTGATGACGAAACCTCACAGATGTCTAACCAATTTTCGAATATGTTATTAACCATTGATGTTTTGGATGGTCAGGGTGGGAAATCTGAGAAAGTCATTAAAGGGGCTATGTGTGATGTAGTGATTCGTTCTCAAACAATTCCTGTTCTAGCTGATTCAGGAGCCCCCATTACTATTTTAGCAGATCACACATTTTTTAAGTTGTGGAAGGGTTCCATTGAATTACAGTATCCTGATGTTGCTCCTAAAATGTTTGGAGAACAAGACATTAACCTCTTGGGTTATTTTGTATCAGATCTTCAATGTCTTGGCAGAACTATTGTAACAAAAATGTATGTAGCCGTCAAAGGACGTAATATTGTGGGTTGGAAGGATTTAGCACGTTTGGGAATAATACTGCGTCCTGGCCATGATGTTCCAGTGATTCTAGGTGAATTACCTAATTTATGTCTATCAGATTCGGTAAGCAGTGTGTGCATTTCTAAAGACAACACGCAAAGTATAATTGATTTGTTTCCAGAAGTATTCCAAGACCAAATTGGGAGAGTGCAAGGATATGAGCATGGCATAAAACTCAAAAAGGGGGCAACTCCTGTTGTACACAAAGTAAGACCCATACCCTTGAGTGTAAGAGTGGATTTGAAGGCCTTATTACATAAACTTCAATCTCAGGGGATAATTACTCCTGCAGATGCCTCAGAATGGGTATCACCCATTGTAATTACCAAGAAACAAAATGGCAAATTGAGGTTATGTGTGGACTTGAGGTCTGTTAACCAAAACATTGTGATTGATAATCATCCTCTTCCACGTATTCAAGAAATGATTACGAGTTTGGGTAACTCCAAGGTGTTTTCTACCATAGATCTTCACTCGGCATACCATCAAATTCCATCAAGCGAATCTTCTCAAGATGTAACCACTTTTGTAACTCCATTTGGGGTATTCAAGTATCTACGCTTACCGTTTGGCCTTGCTTCAGCAGCAAGCGTTTTTCAAAAATTGATGGATGATTTATTTTCTGACTTACCTCAGGTGTTGGCTTTCCAAGATGACATTTTAATACACACAGTAACAGAGAAAGAACATTTATTAGTTTTAAAAAAGGTTTTGAGTATTCTAAAAGAGAAGGGAATGACAGTAAAACCTGGCAAGTGTAAATTGTTTGTAACCGAGGTGGAATATCTTGGTCATGTAATTTCTGGTGAGGGAATCAGACCTAAATTTAGCAATGTGGAAGCTGTTAGTAGGGCATGTCCTCCTTCTGATAAAGATGCGTTAAAATCTTTTCTAGGACTCTGTGAATACTATGCTAGATTTGTTCCGGGGTATGCTATGGAAGTACAACCTCTTAGATCATTGCTTAAAAAAGGAACTAAATTTGAGTGGACAAAGGAATTAAATCTCACATTTGATAGAGTTAAAAATGTAGTTATCAAAGCCCCTGCGTTACAACCTTTTGACCCTGCAGGTATTCCTTTTGTCATGGTAGATGCCAGTTTAGTTGGTATTGGGGCTGTTTTTGGTCAATGGGTGAATGGTGGTGAAAACACTGTTGCTTTTGCGTCTAGGATGTTATCAGAAGCAGAGAAACATTATAGCACTATCGAAAGGGAGGCCTTAGCTTGTGTATGGGCAGTTCAGAAGTTTAGAACTTATATTTGGGGCAATAGGTGTAAAGTATTCACTGATCATAAACCTTTGGTTCATTTGTTGAATGGAAATGGTCTAGGTAAGGCATCGGCACGTTAAGTTCGCATTCTATCCAAATTGCAAGAATACAATCTGGTGCTGAAGTATGTGCAAGGAGGCATGAACTTTCGTGCTGATTGTTTGTCCCGTTTGCCTTTACCCTATGAAGCTTCAGTTGAGATTGATGCTGAAAAAGAGTGTGTGGTAGCCCTATTGGATGTCTTAGCTGTATTTAACAATCATGTCACTGAGCAAGAATGGGTGTCAGCTATGTCCTCTGACTCTACGTTGTCTAAAGTAGCAGAATTTTTGAAAACCAAATGGCCTGCTGAGAGAAGTTTGTCAGGGGAGCTTAGAGCTTATTATCATGTGTCAAGTGAGCTCACATGTGACAATGGTATTTGCCTGAGGGGTGATCTCATCGTTCCTCCTACCAACATCAGGGACAAAATTATTAAACTTGCCCACGAAGGTCACTTGGGTATTTCAGCTACATCCAGAAAACTTAAAATGTCATATTGGTGGCCTAGCCTGGATAAGCAAATTGTTTATTTTGTCAACAGGTGTCCCGAGTGTATTGTTTCTGATAAACATTGGAGGACTGTCTCTAAGCCTTTATATCCTGTTCCTTTGCCGGAGAAACCTTGGGATAAAGTCGCATTGGATTTTTCTGGGCCATTTCATTTGTTACCAAGGCACATGAAATATCTTGTGGTGGCGGTGGATTATTTTTCAAAATGGGTTTATTATTCCTTCACTTCTGAAACTGATTCTGATGTAGTTATCAGTTTTTTGAGCAAATTATTTAGATCAGAAGGGCCTGTCAATACAATTGTTACTGATAATGGTTCACATTTTTTGTCTAAAAAATTTGCAGATTTCTTGAGTCTGCATGATATCAAACACCTCAGAGTGGCACTACACAATCCATCGGCGAATGGATTAGTGGAAAGGGTAAATCGGATTCTTAAAGAAGGAATTCAGACTGCTTTAGCATCAAATGTTGATGTTGCAGAATTTCTGCAAGAGAAGATTTGGGCATATCTTTCTACTCCTCATTCAACTACAGGTTGTTCTCCATTCAAATTACTAAGGGGAAGGGATCCCAGAACCAAACTTGTACCAAGATGGATGTTTCATGTCTTGAATGATGTTGACAAAAAATCTCAGTTGGTTAAAAACTCCATGAGATGTTCTGTTTTTGATAAACAACTTAAGCAGAAATGTAATTTTGATCACAGATTTTCCACAAAAACTGTTGATTTAAAAGTAAATGATTGGGTCTTACTTAAAAAACCTTTTAGGGTAAGAAAAGGAGAATCTAAGTTTCATTTTCCATCTAAAGTTCTCAAGGTTACCAAAGCTTCTGTATTATTAGAGGGACGAGGTTGGTGGAGCAGAAGTTGTGTAATTCCTATTAATTTGGAGCAATTAAAGATTTTCAGGAGCATGTCTCATTTAAAACATGACGAGGGGTCAATGTTGTCAACAGATTTACAAGAATTTGAATGTGATGGGTCTTTGAAATCTAAAAATTTGGATTCAAATCATTTGCATGATTCTGAGGTTCCGAATTTTAATTCTGATCATCAAACTGTTGATAATGGTTCAAGTCCTGATAGTGACAAATGCATGAATGAGGCTCATTCTAAATGTGTTACTACTAGAAGTTCGAGACAAGTTAACTTACCTGTTAAATTTAGAGATTTTATTCTGTCTTAGTGTTTTATTGTTTTTTATTATAAAGGAGGGAGATGTTGTAATATGTAATTTACTTTTAATCTTCTTTCAAATATTGTATTGTGCCATGTTATTTCTTTTGTATGTTTCACGCGCATGGTTCCGATGGAACCCTTGTTTCATTGGTTGCTTCTCTTCGTTCTGGAGTGCTAGCAGCTCGGTCTCGAGTTGACCGTTACGACAGGACGGAGAGGCAGCTATGTGCGTGGGTCCCTTTGGTATGAATAAACTCTCCTGCACGCAATTTTAAATGCGTTCCTTTGTTATTTGACAACCTCCCTGCTACAATATGTCACAAAGACTAAGGGACACAATCCAATCAGAAAGTTGACCGGCCCCTGCGTATCAGGAGGCAGAGGAGGGCCCAGATGTGTCAGTCTTGTGAGCGGGAACCAAATTGAAGTCGCTGCCTAGCTAGGTTGTGCCCTGCGGGAGGTCTAGCAGAATCTTGGAGAAATCTGTAGAAAGGAGCGGAGGTCCACTGGGGGGTATATACACTCACTAAGGTAACAGTGCATCCTTCAAGCGATCCAGTGAGGGCGAGGAATCAGACCAGTAGGTCTCTAATCTCTTGAGAGATCACCTTGGGGAAGGAGCTATGCAGTACTATAGCTACCCCTCTAGATACACAGGTCTGACCCGCGTGAAAAACTCAGTTTTAGCCTTTGCACATTAAAAAGGGGCAATGATTACCCAGGAAATGAGTGTCCTGGAGTAGTAGGACCTCAGGAAGATGAGGGTGAGCAAAGGTTAGAACCGCTGTGTGTTTCACCGGGTTTAAGAGACTGTTTACGTTCTAGGATAGGGCATGTAAAGTCACCATTGTAGGGACCTAGGAGGACATGAGTGGGCGTGGCGAGGAGAGGCTGGTCCTCTCTTCATATCCAGGAGTCGAGCTGTGAGTTTATGATGCATGGTAATGGACAAGGTGGCGGTCGTGCTGCCTGAGCCATTGTGAAAGTGTGTGCTTACATGCAAAGAACATTTTTAAAAAAGAACTTTCGGACAAGTCCAAATTAACAACAAAGAGAACTTTTAAATTGTACGATGACCCATCCCCCCCAACTCCCTTCCCGCCCAATACTTCCACCCAAGAAACATCTGTTGCCCTGTAATGAAAACTAAAGTGGTTAAACAAAGTAAAAATCTGAAAGAGAGTGGTGGACCCCTCCTTTGTGAAAGATAATTAACAGCCATCAAAGCATTGATAAGGTTCAGGTGTGCATATTTCTGTGCCCTCCCAGACAACAGAGTCATAATGTGGGGCTTCGCGAAAGGTCCGTGTCGCTGTGGGTCATCAGCAGGAATTAGTGGCGCCTCACCCCAGGGGGACTTCTTGGTCCAACTGGAGGCTACAGGCACCAACGATCCGAACAATACGAGGTACAGGAGGAGACAGGCTCCAAACTCAGGGAGATGGTGAAATGAATTTGGAGTGTTGGTTATGGTGGAACTTCTGCAAGCGAGTTTGTTGTCACTGAGGTTTGGGTCCTAGTGTTGCCCTGTCTGTTTCAATCAGGCTATGTCCTCATGGGGACCTATTCATATGATTGTTGGGCTGATGTTCGGGGGTGTCAAAGAAGTGGGTTTTGTTGGCATGGATGACTCGGAGTCTGGCAGGGAAGAGTAGTTCCATTGCTCTGAGTTTCTGCTTGACTTCCGTATAGAAGTAGCGTTGTCGCTCGACATCACGGGTGTAGTCAGGGATGACATGGACTTTGGCTTCTCCACAGAAGAGCTCTGGATGGGAGCGGGCCTCACGAAGGATGGCATCCCTACCCCTGAAGTTAAGGATGCGAGCTATCACCGGTCTAGGAGATGCACCTGGAGGCGGTCTGGGGGTCAGAGCCCGGTGGGTCCTCTAAATCGCAAACCAAGATGACAGCTGGCCCGGAGGCATTCAGGTTTTGATCCAAGTTTTGAGGAAGTCAACCATTTGCTGTGGTTTGGTACCTTCAGGAATACCAATCACCTGCACATTGTTGAGGCGAGAGTGCTTTTCAGCATCCGCAGCATGGCGATGCAGTTCCGATGTGGACGTGAGGAGACCCCCTACTTGGGATTTAAGAGTTGTGTCATCATCCTCGACCATGGACAGCCTAGCTTTGGTCTCAGTGATTCTGGCCGTAGCATTGCAGAGGTCCTGACGAAGTATGGACCATCTACTCACACCTCGCCAATCTTAGCTTTTACTGCAGCTTGGTAAGACTGGATGGCTTGGAGAATTGTGGCAAGGTCCCAGGCAGGTGACGCTACTTCCCCAGCACAGCTATCTCCAGTGTGACCGGTTCCAGGCCCCATTGCTCCATACGAGTTTGGGTGGGGGAGGTCAAAGATTGGGGGGATTTCATGGGGGTGGAATTTAATAAAATATCTACTTGTCCATGGGACAAGTTGATTGATAAAGCTACTTGTCCCTTAAAAACATTCACGTGTCCCTATGGTGCCATGTAGTGTGGTGACAAATGATGGTAGAAATGTAATTGTATGAGACCTCTGATAGCCTCTCTGATTATGCAGGGGCTCATATTATAGTAAACTTTGAATACTACCAATTCCCTTATTTTGCCACCTTTCAGCAGGTATACATACTCAGGCTGGAGGTAGTGGAAAGCAATAGTTTCAGGGTTGGACTACCCTTTTGAGTCTTTGCAAACCTAGCTTGCATGTTTTAGGGGTTTTCATACGCTTTTTTTAATCCTTTCCCATACTGAGAAAGGTTGGAAATTTACCCCTGACAAGGGCAGCAGTAAAACTTGATCCAGGATTGGGGAAAAAGTGGTTGAAGGGAAAGTGAACTTGTAAACGCTAAACAGATTTTCGTGTGAGCAAAACTACACATCTGTATTTGCTTGTGGTAAAATACAGTTCATAAACATTTTCTAGTAGTACAATTTCCTTGCAAACTTCTGTAAATTCTTGTGAGTTTGTGAAAGGGCCGCGAGTAATTTTGCAGTACTATTTCACAGTCAATAAAATCTCAGAGCTGTTGCTAGACATGCAAAAATGGAACCTGCAAGATATCAAATTGTATCCAGCTTGTGGGACACCACTAGCGTTTTAAAGACGCCGTATCATGTTGATTTTGTATTCATTTCTGTGAGAACTGAATCTATGCCTACATTCTGTTAATGTAACTCATGTGGTGCAGGCGTTCAATAGCTGTGAGCCAGCCAGATTTATGCAGGGGTCTATTGGCGTTTCAGTGTGGGGGGCTCAGAGTCCTTCAGGAGGCAGGTATGTGTTGGTTGGGCCTGCCTGCAGGTGGGGGCAAAGGCAGACATTGGGAGGCAACATCTGGTGTCACGGGCCATCGGGACAAGCCAAGCCTCCCCAGGCAGGAAATACGCCGCTCACCCTCCACGTGGGTAGCGATGCATCGGCTGCCGTGGCTGCAGGAGAGATCAGGCAGGACACAGGCTAGTGTTGTGAGACAGAAGGCCCCACCTCAGGTGGCAGGCGGCCACCAGGAGCGGGAGGAAGATCCTCAGCGTGATGGACCCCTGGGACCTCTGAGGGGGGTTGCCTCAGTTCAGGGGAACCACCTCAGTAGCAGGAATCACCGCCTCCAGGTTCCCAAGGTGATTGTGGCAGTTATGCAACACCCAGCACACACTGGGTGACTGGGAGGCCTCATAAGGCACAGCAGGCAACCGGGGTCAGCTCCTCATTGCGTCATAGGAGGGAAATGCTTATTTTGATGGCAGTGGAAGAAGGCAGGTGACAGAGGGCCGGAACACTTAGTGTGTGACCACCACCTTGACGCAGTGTTTGCTTGTGTCCTTAACGCATAACTTACATTTGTCCCAACCTAGGAGAACCTAGTGCAACCACAATTTGCACTGGTAGATAGCTTATCAAACTTTCTGTCAAGATTATTTCATGAAAAATCGCTTTACTGCTTAACTGTCTTTTCTCCCTGTAAGTGTAAAACGTACATATTCAGCCATCGTATAATTAAACAACTGCAACTAGGCCCAGTCCCTCTGTGGTCAAATGGTGATGGTTCTAGCTTGATCAAGGTTACCCAGGGTGACAACTACAAGTAAAAGTATCACACGTATGTGATCTGTATCACCTTAAATGTAACACATATGCAGAATAACAATTCAACAACCCAGTGCGTGCTTACCTTTGCTCATAATTTGGAAAATGGGCATTCGAATTACAAATCAATTCAAACCAAGTTTGAACAAAACAGCCAACAAGAGGGAGTTTTTTGTAGTGCCAAAAAGTACGACTAAACTAGTGGTGTTGCACTATTGTCCGGGACTGAGTCCGTTTAGCAACTTCCCATTATAAAAGGTTCTACGTCCGTGGGCTGGAGAAGCGTGCCCTTCTTTTATGTCCATGTCAACCAATCGCCTTAGGTCAGCGTCCTTCGCTCTCTGTAGTCAAAGCTCTAGAGTTCAATCCGCGTGGTCCCTCTTCTATGTCTCCACTCGCTCTGCCGAGCGCGCGCAGCCCTCGCTCGCTCCTATCCATTGACAGTGCTCTTGGCCGAGGGCTGGGGCGCGCGCCGGCTTGGCTGCGGGAGGAGTCTGCGCCGCTCGTCGCAGACACACGGGGGCAGCGCCGACCGAGCGGGAGGAGTTGCCTGGAGCGAACCGGGAGTCTCTGAAAGTATCGAGGAAGTGAGGCCGCCTCTGAGAGCGGTGATCTCGAGCCGGCGGACTCCCCCTCTTACAGCGCAGGGCTAGGGGGAACGCTGGGGACCGTCCGCACCGCCTCCCATCTGCCAGCCTTGTCCCGACTGGAGCTCCCGCACGCCCCTTGTCTCTGTTCCAGCCCTGGCGTGTGGCTTGCCGGGGTCTGTGCGTGGGCTGCACGCAGTGAGAGGGGAGCATGGAGTGGCCTCTCGGCCTATGTTGACCAACATCATGGAGCTTGGCACCCCGTTTAGTTGAGCCCAAGTAATGGGCCAGCCGGCGCAACGATGAGGGACCCTTGTGCTGACAGGAGCTGCCCGGGACCCCCTGATTCCACTGTCTGGCACTGAGCCGTGCACGAGGCTCAGTACGTTACTTGGAGAAGTGCTGCGCGCAGACTTGGAACTTCCACCAGCCTTAACTCTGGAAACTCGTATCATGAGCTCCCTCCTGGAGCCCAAGTTTAAAGAGGCTCTGCGGAAGAAGCCCAAGGACCGGACCCCGGAGGTAAGTGTAGTACTCTTACGAGCAATGCCTGATGTTTGCAGTGTATCTGGGACTCTTGTATGTCCCACATGTGCTGAGCGGCGTATAATAATTCATATTGTGGCAGTCTTCTGCTCATCCATTCTGTATTAAGTTGTAGAAATGGATCTCACGTTTCTCTGTCTTCAGTCACCCCCTTGTTGTGTGCATGCGGAGCTGCGGCGGCTTTCTGTCGCTTGTTGTTATTAATTGCCCCGATCGGCTCAGTTCTCCCATACATTCGCCCATACCTCATTGTGCACATCTTTAGTGGCAGCTCCCAAATCTGTTACACTTTGTAGTTTCTCTTCCTCTTGCCGCCCATTGTATATTATTAGTTTTTTTTGTTCCAGAGTCTTCCTGCACTGTTTTCAGTGTGATGACTGAACCTACGATGTATTTCCATGGGTGCCACTGTGCACCTGGTGCAGTCCTCCACATAGTGTGTTTACCTGCTGATGAAGGCAGCGGGACATTTCACTGGCACTTATCATCCTCACTTTGAATGGTACCTTGCATATGTTGCTTTTTCTTTATGTTTGCAACCTCTGTAATGGCTGCACTTTTCTTAGTTGATTTACTTGTAAATGCAGTGCATCAAACATTTTGTTAATAGATTGTAAATAGCTAGATTCATAGCACTTGGCTGCTGTCGAGCGCTCTCTGAGAACGTGTAGTCTGTCTTATATATCGACACGTATGTAGCGCCTCTTACTCTCTTTTTACTATTGCGTCGTTAAAATGAGTAGTGTCATGACGTATCTTACATTTACGTTCCCCTCTTGCTCTCAGGCGTTGGGCATCTTCACATTGGACAGGATGTTCAGCTGGAACCTGCAGTTCTTTGATTGTAATGAAATCACGTTAGCTGCCTGTGCCTGAAAAGAAAACAATGTATAAAGTAGCCCAGTCCGGTTGCAAAGTGCTAAAAAACCCTTGTTCCAGTTTGGCGCTATGGGGACAGAAAAGAACCTAAACAAATCTGTAGAAAAGGGCACTGACTGATGTAGTGTGACCTGCTGCCACAGGCGGGGGGAGGCTGTTCCCGTCCAGTACAGCTCCATGTCACTGGTGACATCAACACTTTGCACAACTCACAAACCGTTCTCTTTGCTTTACCCCCGCCTGCCACATTTTTTCTGCTGTTGGGCAACCTTTCAGGATGCATGACCACGCACTTTCATTTGATAACGAGCACGCTTTTCTCGAAAAAATGGCCTACTACAACGTTTGAGCTGATCAGTCACACATTGGATTTTGTCTTACATTCTCATTTCTGCGGCATGTTGTTGTTTTTAAGATGATCACACTTTATTTCGACTAGTACGGAGCAGAACTGATACATGTTTGTGTTAGGGAAATTTACTTTCAAGTTCCATTAATACAATTCAGTTCAAAGTGATGTTCTGGCGATTTTTAAACTGGTCTTGTGTTGGAGCATAGCCAAGTGAATTATTTCCTATACGTATTTTTCGCAAGAGCAACGAAATCCTTAATGCTACAGAAAATGCGTTTTGAAGCACAAATCTGAAACAGTTCGGTTTCCCTCTTCTGTTTGTTGTGAAAGTGTAACACACAAAAAGGAACATCCATTGAGATATACGTATAGGATAGAAAAACAGTCCGATCCCCGTCATAACATAATATCACTTTACAACCTTACATAGACAAACCATGATATACACATCATTTAGCCCATATTTCTTTTTGTTTCTTGGGACAGTCCCAGGCCAGGTATATAGGTTGCTTCTTGCTCTCGCACCAATCAGCACCTCTTCGCCATACCATCAGGGTGGGTGGTCTGGAACCTTTCCAATTATGCACAGTAACCCTTAGCAAACAGGGAAGCTACTGCTGTAAAAATCCTCTCAGAGCGGGATCCACCGATGCCCTCTAGTAAGCCCAAGAGGACCACACTGGCACGTAATTCAATCCTATGTCCCAAGACCTCCGTTATTTGACGACTCACTCCATCCCAGAAGGATTGCAAAGCCAGACATGACCACACCATATGATAAAAATCGTCAGCAGGAGTGAAGCAGCATGGACAGGTGGGTTGGTCTGCACGGCTCATTTTCTACAGGTGCTTAAGGGATAGATGTGGCGCATGTAAATAGTTAACCTGGACAATTCGTATACGTGAGGAAATCGATAGTTCTCGTAGAGCCAGGCAAGTCTCCCGCCAATCCCCATCATCCAAAACCCCCACCCAGGACTCCCATCTATGCTAAAGGGGGAGGATCATATCTGGTGCCTTTATTATCAGGAAGCAATAGATCATCAAGATCGCACCTTTACCTAATTGGCCCATCAGAAGTTTTGCCTCCAGGGGGCTGTATTCAGGAAGGCGCTCCACAAATGGAATGTAGACAAGGAGCATGTGGCGCAGCTGAAGATAGCGAAAGAATTGGGTGCGAGACGTACCATAGTGGTCCTACAGGTCTGGAAAGGACATCAAGGCCCTCCCCGACTAACATTGCCTAGGTATCTATCCATTTTTGTTGTAGGCCTCTGTAGCTTTTGCGAATATGTGTGATACATTTTAATACACATGTTATGTGAATAGTAGTTCATGTCCTTCGGTTTGTCCCCCAGTATTAATGTCTGGCCTCTGTGAGGTCTTTTTTTTCCTATTTGTGCTTTGAGTTTACAACAGTGTTTTGCAAGCTTAATTTTTCCGAGACTACGTATAGCTTCACTGCATTTCTTGGGCAACTCTTGTGATTGTTTTTTTTTTTTTTTTTTTTTGTAGACCTGAAATAAGGGCACATAAAGTACACACGTCGGGTGGCATGTTGTGTGTGT
The DNA here is from genome assembly GCF_031143425.1 of Pleurodeles waltl. Lineage (NCBI taxonomy): Eukaryota > Metazoa > Chordata > Amphibia > Caudata > Salamandridae > Pleurodeles > Pleurodeles waltl. Next base: position 716,051,456 of record NC_090446.1, read on the forward strand.
GTGTGTGTGTTTCCTCTCCACTGATTGTGAAATGTCTTGTATTGGTATTTCTGCTTTGTGGACTCCTTACGAAACACCCAGAGACATAATGCTACTCACTTCTTTGCTTTTGGGTTACAAAGTGCCACCCATTGAAAATGACACATGTTGTTCAGAAAACCACAATTTTGACAACTAAGTGAAGATTCAAATTGTGGTCTCCTGCTTTCAGAGCAACTATTTCACTTGTACTGTTGTCCAAGTGTCTGACAATTGGTTTTCTGTGTCATGAACGGATAGAATGATCTAAAAGGAAAAAAAAAGCTTGGTTGGACGTTCCTCGCTTATGGACCGTATTGTAATTTTAGCCCCTCTCCTTGGCTAGAGCCAGGGTTGGTAAACCTCTTGAGAGGGTGCACAAGTCAAATTTCCTTATGACTAATTTTCATAAAGAGAGACTTGGAGGGAAGCAGCTTATTCCATTCGATACTTAACTTTGGCACAAATTGCTTTCCAAATGCAAAAAACATTCATCTATATAGGCTTTAAAAACCAATGAAAAAAGCTTCTGATCAATGGAATCTCTCTAGGTGGCTAATAATTTCCTGACTGTAAGGTTCCAGTTGGCTGTCTGTTCTCTCGACACATCTTTCTCTCCTTCCACTTCTTCTCTACCATTGCATATTTAAATTAAATTACTCTGGTTTATGTTGTGCAAAATAAATATGAATATTTCCACATTTAGTGTGGTGGTTTTGTGAGTGGACCGTGGACTGCTAATCCAGTTGACCCACGATGACCACCAAACGGTTTTCACTTAGATTTAGAAATAGTCTGTGCCTCACGCCCTCCGCAAGCCTGCGTATCCGCAAGGCTCGTACATCATTCTGTTTTATATTGTCACCTTAACCACTTTAAGAACTGCTTTCTGTGTTGTTGAAATGATGATAATGAAAGAAGCAAAGGTGTGGCCCTAGTGATTAGGACTTTTCTGAGCCACCGCTGGTTCTGCTAGCCAAACTCTCTCAGAGAAACTTATTTATTGTGTTCAACCTGAATGCTTTACTTTTCTTTGATTGATTTCTGCTGGCCTTTGATGGGCTGTCGTTTGACGTCAAGTATCTCGCTGTCAGTGCGATCTCATTATTTTCATCCACACAAGACAGCTTCTGATAGCTAGTGTGAGGTGACTTGCATTGTCGATGTCCTGTAGCTCGGTACTGCACCCATCATGTGGACTAACGTTCCAGTGGCTAGAGTTCATTAAGTTCAAAATGGACTCTATATGAAAAGTTTGCTTTACGTGATGTGTTTATTCTCTTTAAATAAAATTACGTCTAATTGGTGATATTGTATGAAAATCACTGGCGTATACCTCATTAACTGTCTGTTGCACATGATGCTGTTTGTGTCGCAAGGATGTGTTATTCCCGGAACAGATTCTGTACGCTGGTACCATGTGCCTGTTCTCTTCCGGCTACCATGTGGTCTGTATATGGAAAGGAAGAAAGGTGTTGCCGCTGTAAAGCCACAGGAGGATTCGGCCTATTACACTGTCGGTGTATGTGATGTGGTGACAGACTAGTGATAGCACATGTAGTGCAGGTAACATGTCAAGCCCTCCCGTAAGCTAACACACTCTCTGGCTTGAAGTTAAATGGTACTCTTTGGATCTTCCAAAACAGTCAAGCAGCCAGTCGGCTTTTTCTTTGAAATATTGATTGAGGTTTTTCCTTTGCAAAATCTCGAATCTATACTTTCATGAAAACTATTTACTGATGAGTTTGTTTTGTGGCGATTGATAAATGGTGCTCTCTTTGAAAAAACAATATATCTTTAAATTTTTCTGATGTTTTTTTTTTTTGCTTTATTTTTATTTGAGAAGGACAAAGTGTCCACCCATGCAGATAGAGCAATCGGGCATTTCAAATGTTACGTTATGAAATTTGACTTAAGGACCACATAATTATATACGGACGTTCGTACCGTCTTGTGAAAACAATTAAAGCTGCTTCCCCGTTTTATAAAAAAAAAAATATATATATATAAATCTAGGTATTCAACCAATACCAAAAAGGAGTAATACTGAAAGAAGCATAAAGTTGATACTATATATACATATAGAGAACTGAAAACGGCTGACTAGTAGATACTTAGTCATTTCGCTCTCTAAATCCAGAAAGTTATTCCTCATAGAGTTGTATTTATCAGGTTGCCTGCCCTGACTTTTCATACATTTGCTGTTAGTAATAGAACAGAATAAATCCCTAGGTTCCTGTGGGCCGTAGCAGTTAAAGATCGTACCGTGCCCGTGGAAATATGCTTGGCTGTTTGTGGTCTTGGTTGACGTGGCAGACACCGACTTACGTTGGATCGGAATAATGATGGGGTTTTAATGCGTGGTGAACCTGCATTGTCTAGTAAATCCCTTTCAGTGAAAGGGATGCAGTGTAATTCCCAGCTGCGTGAAATTGTAAATGGAGTTTACATAAATACACAGCGCTGGAACAAAACTGAGGACCATCGTGGCTGCACTTTCACTTCCACGGTAGGAAAAACACCGTTTTAGTTGATGCACTTGAAGTCCTAATCTGTAAATAAACATCTAGCAGGAAACTCCTTTTAACATGACCGGTAGGTTTTGAGATACATTGATCTTTATCTTGTCACTTACATTTCCTGCAAGTTGTTGTAAATACCGGGGCTCCGCGTGCAGCCGCTTTTGGTAATTTCCCAAAGGCTGGTGCCTCTGAATGACGTGTAGAGCCCGGGTAAAGCCATGTACTCTGAATACCCTTGGTGGGGTCTGCCGGACTTTCAGGGGGCATGGCGTATTGGGAAATCTCTTGTTTTTCTGTTGACTAGTTTGCCACTTAATTAATTCAGTGCTTGGGGTAAGGATTGCCATTTCAATATTTAATTTGGGTGTAGAACAAAGCAAATCGCTTTGTTTGCACACATATGTTTGGGGTTTGTAAAACACTATACGTTTGCAGAGCATCTGAATATTTTATTTACTTGCTAAAACCACGTGGGCCAATACCACAGGAATTTATGTTTTACATGCGAGATGCACAAGGTAGTCATGTTTTCTTTCCGCCACTGGGCGGATCTCGGGCTAAGGATAGTTTTTCTCAGGCATGTTGTATTGCTGGGAACTTATTCGTAAGTTTACGCCCCTGTCTGGGTAAAGTAAGCCTAAGTGGTGAGCGCTGGGAGACGTTAAACCATGCCCCATTCTGCATTTGTTCACTATAATGGTCAATTCTGCGGATAGATCACTGTATGTTTGAGATTTTACATTCCACTCGAGTGAGTCATCAGCGAGGAATGCCGATGTGTCGCACTTCCTGCTAGATTAGGCTTTGGTAGGTACACATACACTTTGGTAGTTCAGTGAACATTGGACCTCATGAAAACCACTTCTCCGCTTTTACGTGTTATCAAAACATATTGGAATGTTTTGTTGGGTTCAGATAAAGACATATTGGGAACTGTATTTCAGTAAGGTTTTATCAGTTTTTGAAAGTGAATTGCTAGTTCTTGGTAGGAATGATAAGTTATTTAGGAAACTGGGGGTTATAAAGAAAAATCGTGGCTCCATAGCCTAGGAAATGAAAATATAAGGCATGTCGTACAATACCATTTACTCCTACCATTCACCCTCTGGCGCTCCTTTACTATGGGAGATCACAATTGGATTGGATTCAGCAATAAAATAACATAAACCACACCATTTTGTTTGGAAAGTAGTAACACGCCTTGCAAACTATATACTTTTAAAAAGAAAAAAAGAAAAACTTATTTCCAGATTTGTTGACCTTGTCTAGGAATCTGCTGATCATAACCACCATCATCACACCTTTTTCCGAACCAACTCTAGCAAGACATTTTAATTGAATCTGCACATGTAATCAATGTGAATAGATCTAATAACACCACCATCCAGATAGAACAGTCGTCAGGCAACAACTCCTTACTGATGATGCAGCAACTCAAAATGTATACAATTGCAACGGATTACATAGCAGACAGAATCATTGCCATTACTTACAGATGGTAAATGTTCAGTGGTGGCAATTTGTGTACAGTGCTACTCCATTCCATAAACGAAATTCCCCCCGATAAAGTAGCCATGGACCCATACCGTTCCAGAATTGTGGTCGCTATGTCGTACCCTCACCAGGGTAGTGAGATAGACAGTAAACGTTTGGTACAATATGCCCGCGCGGAGATCAGCTGTGCCTTGTGCTAGAAGTTGTTTTTCCTGGACCAGGCTTGTCAGAACTTTGTCATCGTTGGAGTTCCCCTGCGTGTGGAAGGTGAGGGCCTTGAAGTCTCACATGAAAGTCTTTCTTTGGTCGTGATGCAGTGTGAATGTAACCTGGGACATTTAAGACCAATTTGCCCGACTGCAGCTTTGCTCCTTCAGTACTTTAGTTTGTGCAATAATTGACGTTGCACACTCCCACTGGACCGTAAACGTTACAGATTCAAAACAAATATATGAAACAACTTTGAAATACTGTGTTTCCCTCCTCAAAGAGAGCTAGAAAAATAAGCAAGGTTTGAACTTCTTATTCCTTCAGGTCAAATACTTTTTTGAAAGGTGTAAAGTAGCCTGAAATATGTTTGTCTTCAAGGTATTACAAGTCACGCACGCAGTACGATGTCCAAACGACTACATTCTTTCCCTTTCTGTAATGTATTTCCCTGGGGCGTGTTTGGGTAGGGTCTTTTTTTTTCTCTCAAATGGGCGTGAAAATTCTTTAACAGCATCTGCCTTACTGTTGTATTAGGCCTAAGGCCACAGATATCTGCTGCCACTGTTTTATATGGTTGCAAATCGCAAGTAATGCTTAGCAGATTTTATTCATGCTTGTGTAGTCATGATTTAATTATTTTTTTGGATGACTTTTTTGCGATCAAGACTGCTAATTTCCTCTCATTTACGGTTCTCCTGGAGCTAGTGGTCTACAAGCTTTACCACAAAGGGTATAATTTTGTGAATATACTCATTCCCAACAATGCGTGCAGCTTTGTTCTCCGTAGACCATTGTTCTTTTTTAGTATTTCTGCACAAACTAAAGTACTGAAGGAGCAAAGCTGCAGTCGGGCAAAGTGGTTTTAAATGCCCCAGGTTACATTCACACTGCATCACAACCAAAGAAAGACTTTCATGTGAGACCTCAAGCCCCTCACCTTCCACACGTAGGGGAACTCCAACGATGACAAAGTTCTGTCAAGCCTGGTCCAGGAAAAACAACTTCTACCACAAGGCACTGCTGATCTCCGCGCGGGCATATTGTACCAAACGTTTACTGTCTATCTCACTATCCTGGTGAGGGTACTACATAGTGACCACAATTCTGGAACGGTGTGGGTCCATGGCTACTTTATCAGGGGGGGGGGGGGAGGAATTATTTTATGGAATGGAGTAGCACTGTACACAAATTGCCACCACTGAACAATTAACATTTGAAAGTAATGGTAACAATTCTGTCTGCTATGTAATCCGTTGCAATTGTATACATTTTGAGTTGTTGCATCATCAGTAAGGAGTTGTTGCCTGACGACTGTTCTATCTGGATGGTGGTGTTATTTTATCTATTCACATTGATCACATGTGCAGGTTCAATTAAAATGTCTTGCTAGAGTTGGTTCGGAAAAAGGTCTGATGATGGTGGTTATGATCAGCAGATTCCTAGACAAGGTCAACAAATCTGGAAATCCGTTTTTTTTTTTTTTTTAAAGTTCAGAGAAAGTGTTACTACTTTCTCTGACCTTTACACCTAATAGGTTTATTTTTTTCCTCAAAGGGAGAGGGTACAAGGAATAGGTTTTACAAATATTGGCTAAAAGGAAGGCCCGGAAGCCTGGGTCTGGTGGTCCTTTTGTAGCTGAGTGTACCAGCAGCAGTTTCTATCACTTCCATCCTGGCTTCTTACAGATCATCTTCTTTTTGTAAATTTGTCATTGCTTAAAAGTTATCATGAATCTTTATGCTTAATTTACCTACCTTCATATTGCGTGAAGGGACTACTTTTTGGCGTGGTGATTAATTTAGGTCTTTGGATGTTAAATTACCCCAATGACTATCCTCTTGAGTTTCTTTGCTTCCTTCCTGCCATTGCATATCTATTTTAATTACCATGGTTAACTGCATTTTTCTGCGTCCTGTTCTTGTGCTGAATGCATCCTTTTTATTTAATCATCCTTTTAACATTGGTAGATGCACAAGGAGCACTCTGACATGTACGTTGGATGAAGGTCCGGGGAATGCAGTTGGGGAAGTTCAATGGACATGGATGTATAGACAGGCTATAGAAAAGGTCCTATGTTACAAATATGCACCATTGCAATTGAAATATATTCTTCAAGTTTATTACACCCCGAAAAATGTATTTTAACTTTGCCCTGACATTCCAAACGAATGCTCATAGAGTGACAGCATACACTTAACTTGGGTAATCCCTCCGCCACAGCAATACTTGCTTATTTGTTAGATTGCAAGTCACATGCCTTGAGTCGATGCAACTTTTATGTAATTCAGGTCCAAAACAAATACTGCCATGACCTGTACCTGGCTAATTGTCTATTCCAAACCAGTCCTAATGATTTTTACCCATATCAAGATCATGACATTTCAATTTCGATGATTGACATGATTTTTTTTTGACAATTCTGAGTTACATCAATTTTCTTGATGTTATGGTGTGTATTTTTCCATTCTTGGTTGGAAGGGTCCACCTCCATGTGCTCATGTTTCACCTAAAGATAACACATGAGTTATAGACCTTGAGTGTTATTGTGAAATCATTTTAGCTCTATTTTGACTAACAAACACATTTCTGACATCTGTGCCAGTGTTGATTTGGTTTGGGTGAGATTACATTCTAAAATTGAATAATGGGTAGTTTGGTTTTCTTGCTTGCTTAAAATGGTATTCCAAGGAATGGGATGAAGATAATGCTAGGGTAATGCTAAGACTTTTTAGTATTTGAGTGAAGTATGGTATGTGATACTGAGGCCATGTCCTTGGGGGTAGAATATGTTATATATATTTTTTTATCAAATCTTTTGCTGGACGATGTAATAGGAAACACAAAAAAACTCTGGTCACTCAGCATAATTTTTGACAGCAAAAATAACATCTCAACATTAGTCAAAACAGCCCCCCCCCTCCTCCAACACTGCATGGGCAGCGTGTGGATGCAGTCTTAAGTTGTCAAGCATAGACCTTTCCCCAGTGCTCGGAAAACAGTCACAGTGAAGACCTTAATACTCACTCCAGCGCCCCCAAATTTGGTTCATCTCTGGTGGGCCCCACAGCCCTTGTTGACCACCTTCTCCGCCAGAACGTATCAGTTTATAACTCTTTTCCATTCCTGCAGGTGCAGTACTTTATCTGTTCCCCAAAGGTATGCAGTGTTTCTTTTGGCCACAGCCTGTCCCAAAGTAACCCATATTCACCCCATACGAGTGAGATCTCTTTTTTCCCCCTAAACATTTTACAGACACTTTTTATCAGAAATGACAAACTTATGGTTGCACAGAGAACCTATACACCCTATCACCGAATCCCAAAACTTTTGTGTCAGTGGGCAATCCCAAACGGTGTGGTAGAAGGTACCAATTTGACCACATCCACTCCTACAAGAGGTCATCAGTCGCTCTACCCATTTTAAACAAGGTGTTTTGTATGTAGTAGGAGTGGTGTAATATGTTTAATTGGACAAGTCTAAACTCCGACTGAATGAGCACTTCTTTTGGAGACACTTGGGCCTCTCTACCTTTTCATAGTTTTCTAGGCCGTTCAGATCTTTGGTCCATTTTTCCCTTAGAATAGCAGAGCGTCAGATGTTATTGATCAGTTTTTATATGTCTGGGATATTGGTTGTGTGGCATAAATTAATCTAGCAGTCTGTCCTCTAGAGGTTCAGGATTCGGGAGCTCTGTCCCCCTCATCAGCACTGCTTGTAGTGCATATTTTATTTGCAAATATCTGGAATGATTCAGAGGGGACTAAGTCCTCTTCACGTTGTAGATCGATAAAACTAACAACATCTCCTCGAGACCAAAAATCTCCTACCTGAAAGAGGCCATTGAGAGTCCACTTGTCAAAGCCAGCACGTGTCCCCAAGGAGCCCAACTCTGCTGGATCCCACAGGGGAGTCGCTTGTGTGATTTTGTCCTTCCAGCCCAGTGCCCTTGTAGCTGTGTGCCAAAGGTGTCTGGACTTCGTGCATTTGGGGATTTTCCATATAGAGCACTGAGATGCCCTCTTAGGCACATCCTCTGTCTGTCCATGCGGTATGAAAGCTCAGTTGTGCAGCCCAGTAATACTTTTGGATGTTAGGAAGGAGGTTTCCACAGTCATACCATCCCCTAGTGAGTATATGTAGGGCTATACAGGCTTGACCTCTATCCCATAGTAGCGTTCACTTTCTAATGTCCTAAAGTATGAATTGCAAACTAGATAGGGCTTATTTTGCAGATTGTGTAGAAAACAAGGCAGGGGCATCATCTTAAGCAAAGCAGTTTCCTCAGGAGCGACAATGGTAAGTTTCTACAATGACGAACATCGCTTTTCAGCCTTTTCAATGGAAGGCAATATATTTCTATAAAAAATTAGTTCTGAGTCGTTTGTGATATAGATTCCAAGGTAGCGGAACCTCTTGGTGACTATGACTACCTTCCAGTCATGGGGTAGTGTGGGCGTAGGCCCCTTCAGGATATACAGGGAGTGCAGAATTATTAGGCAAGTTGTATTTTTGAGGATTAATTTTATTATTGAACAACAACCATGTTCTCAATGAACCCAAAAAACTCATTAATATCAAAGCTGAATATTTTTGGAAGTAGTTTTCAATTTGTTTTTAGTTTTAGCTATGTTAGGGGGATATCTGTGTGTGCAGGTGACTATTACTGTGCATAATTATTAGGCAACTTAACAAAAAAAAATATATACCCATTTCAATTATTTATTATTACCAGTGAAACCAATATAACATCTCAACATTCACAAATATACATTTCTGACATATAAAAACAAAACAAAAACAAATCAGTGACCAATATAGCCACCTTTCTTTGCAAGGACACTCAAAAGCCTGCCATCCATGGATTCTGTCAGTGTTTTGATCTGTTCACCATCAACATTGCGTGCAGCAGCAACCACAGCCTCCCAGACACTGTTCAGAGAGGTGTACTGTTTTCCCTCCTTGTAAATCTCACATTTGATGATGGACCACAGGTTCTCAATGGGGTTCAGATCAGGTGAACAAGGAGGCCATGTCATTAGATTTCCTTCTTTTATACCCTTTCTTGCCAGCCACGCTGTGGAGTACTTGGACGCGTGTGATGGAGCATTGTCCTGCATGAAAATGATGTTTTTCTTGAAGGATGCAGACTTCTTCCTGTACCACTGCTTGAAGAAGGTGTCTTCCAGGAACTGGCAGTAGGACTGGGAGTTGAGCTTGACTCCATCCTCAACCCGAAAAGGCCCCACAAGCTCATCTTTTATGATACCAGCCCAAACCAGTACTCCACCTCCACCTTGCTGGCGTCTGAGTCGGACTGGAGCTCTCTGCCCTTTACCAATCCAGCCACGGGCCCATCCATCTGGCCCATCAAGACTCACTCTCATTTCATTAGTCCATAAAACCTTAGAAAAATCAGTCTTGAGATATTTCTTGGCCCAGTCTTGACGTTTCAGCTTGTGTGTCTTGTTCAGTGGTGGTCGTCTTTCAGCCTTTTTTACCTTGGCCATGTCTCTGAGTATTGCACACCTTGTGCTTTTGGGCACTCCAGTGATGTTGCAGCTCTGAAATATGGCCAAACTGGTGGCAAGTGGCATCGTGGCAGCTGCACGCTTGACTTTTCTCAGTTCATGGGCAGTTATTTTGCGCCTTGGTTTTTCCACACGCTTCTTGCGACCCTGTTGACTATTTTGAATGAAACGCTTGATTGTTCGATGATCACGCTTCAGAAGCTTTGCAATTTTATGAGTGCTGCATCCCTCTGCAAGATATCTCACTATTTTTGACTTTTCTGAGCCTGTCAAGTCCTTCTTTTGACCCATTTTGCCAAAGGAAAGGAAGTTGCCTAATAATTATGCACACCTGATATAGGGTGTTGATGTCATTAGACCACACCCCTTCTCATTACAGAGATGCACATCACCTAATATGCTTAATTGGTAGTAGGCTTTCGAGCCTATACAGCTTGGAGTAAGACAACATGCATAAAGAGGATGATGTGGTCAAAATACTCATTTGCCTAATAATTCTGCACTCCCTGTAGATCATAGACTCTTGCCAATTTATCGTATAGCCTGAGTAGTTGCCAAACGATGAGAGTAAGTGCATTTGCCTGTATATTGTAAAATATGGGTCCGCAATATATAGCAGTATGTTGTCTGCATAGAGCAATATTCTGTCTTCTCAATCATCCATCTAGTGGAGGCCACATACTAGCAGATGTGGGTGAACCCAGGCTGCAAGAGGCTTTAGAACCAATGCAAATATTAAAGGTGATACAACACATCCCTGTCATGTGCCTCATTGTAGTTCGAACATCTTAAAACACCCCCCATTGATCTGCACCTGGGCAAATGGGCCGGAGTATAAAAGGGGCACCCATTTTAGAAAGCTCTGGCCAAAGCACAGGCTGGCCCAATTTGAACATGTAGGTTCACTCCACCATATTAAATGCCATCTTTGTGTCTAGCGACAGTATTAGGTTAATAACCTCCAGGAAATCACTCTATCTGAACACGTCATAAAGACACCTCAGATTAAGGGAGGTGTTTCTGCAGGGCATAAATCTTGATTGGTCTGGGTGGACCAGAGTCCTGATCAATTTTATTAAATAGGAATCCAACACTTTAAGCAGAATCTTAACTTCTGCATTGAGGAGTGGGGATCGGTTGCTGTGAAGAGCATTCATCAGGGGGTTTGTCCTCCTTGTGAATTACCACAGTGGAGGCTAACCTTTTGATCTCGCAAAAGCATGCTGAGCTTGTGCCTGTTTACGTACGTGCAAAGGAGGTTGTATAATGTAATTTGTTAGGACTCAGGGCCTTACCAGACATTAGATCATGTATGGCCTGCACCATTTCCTCTTCTGTTATATCCTTCTCAAGCAGAGCTCTAACAGTAAGTGAAAGACTTGGGAGACAAATATCAGCAAGGAGTTCCTTAGAGTTGTTTGCTGTGGCGGAAACTGTTTGTGAATAAAGCTGGGCATAATAGGTGGCAAAGGCATGCACTATCACTTGCTTGTCTCTGACTGGGCACCATCATCAGCCATAACCTCCAGTACCCAACGGCTAGTCAGGTCTCTTGTCTTACCACGCCAAAAGTTTTCTGGCCTTACAGCCCACCTCGCAGAGGTGATGCTGGGTGGTTCGGGTACACATGTTTGTGGCATCTACAGCTGCATCTTTTTATTCTTTCAATTTAATGAGGAATGCATGTCTGGTATCAGGGCATGGCTGCACTATTAGGCTTTTGTCCTACACCTGGATTTCTCCTAAACATGTTACATTTTTGGCCTCTTGTCTCGTTTATGCCCTACTATCAAGGTGAGACAGTGCCCTTTTATAACAGTCTTATATGCCTCCAGTAATGACTGAGCAGAATCAACTGAGCTGTCGTTGTCAGTAAAATATTCCTCTGTTATTGAAAGGAGAATTTTCCTAGTATGCAATATCTTGCGGACCCAGGGATTGAGCACTATGTTTCCAGGGGCTGAGCATCTATGTAACACAAATTCCACCCACACAGGGAGTGTTTGTTATTCCTTGCGCCAAATGTCCGGCCCCTGAATAGTTTTGTAGTTGATGAGTGAGGAGATAATCTGTATGTGAAAGGCTACCATGTACTCCTGAGTGGGTTGTGTACGGTTGGGCTTTGGGGTTAAGTGCTTGCCAGACTTCAGTCAAGCCTAGGGAAGTCAAAAACTCTGCTAGCACATGACGGGTAGAGCCTGCCGGATTGTGGGCGGCCATTGATCTTGTTGATCAGACAGTTGCTTTGAAGTTGTCCACCATTAACAATTTGCCATCTGGCATTTGGAGTAGCAGAGCACTTAAGTCTGGGAATGTGTTGTCATGGAGGTGGGTCGGAACATAAACCGAGCAAATGTTGGGGTTATTTCCCCCCATATCTATCTGACCAAACCTGACTGTGTGTCAGTGACCTCTATTTTAACATGTCCATACCTCTGAAGCCCGCATGGGCAATCATTTTATAACCCCTTGATTTAAGGGGCCGTGTGTAGTACCTAGCATATGAGTCTCCTGGAGCAGGACCACATTGAGTGCTAGACGTTTGAAGTACTGCAGGACAGGCCCCACTTTATCTTATCCCCCAGGCCTTTTACATTCCAGGGTAACCCCTTCAAATTTGAAGTATCAGAGTATGCTTTCATAAAGGTGTGAAGGTCGTCGGGTACAGTAGCTAAGGAATACCAGAACAAGTACAGGGGTTTGTGATAGGATATACGGTGTATGGATGACAGATATTGTAGTGATGGTAATTTATTTGACCACTAAACTCTCAACCAAAAAAAAAAACAGTAGCAAACAAACATCCTTCAAACAAACCCATCCTTACTTCGCCTTGCCGCAGTCACTCCCGGCTGTGCCTCCGTGCGGGAGTTGGGGGGCCTCCTTTTCTTCCAGGCGAAGGATCACTGTTGCAGCGGTGACAATAAGTCATCAAAGGACTCTAGCCCGCGGCACCAATCAAGTGCAGCCCCAGCAGCACGAGGCTTCAAGAGCACACCGTCTCTCCCGATTGATGGTTGTGCGGGCTGCTCACTGGAAGCCGCAGCTCCACACACGACGCCAGACTGCACCTTGCTTCCAGCACTTCACAGCTCTCCCTGATACAACAGTGGACGTTTTTGGTACCCCTAAGACCTCTGGATATAAAGGCAGGGGCCAGAGGGTTGCTCTGGGCAGATGGTTGGGCGGATTATGGGGGATGTATCAGGTGGGTGCCGGGAGCCGCCCTAGAAAGAGGCCCACCCGCCTGACTACCTGCCTGCAAACCCCCCACCCCCCTGAATTTATTGTATTGTTGAAAAGATTTTTGAAAATGTTTTAACCAAAAGTAATTATTAATTGTGTATAGAAATAAATAGTAGGAAGAACACGACAATGCTGAATACTTCTCAAGAAAATAACAAATGCCGAGAAAATTATCATGAGGATGGAGTGCATTATCAGAAGTATAGAAAGGTGGGCAGTAAGGCTTGTGCAATTCATCATGTTATAGTAATGTTTGTATGGGGAGACCGTTGGGTACAAGTGTGTCAATATTAAGTATAATGCTGCATAAAAGAAGTCCACATAAGACTATAAATTGATGTCGCCATTCCCTTATAATCAGAGTATTACTGTCAAGAAATTGCCTCAGAGTCAGTAATCTTGCCAGCTTAATAAGAGCAAAAAGGAGCTATTTGAGATGGGCTAAGTAGTATTCCTTATGTGGATGAAGACCGTGCAATGTCAAGTTATTGATCTTTTGGAAGGCTTGTGACCTAGCAATTTGAATCTTTATTGCAGTTAATAAATCCATGGGCTGTGTCAAAAGCGGGCGTAAGGCATTCAAAAAGATGTCTTCATTGGACCTTGCATGAAACCTTTTATAGGTGTATTATATAGATCCTGTACTCATTTATCATGGTACAATTCACAGTTGTGGCACAATAATAATTTTGTGACTTAAGATGCTCTTAGATATTTCATCTGTCGTAACCAGTTTGTAGAGTCTGTCAGTCCATCTGTTGACTAAATGCGCAGATTATCATTCTGCCCCTCTTTCAATAACCAGTGTACTCCGCAGATAATACCTTCACTATTTAAGGTGACAGGTACATCTGCAAAATTAAATTAAGTCAAATTCAAACTTGAGTTGGGGACATATAGAAAATAATTGGGAATCTGTAATTACTTAAAAAAAGACACTATGCGAGGGTAGATTATAATGAGACAAAATCGTACAACATATTGATATGGTCCTTTGAACGAATCTTGCATGAATGAATTATGAGAGAAGCTAAGCAGTAATAGGTTGTGCTTAGGGCCACTGAAATTATGCGGTTGTGCAACCTCAACGTTTTTATCATAATTATGAATTTTCTGCATTTGCCACATAATCCATCATGTGTTGCATAATCTTCAGATTTTCTAGCTCAGACGATCCAAAGTTACTAAAATACAGCAACACGTGATGCCACGAAGATGGAGGCCTTTTGAAAGTTGACAGTCATCTTTTTGTTGCTTACTGCTATGTTTGGGTGATAAACTTGTACTTATGAGGGGCAACCTATGCACAGATAGTGTTAACAAGTGTTGAAACGAGAAAATAATCAAGTAATACTATCACAAAACGCGCCACATTACACTGCATAATTTGCCTTTTCCTGGTAATTTAGTCAGCACTGCCGCATAATTTGGCCTTCCCCTGCCGCACAATTCCAGTGGCTAGAGGTGGTCTAACAAGAGATGTATTGAGTGAGTCTTTGAATCCGAAACCTTTTTTGATTAATGACCGAATATGTGAATAAATAAATAAAAATGTTTTAATCTAGTTCTAATTAAGTATTGTGGTTCAAAGAAATTGGGAGAAGATGTTAGATCACCACATAAATTTAAAAGTAGATATAGAACAATTGCGTACTCTACAACCTATGAATGCCAGCATGCAAAAGCCAACCAATAATAAAATTTGAGAGAGGAAAGAACTAGCTTGAAAAAGCTAGTTGTTCCTATGAGCACCTTCTTGATAGTACAACTTCCCTGAGCCCATAGACATAGTCTGTTTCATTTATGTAGGGTTTCAGTTAAAGAAATTAACAAGTTTAAACAGTTCATGCAAGCTGGTGGACATTTTAACTTCTGACTATGTAATGGATGGAAAATTACATGAATCAAGAGGGGGCTTTGTTAGTGGACAGAGTATGTGTTTTGGTGATATTTAGCACATAGCCAGAAACAGCACTAAATCAGGCGGACTCTTGTTCTGTAGCTGGGACGGCATTTAATCAATGGGAAGAGAAAGTTGTGATGTCTACATAGGCAGCAGTTTTACGCGATGCACCTTTGAGAAGCAAAAGCGATTGTTACGAGACTAAGGTGTTCCAAGTAAGTTTCCAAATGTAAGGCAAAAAGTTGTGGGGTTAAAAAAAACACATCCAACACTAGTTCCTCAGAGTATGGGGAATCTCTACTAATGTCCCCCTGAATATTAAGTGGGCACACTAATGTGAGGCTCCCCATACCGCGCACAACTATATTTATTTATTTCCACTTACAATGTGGCATCCCACCCTCATGCGTAAGCCTATAAGCCCTTAATAACAGTCAGACCCTCATCCCTGGCTGTAACACCCTGGGGCTTCCAGGACAGCTGGGCAGCGTTTCAACGTCAGCCCCCTCTGTACTGGTTGCGGTGGTGGGCTTGCATGGGCATCACCATGTGTCTCCTGGTGGGGCCATTGCTCGAAGGAGAGAGGTACATGGTGGTCTGGAAGGCACATGATTCACTAGGTCGAGCTGCAAGGTGGTTTGGGGAGGTGGCCAATGCTTCCTGCTCAGTCGGAAGTGGACTGTGGAATGGTGGGGGTAGAGGAATGGGGTGGGTTATGGCAGCCCTGGAGGCAGAGGTTGCGCTCGCTTGCCGAGCGCCTGGCAGGGGTCGACACTGTCGTCTTCTGGAGAAGAGTGGAACCGATGGGCCCGGCAGGTTCCCCAGTGGATGGCGGGGTCTGCTGAACAACATCTGTGCATAGTGACTAGTTGTGGCTGGCTGAGCTCTGACGGTAGTGCCTTGGACTAGTGAGTGTGACCATACCCATGCGGCCTAGAAGTGAACAATAGGTACCTGGGGACTGCAATGGTTGGGGGAAAGGAGGGAGGGGTGGTGGAGGGGTCTTTGGAACAGGAGGATATGAGATCAATCCCAGTAATTGCTTGCTGCTCGTGCCACTCAGTGTGATCTTTGCACTGGGAGGGTCGGTCTCACTTTCATCCATTGGAAATGCATTATTTGGCTGTGGGACCCCCTGGCTGGTCACCCTCACTCCCCCCACCCTTTTGATACAAGTTAAACAGACTCCACCTTTAGCATCTTTATCAATGCATGCTGATACTCAGCCTTGTTCTTACGGGCGTGCTTTGTCTGCGAATGTGGGAACTGAGGTGTGAGACTTGGCAGGCAGCGTGGTGCCAGTGGTTCTATAGCAGGGCTGTATTTTTGATGATACTTCGAGTTACCAGGCTGGCTAATGCAAGATACTACTTTGCTGTGCTGATCCAGTGATCCCAGTCCCTCTGGGGCTCCAGGGGTGAGTATCACGTTCAAAGCGACGGAGTACCTAGACCAGCCACATCGGCTAGTGATGTGCGTGGCGAATCCTAGAAAGAGGAGGTGTTGTGCTGGCCTAAAGGGCAGCATGGGAGCAGCTGATCATGAATGAAAAAGTTGAGCTTTGATGCCAAGAAGGAGGCTAGGATAATTTTGGCTGATCGGTCTGAAGCGCCTTCTGAGACGTCTAAACCAGACATTCAATCTCTCCTACCTCAGATGCAACTGAGTTTGATCTCAGCTGACACTAAAATTGTCTTACTAATCCAACATTTCAATACTTTGGCTTCGGGGCTAGCTAAGCAAGAAAAATGTATCTCAGCTGCTGAATTGTGTATCTCAGGAGTAGGACACATGCAAAAAGTCCTCAATGTTATTCAAGGGAAAAATGAGGATGTCGAGGCCCGATCTTGGTATAACAGTTTGCAAATGGTGGGCCTTCCTGGGTCCACAAACACAGGCAATGTGACTGACTTTGTTGAAAACCGCCTCTAAAAAGTCTTTGATAGAGATGTTACCCCCACCTCTATTTGTGGTGGAATGAGCTTACCCGTCACTGGGACAGTTGCCACCTCCTGACGCTATTCCTAGACCGATTTATAGCCTGTCTGTTGAGTTATCTAGATCGTGATTCGGTCCTACACCTGGTCCACGTGAGGCAGCCCTTTACCTATGAAGGCACCATGCTCTCCATCTGTCCAGACTTCACTCAAAAAGTGAATAAACAAATATACATTCTGGTTAAAAGTAAACCATGGCAGGAAGGTATCCCTTATGCAGTGTTCTACCCAACACGCCTCAAAGTTAACTTAAACAATAAGCCATACATTTTTAATGATCCACACTCGGCTTCATAATTTCTAAGCAAAGTCAAAAATTGAAGGTTATCCCTGTCCAGCAGTCCGTCAGGACCGCTGATGCAGACTTAAGTGACATTGAGTCATACTGTTTTTTTAAGGCATTCGTGGATGTCCAACTCGCGCCCTTGTTAGGGTCATGAAACATTCTCATTGTCATCAAACAGTGCCATTCCTGCTGACCCGGTGCTGCGCTTATTAGTAGATGGGGCATATCCGTGCAGGATTTTGGCTTGTCTTCCCACCAGAGTCGTACTTTTCATTTGCGATAGCTGTCTTGTATGTTACTGTTTTATTTTGTGTCCTGCTTGTGAAAAAATCTATGTTTAGTATGTGGAGCATATGGACCTACGTATACTATTATGCCCATATATGACCTCGGGAAGTGCCCATTATTACTGGGAGCCACTCATTGCCTTTGCTCTGGTTTCCTCTATAGGGAGCCCCCTACCACATGATTTTATAGACTGTGGGCGCTTTCCGGGGAATGGGAGGGGGGCGGGCTGCTGTGGGTGGGCGGTTAAACTACAATGCTGCTTGCTTAATGCACTACCATGCTTGTTATATTGCTGAGGTATAGGATGGCAGACGAGGGGGAACACCTCATACAGATTCAGAATCTAAAAATATTACATCCGTGAACTTACCATCCTGGAATATACAGGAGGTGGGTTACCCTCGTAAGGCGAGACAAATGTTAGTGTGCCTAGACTGCCACAAGGTCGTCATATTACTCCTTTAGCAGACACACTTTGGGCCACATAAAACGCTGGTGTTCGCCACAAGCTGGAGTTGTTACATGTTCTTTTTATTCTTCTTAAGCATGGGGGACAGCTGTTTTGGTCATTGTTTATAGCCACAAAGTCCATAACTACTGTGAATACATACGGGCCTAATACTGATGATCCTGGGTTTGTTTAGAAAGCGTGGGACCAGTGTGATCTATTGTCTCCTGGGGCAGTGCTTTCAGGGGGAGACTTCAACTTAGTCCTAGACAGACACTCAGGTAGCTCTCACCAGCTCACTCACATTCACCATGCTGCCTGTAGGGTGCTTCGGGATAATGGATACCCATGCCGTTCTAGACCTTTGGTGCAAAATGCATCCAGGTGCACCCGGGGGCACACCTGTTTCGACCTCACATGGCACCTGGACGTGACTTGATTACTGGCTTGGTACTTGCGACATTAGAAACAGGGTCATGCATGCTGATCATCTCCTATGCACACATCTGATCATTCGCCTGTTTTGCCTCCTATCACTATACGAGACTCCAAGTACTGTGCCTTTGCTTGGCACCCCCCCCCCCTTTTGGTCCTTACTAATACAGCGTTTACTGAAGAGATTTGAGATGTGATTTTTAGATGTTTCTCTTTTAATGAGGGATCTGTTGCATCCTCTGGGCTGCCAGGAAGCACTTAATGCTTATTTTAGGGGGATATGTTTTGCTAAACAACACTGAGTGCAGACGTCTGTCTGCACTCGTTTAAAAGTCTTGAAAAAAAGCTGCGAGCCCTTGAACACCTGTATGGTTGCGACTCTTCGATCGCTGTTGTGGCAGATATCCGAACCAAACTTGTTGAGTTTAAAGAAGAGGCCGACATGGAAGTTATGAGCTATGACTCGGAGACTACCTTTCAGGAATCTGTGGCCTATTATTCCAATTTATGTGAGACCCACCACTCTCCCAGTGCAACAGACTATGCTGCCTACTTTGATAGAGCGACACTGGCCTGGTTTGAGGGGTCCCTTTGTCTCTTCCTTGAAAATTCCATTACCCTGGAATAAATTTCTAAGGCCATGCCTGGCTTGCACACTGGTAAGTCACTAGGAGGTGGCTGGTTTACAGCTAAATTCTATAAAGCTTATGCTAATATTTTGGCACCCTTTTCCAACTGCTAGATTCGGAGATATGGGAGCGTGGCATGCCTCACAAATTTTCACACTTTCATGTGAACAGGGTGAACAGGGTGGTCTGGCTGCACCCGACTTCCAGCTGTATTCTCTTTGTGCGCAAGTGCAGTATGCATATCATTGGTTACATCTGGCATTTCTGGCCCGCTACCTACACTTACAGGACAGCTGCAGAGGTAAAAGAGCTGAAATTCACACAGTGGTGCATACACAGCTAGCATGTGATGGTATACACAGATGATATGGGAGGGACAGATTGTACACACCCCATCAGGGCCTCACACATTTTCCCATATTGTGACGTACATTTGGTTTAAACACACTGACTATGCTTACCTCTTTGGGTGGGGAAGGGGGGTTTGGGGGTTGGAAACTAGGAGTCACTTGTTCCCACATCATTAGTTCATTTTGGCCTTGGATGTGTCAGGCCGGGCGGGTGCCAATGCCTTGGACTTGTTTCTCTTCTTACCGATTCGGGCGAAATGCAAAGAGCACTATTCCGAATTTGCGTGTGCACCCTATGAATGTCAAGCCCTGAAAGTTCTACTCACGCCAGGCTCTTGCAGACACATGGTCAAGTGTTTGTAAGCCACAATACAAACCATGATCCTGATTATTGCACCGGAAACAAGGGATGCTTGGGAGAGAGATTTGGGTGCCACTATTACCTCAAAAGATTAGGCCTTCTGCTATGCGCAGGCTTGAGCTCTGCTTCTCCCCCCCCCCCCCCCCCCCCCCTCACCCCTCCTCCTCCCCCTCCACTCCCTCCACTATGGTCGTTGGTTCCTAATTCACTTTTAAGTTCCTCCACTATTGCACCCCGCTCCAATTATATACGTGGATCAGGCGATCAGCATCTGATTACTTCCACTGTGGCATATCTGAGGCAGGCTTTATCCACAGCTCTTGGCTTTGTCCCCTTCCCCCACCCGCTGTAACCACCTGTTGGTCTCAATTATTTCAAGCCTTGCCCCAAATAATTGATAGGCAGCTATCACCATCACCTAAAATGTCCCTACAGGGATGCACCCAAAGCAAAACACAGGAAGAATGTTGATATCTCTCCATTGCCTTATTGATAGCAAAGTGGCGGGTGGCTAGCCACTGGGGGAGGGTCAATCGGCCTGTGATGTCTGAATGGTTGCACAACTTAGTACATGTCCAACTGTTCTGGACAATATATTCTCGTCTGACACCTCTTATAAGCAGACAGAAGGATATTTGGGATCGACTGTCGCGCCATCCCCTCAGGGACGATATACATGCCCTTGATGGATACCTTGGCTGAGAACAGGCACGGCTGTACTGTCGGTTGACCACACCAATGTCATCGTTGGTGGCTGGTCCATCCAGGGTGAACCCATATTCGGGGTTGACATTAGTTTGGAAGTTATGATTGATATCTCCAGCACTATATGCATTCTTTGTATTCGGTGTGGTTGGTTTATTGAAACAAAGTCCTCTTGGACTTTTGACGTCTTTCTTTATTCAGCTTAGCGTATGGTTACATCAACACGGCATTCTATGTTGTGCTGGGCTTTAGTGCAAAGCATTGTACTGGTAGTTGTCTATGGCAATGTTGTTTCTGTTGCTCTGTTCTTTTAAGACATTGTACTTACCCATTGCATCTTAATACAGCAATAAATTAAAAATAAATGTTGCTTATGACTATTGGTCGTAAGCTGATTAATTCAGATCTGCAAGAGAGGGCCTATTCAACGTGCAACGGGCACATCCCAGGAGGACAACCGTGAGCTGAGTTAATATCAAACACAGTTGTTACTGGATTAGTATTGTCTATTGCATTGCTTTGGGTTACAAAACTGTGTTGCATTGGGCCTACCCTCTGTAAGTGCAGATTAACTCTTGCTGGCTATAATTTTGGTATATGTTTTGGAGTCAGAATAAATAAGTGAAATTGAATGATGTGACCTGCAAGTTGGAGGATAATTTGTCCTTTTTTAAGGAAAACGACTACCTAAGTTTCCACCAAAGAAGGCGAATTATCTAGTGGTTACTGTTAAAATAATTAAAGAGAAACACTTAGAAAGGAACCTGAGTTGCTGAGGGAAGGGAATCTGAGCCAACAGCCTTTTTTTTCTGATTGTCTCCACTGTATGATGGTGTATCATTGTTAAATGTTACATATATAATTTCTGTAATATGAGGCAGTTTGGTAGGAGGTAGGCCTCTTGTCCGTCTGATGGAAGTTGTAGTATAATATAATATCCTTATCTTGTACGGAGTTTCCTTGAGCATTGCACATTGCCTCAATATAATTTTTGTGACTTTTCTTTAAACTTCTGTACATTTTGAATGCTGGTTTATCACTCAGATTTTGTCTGTTCTCAAGATATTTGAAACCATTCTGTCCAGCCACTTTGTCCCACAATTGTTAAAGGAGCATTTTGACTTTGCTTAGGTAGTTAAGGAGGGCTTCTTGAGCAGCTGTTACGTCATGATTGAATAAAGAACTCATGAATACAACTTCTGATTCTTTAAAGATTATTTTATTTGCTATGTTGTGGATTTCTCTGTTTTAGCTATGGAAATTAAAAACTTAAGAATGGCATATTTTATAATTATTTTATACAATCCTAGACCATACTGGGGAAGCAGAGTTTTTGTTTATTATTAAATAAAAATATGAGTAAAATTATTTGACTTTATTCATATATGTGTAATAATTTGGGTCTGCAATGTCATTTCTATCAATAGTCCACCTACAAATGGGTATGTGGAGATTTTAAGTACCTTTCTGAAATATGTGATGCAAGTGAATTGTGATCAGATGCCACCAGATGGTGTAACTGAATTGATACGGATTGAGTGGAATTCTGTGACTCCAAAACACATTTGATCTTGAGAACCACTTCCGGTGTGCTAAATAATAACCAAATCCAGGTTGTGTGGGGCGACAGAGCTGGCAAACATCCACAAAATCAAGGGAAAACATAATGTGTAGAAAAGCAGCTCGAGAATGTCTCATCTAAATGGATTCAGTAGAGTCCTTGATGGGCTTGATGGCCAAGTTGATGATGCCACATAAAAAGTTAAATATTTTAGATATTTTAGATACCCTGTCTATGAACCAGAGTCCATTGAAATCACATTTAATACTGTGGCATTATCTTTAGACGGTAAAGCAACACTACCAGTGATGGGTTCTTCTTGTGTGCCCCCATAATTCATATCAAGGCTGTTTGGGCTTTGCATAGTTGAGCCTGGACAGATGTGTTTCCAGAAGGGACACAACCACTGAAGTACTCTATCCTAGTCATTCTCTTAAGAAACTTGGTAGTGTATGAGAACCAATGTTCATCTTCAAAGATAACATTTGTATACTAATTGAAATTGCTTATCTAAGTTGTGTTGTTTGGTCTATAACTTAAACTAATAAGATAAATTGTTCTACTACTGCAGTGAAATATCACTTCATTGTTTGTTGGCACCCAACCCTTATCTGCCCCTTACTCATCCTTGAAGTTCCTGCCCAGTCTGAGAGGACAAGGCCTTATCCTCATACCAGCCCCACAAAGGTTTAGGACAGAAACGACCTCCCAAACATGCATCCCCTATATCAGTAGTAGTATAAAGCAATAACTGTGGCGGAGAGAGAGTTAATTGGCTTGCATTAAAACAGAAATTATAACCAATTTATTCTTTATTAATATAAGAAGGATGAAAAAACCCACTATGAGGGAACGGTAGCTATCCTCTTAGACCAGTGCAATGCTCAAATCAGTCAGTAACTAAAGTGCATTCCCTTCACCCACATTTCTAATAATGTTCTGGCATGATAATCATGGGTACAGTTAAGTACATGAGCCACTGATAGTTTTTTAGTTTGGATGGCTCTTGAAAGACCAGTGCTCCTGCTTCATAAAATCGCTTGATCATTTGTCAAAGTTTTCAATGAGGTTGTCCACCTTTAGCTGTATTTGAGGTGTGAGCAGCCTGATAAAGCAACTGGTGAAAGATTGTAACAGTATCCCATTATTACATTTTAGGAAAATCTCTCTTTAATAGGCAAGCAATGTGCCCTCTCGATCACCACCTTTTGAGCCTTCTGTGATACCCACCAGGCAAACATTATTACGGTGCAATTGATCCTGGAAATGTTAAACTTTAGTCAATCTCTTGAGATTTCTTCTGCTATTCAAACCTATGCTGCCTGGCTAATTGTAAGTTCTACTAACTTGCTTGTTCATTCTTCGACTTAAGTAGTCTGTGCCCCAATTAGTGGCATATGTTTGGAGAACTTACCCTCTGAGATCTGAATTTTTAAATGCCTCAAGTTGACAATTTATCCATACAAAACCATGGAAAATCAGCAGTTATATGTATTCTTATAGTTATACTTATCTGAAGAAACTATAACTCGTGGTGGAAAGTAACTTTAGGCAAAGAGTTATAGTTTCTTAACATAAGTATAACTATAACTGCAGAATTTCCTTGGTTTTGTATGTGTAAATTGTCAACCTAACTATAACGTCCCTGTAACCTTTTGATTTTTAGTATAAATGTATATATATACTAAAATAGTTCCAAAATATCGTCCAACAACCCCTTCCCACATCCACTTCATCAGGCAATCCGTCCCGTCTGTCACTTAACAATATCTTCTTTTTAAATAGTAAAGTTTTGGTAGGCAAAATAATATATTAAATATATGTCACTTCGTTTTTTTCTTTTGGGGTGGGGGATGTACGAAGAGATTTGCAGACAATCTTGTATTTTATGTGAAAAAAGTTTGTGCTCCTATATGTAATGCGACCCGCAAATAAATTGCTGTTCACACTTTTCAGTTTTAGATCTGTCTTGATAGAGCAGCAGTTTGCAATATATAGTTTTACCAATAATTTTAGGTATAAGTAGAGTAAGCTTTGGCTGAATAAATTACAATACAGTGATCAGTCGTAGAATAGTTTTGCCAAAAATCCTCCATGTTTTTTGGAACTACACCAGTCCCAAAAGTCAATGCTTTGAGACATTTCAAAAAGGTTTGGACATAAATCTTAAAGGTAGTGTCCGAAAGGGAGATCAGCCTATAATTAGCCAAGTCATTCCAGAAACGCGTCTGTGAATAGGCTTTATAGCTTGGCCTCTCCACAAATCAGTTATTTTACTGAGAATGAAACCCATTTAAAAAAACAGAAGTTAAATCATCCACCCAGCAGAGAGGCTTTGAACCAGACTTCTCTAGCGAGTAGCTTTCCGGTTACCTGTCAGTAACTCTCCTCTGTGCACCCAGACCTTCTACATTGGAACTTTTTGCTTGATTGCTTACATTAACATATGTATGATAGAATTGTGTATTCCAAGATCGCAATGTGTAGATTGTCGGAACTCATATGCTGATGTTTGGAGAAAAAAGGCTGAATCTCCAAAATATATTTAAAGGTGATTTTTGATTGATAAATCATGTGCGAAGACTTATTTCTAATACCATTACTTTTGTTTCATGGGCCCTGCAACTGTAGCTGGCACGTATATCCATCTGCATGCATTTCAAGTTCCCAATGCCTTTTATAAACGACTGCTTGCAACCCTCCTGACACACTGAGGTGATAACTGCTGGTTATGTTGGCCATGCTGAGCACTAATGTAATCTTGTATTATGTGGTCACTGTTACAGCACACATGATATTAGTAACTTACAATGAATTTTGCTTAACATAAGTAGCTGTTATTACAAAAAAGGTTGGAAGCCCCTGCTTTAAACAATACTTTTGGCAAGCTATCCAAACCCCACCTCACGACTATTTCACATTATTTATTATTTCAGATATTATCCCTGTTTATTGTTGCACCATTAAATGGTCACTCTTCAAAATATTAGTGGTGGGTCCTGCCACTGTTTTTCGGACTGGGTTCCTCTATAAATTCATTGGACTTCAGATAATTGTGCTTCCAAATATGCATGAAAAATTACAATCTCTTTGTTCTGCAGAATTGCTTGATGCAGTTCACTCCAATTTAGCTAGTTAAAAAGGTCTCCTTTGCCAGTGCCTTATCTGTTTATTTCTCCCACTTCATTTTGTTGGTAGCTGCATCCTGCAGCAAGGATGTGCCCTGGGTTCAAAATATTTGTTACTGGGTTAAACATGAAGAAGTGATAAAACCTGCCTAAAATGTGTGTACAAATGCTATTATATAATAATAACAAACCCGCATTCTTTGGCTGCTCACAAAGCCCTGACATAAAGACAAAGGGCCCAATTACGACCTTGGAAGAGGGGATTACTCGTCACAAATGTCACGGATATTTCGTTTGCCGTATAACTAGTTTCTTTTCAGGACAGAGTCCGAAGATTAAGGTGTCGATGAGAAGAGCAGAGCCCCTAGTCACCATTCACAAATGCCTAGTACCACGAAACCTATCTAGGACCACTTGCCCACAGAGGTATTGGTCAAATGCCACCCAAAGCCTTAGCAAGACCTTGCTTCAAATAGGACATTTATTGAATCATAGATAAAGGCTCCCATTGTTTGCGTAGCCAAGCATCCAAAAAGGAAGTAATTATGTGGTGTGCCTTCCTTTGTGGCAGGTCTGTCGGGCACTCTGGCCTGCTTCCGTGGAAAATGTTACGCATAAGGTGGTGTTAGCCTTCTTGTTACCTTGCTAACAGTTCCGGGTGCACCTTGCCGTGCTGTTACCATGGAGTGGGCGACTGAAGGCTGTCTGTGTGTTATTAGCCGAATGAACCTACTAGTAGAAAAGTGCCCTTCCGCTTGGTTTATTAGTACTCTTTTTGTAAACAGCTGTAGGTAGGACGTGCGCTCGACACAGTAAGAACTCAGAATATGTACCAATTCAGTCCTTTGCTAGTGATTGTGAGTTAGTAGTACGTTTTGTGAAATCTGAGGCGCACGCAGAGTGTGAGTGCCTCCTCGCTGAATGCATCCGTCTATATCAGTGGCCAGTACCGAACGGACGGTCGCAACTCTGCATGGATGCTTTTACACATTTCCTTTAGAGTGGCATTGCATTCTCATTTGTTGGCCGTTTGTCGTGGAGGGATTGTTCTACCTCTAGTCAATTGCCTCAGTTTCATTGTGGGATGTGACATAGCCTATGTAAACTATAAACTAACGTGTCCTGAACCTCCTATCTGTTGTACTTTATCCCTTGACTATAATTGTATGTTATTTCTATAAAAAGCAATAACATGGTTTTGAAAAAGGAGTGACATTCGCATTCAAAACTGTCCAACACCAGTGCCAGTGTTTATTTAATGTGTGGCATGTTCAGAGATGCAAGTTTTATTTTGATACTTTCCTTTGAATGCTTTTATTTCCTGGCGGGTGAGTCACTTAAATGGGATGTGAGTAAGAAAGGCGAATCACCAGAGGAAATAAATCAAAGGGGATTCATGCTGGAGTTATCTTATTTCTGTAGTCCCTACAATAACACGTACGAAAAGGAGAACTGTAAGCCACTGATGTAAGGAGAGATTCCTTCAGCGGAGAACAAATATCCCAAAAGAGCAGCAGTTCCAGCACCAGCTTGGGACAAACTATTTGGAACAAACTGTTTTGAACTTTCTCGTGCAAAAAACCCCATAAATATTGACATTTGTGCTACAAATGTTCTTCTTTGTCCGTGACCATTCTTTTATTTAATTTTGGTATAGGTTCCTGAAAACCACTATGCCCTTATTTTACACCCCACAAGCATATGTTGGGCCCACCTTCCCTATACCCGTCTCCTTCTTGCCCTCTCCTAAAGCAGGGTGTTCCCTCTTCACTTCTTAAGGCCACACTGTACGCCACTGCCTACACATACACAAATACCTACAAGAGCAGTACCCACAGCCCTGGTGCAGTACCTAACATCTACAATACATAAAACTCCAACTGCACCCTGTGTCAGCTATGCCTCATTAAACCTACACCTCTTACAACTTACACCTCATAAACCCTGCACCACCCCAACATCACCAACTCATTTACATTCTTCTCCACCCGCAGGCCTTTACTGAACTCCACGTACACCTCTTGCATCATCAACTCAACGCTCTGGGACCTCCACTACACCCTGTGTCACCACTTAGACCCATAATGCACGAACAGCTCAAACTCCTAATACCCCGTACACCTACTGCACCCAACATCCTATCCCATTCTCTTATCCTTATAACGTTTATCATAGAAGCACGTGATTTTTTTTATGACTTCCTAATTGGCTACATTTCAATAGCTTTTATATGAAATTTATGTTTTGCAAAGTTTGCGTGCTTTCTCCATGTCACTGACAAAATGATCAGTCCGTAATAACCAGCAGATCAATACTGCATTATTGATGTTAACAAATGACAGTTTCCATTCTAGTCATAATACAGGCTCAGCTACACCAAATTGAGGTAATCTGAATTTATGAATGATGAATGTACACGTGGTAAGGTCCATCATAGTATGGCTGACGAGCCAGCAAATAAATGTGGAAATGTGATATGATATGCTTTTCTTGAGGAGTCTACTGTTTATGGGGAAAATATGTTTCAAAAGAAAAATAATTATTTGGAGCGGATTGGCGAGTACTTGCGCAGAGGAGAAGGGTGCTGTCTTGAGTATCTCGAGCTGACAGCCCTCGACTCCTCACCCTGGCGAGACAGAACCGCTCCTTGTATGTCACCGAGCCAGAACAGGGCAATTAGTGACACTACTCAATGCCTCCCATCCCAAGACCAGAACCACTTTTTTTTTGTTTTCGGGTCTTGCATCAACACCGCATGCGCTGTCGATGCAAGACATTTTGTTTACAGTCAGTGGGCTCATAGCTTACTATTGGTGTGCTTTAGCATTGGACTTATTCACTTCCTTCCCGTTTCTCAGGAATGCATACATTATGTCCTCATCTTGTGTTTGCCCCTCCCCTTGGAGCATGGACCACATACTTGTGTTCATCCACTGCTCCCATTTGTTGGCTTCTTTTTTGGGTTTCAGCACTCCATATGACTGCTTGCGTTTTCATACCGTTTCCCATATATCCATCCATGTTGTTTTTTTCCCTTCTAGCACTCCTGTGTGCTTCTGTGAAACCCATTTCCATATTTCTCTCTTGTCCCCTCCCTCTCTGTATTCCTCCTTCTTTTTCCCCACCCCTTTTTGCCCTTTTTCCTCCTTTCCGCTTTGCATTCCTTCTTGTTTTTCTCCTACCATTTTTTTTACTACACTTTGGTATCATGCGAACTAGGTATCAGAGCACTTTACCTGAACACCAGTCGCATTACTCACGGTCACATTTATTTTGTTGGCACGTGGATATTCAGTGATTTGCCTAGTTTAACAGGATTTCAAGCCAATGCAGAGGCTGTTTTCCCATGTCCAAGTTTAGCAGCTCTGACCATAACCCAGACCCTTTCTCGTTGTTTCAACCCTTCCTCGGACCCAGTTGGTGTTGTTGTTTGCCAGACAAAAAAGTGCTAAGATGCGGCCAGCGCTGGCTTCGTCATAGCTCTTCCTCCCCCTTACTTTCAGCCGTGGTGCTATACAATACAGCTAAAAGACATTGCAAAGCCGATAGTGCTCACACCAGTAAGCCAATATGGCTGTGCGCTTGTTTGTTTCAAACCACTGTTGCTTTCTTCCTTTCCGGTTCACCCTGGTGACGTAGTGCCATGCCCCTTCTCAGATTCTCTCAGTTCTGTAAAGTTTGCATTGCTGTCACTTGTGCTGCTGCTAGTACTATAGCTCTTCTCTGTATGGAAGGAGCTTGCGGTGCTGCTGTGCAGCCATGTCTTCTATGTGGGGGGGGGGTACCTCTACTTGTGCAGCTGCTTGTTGTGGACGCATTCTGTGTACAGTACACGTTTGTGGAAAACCTTTCTACATTACAGAAGCCAAACCTGTTGGGTTTGTCAGCTTGCGATACATTATGACCAGTACCTGTGGTTATTTGGTTTGTAGTTTGTAGATTTACATTGAAGTCTTGATATTCACGATTAAAGTACAAAAATAGCAAGCATTGGTGAAGCCAGTAAGTCTCACCATCTTGTTACCTAATGGTTTGTCCAATGGGTTTAGCATTATGCCATTGTGTATATATTTTACGTAGGTTAAGACTTTGATTTTGTTGACATTTGTGAAATCTCCTTAACTTTTTTGCAGTTTTGTATTGTAATCGTAATTTAATGAGAATTGGTAAAGTCAAGAGGTCTTGGCTCTAAAAGACTGACTGAGCTTTTGGGTTTCCCAATTCTTTTTTTTTTTATTTATTTTTTTAGTATAGGAACACCAACACTTTATTTTTTTCAGCACTCTTTCTCATTTTTCTTCATCTTAGAAAATATTTTAATCAGTTTTGAATTCCTCTTCTATTAACGCTGACTTTTGAATCGGAAAAGTCCAGAGTATTTTCCCCTCTGCAACCCCAATCAGTGTTTGTAGCTGAAAATCATTTTTTTTTTTTGTTTCAGACATTTCTATTACGTTTTTATAACATTGCCATTGTAAATAGGAACATAATACAAGGGGTGCTCGTATACATCATACTGGGGATTATTCCAATACATTGCACATACAGTACTAATTGAATTTAAAATATCCTTAAATATAAAGATTACAATCCGATTAGGGAGTGGATATGTAACTGTGACAAATGGATATCCCCATTAGGATCAAGACAGAAAATACCATTCAGAAGAAGTGCACCTGCCCAAGTTGAAATACAGAAAAAACTTAATCCCCAACACTGAAAGAAAATAGGGGGCAGGAGAGGGAGAGAAAGAAAAAAGTTAGGACAGAGAAAATAGTTAAGGGAAAGAGCTATGATGCGTAAAGTCGGTAGTACTGTCAGAATTCCTAATCCACATCTAGGCACCATCTGGCGGCCAATCAGGAGCTGTTTATGAATGAGTCTTAAATATGGTTCTCTGGTAACAGCTAGGGTGGTTTACATATCTGTAGATATTTGTCTAGAGAATCCCATAGGCATCTTGAGCCGTTGGTGGAATTTAGTTTCGTTTTATGTTGTCAGCGCTTCTAGTAAAACATAACATATTCCACCATTTATTGGAGGGGACTTCCTAGTTTGAGTACCACTCCCTCATTACTATCTTGGTGCAAATCGCTGGTATTAGGTCTACGAGCTGTAGGTGTCGCCCAGGTAGTTCTGAGATGAGTGCAACCTGTTGACCATAGTGTAGTTGAGAGGTAGTAGACCTAAATAGGTGTCCCAAAGATGTCATGTAACAGGTTTTGAATTTTTTTTACCATACCGGTTGAACCATTTTACTGGAGAAGAGCACGTGTTCTAAGGAGCCTGTGCCATCTTTGTATCTCTGACAGATGTCTGACTTGGATAGGCCTAATTTATGTAGTCTAGCTGGTGTCCACTAGGTTTTATGTATGTACTAAAATCTAGTTTGTGCCACGGCTGGGGTGACTTTTGTTTTGAACGGGGAGATCCATATTTTCTTCCACATTGCCCCCGAGAGGGTTGAGTTACGTGGCGCTTGAGAGTAGGGAGCCCATTTCTTTTCCAAGTCCCTCACTAATCATTTATTGGAAGGTTCAAGTAATTTGCAGAGTTGTGACGTGGAGTACCCAAGTTTTTTGAACTTACAAAGTAGATCAGAGACGTGGTGGGGCTAGTTTTCTAATTATACTCTTTAATTTCAGAAAGTTGTGGAATTCGATGTCTGTTAGACCAAAGTTTTCCCACAGGTTAGGGAAGGGTATGGGGAGATGTTGTGTGCCAAAGTCACATATGTTGTTTATGCTTCTATTCCCCAGTGTTTCAAAAAGATTGTTTTCTCTTCCATTTTGATTTTATGATTGTGACATAGAGAAGCCTGTTCTGAGCCGGACATTCTCTTAGGTAACAGCTTACCTATCTGGTGAAGTGCAGACACTGTGTCATAAACCACCAAGGGCCCTGTGTTGCTTAGAGTGCCACTTAGTTTCGAGGTAAATCAGGAAGTCTGAGTCCTCCGTTAACTTTATTTAATTTCAGTGTGTTCAGGAGATTCTAGCTTTCTTGCCTTTCAAAAGAAATTCTGTTACAAGTTGGTCCGCCAGTTAAAAATGCAGAAAAGGCGACAGGCAACATACTTGAGACGAAATTGACCAGTGGGGCAAACATCATAAGTGTTTCAGCTCAACCACCCACCCCAGGCAATAAATTGGAGGGACCATGAATTCATTAGATATTTTATTTTGTATTTTGGATAATGTTTTGTTCCCGTTAATAGATGGTGAACATTTCATGTCTTAGCTGAAGTACTTACCCAGATTTTTTTTGTTAACTGTTTTTTTTAACCCCTCACTCCCACCCCACCCAACTCCCACCCCCGTTCAGTGGCAGCCTCCACTGAGTGACAGGCACATACACCCACCCCGGCCACTTTAACTTTAACGTCTATCTACACTCTAACCCCCGCCTACTCTCCTGGCCATCCCCGCCCCCTCCCCCAAGACCCTATCTCTTCTCTCAGACATCGAAAATCTGGCATGTGCTTTGTGCCCTATGTGTCCACTGAAAGCACTTACTTTGCTGAGCCACATGAGTGAAGCCAGTGTCCACTGGAAGCACTTTCTTTGCCGATCCACACGAGTGAAGCTAGTGTGTCTGGCACAATAGTGTTAATGGGCAGAGGAAGTGCATTTACATTCTTTGATTTTCAAAAACTCCCGGGGAGAAGTTTGTTTCTGAAAACCAAAAAAAAAATAATTATATGGAGCTTTCTTCCACAGTTTGTGTCAGAGGAGGGTGGGGTCACTGTTTGGCAAGCACAGGAAAAATACGTTTTTGCTGCCAACCAGCAACTCTGATGGTGGGGTGGTGAAAGTGATATTCTACTGGAATTAGCATGGCAGATTTAAATTAGGATGACAAATGGCAATATTTTCTTTTTTTGCTGCAAATAGAGAAAGAAGGAAAATGGAAGTGCTTTAGTTATATGCAGGGTCAATGGAATTATGTGGCAGGAAAAGACCAAATCATGAAGCAGGGTTGATCTATTAACGTGGCAAGAAAGGTCCAGTTATAAATTAATAACACCATTAGCTCTAACTCAAGCAAATGCGAGACCCATTGTATTGCAAATGCCTGTTTCCTTTTTGTGTGTTTTTGCGTATGCAGTTGCAACCATAACTTCTCATTTTTTATCAGAGTTCCTTATCTTACAGCACAGAATCTTAGATATGGCTCCTTTTATGGACCTCATCATGTATTTAGGTAATCTATTACAGGAACATGCTCAACACCAATGCCGATTGTGAAGAACTTGGCAAACCTAAGGTATTTGGACCTTATCCTATCTTCCAAAATACCATTGCTGTTTCAACTCTGTACTGTGTGTCACGTCCTAACAGTTTTACAGCAAGTTAGATCACATTTTGTTGCTTTCCCCCAAATATAATTTTTCCTACACCACCAAGGGAACACCTGAGTGAATATGCACTTAATAAAACATTTAACATAACCTATGTATGAATAGTGCCAACAGCACATGCCAATGATGTATTTATGGAATGAGCCTGTCTGTGTTCTCACAGGAGTGACAGACGAGTCACAAGAGGCTTGCACTCGCATAGTTGTCACTTTGTAAGAACTGGCAAGCGGTTTGCCCTGGATTTATATATACTTATCTTACACTTGAGTGGCCTTTGTGCAAAAGGTGCTTGAAGTGCAGTGACATGTACCAATGCTCTCATTTTTCACAGTGCACCAAGAAGGGGAAAATGATTTTGCTGATGTACTTTATTCCACTGACCATTCTTAACCATTACCTTTTAGTAAAAGAGATTAAGTACAAACAACACTGAAGTAATCTACTTTACAGTTGCAAGAGTGAGTGAAAGTTGGTATAATCTCATACTAAATTTTATTCGCCGCTAGGCACTTGCTAGCTCCTAGCTGGAGTTTTGACCAGTCATTTAGTTTTTAATGAAAAAAGAGAATTTGGTCCTTTGTACAAGGAGGGTGGTCAACAGTTCCAGAAAGGGGTTCTGCAACTGGCCAACAACAAGATGCTCTGAAAGTACATCATGCATTGATATACAGCAGGTTTTAGGAGATGCTAATATGGTAGGAAACGCAATGGCATGCATGTGGTGGTTTTCAGCAGATGCAAATTGGTTTGTGTAATTTCAAGATTACAAATACTCTGCTTATGACTTTTCTACTACTATTTTCTCAGGCAGAATTTTTTAGTTTTCATTTAAGCACTTCACCAGAGTTGTATGTTTTCCAGCTGTCTCCCTAGTGTGCTTCTCTTCGCACCCGTCTTCGCCCTGCAAGCTCTCTTGACCTTCTTCTCCACTCCCAGCTGCTGTTATCTAGCCAGTTTACTTCTGCCCACGCTACTTTTCACTCCACGCTGCTCTCTCTTATTGTTAGTTTGTTTACCTCCCGACAACTTGTGTCCATTCAACCCGCACACTAGTGTTGCTTCTGTCCCAGGCTTTGTTGCTTCCCACCCCATGCTTTGCGATTCAGCACCTCCCCCTCACCCGAGCCTCTGTAATGTTCCTCCTCCCGCAATCCACTCTGCCGACTTCACCCATTTCTTTCCCTTCGTATTTGACTCCCAGAGATGCTGAGGATATTTGTAGCTGCTTCCTCAGGGTCTAAATGATCTGCACGACTTTTAGATCAACATCGCTGGAGAACAAATAGCGCAGCCCCACTTATAAAAGGGGGGCGGGTACACGAAGAGCCCAACAACATACAATCATGAACTGGGGTGGAACAGTAGAGGAGGTAAGGCCCTCTGCGTACTTTCACTGGAGTACAGAACTCCCCCTACAGACCAGTAACCCAACATGTGCTCCTTCTCTCCCGGAGATGCTGCGGAGGAGCAAAGTGGTCACTCCTCTTTTCTGCCCTAGGAAGTTTTAGATTTGAGCCCAAAGACTTCACAGCTTTACATCATCACATTTTTAGGTCTTGCCTATGACACAGCATTCAGCTGCCATAGGTTAAAAAAACTACTACGGTGGACTACAGTACTTGACACTCAGTGGGTGGGAGGGCCTCTAAAAGGGGTGTGGCCTAAGCAACTAAGCACAAGGGTTAAACATGTGGATCCTGTGCTTTACAAGGCATGCTGCCTGACCAGCATTTAGGTGCCTCTTTGTGAGTTTACTGGTATTGCATCCAAACATATCACACAAAAACAAACATATGCTAAACCTACCACATCTACTGGGCCTCACAGTGCTTGTTAGCAATATTATATCATTGCCTAACAACAATGGTTTTGTTGTAAAATAATTAGAATTGGTACTAACAAATGGCAAATGAGACCATCTCTGTGTGCTTACTGGAGAGAAATCAAAGATTTGAATGAGAATGCTATCTGAACACTGTTATGGCCCACTGACTCTCACAATGTTTGGCCTGAGCTGCAGAGCTCTAAATTATGCCCCATTATGAACATATTCCCACAACCAGAACTCACCTGGACACCTAAATGCGGTACAGTTCATATGTATCATAGAAGCATTTGAAAAATGTCAGAAAGCCCTGGAAAGGTCTGAAAGCATTGGAAATGTGTGGAAAGCATTACTAATATATCAGCTCCTTAAAGAAAACAACAATGTGGACATCCAGGCTCTATTAGATGGCATGACCTTAAGGCCTCCATTAGAGGAGTTTTGATGCACCTTATGGCGATCAGAAATAAAACTACATATATATCTATATCTATGAAATTGTTGGCCCTAGAAGCGTAAATAAAACCGACAACTAACACAGACAGGATAAGGGATCAACTGCTTTATCAAAATCGCACAGACTACAATAAGAGTAGATCAAAATCTTGAGTAAAAGAGCACAAAAATGGATTGAAGTATCTACTGCTGGCAAAATCTTCACCAGAAATGAAGCTGGGAAAACACTGGCTAAGTGGAACACAATAAAAACAGATCCCTTATGAATGTTATTAGGCAGGCATTTGCTGTCGTCTACTCAGGGCTTCTTGGATGCCTTTAGAAATTGTTACTCTGACCTATACAAGGCCAACACAATCTCAATAGAAAAGTACAAGAAGTATTTAGGCTCCTGTGCCCTCTCCCACATTAACCAGTATGACCAACTTTCCTTCGAAGCATCAGTGAGAGGGAGGTTTTAAAGGCCATTCCCAGCACTAAAAGAGGAAAAGCACCAGGCCCCGACAGTTACAAAACATTTGCAAACCTGGTAACATTCCTACCAAAAGGGGCCTTCCACCAATTCGCAGTATCAGGGAGAGAGAGGGGGTTAAAGGGTGCTATCTATAGCACAGCAGCTGATGCCACACTAGCGGTTATCCCAAAGGAGGGGAAAGATCAGAAATCAAAATCTAAAGGCTCAAATCGCTAATCTTGATTGCAAGATTTACGCCAGGATTATCACACATTGGTTAGAGACTGTCATAATATAATTAGCACCTCCCAAGGAAACTGTCTTCCTCAAAAGGAGATTGGCTATTCTGCCATGCACGAGATAAAGCTAAACTTACTGACTCCCAACAGCCGCATTGGCTCTTAATGGCAAAAAGGGTTTTGACAAGATCTCTTGGCATTTCCTACACGCAACACTCCACAAATATCATCTGGGGGAAGGTTTCATATTCATGGCAATGTTTTTATATGGGAGTCCAACTGCATAAGTCAGGGCCAATGGGCACCTCTCATAATCCTTCTCACTAGCCTAAGGCACATGTCAAGATGTTCACTCTCTCTACTACTTTTCCTATTAGTTACTGAACCACTACTCTCAAACATAACCATAACATTAGGGGTATCCACCTCCACTCCAGCAGACAACTGGTTGGAGCATATGCTGATGACATTCTCCTCTTTACCAAAGAAACAGACCAAGCTATTCCACATATCGTGTCTGAGACAGAAACATTCTTCAATCTTGGGTTATTCTTGCAACTGTGACAAAACTGAGATTTTTCTGTTGAATGTCCACCGTACCCCATCTGTAATTGGTGACTCAGGCCTGAGTGGCACCTTTGGAGACGCCTTTTGTCTCTCCTCCGTCCTCAACCTCTTCCCGGCAGCACACAGGCCCCCACACTCACCTAGGCCAATCACGACACTGCTGTCACTAGCATGGCATAAATACAAGAGATCTACGTTTTTCCGCATTTCTCTGTATCTCTGTATTCTTGGCTATCCTAAAGAGGTTACATCTATATGGAGAGTTTATAATTAGGGGGTTTATTGCAAGGTTTTTTCAAATCGAATCCATCTCTAATACAGTTTCTGGTGCTTTCACGGTATAGTGCTTTGGTTTTTCATTTGGTGTTGCCACTGGACAATGAATACAGATGCTGAGGGCTTCCAAAACCACAATATTTTTCTTGCAAATTCATTGGGGTTCAGTGTTTTACATGTGCGATCTTAATGCAAATCCTTCTCTGAAGACGTTTGAGTCCAGTGTCCCTACACTTGACATTTTGTAGCATTTTTAAGTTGTAACATGGACTTTGACTATTGATTTAAATATTAAACAGTTGTTGAAAGTTAATTAATTACTTAGTCGAATTGTCGGCCTAAAACATCTCTAGAACAAAAAAAATATTTTTAAAACAAATTATATGTAGATTGTTCAGGAGCATGAAATAACTGTCTTTCAGCCGCCATTGAGGAATTTCAGACCAAATATTTTGAGGATATCGGTTGACCTACAAACCCATCAACTTAAATTACTCTTTTCACCAGTGTCTAATCACAATGAATAGGCAGCAAAGAATGATGACATGATGTACCATGATCCTATCTTACCAGCAATATTATTTGTATCTTACTTGTTTCACATGATTTGAAAGAGCAAAATATTTTGAATAATTATTTATGCCACCGATTGCAGTAAACTAGGTGACGGTTCAGTGTGTGGAAACAAGACACATTTGAAAGCCCTTAATCTGTGCATACTTCTACAGGAACTTGCTGTTTTGAATGTGCACTGCTTGTCCTTTTTATGGGGGACACAGGGACATATACATTGAGGCTTAGTTTGGCTTATTGAACTCTTAGAATTGGATGTAGCTGATGTCATGAGCTACTATTCCACATGAAAAACAATACTTATTTACAAATGAACATTTTCTGGTTAAAATGATTTAATTAGTACACAAATTACCTAAATTGATCTGTAAATAAATATGAAGATGTATTACTGGCTAATTAAAAAATGCAGAGGGGGGAAAGGTTGGTGGAAAAGCAATATAAACACCCTTGCAGTGCCAGGATTCTCTTGCAGCTCGAAGCCAAAAGCAGACTGTTGGGTGCTACAGTAAAATAATTGATAGTCACAAGTTACTTTAAACTGTACCTGTTTCTGGAAAGTGGATGTGCTCAATACCCAAATAGCAGAGCTTGGGCAAAGAGAAGTAGACGTGTGACCAGCATGACAAAGACAACTGATGCAGAATGGTACAACAGGAAGAGGTTGTGGTGCAACGACTAGAGCTGCTGACTTTGGAACCGAGGACCCGGGTTCGAGTTAAAGCGTCAGCTCAACATCACTTAATCTCCCTGGGCCTCCCAAAAAAATGAATATATCCTTGTATAATGTAACTGGTACTCGTGTAAAGCCTCCAATACCTCACAAAGTTAAAATAAGTAATTAATTAAACAAGTAATTAAGTAAACAAGCAATCCTCCATCCTTGCTGTCAGCACCGGGATCGCAGGCAGGCACACGTTGTAAACAAAATTCAAGCCAAGGAAGGGCGGGAGCCAGGCAGCTGAGAGGGCGCAGAGAGCCCACAAAGACCAAATGTGACCAAGGTAACAGCCTGATATATAGCCTTGGTTACAGCTAAGCTAAACTCAGAGCAAGAATGCTCTGCAAATGAAAAGGAAACCTTCCTTAGACCCGAGCAGGAAACAAAGTAAAAAAAAGTCCCCTACAGGCCAGATAAACAGGACAAAGTGTAATTATACAATAGTTGGTCCCTGCTCCCACACAGAAAAAGAAAGGACAAAGAGGCAAGACTGACCACAAGCAAACAAGGATTTTTAAATGACACTTAAACTAACAAATGACATAGCTGGACGCCCACAGAAGAAGTATACTTAAAAGTATACAAGAGGTCGTATGCTTACGCTCAACATAAAAAGATAATCTTAAACCTGGCTTAAGCGTGTAGAGGCAGTGTAGCCTGTTTTATTTGTTTCATATTGTGTTCGGAATCCGCTTAGCACTCTTTTTTTTTGGGGGGGGGGGGCAGTTTGTGGAGGATTTTAAAGAGCACAATATTATTTCAAGGGTCTTTAAATTGAGGCCTTACCTGCAGTATCTAACAAGGGACTGAAAAGTGTGTATTGGACCAGACCGCAACCAAAGACATTGTGAGCTGAGCAGCATCACTCTTCCCCCTCAACACATAGTTGCAGTCTAAGAGGTTGGACAGGGCCCAGAGTCGCCTGAAGAGACCTTCAAAATTTACAAAAGAAAATGACTTGCTGAATTCCTTATTTCAGAATATGTGAAAATGCTCCAACACATTGGAGGTAGACAAAGTTTAGTTTACCCACAACCTTTAAAGCCCGTTCCTCACAGTCAACACCAAGGTATTCCTAAGGGGCCCATTATATTCCCAACATTAGTCCTTTACCTACCTTACTCACCAAACCCGGTTCAATCATTTGGCCTCACCTGCTACAGCTGTGCAGATGACATCCAAACCATTCTGAAAATGGATGGCCAAAAAGTCCTTTACAACTCAAAACTTGACTGCCTTTGTGCCATAAAGCCATAGATGATAACTAACTACCTAAAGCTCTACATCGCAAATACTGATATCCTGACCTGCAGATTGTCCTAAATACCTACCTACAGTCATGACCCAAGGAACTGGAGGCCCTCAAACGACATTGAGAGAAATCAAAAAGCTTGTGGTTTCCTTGGGTTCAGAACTATCAAAACTTGTCAGTGTTGCAAAGATTGCCTTCTTTACAATGAGAACATAGCAATGCATTGTCCCATACCTTGTATACCGACAAAAACAACAAGCCATGCTCACTTTCTAATCTCCATACTGGACTATGCCAACAGCCTGTATCTTGGCACACCCTGATTTATCACATTCAGAGTACTACTATCCCAACATACTTCCCCAAAATGACTCCACCTTCACCTGAAAAGTATGCATGACTCCAGTTATGTAATCATTCCACTCTCTACCTACAGCTAGAAAGTTCAAGGAACTCAGCATTGTCCAAAGAGATACTTTAGAGTAAGCCTCCAACCTCTTTTGCAAACTTTATTTTACACCATTTTTTAAACCTAAACCAGAATAATATGTGTTGTTTTTAAGGATATATGCCATCATTATGGCAGGAAGGTCATTTCCATTGTGCAACTGTACTAGGGTGAAGAGGTGATGGGATGTGGAATCCCTATAGCCTGACGCCCAGGACATATTCTTTGGGGTCAAGGACAAGTTTCTTTTTTTTTTGTTCTTGGGTCAAGTAGGCCCAACCCAAAAAGAACTGTCTGCGGTTTAGGAAATATTTGTGTCCATGTGTTAATGCTGTTTGAACTTGTGGTTATGGTTTATTAGTGCAAAGCCTTTATTGTGGGTGAGCACTTTAAATAAACGTTGTAATGTCACACTACACTCAACAGTGGTTCCAGTAAAAAAAAGTGTGCACACACGTTTGAAACGTTTTAACAATATGAGGCTAGTATTATGCGCCCAGAATGCTCTCTGATTAGATGCAAGTGTTTGCAGACGCTTGTAAGCAAGATTGATCATTATTTGTTTTCAAAATAAAATGTTCAGAAAAAAATGCAAGTAGTAAAAAAGGTTTTGCTCAATTACTGTGAAATTTGAAGTACTATTTATTTGAAGCGTCATTTAGTAAACCGTGCTGATGCATGCTAGTATTTCCGAAAAATAGTAATAATGGAAAATAAGTGTAACCATTTACAATATTATGGGAAATGTGAAAAGAAACAAGCACTGGCAAAGCCAACCAATCCAGCATTGCTTGCCAGTTTTTTGGTTCTGTCAATGCATGTCTTGTTTTGACATGGCTTTTGTAACACTTTATTGTTGTGGGAGCTGCCTAGCCCTCACTATTGTAACAGACATTGGCAAAAATCCCAAAACTTTTTTGGTCTCCAAAAGCACACATTGCCACAGTAGTACCAGGCACTGAACAAAACTACTTTGTGTGCCAATATGCTCCTTGTCGAAGAGCAGAAAGCTGTCACTCTCAGTAAAGTCAGGTGATAGATAAAGAGAGAAATAACTATAACTTGTGCCTTAAACTACTTACAAATTGAGGCCTTCCAAAAGGTTGGTGGGTGGGGGCACCTCCCATTAATTTTAAATATGACCGCGGTGGATGGGATGCACGGAGCCGCTTGAAGGTGGGAAAGGGGTGAGCCGCATGTACTGCCCCACATCAAAAAAGTATGGCACTGGGATATGGGGTCCTTCGGGGCCTCTTAGAAAAGGCTCAGGGAATGGGGGCTGCGTGCCCCCCTCTCCCCCCCCAAAGTAATTAACTCTAAAATCCCCTTAAGCAATGTGTCTGCTTGGTCAGAGAAAGATGTTCCAGCCATATTTTTTTTCTTGTATCATTGGACTTTCAGGCAAGGTGGCAGTGTAGAGTGGAGGTTCCTTTGTTGTATCTATTTCTGAATTTCTTTCTGATGA
This sequence comes from Pleurodeles waltl, assembly GCF_031143425.1. Classification (NCBI taxonomy): domain Eukaryota; kingdom Metazoa; phylum Chordata; class Amphibia; order Caudata; family Salamandridae; genus Pleurodeles; species Pleurodeles waltl. The sequence goes on from NC_090446.1 coordinate 716,092,201, forward strand.
AAAGTGCTTTGTTTCCATATGTTGCTTTGTGCGTGATACAAAGCTGTAGTAAGTTACAATTATAAGTCATAATTGTAATTGTTTATATAACATTCTAAGTTCTATGAAGGTGGGAGGCAGTTGTACCTAGGCTGTGTAACTGCTTGGATGCCCAATAAACATATATATATTAGACATCAAAAAACAACTTCCAAAGTTACCGCACACTCAGGAGATCAAATGTAGAAAATGTTTATTTTAACACAACGGGTTTCGGCTGACAAGCAGCCTTGCTCACGTGTATAATTAAACCAATACATCCAACCTTAAATACCCTGTGATCACAGCCATAGAAACAGGACTAAAGACATTTTTTTCTTTTCTCTCCTTTCTACCAAACTGAATTTTGTTCTTTTTTCTCTTTCATTTTACTTCTTTACTTTCCTTTTCCTTTATATAAATACAGATATAAATATAATTATACATGTAAGCAAAAGGATATAAAACTAAATAAATAAGTAGAAAATGCCAAATTAATATGTATATACCTATGTGTGAAAATCCATCAAATTCAAAATAAATTGCTCAAATAGAATATCAGGGAACACTCATTTCTCAGTATTTTATGCTGGTAAGGAGGTTTTGCGACTCAGCAGAAGTATTTGTCTGTCAGAAATTCACATCGACCTTTGCCATCTATGCATTCAAATTCCTTTAGAAAACAGACTCCTTGTTTACAAAACAAGCCCTATTTTCTGAAGAACTAGATTGAATTGCATGTGCGACGACTCAAAGTAGCCATTTTAGGAGATTGCGAGAATGCTTTGGAAAACAAGCTCTATTTTTCACAGAAATAGATTGAATTGCGTGCATGACAACACAAGGCTGCCATTTTGGGACATTGGGAAGATTACAATTTATTAACATACGAACCACATCAAATACACTTACGTGAAGAATTTTAAAGGCTGATCAATTGATAATACGGTGATTGGCACACCATTTGACTATTCAAACATACATATTATTTTAAATATTGTTGCTCAAGTAATTTGGATGCCATTTATTTGCCAATCGTTTGTTGTTATGGTGATTGGCAAACCATTATCACTTATATACTGCATACAAAACAAACAGTTTTCAGTATTGATAGGTCTACATTTTATTTAATCATCTATTTCACAGAATCATCTTTTCACTACAGCAGTAGCTGGATTTTGTATTAGCATGTCTGTTACATGTGGAAATCCACCACCAGCATTTTATAGTGGTCCCAATCAACCTTCAGCGAAATGGGAAAAAAATGGTTACGCCGATTTCAAAATGATCTTTTGGCCATTGATGGCACAATATATCCTGCAGCAAGAAAATAAGTTATACTATTAAATTTAATGGGCATGCATGCAGAAGATGTTTTTGAACATTTACCTGCAACGTCAGCACCACAAGGAGTAGAAGCAGGCGATTGTTTCTCAGAGGCACCGATTGTTCCTCAGAGGCATAAGATAGACTTAACAAAAGGTTTAAGGAAGAATCACATATTGTAATGGAGAGATAGAATTTTATACATGTCATCAGTTATTGGATGAGTTAGTGGATTCCTGTGTTTCTGTTTCTGTTCTTTGCATTTTAGCAGCCGACTGTGCATTTGGAACACAAGTTGACACACATATAAGAGATCAATTAATTATAACATGTTCCAATAAGAAAATTCAAGAACAACTATTGCATCAAAGCAGTCAATCTCTGCTGGAACGATCTACTAGTTCTTTCAAGACTATTATTGTGGATAGTGCCTCTTTTGGGGTATCTGCGTTAACATTAAAAAATACAGACAAACCTATAGGTACTAAAAGTAAATTTAGTAGTTCTAGCAAACATAATACATTTGTGACTGGTATAAGAACTAGAGCACCACTGTTAGAAATGGGGTCTCTAGTTGGCAGTCGGGTTGCACCCTGTCCAAGTAGGAACCCTCACTCTAGTCAGGATAAGGGAGATACCTGCTCAGATAACCCCTGCTCACCCCCTTGGTAGCTTGGCATGAGCAGTCAGGCTCATCTCAGAAGCGATGTGTAAAGCATTTGCACATAACCCACAGCAATAAATAAAAACACTATAAAAGGACACCACACCAGTTTTAGATAAGTAGCCAATATTTATCTATATAAAATAAGACCAAATATGATAAAGAATCCACCATACAGTAATAAATATATGAATCCTGCAAGATTTTCTCAAAAATGCAGTTCCTTGAAGTCGATAGCGTCACCTGGGGCTTTATGGCATCGTGATCAACAAAACCAACAGTTCAGGCCAGCCTCGGCGTCGCATGCCAGCTACTGTGTCAAGAAGACCATCAAATAGTACTTTTGGATTAGCAGGGCGTTGTGATCCTTGTGGCTGGCTCCGGAGAGCGACGTCACAGTGTCCGTTCTTGAGTCTGTGCAGGAGTCGTTGGACCTTTGAAGTCACAAGCCTTCCAGATCGAACTCTGGGCTGATGAAGTCAGGAGTGCTGGCGTGGATGGCGTCGGGGCTGCAGTGCAAAGCAGGACAATGAAACGTGCGGTGTCCACAGGTCACGGTGTAGGCAGTGGCTCGGTGACGGCGTCCAGTGGCGTCAGTGAGACCAGGCCTGCGGTGTGAAGCAGGGTGGGCAACGTGCAGTGTCACCAGGTCACAGTGCAGGCAGCAGTGTCATTGTTGTGGAAGTGCTGTCATCGGTAGGCCTAAGCCAGTGATGCAGGACGTGACTGGGCTTCGTGACCCTCACGAGTGGTGTCCACAGGCCATTGCGCAGGCAGGAGCCTGGTGACGACACTGGAGTTTATGATGCTGGCGTCAGTGGACCGGGGCTGTGGTGTGGGACAGGATGGTGCTTTGTGTACCTTAAGAGCGGTGTCCACAGTCCACGGTGCAGGCAGCGGCACCGGTGTCAGCAGGAGCGTCATCGCCTGTGATGCCCAGGCTGCGGTGTGAGCAGGCGATGCCGAAGTGCAGGGCCCACAGGTTGCAGTGCAACCAGTGGCTCGTGGAGTCGTCCGATGATGGCATCGGTGAGACCAGGGTCGCGGTGCGAAGTGGGGCAATGTGACTCCGTGCGGCGTCGGCAGGTTACGGTGCAGGCCAGCGGCTTTGTTAGCGGCGGCGCATTGGTTTCCTCTCTTGAACAGCACAAAACACACAGTTCCAAGTGCTGCAGGTCGAAGAAGCTGATGTCTTTGGTGTCCCTGAGACTTCAAACAGTAGGCAAGCTCTACTCCAAGCCCTTGGAGAACTTTCTCAAGCAGGACACACAGCAAAGTTCACATTTGCAGTCTTTTCAGGCAGAAGCAGCGACTGCAGGCCAGTCCAGCAAAGCAACAGTCCTCCTCCTCCTCCAGGTCTTAAGCTCTTCTCCTTGGCAGAGGTTCCTCTTGATTCCAGAAAGATTCTAAAAGTCTGGGGTGTTGGGTCTTCTCCTTATACCTCATTCTGCCTATGAAGTTGGCAAACTTCAAAGCAAAGTCACAAGTGTTTGCAGGATCCTTCCTTGTCCAGGCCAAGCCCCAGACGCACTCTAGGGGGTTGGAGACTGCATTGTGTGAGGGCAGGCACAGTCCTTTCTAGTGTAAGAGACCACTCCTCCCTCTACTCTAGCTCAGATGGCCCATCAGGATATGCAGGCTACAACCCAGACCCCTTTGTGTCACTGTCTAGAGGGAATTCACAACAGCCCAACTGTCAAACTAACCCAGATAGGGAATCCACAACCAGCAGAGTCACAGAATGGTTTAAGCAAGAAAAATGCCTACTTAGTAAAAGTGGCTTTTTCAAACTCTCAATCTAAAACCCAACTTCACTAAAAGATGTATTTTTAAATTGTGAGTTCAGAGACCCCAAACTCCACATTTCTAACTGCCTTCAAAGGAAATCTGCGCTTTAAAGTTATTTAAAGGCAGTCCCCATGTTAACTTATGGGGGAGATAGGCCTTGCAACAGTGAAACCCGAGTTTGGCAGTATTTCACTGTTAGGACATGTATAACACACCAGTACATGTCCTACCTTTTAAATACACTGCACCCTGCCCATTGGGCTACCTAGGGCCTACCTTAGGTGTGCCTTACATGTACCAAAAGGGAAGGTTTGGGTCTGGCAAGTGGGTACACTTGCCAAGTCGAACTGGCAGGTTAAAACCGCACACACAGACACTGAGGTAGCAGGCCTGAGCCACAATTACAGGGCTACTTATGTGGGTGGCACAATCGGTGCTGCAGGCCCACTAGTAGTATTTGGTTTACAGGCCCTGGGCACCTCTGGTGCACTTTACTAGGGACTTATAATAAATCAATATGCCAATTAGGAATAAACCAATCAACATTACAATTAACAAAGTGCGCATATGCACCTTAGCACTGACTAGCAGTGGTAAAGTGCCTAGAGTCCTAAAGCCAACAACAACTGGTCAGACAAATTAGGAGGAAGGAGTAAAAAGGATTGGGGATGACCCTGCAAAAAGGGCCAGGTGCAACAACCATGCAATCGTTGTGGTTCAAAAAACACCTGTTGCTCAATTTAATTTGTCTTGCTAAGTGAAAAGAGTGTTTTTTTAAGTTTGGAAAAATTGGACATTTTAGTGCAGTACATCAAAGTAGCACCACAAGAGAATCTAATGTACAGGAGGGGGGTTTGGAAGATGAGGTTGTACAAGAGAATGTGATGTTGTGTCAGCGATCAAAGTGTTAGTAGTCATGTTATTCCTGGTAATATGTTGATCAGAGGTTGTAAAGGTAATAATATTAAGTCTTCTACTGGAAAGAGCGAAGTTTACACTGTTGCCAGTGGTGTGGAAGCTCATACAGTTACCAATATTGAAGTTAGTTAAGTGTGACAGTGTGGAATTGTGGTTGATGGTAGGAAAGCTAGTGTGATGGTGGATTATGGATCTCCATATACCATTATCTTAGATGCTTTTGTGCAAAAGAATTGGCAGTGCAAATAATCAGTCTCCTGATATGAGAGTGTTTTGTTTTGGTGGTAATGAAATTGTCATGATGGGATATTTTATAACAGAAATAAGTTTCAAGTATAAAACTGTCACTGGTAAATTGTATGTGGCAGTTGATGGACGACAGGTGTTGGGTTGGAGGCATCAAGGAAACTTTGGTATCACCATTAGTCCTAATGCTAAAGTAGAGGTCTGCTTTGCAGAAGAAATTAGAAATGCTCACAGGGTTGTGGATGAGGGAAAATAATTCAAAAGTATTCTATATAAACATAGGAGCCTAATTGTTAACTTGGAAAGGTAAAATGTTTTTCTCATCAAGTACAAATGAAAAAAGATGGCGTTCCTATCAAACATAGGTTTAGCCATGTGCCTTTTATCAGTTCATAAATCATTATTTCAGATGTTAAAAGATGTGTGAAGAGGGACTCTGAGCCTGTGAACTCATGAGAATGGGTATCTCCTATTGTGCTTGTAAAAAAAAAAAAAAAAATTATGAAATCAGAATGTATGTTGATTTGTGGTCCGTTAACAGACAAATTTTGGTTATGCAAATTTTACGATCGGTTTGTTAAGAACTTCACTGATGTTGTACTTCCTCTGAGGCTGTTACTCAACATACGTCAGCTTTCAATAGTTTAAAAGGGAAAATCATTCTAGGGCTTGAAAAATTAACTCGCCACTTGCATTGGCGAGTCTTATTTGATCAGGTCTAGATATTTTTGATACTTTCTCGTCCCTTATGGAGAGTTGACAGGTGTTCTGTTCAGTTGAAAAGTGGAGGGGCAATAAACAATGCCTTTAAATCTTGTTATTATGTCAAATTTGCACTGTGTTCACAAAGAGAGGTCAAAAGTCAGTTTTTCTTACAATAATTTTCCTTCTGACTGCATAGTTCCAGAAATTTGTAAGGTGAACTGTGTGACCTGCTGCTTAGACTGTAAAAATAAAAGGACATAGGGTGCCAGGTTTTTCCTAACACACAACATTTAAATGACTAAGTCAACTGGCAAACATGTCAAAATATATTTCAAGAGTTGTGAAAGCCCTTTTTTATATTTCTGTGTGATGAAAAAATATTGTAATAGGATGAAAAGAAATCAGAATACTTTACATGTTGATGTGAAAAGGATATGTTTTCTGAAACCCAATTTTCACAGACTGTTAATACACTATATCGTTTTATCAGTAAAGCTGCAAGTTAGTGGAGAGGTTTTTGGACATTTCTGGGAAAGTTACTGTGTGTGGCTGACAATATGTTGCCACATCATGGTTTAGTAATATAATTATTAAAATTGAGTGTTTAAACAAACTGAGGAACACTCCTTCCCTGATAGAAATGTTGTTAGTACACTAAAAGAAGTCCTAGGTTATGTGGGCTAGACCTCATGGGTATGTGGGCTAGATTCTTGTGATGCATGCAGCAAACTTTAGTCTACTTAAACAAAAGACTTTTTTTGTACTGCAGAAATGCCGAGCTCACATATTTGAAGGTGCAATCATATGTGAGAATTAAGAAAAAGGTCACTCTGTAAACCATTTGCCTAGGATCACACAATTTGAGACCTGTCTGTGAGTCAAGTATATTACAGTTACGTCGAGTAGATTATTTAAGTTACTCGACCTGTAGGTCTAGTAACATTTTTATGATTTCTCAAGCCCTGTATTCAGTCTAAACCTTTGTCCTTTTATCAAGAATGCTGTTAATGTAGTAACAATCGATTCTACTAGCCTGGGAGCTGTTTTAGTCAGTTAAAAGATGCAGTTGAACACATAATTGCTTTTGCTTCCTTACCATTGACAGTAGCCAAATCCAGGTATTCTGCAATAGAACGGGAAGCATTGGGATGTAACTGGGCTTCAAAATGTATTTGTGGGGCATGTCTTTCCATCTTAAAACTGGCCACAAACCTTTAATAGCATTATTGACAAAACACAGAATGGGCAAAGCATTGTCACGATTAGTTAGGTCACTATCCTAGTTATATGAGTATAATTTTACCTACATGAATGTACTAGGCATTCAGAACGTAAGAGCAGACGGTTAACCCAGGTTGACAGGTGATAACAAAATTCACGATGATGAACAATCACAGGAAGAGTGTGTGGTTGCCACAGTTGAAGATGTAGTACATTCTGTGGAACACATTCTTTCAAAAGATGAATGGTTAATGGCAAATTCAAGTGATGAAACATTGAAAATACTTTAAAAGTAAATTGTTAAAGGATGGACTTTAGAAAAACACTTGTCTAAAGAACTACAATTATTTTGGAAAGTAAGAGTTATTTTTGGAAAATTATGTGATTGTTAAAGGGGAGTGTTTTGTTCCTCCTGCAGGGATTAGAAATAGGATGATGTCCATTGCTCATTTAGGTCATTTGGGTTAACCTAGCACCATAAAAAGTTAGCGAACTGTTCTGGTGGCCTTACATGGATGGTGATATCAAATTTGTGGAAGCGTCCTTTATGTCCTAATTCTGGTAATGTATAGAAGACACAACAGTATTCTAAAGTTCAAATGACGTTTCCAGAGATACCATGGTCAAAACTAGCTATTGATTTAATAGGACCTTATGAAATTGTTGGTTCTGGAAAAACTTGTGTTAGTATTAATTGATTATTTCTCAAAGTGGGTGGAATTGAAATGGATTTCTCAACCCAATACTGAAACAGTTACTGACTTTCTCTAAAACACCTTCAGGAGAGAGGTTTTTCCATATACTATTGTTTCTAACAATGGACCACAGTTTACGTCTAGCAAAATGAATGATTACTTGAAAAATGTGGGAATTCAACATATTAAGACTGTTTTACATGCACCTAACATGAAAGGTTTTGTAGAAATATTTAATAAGACATTAATGGAAGGTATTCAGCTAGCCATTAATGCACGCATTGATGTTAAGAAACATGTGGCAGATTTATTGTGGTCGTATCATTGTACACCACGTTGTACAACCAAGTTTGCTCCTTTTGTATTACTTAAGGGAAGAAAACCCAGACAAGTGTTAAATCCTAGCTGGTTTTTTACTAAAAAGAGAACTTGTAATGTGGAAAAAATGTATGATGATTTAGAGAACAATGTTGAAAAAGAAAAACACTAATAGTAGCCCTTCCAAAACACATCAGAATAAATGTTGGGGATAAAGTTAAAATGAAGCTACCTGGGCATGTTACTTAAGGGTGTTCTAAACAACAAACGGTGGAGTATTTCTCTGTTGGCCAAATGCAACACAAATAAGGTCACTAAGTGCAATACAGACAACGATCTTACAAGCTGGGATCAGGATTTTACGACCCACCCTGCTTTTACTTGTGAATCAATTGAAGTGTAAAATAATGTGATTTTAGAAATTAAATAGGTATTTCAGAAAATGATGCTGTATCGGATGTGGTCAAAATAAAAAAGGAATACTAGGATTCCTAAGAGATTTGAGGATTTTTTATGTACTAAATGTTTTATCTGTTTCATCTATTTCTTTTCTTGTTTTCATTGTTTATAGGAAGTGTGGTATGTGGTAAGTTACAACTATTCTAAGTTATATTTGTAGTTGCTGTGATTGTGCACGTAGTCACCCTGTATCTTATTAGTTGAGCTTTATCATTGTTTATATAACGTTCTAAGTTCTATGAAGGTGGGAGGCAGTTGGACCTGGGCTGTGTAACTGCTTGCATGCTCCAATTATCAGCTACATCTTTGCCAAAAAAGAAAAATATATATATATATATATATATATATATATATATATATAATATGTCTCCTCGCTTCTCTATAACAAAAGCATCTTGTAGATGGATCTTCTGGCAACTAGTAACCTCAAGGCATGGTAGATATGTGTTGTGGCTTTACATGTAGGGGTAGTCTAGCAGAAGAGTTCTGAATTTTCTGTAATATTCTCACGGTTGATGAAGGTGAGCTGTGAAATAGACTATCAGTATAATCAAGATTTGATAGGACAAGGTTGTTTGTCTTTTGGACCAACCCTAGGTGCCAGAAGAGGCGTGACAGTGTTTTCATGGTTTGGGTACCTTAACTATTCAGGCATTCATTGACAGCTTGGAGTCTGATAATTCCAAAGTGCCTTACCTCATTTGTTATGTTTGGTGGTAATCCCAGATTGTCAGGTCAGGTACGAACAGAGTTATACGTTTTCCAGTTGTTACAGGTGACATTTTCCCTTCTGTACGTCTCCCGTTTGAATTGGCTCCATGTCATCCGCTGGTGAATGACCCTAAGGCTTCTAAAGATTTTGGAATTTCCAAAGTCCTTTGGTCTTTTCAATTTAATAAGTATCTGCATTTTGTAGAAGCTTTTGTGCATTTAATATTTATTGTGCATTATTAACAAGGTGCGGAATAGTTATCTACACTTACATTCACATGTGTACACTTAAGATACTAGTTCTTTGATATGATTTTTGTGTGACCTATTAAGGTGCATTTTTTTGCTGTGTGCTAGCCAGGACAGAGTTAGGCCTTGGTGGCATCTTTTAAAAATGAGTGTCTCTTCCTGCTGATTGACAGTTTATTATTTCTGCAGCACATAGTCGAGTAGGCCATGATTTATATTCTTCTGACTGACATTATTCTCGATGAAGAATCTCTAGCATGGGCCTAGTAATGTTACTTTCCTTAAAGGGTTCTTCTGTCTGCTCGCAGTATTGCATTCATTTCCAGTAGTTTTTATTTTGTTTTGTAACTAGCTTATTTAAGACGTCTCAGGATAACAAACACAGAGTGAGTTCTATCAATATTCATCTAGTGGGCTAGTACGTCGGTGGTAAGGCAGTATGAAGTTTTAAAATTCTATGCTCTGATTTGCTGTAAATGTGTTCTTTGACTCACACCATGATGAATCGGCACTTTCCATTGTGGTATAAGAGAATTCCTCTATAACCCTTGGATTTGGGGGTAATCTGGAGTCTTTCCTGTGCTATTAGGGATGCTGTCCTATCACTTTCTGATTTTGATACTTATTTAGGACTTTGAATATTTTTGATTTTGCCTATTATTCTGTATTGTTCCATTACGGAAAGCATCTGTGGCAAACTTTTATGCATCTGCACTTTACAAAGCCTTTATTGTATCTTTTACATTTTTCTACTGAACATTTGCTTTCTAATTCCGCCCAGGAACTCTCTTTTTGAGCATGTCCCTAATTAATTGACTATATTTTTGATATGCTGATTTGCATCTTAGCTTGAGACACATTGCCTCATAAAATTGAAGTTTGACACTATGTACGATGGGCGTGTTACAGTGATGATTCTTGGGGAGTAAACATGTTTCTGTACCTTGCATCCTCAGTATCATCTGTGTAGTTATTGCAGGTAACCTGGAAATCATTGAACATTTCTGGTAATAATTTTCAGGGTGCTTCCAGCTGGACGTGACCAAGTCCACCAATAGGCAGATGCTTCAGCACATAATTTGGACCCATGTGGATGCAGATCTCACATGTGTGGCTCATTCAAATTTTACTGCTCCAACCAGTAATATTCTTTTCATAATTACGAGTGGGTTGATTGTGTAGCTTGGGCCAACCAACTGTGCACTTAGTTTATTTTTAGCATATTAATACCTTTGTCTATAAATAATACAAATGTGTTGGAATTAAGTATCGCAAAACGACAGTTGAATACCCATATCAAAGTTGACTGACTGGAAATGCTAATAGGACACCTTCTTCCATGCTTTTCGAGAGGCCTTCCGTATTTGTACATTGTTTTCTAATCCCGGTATATGTCTCTCGAGCCTTGCCATATGGTGTAGTTAAGGTCACGCAGCGTAGATGGAGGAAACTTACTAGTTGCCTGGAGCGTCCCATCTGCTGTGACATACAACTCCAAAAATTGTATATTATTATTAAAACGTGTTGAAACGCGTGCTCCAGCAACTGCCGTTCCTAAAGAAAAGTCTTGTCATATTACATTTTTTTTCCACCTCTGCGCGAATATTTCCAGCTACTTGTTCTCTTTCTTATGGTACAAGCCTTTGCTTTAGTCGTGGGAACGCCAGTAGGTACAGAGGAGACCTTTGTTTATGCTTGTTAAGCACAGCACACTTCTTTTCAACAAAATAAAAACAGTCACCAAAAAGTCATATTGACCTTTTGCTTTGACATGGATCTCAAGGATTTACAGTAAAGGCATTTATCTGTATGTCACGTACGACTTCTTCCCGTTTCACCCCTACCCCTCCTTGGGCAACTTTGTGCCACTTTGGTGTTACTATGAGTGAAAGCAGTGTATGACTCTCACCTTCGTGTGCCTTGGTCTGTCTTTCTCCTTGCCTCATTTGTCTGCTTCAGCTGTGGTTCGTATTGTCTGTGTTTTTTTTGGTTTTTTTTTTTACTAAAAATGTTTCTTCCATTCCAGCCGACCTTGCATTGGAATATTGTGGACTTTGTCCCGTGTTTCCTGGAAGACCTTCAATAGAGCTGTCTTCTCGGGCCATTTGCTTGTAGCGATCTCCTGGTAGTTCGTGTCAGGTTTCTGCTCCTAAGCTTATGAGCATGCTTTGGAAGGTAGACACAAGATCTGGCTTAAGCGATAACGATCTGCACCTAGCACAGTAACCAGTTAGGTATAGGGCTTTTTTTATGCCCTCAGTGCAAGAACAAGACCCCTGTATCACTCTGTTGCTCCATGTGACTCTCTGACATCTCCAGTATCATGCAGTGGCTTGCTCATGAAAAAGAAGCCACACAGGATCCCTGGAACTGGTGAGGATGCATCTAGATTTGTCTCAGAACAGGAACCCTTATTCTTTTCCTTTTAGACCAATACAGCTTAATGCTTCCAATAGCAGTTAAGATGTTTTTCCACTGCACGGGTTCCAGTACCAAATCTGTATCAGTTGTCCCTAAGCTTGACGTGTCACGTAGTCCTGGATTACCCCAAAAACAAACTCCTAAAACCACGGTACGATATTGGCCACTGGCATGTAGGGAAATGGGAGACACTTTATTAATATTTTCTGATGCATTTATTTTATCCCTTCCTGTAGCAAAAAAAGGTTTGTTGGTGATGCACTCTATTTTTAAAGTATTTTTATAGCTCTGTAGGGTATTGGGAAGTTGTTACAGATCTTCAGGTTCATTCAGGGTTTGGCTGTTTTGTCCCGTGTTCTACGTAGCAATTCTATCTTAATTGTGGGCATAGGTACTGATTGAATAGTAGTCGTCCAAGCTCTACTTGGTGGATCAGAAACAGCATCAGTACTGAAGAGAAGCCACTGATAGCTCAGCAAAATTATCGGTACCGGTAATAACTATCTACAGCAAAAACGGTAATCTCTTCAGCAGTGAACCAGTTGTTTTGAAATTATGTCAAAAACCTCTGTAAAAGCACTGACTAGTTCTAAGTTTGAAATGTAGTTTTTGTCTTCAGAACCAGAGTAAATCCAAAACTTTGAGCCGCTGAAACCAAATGCTAAACTAGGAGGGTTTGTTGTAAGAATTTGGAATGGAGTAAAATGTGCTTTGTTTCAACCAAAAAACACAGTAGTTATGACAGACAAGCTAGAGAAATTGTGTATATTTAGATGTGTGAATCTTAGTGCTCTTTTAGGTGTGTTTTGGCAGCTGACTGTGCAATACCTACTACTTAGTTGTTTGCTCCCTTCATCCACTGACTTATTTCGATCAGCCTTTTTCATCCATGAGCCTGACACTTTGTCAATCATGTCTTAGATCAACCAAGAGCAACGTTTCTCCCACGCCATTGTGCTATTGGTTATTTGGTGTATCTGTCATTCCGCCTCCTATAGAGTGCAAGCATTCCTTGCACAGGAACTATTTTACATCACAAATGTACAGTCAGATCACACTATTTGTTACTTTAAGTTTACATGCATATCTTACAGAAAGCTTTATTTTTCTTTTGTATTTTTTGGGGTGTTTAGAAACTAAACAACATCAATAAATCACAAATTGTTTCAATCAGTTAAATAAATATAACACAATCCATCCAGCACCATAGCACTACTCCGTATTGAACAGTTATTCAGTATGAGAGGCATTCTCTATATCCAGTCAAGGAAGTATAGTCTGATCCCTCCCATCCTTCTCAAACTCTGCAGAAATTGGGATCACCCAGATCATTCACGAGTCTTGTGTCCATGACAATCTGATTTTCCCTTTTCCTATGCTGCTGCACATGCCTCATCATTGTGCCAGAAATATACTGTGCCACAAATGTGTGCTTTTAGGCTTAGGGTGGAGCCCCAGGATGCAGTGATAAAGTGAGCATTGTATCAAATTCCCCACAGTTGCGCAGAGCTTTTCCAGTACCGTTTCCGAGAATAAGACAACGATTGGGCAGTGTCAAATCATGTGTGTGAAATCTATGTGAGGCTTTTCACATCTAGGGCAGTTCCCAGATTTATGGAGCTAGGTTTTGTATTTTTTTTTATTTTTTACTTTTTTGTTTAACTTTTTTTTTTTTTTAATTGATTTTAACCACACAACGCCAAATGATGATACAAAGCCAATAGAAAGATAAAACGGAGATACCACAGTGCACATTAGCGCATTAGTATGTTAGGCACATTAGATCACTCACAGTCAAGAATAAATAAATAGCTTTGACCTCAAATTCCACCCCCTGCAATCCATGAACTGCAGCTTGGTGAAGGCACACGTCTCCTTCCATGAACTATGGTTTGGGCGGGCAGGGTTCCCTCTGTGTCCGGCCCACTCCTTCCAAATCTTACGGTGTTTCTGTTAGCACCCCCTTGCTAGATAAACTGGACGTTCAAGACTCATGCAGTGATCCATATCAGTGGCCCAACTATTGACAGAAGGGGTCGTAGTGTCCTTCCATGCCCATGCTATATCTCACTTAGCGATCAATAAGCCCAATATATACACACATACCATAATTTGCTTTATTTTTTAACAGTGGACCATTTTTGTGCTTCTGTCATGCCTCAGGTGCTAGCCTCACACTAACATGGACTCCTGGTTAATTTTTGTTCATCGCATCAGCACTACCATAACCAACCGTGTGACCACTTTGTTCCCCAGCACTACCATCAATGCCACCAACAAAAAAACATTACCACCACTGCGCCACCAGTACAGCACATCACAAATAGCACACCATCAGAATCATCATGATCAGTACCATGAACTTTTTAACACCACCACTATCAACACCTACCACCTATAACATTACAGCCACTAATATCACAATGGCACACCCACCAGTACCGCCCCCAGTGTCACTCGACCACCGCTCCCAGCACTATTAAGATTAGCAAAATAAGTAGGTCTGATTTAATGTGCTATTGCGTGGAAACATTAATTTTGCATGCTTGTATTTGTTGTAACATTACACCTAAACCTGTTAGCTTTGCAAGTGCTCGTTTTGCCTTGGTGCAAGGAACGTCAATAGATGTGATAAATGTTCCTATCCAGCATATTTTATCATCTGAAATATAACCCTGGTCAGGCATGGCAGCAAATCAAATGCTTGTGTTTTCTGTGGGCACGGATACACCCCCCCACTCCTGTGGGCAGGCACCAAATATAGATGGCTCTCACCACATTTGATAAGCATTGATATGTGTGTCTGACTCAGGATACCGTACACTAGCTTTTTCTTCTAAATCTTATCTCAAAATAAGCGTCCCAGTGTTAAACTTGCTGCTGACATATATCTGCTGCCCAGGTCACAAGTTCGAGCCTCGGCGGGACAACTCAGCTTTTCTTCCTTTTGAGCTTGATCATTTGAGTAAATCAAACAGCAACGTCGGCTGTTAACCACCTCTTAGCAAGAAGAAAAAGTGCAGCGTAAACGCTGTATTCGAAGTTATTGTGATTTATTTTTTGTGAGCTAGTGGGCTAAGTCCTGAAGTAAAGCACCCCTGCCCAGTAAGGTTCATACATACTTTTTTCAAACATCCCAGTGCTTTGAATGACGTCCAGAGAATACCCTGTATGTCAGCAGTGGTATTTATAAATGGGGACACACAGTTAGAATTTTGATGGAACTTAAAATAAATCCTTAATGGCGCATGCTTATGCTAGTTGTAAAGATGTTTCCAACTATTGTGTACTCGTAAGTATACACTTATCACCATTTTGTTCTAAGTGGAAAGTTAACGATAAAAACTTATCAGTGCCCTACCTGTTCCGTAAAAAGATTAAAATCTGTAATATTTACTGCACTGACTCTAACGCACACTCCCTCTTAGCTCACAACACCTGTTAGTACATTCCACACTCAAAACACCGGCACAATTATTCTCGGTGCAGTATTCATACCAGGAGACCTCAAATCCTTTTCAGAAGTTAATTATAAATCAGCTATTGTTAGAACTCTTTGGCGTGTTTCCAGTACAGCTCATAGTTCTAAGTTTCAATAGTCTATAGCTTTTTAAATAGATAAGTATTTTACAGTGGGAAGATTGCCATATAGGTAAATATTGACTAATGCTTGGCTTTCGTGCAGTGCATGCACACTGAGGCATTCAACGTACATAGGCATAAGTGAATCAAATACACTCGATCACAGACCAACACACATTCAGACCCCATGCCCCCAGACCAGTACAGGTTCAATAATGAATGCACATTGACTAACAGTTATAGACAGCAAGTATTTTCCATATACCCACCCAGGATCCTGAACAAAAATCTCATGTCCATCAGCACCACCCAAAAACTATTCCAATTTCGGAAAGAGTTGGTCTCACCTCTTTAAAAAGCAGTACATCACAATGTTATAACCATCCACAACCCAGCTTTCTCTCCTATTACACATTAACCTTATGCTTGTCTTTGACCATGTGCAGCGCTCTGCGGGCTTTTGACTAGGGTCATGGTATGGAAATACCATACACATACATAGGTAACTGCAGCTGAGTGATACTCTTCAGTGGAACACAGGGCATTGTGTTCTAAGGGAGTTTTTAGTCATGTGCCTCCTGGGGAATCACTGGGTGCTGTGCTTCATGGAGCACATAGGGTTAGCAAAGCGGGTTGCAGGGCGCATAGGAGGATGCACTTCAGTAGAGCCCCGAGTGCCATGCTTGAGTGCGGGCCCCCCCTGAGTTCTGGGCTTGAGTGTGGCCCCTCCCCCAAGCGCTGGGCTTGAGTGGGGGGGCCCCCCTGAGTGCCGGGGTTTTCCCGAGTGCCGGGCTTGAGTGGGGCTTCCCCGAGTGCCGAACTTGAGTGGGGCGTGCCAGGTTTGAGTGGGGGGGCCCCCATGAGTGCCAAGCTTGAGTGGGGGGCGTTCCTGATTGCTGGGCTTGAGTGGGGCATTCCCGAGTGCCGAGCTTGAGTGGTGCATCCCCGAGTGCCAGGTTTGAGTGGGGGGCCTGAGTGCCGGGCTTGAGTGGGGACTCCGGGAGCCAGGCTTGAGTGGAGGCCTGGATTACTTTACAGGGAGTGCAGAATTATTAGGCAAATGAGTATTTTGACCACATCATCCTCTTTATGCATGTTGTCTTACTCCAAGCTGTATAGGCTCGAAAGCCTACTACCAATTAAGCATATTAGGTGATGTGCATCTCTGTAATGAGAAGGGGTGTGGTCTAATGACATCAACACCCTATATCAGGTGTGCATAATTATTAGGCAACTTCCTTTCCTTTGGCAAAATGGGTCAAAAGAAGGACTTGACAGGCTCAGAAAAGTCAAAAATAGTGAGATATCTTGCAGAGGGATGCAGCACTCTTAAAATTGCAAAGCTTCTGAAGCGTGATCATCGAACAATCAAGCGTTTCATTCAAAATAGTCAACAGGGTGGCAAGAAGCGTGTGGAAAAACCAAGGCGCAAAATAACTGCCCATGAACTGAGAAAAGTCAAGCGTGCAGCTGCCACGATGCCACTTGCCACCAGTTTGGCCATATTTCAGAGCTGCAACATCACTGGAGTGCCCAAAAGCACAAGGTGTGCAATACTCAGAGACATGGCCAAGGTAAGAAAGGCTGAAAGACGACCACCACTGAACAAGACACACAAGCTGAAACGTCAAGACTGGGCCAAGAAATATCTCAAGACTGATTTTTCTAAGGTTTTATGGACTGATGAAATGAGAGTGATTCTTGATGGGCCAGATGGATGGGCCCGTGGCTGGATTGGTAAAGGGCAGAGAGCTCCAGTCCGACTCAGACGCCAGCAAGGTGGAGGTGGAGTACTGGTTTGGGCTGGTATCATCAAAGATGAGCTTGTGGGGCCTTTTCGGGTTGAGGATGGAGTCAAGCTCAACTCCCAGTCCTACTGCCAGTTCCTGGAAGACACCTTCTTCAAGCAGTGGTACAGGAAGAAGTCTGCATCCTTCAAGAAAAACATGATTTTCATGCAGGACAATGCTCCATCACACGCGTCCAAGTACTCCACAGCGTGGCTGGCAAGAAAGGGTATAAAAGAAGGAAATCTAATGACATGGCCTCCTTGTTCACCTGATCTGAACCCCATTGAGAACCTGTGGTCCATCATCAAATGTGAGATTTACAAGGAGGGAAAACAGTACACCTCTCTGAACAGTGTCTGGGAGGCTGTGGTTGCTGCTGCACGCAATGTTGATGGTGAACAGATCAAAACACTGACAGAATCCATGGATGGCAGGCTTTTGAGTGTCCTTGCAAAGAAAGGTGGCTATATTGGTCACTGATTTGTTTTTGTTTTGTTTTTGAATGTCAGAAATGTATATTTGTGAATGTTGAGATGTTATATTGGTTTCACTGGTAATAATAAATAATTGAAATGGGTATATATTTTTTTTTTGTTAAGTTGCCTAATAATTATGCACAGTGATAGTCACCTGCACACACAGATATCCCCCTAACATAGCTAAAACTAAAAACAAACTAAATACTACTTCCAAAAATATTCAGCTTTGATATTAATTAGTTTTTTGGGTTCATTGAGAACATGGTTGTTGTTCAATAATAAAATTAATCCTCAAAAATACAACTTGCCTAATAATTCTGCACTCCCTGTATTGTAGGAACCGCTCCCTTACAAATTCAGGGGCCTCCTGAAAAGGTCTAACAGCCATTCATAAATAAGTATCTTATTGATGTAAAAATACTGCTCCTCCATCAGGAGACCTAAATATCTCCAGTACTTCTCTGGAAGTTAGGAAGCCCTGAAAGAGGTATTGAGGGAGCAAACAGAGACTCGCAGTGAATATCGTTTTTTACTGTCTCTTTGGCATCCTCAGCTCCCTTCCTCCTGTGCCGGCATGTTAGGAGGATGGAATGTTGACAGAAATCATAGAGAGAATTAAATAATTTGTCACAACTGGAACACAAATTGCTTACTGAGTCCATGACCCTGCCTCCACTCTGATTGGCGAGTACCTCTCAGAATGCCTGAGGTGATTTGAGTTTTGATTGGACAGAATATTTACCAGTCTGTTTTTTGCTTGCTTTGTATACCTTGGTGTGTGAATGAGTTGTGAATTGTTTTTGAAGAACAACTGAAAATGGAGGCCTTGCTTAACCTGTATCATCAGTTAAGCCTACTTGCTGTCTGTGCCTTTGAAAAGCTGGTTTGTTGTGAATGTTATTGTCTTTCTCATTTCCAGCCTTCCATCCTAAGACATGCTCACATGCTGAAGCAGCTTACTGCTGTTCTCCCAGGAGAAGTCGTCTATTCCCCCGTATTATCCAGCCATTTACAAGAGCTGAAAGTGAATGCTAACTTTTCAACTTGCCCCACCCTTCCTTCCTAGCTCCTTCCTATTTCCCACCTCAAACATACCTCTGGCAGGTAACAGCTTCCCTTTGGTAGAGTAGAGCCAACTTGATTTTGCTCTTAACTCCTTTAAAGGGGCAGGTTACTGCTTTGTTGCCCAGCAAATGGTAGTGAAGCTGTTGTCGTAGTAGCAACATCCCACTTCTGGTAAATATTGTGTTTCCTTTTTCGGTCAAGCACTCAAGTGGTTTTTTGACTTGTAAGTATTCTGTGGGCTTTTAACCACGCCCACCTCATGCCCATCACTTCCACTCGTTGGTGGGCTTGCCTTTCAAAAATCTCTTGATGTCATTGATAAATGCTTTACATTTATCCTGCCGCATGGCAGATAGAGGACGAAGGCAAATGGAAATGCTTTAGGTATATGCAGGGCCACTGGAATTATGTGACAGTAAAAGACCAAATTATGAGGCAGGGTTGACCAATTTATTAGGCAAGAAAAGTCCAGTTATGAATTTACAATGCCAATAGCTCTAACTCAAGCAAATGTGAGACCTGTTGCATTGAAAATGATTGTTCTCTGGGTCAGGGGGTTGTTTATCCTTGTTTGTTTCCCAAATGGTTAGTGGATTTAGGGTCTTGCTTCAACATGCAATTGGATTTTTTTTTTTCCCTCTGGGTACCCCGTGTGTGTGTTTTTTTTTTTTCTTTCTTTTATTATTATTCTACAGGTCCCTTGTGTTAGAAATGGGGTCTCTGGTTGGCGGTCAGTTTGCACTCTGATCAAGCAGGGACTCTCACTCTAGTGAAGGCAAAGGAGAAACACACCTGGTTAACCCCCACTTACTCCCTTGGTAGCTTGGCACTAGCAGAAAGGCTTACCTCAGAAGCAATGTGTAAAGTATTTGTACCAAAATACACAGTAATACAGTGAAAACACTACAAAATGGACACCATGCCAGTTTAGACAAATAGGCAATATTTATCTAGATCAAACAAGACCAAAACAACAAAAATCCAACATACACAAGTCAAGATATGACTTTCCAAAAGAATGAGTCTTACTTAATAGAAAGCAATGGAAAAGTTGATTTTACACAAAGTACCTGGTTTGTGTCAAAAATAAAGCCGCATGGGTGAGCTTTAATTGGAAAAGTCAGCGATGCCTCAATTTCTTACGCGCAAGTGAGGCCGTGGGTCATTTCTTCTCCCATCGGGTAGGCGATACGTCATTTTTCTCCCTCCCAAGAGAGCGATGCGCCAATTTCCAGACAGGGCACCTCTGATCCGCGCAGGTTCACGATGAGTTTGACACTCTGCGACGATGCGTGAGAAATCCTGTTGCATGGTGTTAGAAAACCACGATGCGTGGGGTTTACGTCACTATTGGCAGATGCAGGCAAGTGTGTCATGTCTCCAGCTAGGATGCGTCGATCTCCCATCCGCGATGCAGGTGGAGTGTCGATTTTGGCCACAAAGTAGGTGGTGTGTCTTTTGAGGGTGCTTGTCTACCTTTCTTTCTCTGACTTGAACTGAGAGGATTTGTGTGACAATCCTTCTGGATACAGAGGGTAGTAAATCATTTTTTCTAGCCTACAGCAACATTGAAATGAATTGTGTGAGTATTTCAGAATAGGAACGCAATGAAGCACATTTTTGTTATTTCTGAAGTGTGTCGGAAACAAATCAGTACCCTAGGTGACGCAAATTCCACAAATTGTCGTCTGTGCACTGTATAGACTTACTAGTAAAAATTTATGTTTGTGCAAATGTAATGGTCATTTTAGTTAAAAATGTGTTGTCTGTAATGGCAGTGTGCTACCATACCATGAATACTCCACTCCACGCTACTCCACTCTACTCTTCACCACTCCACAGCACTGCACTGTTCTCTGCACCACTCCACTTTAAACCACTCCAAGCCACTGTACTCTGAACCACTCCACTCTATACCACGTTATGCTTCTCCTCTCTCCTTTACCCTGTACCAGTCTGCGCCAATTAACTCTTTGCCACTCTGCAGCACTGCAGTTTTCACCCCTGTATTCTACACCACTCCAGTCTAGACCGCACCAACATACTCTGCACAACTTTACTCTGACACTCTGCAAAACACCACTCTGTGCCGCTGCACTCTGTCAATACACTACGCTAATGCACTTCACTCTAACAATTGTCTATGCCCTTGCATTATAAACTAATCCACTGTACGCCACTCTAATCTACTCTGCACCACGGAACTCTACACCCCTTTACTCTATGCCATTGTATTCTGCCACTCTACGCAACCGCACTCCACTGTGCACCACTTCACTCTACTCTGAAATAATCTACTATATGCCACGTTAGTCTCCATCATTCCACTCTGTGCCACTGCACTCTACGCATCTCTACTCTTAACCACTGCATGCCAGTGCACTCTCTACAACTGCACTGCCACTGCACTCTGCCACTTCACTCGACTGTGCATCACTGTACTCGACACCACTGCTCAGTATTGCACTCTTCTCCACTACACTCTGACACTACTCTGCAGCATTGCACTCTCCGCCACTGATTTCCACGCCACTCCACTATACACTGCTCCACTCTGCTACACTCTGTTCAACTGCACTCTATGCCATTCTGCTCTGCGCCACTACCCTCTGCATCACTGTACTCTGTGCCACTGCACTCTACTGTGTACTACTCTAATCTACGTCACTGCATTCTACAGCGCTGCATTGTACTCCGCTGAATTCAGTGCCACTGCTCTCACACAATCAGTAACTGGATGTATGAACACCAGTAACAGACATATAACCACAGCTCTGACTAAGCTAAAGCTGAAGTGGAAACTAATTGGGGTTACGAGGGAAGACTAGGAAGAGAATGGACTCGCTGGATGTGACACTCTGTAACTCTTTATGCCAATACACCCTACACCCGTCCTCTCTATGCCACTATTATCTGCAACACTCTATGCCAATAGACTCTACACCAGGCCACGCTACTCTATGCCACTCTGCGCGACTCCACACTATGCCACTCCAATTCACAAAACTCTATTCCACCCCAATACAACACTCTGTCACTCCACTGTACAGCACTCTACTTCACTTTTCGCTATTCCACTCTATGACACTCCGCGCCAGTTTAATGACTGCCACTAACTTTTAGACATGCTGAACAGCAGCCACGCTGGTGTACATCATGACTAAAACACATTGGCAAAGCCAATAGCTCTTGCAGTATGCAAAACCTTTTGGCTTTGTCAGTGCTTGTTCTATTAGGAAACACTTTACAGAAGTGTTAGAACAAGAATTCCTGCTTTTCTCCTGGAGGGTAAGTTTTACCTTTACTTTTACAGTTTTAATAAAAAGGAGATCGTATTCTTTTATATGATGCTTTTATAAGACTCCTCTCACATCGGTCTTGTAAATCCAGATGACATTTTTCCCTGCATCTATGAACTGATGGATGTTCATTGATACCTGATTAAAACATGGTCTTCCCGGCTCTTGTTTTCCGTTATGATAAAAGCCTTCCCGGGCTGCTGAGATGTTTAGGGCCTGTAAGCGACTGTGCATTGGATGACTTGGTCTGGAATCTGTTTAGTTGAAATGTTATCTAGAGCACAGCCCGCCTCAGTGCAAACATTTTGACGCATTTTTACATAAATACATTTTATATAGATGGTGTGTATTTGGGTACAAATTCGATTTAAACGTTCTTTAATGCAAGTCACATTCTGGAATGAAGTTTCTTTCGAAAAACGTTATAAAATGTTTAGTTTTACCTAATCGACTTTGGAATGCATACCCCACAGTAAAATTAGTAGTAGTTATTAGTTTAGGCCAGTGGTTCCCAACCTGTGATCCGGGGACCCCTGGGGGTCTGCGACTGCTTAAAAAATTAAAAAATATTAACAAATATTGACAAATTAGGTCTCATGCTTCCAGTAATGACTCAGTGGGGGTCCCTGGATTCCAATGATGATTCAGTGAGGGTCCCTGAGTTCCATTAATGAAAAAGTGGGGGTCCGCAGAAGTCAAAAGGTTGGGAACCACTGCTTTAGGTGCTTGTCAGTGGAGGGCAGCAGATTGTGCCATGTTGAGAAAAATGTGACATGGCAGCTACATAGACAATTATACAATATTGTCATGATATACCTGTGCTTGAGAAAACCCGTATGCAGGTGAAAGGCATGACAGACATACACCCACATTACAGGCTATCTTCCTCTCAAAGAGCTTGTAACCTGCTCATTCTCATGGTTCCACTTAAAAATATCTTCTGCAAAAACACACTCTAAAATCAAAAATTGCTCTTTTATTTCGCGTCGTAAGGCACATAAAATTCATTAAATTATACGTAAAACCCATTATAGTACGGCAAGCGCATCAGTATTGAATAAACAGTTCCGAAATCTTATCTTGCTTAAATATCTCCCAGCAAAATGTTGATTTCTATTAAATTACTAGATCCAGGCAAATTCACTACTTGCGTATTTCAGGATGGGATTGGTTTACTCAGTAACATGATGAAGAGCAGATGCTTGACAGTGGGATTAAATATGAGTCAGAATGTTCGTAGTTAAAGATATATGTAATGTAGGGCCGAGATATTCGGCTATGCAGCTATTACAAGGCCTCCTTTTCCTTAGCAGTACTTCACTGCATGCACAAAAAGAGTGGCTGGTGCTAGCATATAATATTCGTTGGGATCCCAGTTTAAAAAAACAAAAAACTGTCGACCATCTTGTAATAGTTTGTTAGACTTTGTAAGGTGAGCAAATGAGTGGTTTATGGCTGTACGTGCATGGCAGCCATCTTTAAATTGTTTTATTAAAGAAGTACAAAAACCATTACAAGGTTGCCATCAGGGTGCCCACTCGCGTGTACTTGCTTAGGCTGTCACCTTTGAGTGGGGTTTTTATTAAAGAAGTCTAAAAACATTCAGCAGTGGCTAGCTGTGCATGTGCAGGCACAGGCAGCCGTATTAGAAACGTTTAAAGCCTATTTGGGGATGAGTACCGCCTGCAGTGCCCGTGCTGGAAGCAGAGCACTGCAAGGACAGCGAGGACCCAATAGTAATGTGTGGGTAGGCTGTAATTCAAACAGAAGAGGGCCAATGACTGAAGTATGATGAACTGTTGTCCCAGGCGTTATGCCGTGAATCGCACTGCAGGAAACTAATGAATGAAGAGGTCTGAATGAAAGCTCCTCTGTACGCAAATGTGTTTGTGAAAAGAAAAAAAAAAGGTGAAGACGGTGGATATAGTGTAGAAAGCATTCTACTAGTGGGTGCGTATGGACACTGGGTGGGCCTGGTGTATCATAAAAATGCTCTTTGGTGGGAATGTCACTACAGCATGTCATTACCTTAGAGTGTGCGATGTTGAGCATCCGGGGCATTTTGTCTGTTCTCCTGCTGGTGATTATTGCATCATTTCCCCTGTGTGCAATGATTTGGGTAAATTGTCAAAGGTCATGGTCTTGTAAAATCTAGGAATTCTACAGGGAGCAATTGAACACCACATGCTACCCCCTGTTTGCTTGTACTTACTGTAAGCGAAGTAAGAGTGTGAAGGGCGTTTGTAATTTTGTGCATGACTTGCGAAAGCTGTTGTTTGGCAGGGGCTATTGTATTGTATTGTAATAGTATTTATATAGCGCTTACTACCCCTGACAAGGTGTTGAAGTGCTTTTCGGCGAGTAGCACGCTACTCCGGAACCCAACAAGAATTAGTGATGGATTAGTATTGGGAAATTTGAGTACAGTTTTTGTATTATTAGGAATTAATTTGAGCCGTGGATATGAGAGTTTGTTTGTTAGATTGACTGGAGTAATGGAGGGGTGGAGGAGGAAAGAAATCCAGAAGTGTTAATTGGGAGTATATGCTTTATCTACTCAACCCAAAGGCTTGGGATGATTAAATGGGGATGGAGGAAGGAAGGGTTAGGGAGATCATAGTAGCAGGGTAAGATAAATGAGGGAGAATTTAGTAGTGTTGTTTGGGGGGGTCATGGTAGTAGAGTGAGGTTTGGTGAGTTAGATGTGGAAGCGGAGGGAAGAGCTTAGGCGGAGTTATTTAGGAGATGAAAGTAGTAGAATGGATTGGGGATGAGTCAGAGTGGGAATGGAGGATAGATTGATAGAAGCATGACATATGATGATGGGTAGATAAGTGTGATAAGATGAGAGCAGGGATTCATAGATATCTATCTAGTATAACAATCTACCCAGGAGCCATGCAGTGACCCATGTGCATGCCAAGCACAGAACAACATGCACACACACACACATATATACATATATATATATATATATACACACACACACACACACACATACACACACACACACACACACACATATATACACACATATACACACATGAATACACACATATGCACCCATATATGTACACACAATACATAATTAGAACCATGGGTAAATATACTTAGTCAAACAGGTTCAAAGAGTGTGTTTGTATTTTATTGTTATGACATAGTAGCGATACATATTTTCTAAAGAACTATACATAACTAGAAATATACACATAATCCGAAAAAATATTTATGAACATAGGAATATGCAGTCCATAGTTGTTTGAATATGGTGGTTATGAGGGAAAGAGCCAACTCTTGAGTAGTTTTCTGAAGACAAGAAAGTTATCTGTGGCTCTTGTAGTTAGGGGTAATGAATTCCATAGTTTGGCTGCTTGAACAGAGAAAGATGTACCACCTATAGTTGTTTTCTTGTATGGTGGTGTTCTAAAGTGGGGTGCTATGCTTGCCCCTATACTCATAAATGGCTGCCCTATTGTGTGTTTTAATGTCAAGGGTTGGCGAGTTAAAAGTGTGTTCTTGGAGCTTGACTCTAATGAGAGGAAGTACTTTGGTATTATCCGTTACCAGGACGTTCCATCCATGTACGTTTTGTCATTTAGTCTATTGGGGCTTAGATGCTGGGGCTTTGCTTTTGTCTAGTTTCCCCATCTTGGGTAACCTCCCCCATTTTTCCCGTTTTTCACAGTTTAGGTTAGTTGTGGGTTATTCTTTCAAGGCTGCATGCAGTACTGTTGGGTCCTGCTTGGATGTATCGTTTTTCTATCCATGGAGGAATGTTAATATTTGTGCTGTCCTGACCAGACCTTCGTGAGGCTGCTGTTTCAGCAGGGATAGCTTGCCTCCCTGTCAGCTAATGCAAGGGCCATATTAATTACCTGCATCTGTAAGGAAGCTTTTTTTTTTTTTATTCAGTAGTTTAAAAATATATAGTGCTTATTTTGTTCTTCTGTTGCGCAACGAACTCGCGTAAGGTCAAGTGCTTATATCAAAATTCCCAGTGTTTGCACAATTTATTCAAGTGGTGAAGCTATCACAGGTGTCTTCCTGTGTGTGTTCCTTAATTCACTTGGCTGTCAGAACTACAAACTAGATTGCGACAGAGAGGATATAGTTTGTTGTGTGGACAAACTGCATTCCAATAGCTTAATATAGAAACGTGGACACACTTTTATATGTTAAGTGGCAGTGTGTATTTTCTGCTGGAAGCGGGCATATCTTCTGTTGCTCAGAGTTGATTACACACGATCTGACTCTGCCAGATAGGCACCGACCACCCATCACCTGGGTGGCAAGGACACTGGAGAGCAGATAAACGTCTGTGCTATGGTCGTATCATTGACACTATCTTCCATAACGAAACAATGAACGCTGGACAGCCCCCTATATTTGCAGCACAGGTAGAATGCATCATGAAAAGCAACTTCCACCTCTGAGCCTCAGCTCCTGCCTCTTAAACTGCTCACAGAAGCTATGCTGTTCACTGCAAGGCGAACACAAGACAATGGCATAGTATATGCTGCCGCAGTTGCGTGGTGATCCGAAGTGCCAGAGAATGGAAATCAGCGGACACAGATAAGAAAGCATGACTAACAATGAGCACTGAGATGATTGGATTTGGAGAACTGTGCTGTATAAGGATTGCATTCATTCATTCATGTGTGCATGCATTCTGTATAGAGGTTTCTGCCCCTGGCTAGCAGTTTTGAAGCTCCGTATAACAGTGATGCGGGGCAGAGCATGGCCTTCATCACTCAGGAGTCACTAAAAGCCTTTCAAGTGCGCAGGCTGGCGAAATCTTTTGGCTCCTGGAACTCGGGAATGGCAAATGAGAACGGAATGTGGGTTAAAGCAAACCAGAATATTGCCTTCTCAGAGAAACCATGGTCTTCACGCTCATGGTTTCTTGCTTACAAGCCATTCAGGAGAACGACTGCAGATACTTTTCAGAAAGTATTACACCTTAGTTAACGAGCCGGGGCGACTTCACAGAAATGGTGTGCGGAGAGATCGATGCCCGTCCAAACAAAGGGCGCGGTGTGAACCCTGGCTTCGAGCGGTGTGATGTTCAAGCCTTCGTTGGCATCAACCCTGCAGGGATGTTGAAGTGCTGTCTGGGCAGGAGAGGGGAGTTCTGCTCGCCGGAAGGAGAGACCGGTTCCCGTGTTACATGATGTGGTAATGAAGCAAGCAAGGAGAGTCAGCCGGAGGAGCGCTGCGCGCACAGCATGTGGGGGGGGGGGGGGGGGCAAGAGTCCTGCATGCTGCGGTCATTCATTCCTCCTGTCCCCTCCCTCTGTTAATGCTGCTGCTCCACGCCTCCGGGTGGACGAGTAGGCAGACGAGATAACAAACATTGGCAAAGCAAATAGGTCTCGCCTATGAACTGACTACTGGCTTTGCTAATCAGGTCGGGGTGTAACAGGGTGCGGGTGGGGTGAGTAATGGGGGAGCTGGTGGGATTATAGGATGAATAAAGAAAAGTACTATGACGCGGTCTTAAAACGGTTTCATTCCACTGGGATGACAGTTCTACATTTTGTCTGTCAGTCCGAAGATGTCGTCAGGGAGATGTCGGGGCTTACTCCCGAGTCGACGGTTATTAATGGGTTGGAACAGCACAACAGTAACATCAGTCGGGGTGTGCAATATCTACCAGGTCAAACGTTTTAGAATGATTCAATTAGGAACAGGGAGCTCTGGAACGAAGCCAAAAACGTCCTCCACGTTTTGAAGGTGACATATTTGCCCAGATGATGTAAACCCATTGAGGGCGACTGGTTTCTGCAGCAGCCACCAATGAGCAAAAAGGAACTTCAGAAAAACCTTCTTACAAGAGGAAAGGGAGCGCTCGAAGGACAAAATTAGATTTTTCCAGTGGTTCTGAAATCATTGCATATTTTGGAATTCAAAAATAAATAATCAACAGAAAGTCCTGGCCCGCCTTCCAATTCTGCGTGCATTTATGCTTTTTACAAGCAATGTTTGGGGTTGTGTTACTGAAATCGACCATAGAAAGCGCCCCACCAGACAAAAAAACGGCCCACAGACGTTAAAAAACACAGCTCATAAAACTGACACATCAGACCAGCCTCTCGAGCACTGTCTGGTTGTCCTTTGGTCAGTTTGACCCTGGAAGATGTACTATCTTTAGTGTGAGAGAGTGCGTGCTTATGTTTATTTGAGTTTGTCAGTTTCCACATGTGGGTTATTTTTCTGAGCAACACCGGTTGTGGTGGTGTTGGGGGTTGGGGGGGGGGGGCGATTTCTAAATCACTTGAGCAGCTTCTAGGTTAGTAAACAAGCCTGGCATAGGTAGGGGGTGGTTCGAGCGCTCCTATGTGCCAGTAATGACCAATTAATGCATTTTTTGTATTATTATTATTGCTACAATGTCAGAGCTCTGCCATATTTTTTCTGTTGTGTTAGGACCGGGTTTGTCTTTTTTTATTTCTTTCGATGTGTGTGTTTCTATAGCGTGGACCAGGCTTCATGAGCGTTGAACACGACACAGGAAATTGGCAATTATGAACTGAGATACGGGCAGCAGGCAGATGAATTGCTTCCCTGGTGGTGAATGCTGCTTGAAGTAGGCCATACCCCAGTCTTTCTTATATATGGCAAGTGCCACGTGGTGTGTGTAGATGTGCACAAGCAGGTAATCCATAACTCCTAAAGGGAGTCTGCCATTCGTTGTTAAACATTGCAAGAGCGGAACTGAGCATAACAAGGGCTGTATTGTTATCAACCCTCCGTGTATCAGGTTTGGTCTTCATATGAAACAGGATCATTTTAGAAATCGCAGGCGGGTGTTTGCGCAGCTCGTTCGTTATATGTGTACACGTGTGCTGTGGACCAGTCTTACATCCAACACTGAACCTTGGCACAGCGGTGGGCAATTGCAAAATTATGGACACTGTGTATTAGAGATTCTTGAATGGCTCAGAACGTGGAGCAACTTCTTGCCACTTACTTGAATGTGTCTCTCTTTCTGTAATGTTCTAAAGTCTGCTTCAGCATAGGGAGAGTACCTAATGCAGAATCGGCATACCTGCTGCACAGAAAACATTAAAGCAAGATTCCCTGCAGGCCCATGTACACATACCGTATAGAGAGGTATGTGTGGGCTCTTGAGTGCCCCGGGAATAAGCCAGTTTGAGGATTTTTTTCCCAAACATTATGTACATTTGCCAGTTCATGGTGGACACAGCTGACCTCTTCCTTAATTCACGTGCATTTGGGATAAAAGAAGCTTGTAGTTCAAAATTGCGTGTGCTTCCTGTTCCTGGCCTAGGATGTTGCTTTGTCTCAGTTGGTTTACTGGGGTACCTTATGCTGCACTGATATAGGTGGAGTTAAAGGAATGATTATGTAGTGAAGTAAACTCCAGGTTCAGTGATACAATACGCCTCACACCTGTGCTGATGTGCGTGTGCACGTATTTCTGCCACTCAAAGTATTTCAGTTATTTCATAGGTCGAGCAACGCACAAGAACAAAATGAGGACTGCAAAACCCCCGAAAAAAAGAAAGAAGATATGCTGGATGTGCAAGCCACCACCTGCATCACCCAAGAAGAGCAGTCACCATCCTTTCCAGCTCTCTCCATGAAATCTCTCCAGGAGTTCAAAGAAAGGGGAATTCAGACGGATAGTTAGAGACGGGAAAGCACTTACAAGGCTGCAGAGTATTTTAGTGAGACCCAGAATGTGCCTTCTTGTGCCCGCGGTATGCGTGTTAAGCCAGCATTAGAAGCTGTGATTCCTGCACTTCCCCCCTTACCTGCTGCCGATAAGGATTAGGAGTGCTATGTACTCTCTCCGGGTGAGCATTCTTTGCTGCAAGGTACTGTGTCCTGATCCTCATCTTATACATAGGAGGATGGTGTGCAGAGTGAGTGGGCATGACCTAGGAACGTGAGCCACAAGGTGTACAACATGACAATTTGAAACAAGAAAGCAGTCGCTGTGCTGAAACATGAAGCACGGCCCCGTGAAGCGGGCGCCATGCTGATAAGCTGAAAAAAAAATATGGGTGCCAAAGCTAAATACATACCCACTGAGTAACACCAGCAGGAAAGAACAAAAAACAAATTCCCCCAAACCAACAGATAAACAAGCAACATGTAAGGATACAGTACTTGGTCTGTGCTCTGTGGGAGGAGCTAAACAACAACAAGCCTTTTCAGTGCAATAGGTCTCACATTTATTTGAGTTGGAGATATTGGCATTGTAAATGCAGAACTTGACTTTTTTTTGCCACATTAATTGGTCAACTCTACCGTATATTTTGGTCCTTTCTGTAGCAGCTGTGTCAGCGCCACAGGCGGCATGCAGAGAATTATGTATGGGTGAGAGCATGTACTTCTTTAGCACTAAGAAAGCGCAGCAGGCGTTCAGGGGATACAGAAGGCAGATAGTCGGTCTACAATGTTGGCAAAGCAAACAAAGCGAAAAATATACTGAATGTGAACAGAAAGGGAATTTCACCCTTAGGGCGAGCGACAGTGTTTGTATGTTAACAGAATGAAAAGTCTTGCAAGAGTTTTTGCCTCGCCTTTCAACACATCTGTAATGAGTTAGCAGAGCAGCCTGAGAAGATTTATGGCCCTTATAAAAGGAGATAAGCAATGCCCTGTGTGCGATGTCATGAGTGCGTGCTGGTAGGGAGGGGCCCTTGAGAGGGAGACTCTCTGTGATGCCAGGGCATATTGGGCTTTCGTGAGCAGTGAGCCAAATGACCAGGTGTTGGTTTAGTAAAATAAGCTCATTTTATGAGCCGGAGGTAAACGACTACAGCACTGGAATAAATCCAAAACAAATGGCAACAACATGGGAGGAGGTGGGAGGAACGGAATGATGCATGAAATGCAGGCAACTACCAGCCTAAAACACACACAGTGAAAGGGAAGCACCAAAGAAATGTCAAAAATAGTCCATCACAACAACAGATAAAGAAACCAAAGTGGAACAATACAGTAATTGGTCACTGCTCTGAATCAGAAAAAGCAGGGAGAAAAAGGCAGAACTGACCACTAGTAAGCAATAATTTTTAAAGGACACTGCAACAAATGAAATCGCTTTAAGCCGACAGTAGAAGTATACTTAATTATACACCAGGTTGAACACTTACCCTTGACCTAAAAAGGAGGGACAAGGAGGAAAGATTGATCATTAACAAGAAAGGATTTTTAAAGGACACTGACTTAGACCAATGTAAAGCAATGGGCGGACTTGAAGCCCACAAAGTACATACAACAGGTTGCTAAGTGACAATTCAAGCTCTGTCTAGGTTTGACCTAAAAATAGCTCAGCAGGGGAGTAGCAAGAAAAGTTGTGGATTAGCTGGAATGGAAGTAATAAAGTATGGTGTTCCAGGTAGAGGGCAGGCTCCTCATATAAGTCTGGGATCATTCAGGCAGGAGGTAAGTTCTTTATTTCACGTGAGACTACTAGGTTACAGCAACAGCAAGTTGGTCCAGTTAGGGCTCCATTCTACTAGCCTTCACTGCAGACCACACAGAAACTTTCTATTACATCATTCACTCTCAGAATTCCAGACACAGGCTCACACATACAGGGAGCAAACGGGATACTACACGCCTCCCTATCATACAAACAACAAAACAAAGAACCCTTGTCCTTGCATATTAAATACAGATACAGTCCTTCACAATCACTCAGCCTCCAACATGTCTAGCTTAGAGATTCACCCAACAACACACTGTTAAACTCTCCAGTAATCACACAGATAAAAAACACACTGAGTAACAGTCATAGAAACTTTGCTCTTCAAGACTTGAAGCTCCCCACACCTAATGTCAAACAAAGAAACAAGTCAACTAGATTGTGATTACAATTGCTCAAGAGTCCAGAATATGCATATCTTGCAATTTCCTTCGACATAAGGCTCTACTAACATGTCTGTACTCAAAATGAAACCATACAGCATTTATGCATGTATGCAATGTAATGAGAGACTTGCGGTCAAATGACAGCCAGGACATTGAACCTACTGGCTTCCTTCAATAAGAGGTTTCCCCTCATCCTTAGTAAATGTACATATTCAGGGCACAAAACAAAAACAGAACCTTTATCCATACATCACCCCAATTCAAAAGTCTTTTGATCAGGCTCCAAAACAAAATCGGTCATTAAACCTACACTTATTGACAATGTCCTCAGGCATCCACCTCACTTTGCTAAACTACACAGCCAACAAACTCTTGCAGTCTTCCCCAAGCAACACAAAGATTCCTGTAAGAACAATCCACTGCAACAGACTTCACACTGAGTCAAAGTAGCTGGCCCAATCTACTTGACAGAGTGTGAGGCCAAAGAAAGGACTCAATCTGCACTCAGTTTCACACCCTGTGAAAAATGACCCAGAAAATGTTAGGGTATCTTCTGGACTTGTTTACAGCGTCCAGTAGACGTATATTGAAATATTATTGATTCAGCACAGTCATCAAGCACTAGAGCCAGGCCAGCATTACCACCACTGACACCAGACTATGTCAGCAGGTAAAGAAGTACTCTCCTACAAAACTTGAGTTACATTGAACACACTAACTAAATTATCTGCAAACGTTAAAAATGCACCACAAACAAATCACAAGTTCACTCCTTCTCCTGTACAGCACACCTATCACATTTTCCCATTTTAACAGAATGATGACCCAGGCGAAACTTGTGGCTACCACCCACAATATCTGGAGTTATAACACTTTTCCGACACTTTCACTTGACTAGGAACTTACTTTTTCAAACCTCGGAAAATGCTACTTCTCTTCTCTCTTATTGCACCTATGTGGTACTCCTGCATGCTACTTCTCATGACCAGGCATACTTTTTCCCCAACTGTGCTTACCAGGAGTTTTCCCCAGTGCAGCCTCTAGCAATATTACACTGTTCTTTTCACAGTTCACACAAACGTAAATATACTAAAGTCTTATCTCATGTCTGAGTAGTACTCTTTTCCACACCTGCAATACTTAAGACATGCAGGTACTGTACCCACTTACCCCAAACTCCTACCTACACTCCACAGAGGAGGCAAAAGTAAATGATCAGACAGTATTCCCAAAACTTCCCAACCTGTCTGGCAGTACTAAGCATTCAGCACACAACAACCATTTACATGAACTGCAATTCTCAACCAACAAAAGTCAACTTGTATAAAAACCTACTAACCCAACACACTCCATTACCAATGAGATGTATGAGGCACATCAGTACACAAGAATCACCTGCCAAAGTGTTCTCCAGTCCAATGAACCTCACAGTTGGTGAGAAACAAGGCGTATTTCTTAATAAAACCACACAGAATAGTACAAACATCGTGAATGCCAAATAATCTTGCTGATTAATTCATTTAATATCACATTTTATCACAAATAATGCATTTTTTTCATTTTCCTTCTACTTTAGGACAAGATATACTTTTGAACAATGCAGCCTTATTTCTATTTCCAGTCTCCTTGGAAATAGTCCTGTTTTTTTATTATATATTTTTTAAAAATAATTAACCAGGAAGCCTTGACCTGCCTCCATTAACGTCTCCAGACCTGTCCTAATCGAACCTCAGCTTACTACCATCCTTCATAATATCAAAGTTTATATAGCAAGTCTATCCCCTCAGAAATCCAGGACTTTGGTGAGGCTCTTGTCACAATCAACTTGCACTGGCATTTTCCCAAACACCACACCCTCGTCTTTCATCAATGATGACTTGCTTTGGAAAAAGGGGGGGGGCAGTGAAAGTTCCCATTTACCTGGTACTTTGCATTGTTACAAGGCCATTGTCCAACACCTGCAAAGCAGTGCTAGCAGGATACGTGTCAGCTCCACTGATCTTTCTGCTCTGGTGGCCATAAAATATGCAGATTACACAAAATAACCTTCAAAACAATGAACTAGCCTGTGCTACTGTCACCTTAATTGAGAAATCATGCTGCACACTCACCAACACTGCTCTTTAGTCACCATTGAATGCATCATAGCATGGAATACCACGGGTCATTTCAGATTTATAATTGCTTTAAATGAGATTTCCTGCCTCTGCCGCTGTCTGCACTGCACTGCACTGTCTTCAAAGCGCTATCTTTAAAATGCTGTCTCCGCATCATTCTCTTTCAACGTAGGACTGTACACTTCCTTCTGCTGGCTTCTTGTCCTTACCCACTCTCATCACTGTGTTCTTCTGGCCCAGCATCTTGAACTGACACCACTTGACGGCAGATTTGAGAGTCAGCAGCCCAGAACTAGTCCTCCATGGTCACAAGGCCATCTTCCTTCTCACAACAGGCCTCCTTCTCTGTCAGAAATGTCCCCCAACTTCTACCAGAGCCCTGTTGCATTTTCAAGGAGGTACATTGACAATTGTGTGACAAGTTGTTAAAAGTCTACATAATCTCATCCTTGACCCCAAAATGTTGTAGTTAGAGGGTGGATATTCATAGAATAGTCTTGAGCCATTCAGGTAGGAGGCACGTTCTTTAGTTCATGTTTGGCACTTAAGTTATAGACAGAGCAGATAGGCCCTGTCAGGGCTCCATCATCTTTCCAACTGTTCCTTTCTTCTAGCTTCCATTCCATACCTTACACCAACTTTGTATTACACCATTCTCTCTCTGCATTACTATTCCACTTACCAGCTCAGACATAGAGGGTATGGAACACACAGGATACTGCAAGGAGCTGTGGTGTAAGCAGGGAAACAGAACATATCTGGGAGAGAGATTAAAAAATGTGCACTCTCATGGAGTGCGTAAAGAAAAAAAAACAAAAGTTGTTCCCTAGTAGTGGTAGGATACAAGTTAGTCAGTGGAAGGATAGTAAAGAAATTGTTCTCCATGGGAGAGACAAACACAAGAAAAGGAAGGCAAGCCTTCAAATAAAAACCAGGCAAAAGAGAGAGATATTAAAGCCATTGACTGGTACGCAGTGGGTGGGCTGTAGGACTACTACGTTTTTAAGAATCCCATGGTAGGTCATTTATCACCTGACTAGTGGGACCTAAGAATGATGACACTTTGGTGGATATGATGCCCTCAGATACCCCAAAAATGTAGTCTATAGGCTTCATTTTTTTTTTTAAAGCAAAACGTAATCACCTTTTATTTATTTACTAGTTAAACCTTTGATCGTTTAGTAAAAAAAACATTGACTGTGCATAGGGTTTTAAGTCGGAACACCAGAAACCAAGTTGAGCTCCTAAATTATGTTTTTAGAGAAACAGCCATGTTTATTTTTGAAGGATAATTGTTGTGTTACTGTGCCATTATTCAAACTCGACAGTGCTTTCGGCATCTCTGGAATGCACCGTTAATGAGGGGCAGGTCAGTCGTCCCCGTGTCTGCCACCTGTGGCCTGCTCAGTTAGCACCTGCAGGGTATTTACTACAAAGTTACGTTCTTTCTGCATAGTATAGTTTGCTTGTATATGTTTCCTTCCCTAGAGCTACAATTTTCACTGAGGCCTGGAATGCATAAACTAAAGCCTGCGTTAAGGAAAGCCTCAAAAGACAACTCAAATATGTTTTCCAAGCTCTGGCATTCTTCATCGCCTTATGAGAACATTTTAAATGCATTGTCATTGAAAAAGAAAGATATTTAAATGATGGATGCTCATTTCCTAAATTCAGAAAGTTGTGGTAAAACCTTTAAAAAAAAAAAAAAAACGTTGCCCAGGTTTGTGAGGTGAAGTTGAAATGTGAATAATACTCGATTGTCCTACGGTTGACATTAGATGTATTTGTAATGTTTACATGTTCTCTCTGGAGGCAGGATCCTCCGGAGGCTCTTCTTTAAGCACCCTATGCTTTGTATCGTGCTGTTCCTGCCTTAAGAGAACGCATGTGTATTTTTACTTGTGGGCTTTGTTTTTTTCGAGGGAGTGCACCGCTTCAGTGTCTTTTTAGGTTTGGTGGTAGCCAAGACATTTAGATTTGACAAAAATGGTGCGTATTATATCCTTACTTATAGTGGCTTTTAGCCAGCTCTCTTCACCCATTGGTCAGTTATAGTGTCATTCACTTTTTTCTCCGACCACCTCCGCTCACACATCAAGGGCCACTGTGTCAGCTCTTTCTGCCATTGGCAAACTTCACTGTAAACAACGGTATGTTGCTCTTTCACAGCGCATTATCATCCAAAGTAGATACCTTCATAGCCAAGGACTTTTGTAATGTTCGCTTCTGATGGATACAACTACCTGTGGATTCCTCACCTAAAGAATTTTCCCCACGCGCCAGCTTTCGACGGAAAGTTTCGATTTTCGATAATTCTTTTTTAAAAAATTATTTCGGAGTGGTCTGCAACTCCACTAGAACGTTTTGCAAAAATCATTACAAAACAAAAGAAACTTTACCAAAGCTGAAAGTCTGGCAGCCATCTCCAGACCTATTGGTTTTGCCAGTGGTGGTTTCCCTTGTGCGCGAGTACTGCAATTACTGTGCCCATAAATTTGCATTTTCTCATGTGTGTTTTACAGTGTCGACATGTAAGAGGCTCTTGCATCAAGTTAAATGCTCATGCATGCCGTTCATTATTTTATTGTAATCTTAAATCGGCGTAGCTTCCTAATGCACTTTTGAAGTCGGATAAAATTGAAAATTCATTGTGCTGTAAGTTTTGTTTTCACCTAGTTTCTTATTACGTTCTGAATTGTTAATAGTTTTACTCGGCCAAGAAATGCTGTATAGGCACAGGACTTTTCCAGTTAAATTCTGACAGTTTAGTGAAGGATTTACATTTTTGTAAGTAGTTACTGACTGGATTGTGGCGGATGTGTTAATTTGTGTATAATACCTACCAGCATGTCATTTTGCGTTCATAACGGGGGTATTCAGGAGCAGGTGGCAAGAGATATTGTACAAACTATATATTGATGCCCTGACCTACCTGGTCTGAGCTCCTCTCAGTTGGAAAGGTGCTAGTTACCGCCCGAACAATGGGTTGAATGGAAAGTGCCTGGTGTATAGGAGTTGGCACGGCAAAATGAAATGCACTTGCTAAGGTGTCGATATTAAGAGACGGCCCTTCAGTTGCCAAGCAACATCAGGATATTGCATCCTCCCTCTGATTGTTAGTGAAACATGCACCTGCTTCTTCATTGTACCGGAAGTTTGAGCAACCCGACTGAGCTGCAGTGTGGCATGAGATAGCTCCGTCTGACTAGTGCTGGCTGGTACACAGAAGTTTTCTTGGTTAACCAAATAACCCGTCTTCAGGAACGGCTGCTGTGTATTTTTTCCCAGTGAGGTGCCATCTCCCACCCCTTGGACGTTTGTACCTAGAGATGGTTCAGTTTGTTAGATGCACATAACAAACTGCTAGGCTAAATCTTCCTGTATCTTCATTGTACATGACTGGCTTCTAATGAGTTTTAGGCCTTTCATCTTTAAAAAACTATCAGTCCTGGTAAACTGCAGCACATCCTCAAGTACAAAGCACAAAGGCACCATAAATAGTGATCAGACCAATAGCAGCAGAGCCGGTATAGTTTTATGTGCAATGGCACACTGAAGGAATACTTACTAAAGAGAACTACCTGCCTAATTGTTTTTGTGTTTACAGGTTTCATCAGCCTTGGCATGATAGGATGTTTCTTTGAATGGCACATTTATCTCCCTATGAAACGGAGTGACATTCATAAATGGCAGGCAAACCTTTTCGGTTAAAGACACTTGAGACCGGTATGGCATGGGTTAGGCCTACTAGAAAGCAAAAGCAGCTGCACGGCCAAGACCTAGACTACTGAACCCATTGGAGAAGTGATAAACGACTTCGTAATACTTTGTAACTCCAATACAACTGGGGCCGAACCTTGAACTTGTAATACATAGAAAGTATAGCAGGGGGCAATATAGAGAACACACTGACTACATATACACACCAAATACTTAAGAAGGACGTGTGAGCGAGCCCTTGGCTTATCTATTTTCTCATAAGAATAGTAAGAGGAAGCATCCCTAAGGTCGATGAACCTTTTGACATGTTTAAATTATTATTATTAGATGTCATATAACTCATCAGTATTAAACAATTCTAATCCCTAAAGAGCAAGTAAAGAATGCACCATGTCTCATTTGGCCATGAATAACCACACCTTTAGTATCAATTAAAAATGTTTATTTCCCTATATTAACAGTGCTAAGGTCACTAAAATTAGTCGCAACACCAACATTGCAGGTTGACCAAATCGCATAAAGAATCTTAATTTGAACAAAGCATTAAGAACGACAATGTCAATAATGAAAGCACTAATTAATAGCAGCGATATTTGACCAAGAGAGATGACATACATTGGTTCAGCAATAAAATAACATCAGTTCATTGACATAGAGAAAAACACCTCACTAACTCCAGATTAGCATTAGCATGTTGGGCTTCATGCAAAAGTTTTAGCAACACCAATTTAGAAAACATCTACCTATGGTGCTATCAAAACTGCAGAAGTATTAAAACAGTAGCAGTTGGTACCTATTAGACTTTTCATCCTTGGCGTGGTCTCCCTTAACTTTTTGCCTCTGTTCCCCAGGTTGTTGATGTGTGCTGGACTCTGATTTTACTGTTTTTGTTACTCTGGGCACTTTACCACTGCTAACCAGTGCGCAAGTGCTCCTTTACAAAATGTGTATGTAATTGGTTTATCCATGATTGGCATATTTGGTTTACTAGTAAGTCCCTAGTAAAGTGCACTAGAGGTGCCAGGGCCTGTACACCTGCAGCACTAGCTGTGCCACCCACATAAGTAGTTCTGTAATCATGCCTCAGACCTGCCATTGTAGTGTCTGTGTGTGCAATTTTAACTGTAAGTTCGACTTGGCAAGTGTACCCACTTGCCAGGCCTAAACCTTCCCTTTTCCTTCATGTCACACACCCCTAAGGTAGGCCCTAGGTAGTCCCAAGGGCAGGGTGCAGTGTATGGTTAAGGTAGGACATATAGTAATGTGTTTTATATGTCCTGACAGTGAAATATTGCTAAATTAGTTTTTCACTGTTGCAAGGCCTGTCCCTCTCATCGGTTAACATGGGGGCTACCTTTAAATCTGATTAAGGTGTAGATTCCCTTTGGGAGCGGATGGACATGTGGAGTTTGGGGTCTCTGAGCTCACAATTTAAAAATACATCTTTTAGTAAAGTTGATTTTAAGATTGTGTGTTTGAAAATGCCACTTTTAGAAAGTGGGCATTTTCTTGCTTATACAATTTCTGTGACTCTGCCTGTTTGTGGATTCCCTGTCTGGGTCAGTTTGACAGTTGGGCTGGTTGCACCTCACACTACACAGTGACACAAAGGGAGCTGGGGTGTAGTCGGCATTTCCTGGTGAGCCATCTGTGCTAGGAGGGAGGGGAGGAGTGGTCACTTACACCTGAAAGGGCTGTGCCTGTCCTCACACAATGCAGTCTCTGACCCCCTGGTGAGTGTCTGGGGCCTGGCCTGGTCAAGGCAGGATTTCACATTCACTAGAGACTTTGCTTTGAAGTAGGCCTACTTTAAAGGAGAAATTGGGTATAAGAAGGGCACCCTAAGCCACAGACTTTAGAACACTTCGGGAAACAAGAGGAACCTCTGCCTGGAGAAGAGCTGAGGCGAAGTGCTGCCCTGCCTGTGACTGTGCTTTGTGGAGCTATCCTGCAGTTGCTGCTTCTGCCAGAGTAAGAGGGCAAAGACTGGACTTTGTGTACCTTCCATCTTGTGAAGAAATCTCCAAGGGCTTGAGTTAGAGCTTGCCTCCTGTTGTTTGAAGTCTCAGGGACAGCAAAGACTTCTCTCTGCCAGCACCTGGAGTCTCTGGAGAGACTACTGTTTTGACAAGTGGTGCCATGTCCAGTCCCTGGGCCCTTGAAAGGAAAGCTGGTGGAAACCCAAGGAAATAGACTTCGGACCGACGCCACTGCTGAATCCGGTGACGCTGCCTGCACCCGACGCCATGACCTTCGCTGGAACGCGACGATCTTCGCAGGCCCGACGCCACTGCAGCCCCGCTGAAGTCCGCGACTCTGTGGAAGTCGCCGCACCACATCGTGACCGCCGCTCGAAGTGCACGGATTCAACGTTTTGCGCAGACGCCGTGATCCCCGACTTCGCGCATCGACTAGTTTTCACTCTTCACCAAAGGTACTGTACTTGGGGGGTCTACGTAACTCCGTGTCTGGCGCCGCTGGTGTCGACTTGTTGGGAACGACTCCGTCACGACGCTGTGTTAACACCTCATCGAAGCATTTTGTGTTTCTAAGCGCTGTTTTTTTAGTTGAATCTTTAAAAATTCATAACTTGACTTGTGTATGTTGAATTTTTGTTGTTTTGGTCTTGTTTTGTTTAGATAAATATTTCCTATTTTCTAAACTGGTGTTGTATCATTTTATAGTGTTTTCATTGTGTTACTGTGTGTGTTGGTCCAAATACTTTACACCTAGCACTCTGAAGTTATGCCTACTGCTCTGCCAAGCTACCAAGGAGGTAAGCAGGGGTTAGCTGAGGGTGATTCTCTTTTACCCTGACTAGAGTGAGGGTCCTTGCTTGAACAGGGGGTAACCTGACTGTCAACCAAAGACCCCATTTGTAACAGTACCTGAAAAACAAACAGTACACAGATCATACATTTACCTATCCCTAAGGAATATCAGCAATACAGCTTCAGCTTCATCAGGGTGGACAGCAGTGTCAGCATCAGGATAGGAGCAGGGTAAGCGGGATGGTTTAGAATTTGGACTATAGAATCACTAAACCATCAGATCATCAGTTCAGTATTAAACAGGCATAGTAAACTCAGAAAATAATAAAACACCAGAACATCAGTAGAATATCTGGCAAGGCACAAAGAGTGACGGGTAACAAAGAATGGTTCCTGTAAGAAGCACGCCAAAGAAATAATGGCTGTGCCCTTCTCAGCATCCAGACATTAAATTAAAAACCACTAAACATTTGCTATTGGTCAGAAACAGGCGAAGAAAGAACATCCAATTACAAGATATCGGCAATACATTTGAAAAGACACAATAATACAGGGAGTGCAGAATTATTAGGCAAATTAGTATTTTGACCACATCATCCTCTTTATGCATGTTGTCTTACTCCAAGCTGTATAGGCTTGAAAGCCTACTACCAATTAAGCATATTAGGTGATGTGCATCTCTGTAATGAGAAGGGGTGTGGTCTAATGACATCAACACCCTATATCAGGTGTGCATAATTATTAGGCAACTTCCTTTCCTTTGGCAAAATGGGTCAAAAGAAGGACTTGACAGGCTCAGAAAAGTCAAAAATAGTGAGATATCTTGCAGAGGGATGCAGCACTCTTAAAATTGCAAAGCTTCTGAAGCGTGATCATCGAACAATCAAGCGTTTCATTCAAAATAGTCAACAGGGTCCCAAGAAGCGTGTGGAAAAACCAAGGCGCAAAATAACTGCCCATGAACTGAGAAAAGTCAAGCGTGCAGCTGCCACGATGCCACTTGCCACCAGTTTGGCCATATTTCAGAGCTGCAACATCACTGGAGTGCCCAAAAGCACAAGGTGTGCAATACTCAGAGACATGGCCAAGGTAAGAAAGGCTGAAAGACGACCACCACTGAACAAGACACACAAGCTGAAACGTCAAGACTGGGCCAAGAAATATCTCAAGACTGATTTTTCTAAGGTTTTATGGACTGATGAAATGAGAGTGAGTCTTGATGGGCCAGATGGATGGGCCCGTGGCTGGATTGGTAAAGGGCAGAGAGCTCCAGTCCGACTCAGACGCCAGCAAGGTGGAGGTGGAGGTGGAGTACTGGTTTGGGCTGGTATCATCAAAGATGAGCTTGTGGGGCCTTTTCGGGTTGAGGATGGGGTCAAGCTCAACTCCCAGTCCTACTGCCAGTTCCTGGAAGACACCTTCTTCAAGCAGTGGTACAGGAAGAAGTCTGCATCCTTCAAGAAAAACATGATTTTCATGCAGGACAATGCTCCATCACACGCGTCCAAGTACTCCACAGCGTGGCTGGCAAGAAAGGGTATAAAAGAAGGAAATCTAATGACATGGCCTCCTTGTTCACCTGATCTGAACCCCATTGAGAACCTGTGGTCCATCATCAAATGTGAGATTTACAAGGAGGGAAAACAGTACACCTCTCTGAACAGTGTCCGGGAGGCTGTGGTTGCTGCTGCACGCAATGTTGATGGTGAACAGATCAAAACACTGACAGAATCCATGGATGGCAGGCTTTTGAGTGTCCTTGCAAAGAAAGGTGGCTATATTGGTCACTGATTTGTTTTTGTTTTGTTTTTGAATGTCAGAAATGTATATTTGTGAATGTTGAGATGTTATATTGGTTTCACTGGTAATTATAAATAATTGAAATGGGTATATATATTTTTTTGTTAAGTTGCCTAATAATTATGCACAGTAATAGTCACCTGCACACACAGATATCCCCCTAACATAGCTAAAACTAAAAACAAACTAAAAACTACTTCCAAAAATATTCAGCTTTGATATTAATGAGTTTTTTGGGTTCATTGAGAACATGGTTGTTGTTCAATAATAAAATTAATCCTCAAAAATACAACTTGCCTAATAATTCTGCACTCCCTGTAATTGTCAAAATGACAATTGGATTTTCTTCCATTTACGTAACTCCTAACTATACAAAATGTATCTTCCC
This sequence comes from Pleurodeles waltl, assembly GCF_031143425.1. Lineage (NCBI taxonomy): Eukaryota > Metazoa > Chordata > Amphibia > Caudata > Salamandridae > Pleurodeles > Pleurodeles waltl. The sequence goes on from NC_090446.1 coordinate 716,134,800, forward strand.
TTTCTTCCTTCCATGTGTGATCAGTAGGCCCTTTTGTTCAGCACATTCCAAAATGTGCTGTTAGACAGTTGTCACAGAGACTACAGGAAACCTTCAAAGAAACGTCAGTTCATCAAAAGAAATACATTTTATTAGTGCCAGCTTCTAGACAGATATGCAGCTCAAACAATAAACTCTGTTGTACAACAGACATGGAATGATTTCATAAGTTACAACTTCTAAAATTTCGGCAGACAAATAACTTTCGCAGAAGCCTCTTTTGCTTGTAGCTCTGCAGTTAGTAAGAATAAAACCGGCATAAATCTAACCATTAATATAACCAAGCAATGCACTTTGAAAACTATTTTGAGTAAAATGTTTATATCGCTAGCTAGTCCCAAATTCCAGTGAGCTTGCGCTGCTGTATTCAAACTAGTCCTTGGCGAATGTTTACTAACGTTATAAAAAAAAAGTGTAAATCCGAATTTTGCATTTCATTAAACTGTCAATTACTTTAAATTTTGCATTATGCAGTTTTGGCATGCTGGAGATTTATTGACATGGCGAATATTTCACAAACATTTTATCATGCAGCAAGAAATGTTTACAAGTTTAAGTGTGGAAAAGGTTGCTCGAAGCAGACAAACCATTCGCGAAATGTTTTTTGGAATTGGAAAAATTCCCAGAGCAGCAAAGTAATTTCTGTAGTCTCACCATTTTAATAAGTGATCAGTACACTTTCGCCTCTTAAAATCACAGCACTGTCTAGAAGGTTGACGATCCATCATTGTAATAGAGACAACTTGGGGAGTGCCAGATGTTGTTCCAATGTGTATTTATGCTTTATTATCCCAAATAAGCATTCACCTGCTCAAATGCATCCGAGATGAAGCACGTTGTATTGGACCAACGAAAAAGGGCGCGCAGTTTGTCATGCTAAAGGATGCGCCAGATCGTTTTATTGCCCAGTATGTCTGCCAAACTTAGTACCATCCCTTCCAGAGCCCAGCGAACCACTGGCATGCGTAGAGATGGCAGGAGACCCTACTGCCACGGAGCCAGCATCTCAACAAGTATGTTAACCCACACCACACGCTAAGGGCTTGAATTTTCGCAGACCACTACACGGGCTAGAACCGCAATCTTTAGGACATAGTAGATGAAGAGTAAACCTTTAAGGCATACATTTTGGCAGAAGAGTTTTAATTGAGGAGATCAAAATTTGAAGAGGTGAAAAGGTAATTTTTCGAAGTAACACTAGTGCGGTTAGATTACAAACATTTCAACTGGTTGCTCCTCCTATTAAAATAGCAGTACTTTACGGTGGCCAGTAATTATTTAATTCCGCAGTGCCCCACAACATCATTATCTGAAAGCAAAGTGACGCCCTCTGCACCTGACAGTGCCTGCTTTACTCTGGTCGCTGTCAGTGAATCACATTTTCTTCCATCTGTTGTTGGTGCAGTGTTTGGGAGCAGAAGCTGGAATGCACTCGACAGTGCGTGCCCTTTAATGTCCTGTTTGACAGATGCACGCTTTACTACTTAGCAAAAAACCTAGCTGACGATCCAAATACTATAATGTCACAATGACAAACCCTGATTCGATGTTTGTTGTGTTTGTTGTCACTCCGTACTGCAAATTAAAATGTTTTTTATTCTCAGATTTAATCATTGTAATACCAAGATTTATCTTTATGAAAAATCAAATTTGATTTATAAGTTATTCTTAAACTGGGCCCTGCCAATTCCAGTACATAAACAAGAATTGACAAAGCCAGGAGGTCTGGCTATCATTTTTAATCCCCACTGAAACATTAAAAAAGTCTGCTGCAGTAACTAACCAAAACACACATGCTTTCTGCATACCTTTCATCTCTTGAATAAAGAATTTATTGTGTGACTATTTGAACCATTTAGGTACTGGTACAAATATTGCTTTTATTAAAATATATTTCTGCTGGTATTTGTTCGAAGTCCAGCCTTTAGCTTTGGGAGTCTTCAAGCAAGTGGCACCTTCCAATTAATTGAAATGCAGGCTTCAGGGCTTTAAATTTGAAGCGTAAATCAGCCAGCTGGCAGGCACTAGGCGCGTTGCGCTCCCCCGTGCTGCTCTCATCTGAAACCTGGTTCCCTCCACGCACTCAGTCTTGATCCTTCACTAGATCGTCTGTTGCTTCCGCCATCTTTCCCGCTCAGTTTGTAATTTAAACACACAGTTTCTCCTTTGCGCCTCCCTGCTACTTCCGCTGCTCTTGCGAATTAACCTTTTTCCGCCACAGACTGTTTGCCTAACGGTTGACCCACTCCCCCCTCCCACCTTTTTTTTCTTTCCTTAAATGTATCTCCCCTTTTTTTTATTTCGGACTCGGAAGCAGCAGTCTACTACCGGGCCACTCCTTTCTATTTAAAAACAATAAAATATACACTGTGGTGCAATTTTAGATGTTTTTTTTTATTTACCACCCCAAGATAGGCAGCTGCTATCTTATAACATTAAAAATACAAACAAAATGCCTATTGCGTCATAATGTATGTGTGAGTGCATGGTTGACATGTATGCATAAACATCCCACTGGGTCCTCTGTACCGTCTTCTCATACATGCAAATGCTTGAAAGTGCATGCACATGTATGTATCAAACATTTTTGTTTTTGCCGATACTGTACCACATCAGTATTCTGCAGTGACAAACTTTAATTTGTTGTTCTTTTTGCCGGTTCTGACCAGTATTAGCAAAAAGCATTGGCAAAGCCAATAGGCCACACCTATGCAAGATTTATTGGCCCATATATTTTTTTCGTTATATTGTATGTTATGGTATTGCCTATCATTGAATAGTATAGTATAGTATGGTGTGGACCTGGCCTGTCGTATAATATGCCATAGTATAGCTTGTTATTGTATACTGTGGTGTGGCATGACTTGTATAGTATGGTATGGCTTGTTATTGTATGGTATGGTATGGTATGGCCTGTGATTTTATTGTATAGAACGATTTGGTCTGCCATTATATAGTATGGAATGGTGTGGCCCGTCATTTTGTGGTATAACCTGTCACTGTAGCATTTGTTATTGTATGGTCTATTATTGTGCATTAAGATATGGACTCATTTTATTGCATATTATGCGGTGTATGACATGGTACTGTGCCTGTCATGGTAAGGCATGGCCTGTCTTTGTATGGTATGGCCTACCATTGTATAGAATGGGCTGTTGTGTTGTATGGTATGGTCTGTCATTGTCTCATATGGTATGGCACAAACTGCTTTCCGTGGATTCAGTGTTGGTGCAAAGAGAAGACACATCAGATACATACAGTTGCACAAACTGCTTCAGTAAAAAGGTAAAATTGCACAGAGGAAAGAAAAAAAATGCTTTTAAACATTAAATAAGTCAGTGGGAACAGTGTCAAAGTGCCTCAGTCTGAGCACTAGCAGCAAAAGGACACTAAAAAAAAAACGAAATCGATAATTGGTACATGCTCCATCGAAGAGACAAATACACAGAGGCAAAGCCGACCAGTGAGAAGCAACGAGATGAGTGATGATTAAGGCGGCAGTGGTAAAGTAATCGATGGGCTCTAAGAGCCGTTTAAGTTAACAAAAGATCTTGCAAGTGACCGAACATGTGCTGACTTCGGTGAGGTCTAAAAAGATTTGGTACATGGCAGCACGTGTTATCTCAGGTGAGACCTATAAAGCAGTTGCAAAGCCAAGGGTTCTGGTAACTCTATTGAAGCTGTGACCTATTGAAGCTGTGACCTATTGACATTTAATTTTATTTTAACACCCAATTTCACTGTTAGGAAATTTTCAGATATTCTTAAGCTGAAAACGAAATTGCTGAGGTTTCAGTCTGTATTATGACCCATATGATGAACTACTCAGCATTCACTCCTCTACACCCTGCAGGCCCTGCCCCTTAGCTCCTTTGGTCATGGTCTGCTTGTCTTGAGTTGTGATCTGAGTGTCCTCTGCTCCATGGTTTGTGTATTGGAGGTTGAGAAATCCAACATATCTGAAAAGAAAACTGGATAGTGACACGTGAAGCCTCTTACGGAAGGGGAAGTCCAAGCACAATGAATGTTTTCCAGAGGGGAGATGAAAAGAGCTAAAACGGAGAAATGAAGCCTGTCTGGTTCAGGGAAATCAGAAAGAGAAATATAGTATACATTTGGCTTTGCTACTTTTCGTTAGAGCCCTCTGGGTGCTCAAGGTCAGATGTAACTTGATACATTGTACGACTCCCACTGTACACCAGAATGACCAAGGAATTACTGCTAGGATGGATGAAGCAGGAGACGGGGACATACTCTTGAAGTCCGATCCTGCATTGTCTTCTCCATTGAACCCGCTCAGCCTGGCAACCTAAACTTGAGTTTATCATGGTCTTAAGAAGCTGAAATATGGGATTCTGTATCAAACACTAGGGAGATAGGAAAGTGGCTCATTATCTTCTATCAACAAAACGTTGCCAACAAAAATCACTAGCTCAGTACTGATGAAAGCTAAGAGAAAACAAAAGCATGCCAGTTAAATCAATGGAAAAACTTTATCAGTTTATTAGGTATCATCTGAGTCTACTTACTTTCTGTATATTTACAACTGTTTGCGAGTCTGAAAGTATTAACAGTGTATTAGAAAGGCCAAAGGTAAAACAATCAATTTGCATTAAGTGGAAAGGCCCACACAGTTCGGTGGTTAAATGTGTAACTAAAAAAACAGATATTAATATGTCATAACTGTGTACGTTAATCATACTTGCTGTATTTATTTGTGTTTACAAAATTGCTGTAGTTGGAAATGTTTAGTCTCTATCCCCTCAACCCATTTTTCTCTGTTCATCACATACAACGCTTCCCTGTGCACTTATTGTACAATAAAGTTGCAACCTGTTTCCCGCTCGTAGATCCCTGCCTCTGTTCCGTCACCTCCTACACATGTGTCCCCATTACCCCTTTGTCCTTTTATGCCAGTGCTTCTGTCCTCTTATGCATATTTTGTGTGCCATGATACCAGGTTGTCTATCCTCATACACAAGTTAAGAGCTCGTAAGTGCGTCTCTTGACATCAACGTCTTGGTCTCCCATACACACATCATATCAGCTGCTGTCTGAGACATTTCATCCATGTCCATTCCAACCAACGTGTAGGCACGGGAATGGCATGTAATCTAAGATCATCATCATCTCTCTTCAATTGTAGTGCCTTGGCCGTATAGCTGAGTGGGTTGGTCTAGGCGCCTTCCTTGCATAAAGCTTTTGTGTGCAAGCGAACCGCCTATCTGCTATTTGGCCCAGGTGCAAATGAAGGCGCTCCCCCATCATAATGTAGTCCTGCTGTACTATATCATTTAGCAGTGGTTTCTTTGTCTCTCTTATTTCAGACAGTCCATGTTCCATTTCTTGTGCTGCAAATGTATTCACTGCAGTTATTTCGCCCTAATCTGGAAGTGTTAAAAAAGTAGAA